>NC_137545.1:30503103-31159379 GCF_963082525.1 Nesoenas mayeri
CTGGAAAAGGTGACAAGCAGAGAAAACAACTTATCAGACTGCAGATGAAGATCAAGTCTGTAGCTGGTAATGCAGATGACAGTACATGCCCCCTGCTTAAACTCAGATAAAGGGGGAGTCATTTCACTGTGCTGCCTCAAGGCCCTTAAATCAGAGTGGTGAAACAGAGAGAGATACAGTTGATGGGAACTAGCTGACTTAATATTTAGTAAAATGCTTTGGATTGCACCAAAACCAAGTTCCTACTGTGAATGCTGTACTTCAGTGTAACATTAGAGCTCATGGCATGTGAAAACAGAGTGGTTGTTACTGATTTGCTGTCAGGTACTAAAAAGAGAACAGAGAAATAATTTCTGTGGCCTTTTAGAACACACTTTTTGCTTTTGGGTAACAATATGCTTACTAATAAACAAAAAAGTATTTATTTTCCTGCTTCATGAGAGAGGGAAAATGTAAAAATCAAACCACAACATCCTGCATCCAGATGTGCTGCTTTTTAACTAAAGATGTCTTAATTGAGCAGCTGTCTTAAGCTTTATTGAATACTACATGTATTGGAGTTCTTCCTAGGAGAAAGACAATTTTTCTGTTGGTATTTGCTCTCATTTTCTCCGAATAATCTCTTTGTTTAAGGCCTTACATTGAACATGGTTTTAGCAGTTATTTGCCTTGATGTGATAAAAGAATGAGGTGTTTGGTTTTTGCTCTTTTTTTTTTTTTTTTTTTTTTTTTGCTTTCTGATCCTCTAGCACAGGAAAAAAATGGTGATATTTTCTGTAAGGATTCATTTTAGACAAGGACTTTTACAAAGACACAAATATCAAATCCACAGCCCCTTTAGACACTTCACTTTCTTCAGTAATTGAATCTTTTGCTCTTCAACAGCAGCCTATTACAAAGCAAATTGGAGCTTTGTTTCTCTTTAGCTATCGTTCTTCCCCTCTGATATCCTAATCTTGCCAGTCACTTAGTAGAAGCACGTTGTTCCATTTACTTGAATAAACTACTGTAAAAAATACTCAATGACCTACATGATCATAATGTTCAATTTACTCCCTAAGACTGAATGACAAAAGAAAGGTGACTTTTAATGTTTCTAAAAGCATCGAATGAGATCAATAAACCATCAAAAATTTGATCCCAGGAGACCTCTTAGCAGTTCTCTTTACACATAGTTTCCTTTCAGAGAAGATTGTAAGTGAAAATGAAGTTCTCTGTCTGTTAATGGATTTTTAGGCTCTTTCGTATGCATTAAGTAAAGTATAATTAGCACCTGCATTCTTCAAGCTTTCAAGAATGTTACTTGTGTCTGTCTCTGCTATTTTCTTGTTTTGATGAAAGTTGCAACCCTTCATTCTCAAGAGCTTTGTTATTAAAATACACTGTGCAGGAAAACTATGCCATAAATAGTAACTTCATTTAGGAAGAAAATTCATTTTTTCACAGCATAGTCTGATTTTGAAGTGACAATAAATAAATATCACAGATAAATAAGTGTCTTCTAACATGCCTCATTCAGTTCATTAGGAGTCCTTATGTTTTCTATGGAAATCTGCATTCCTTGATAGGTCTCTGTTTTCCCTGAAGAAAAAAAAGCAGGGTTTCCAGGTAATCCCTGGTTTAATACATCACAGGAATGAAAGGGTATTTTGTTGGCGAAAAAAGTATATCGATCAGTTCAACAGTGACTGAAATGAACTCATTTTAACAATAAATTAGATTTACTACATGTTCTTATTTCTATTACTGACTCGTATTAACAGTAACCTGATTGATACAACAGCAAAGAACAACTCTTCTAAAAGCGTGCATTATGGCAACCTATATGGCTTTGTTCTTTTCTTTCTGCTTGGGTGATGGGAAGAGCCAGGGTATCAGGGGTTTGTCAGATTAACATTTCTCAAATCAATGTTTCTTACATATAGTTCACCATATTTCCTCAAATATGAGCAGTATTGTTTTACAGATTAATACTGCCTTCTAGTACTTATATAAAATCTGCTGTTAATTGAAGTAGCTTTTAATTTTCATTCAAAGATATGATCATAGGGACTATAACACAAGTGTGTCCCAGTGTTGTGCTGGCATATTAGAGACAGAAAAAAAAAAAAAAAAGTGATCTGAACAAAAGTGTAATTGTTCTATTTGTTAAGCTGAGCTCTAAACAGAACACACATTTTGTAAAGCATTTAATTTTTGTCCACTTATTTTAAAATGTACATATGTATTTGTAACACAAATGAGAATGAAATATGTGTGCTTACATAAGAAAGTACAATGATTGCTAAAATGGATGTAAAAAGAAATACTGACATGCTACTCCTGACAGACAGAGGCCTGATACGTCAAAGAATAATCATATATATCATTAATTGTTCAGTACAGGAATTATATTTAAATAATTACCCTTGTTAGACTTACTAGAACATGGATTTTTGTGTGCTAGAGTAATCAAACATTTTAAGAGTATAATCTTATCTCCCTCTTCTTTAAAAGAGCTCTAATCCTTTAGTTGAATAACACAGATACAAAGCTGTCAGTTTAAAGGACCAAATGAACATGCTCTCTATAAGTTAAATATATATTTAAAGTAGCTGGCTCAAGTATGGCTACCTGATTTGATGGGTAGTTCAGAATTTCAAGGCATTTTCTGAATTCTATTGCTTTTTTTTCATTACTTCTCACAGGACAATGAGCCCATCACTAACCATCTCTAAATTTCCTCAATGGAAAAGTATAAATGATAAAGCAAAGAAAAGCAATCTTCTTAATTAGATCAATTCAGACTACATTCTTTGAGCCTAAGGCTGACCGTCAGGAAGTGCACGTATGTGAGAGCAATAAGATCCATCTTCCCTGTGCTCTTTAAGTATTATGCATGTATGCAATACGCACACAGGAGCTCAGAAATAGTTCTTACTAAGGGAAAGACACTACAAATCTTTTTCAGACAAATTGAATACTTGGGTATGTTATTAGAAATCTCATAATTTTACATGGAAAATTATAAGCATTTTTTCATGTAGTTCTCCACATATTTCCTTAGAATAATCCTGTTATACTGAAATGAAGCCACATTCCCAGAAGCATTCGTGACTTTTAGACTAAACTAATGTGCTTGGAACAAGGCCACTGAAGTAGTTTTAGCAGCATTTAAAATTATAACAGGTTACTGAACAGTATGTTATTTTCACACTGAAGCACAAGCCCTGCTCTCTACCATGCAATAGAAGGGTTTTTTACTCTCTTTTCCCACTCTTTTCATTAACCTACTTATTCATCCCACATTATCCATTCCTAAAATTGCTTTATGCAACAGTGGAAGAAATGAAAACTTAACATTTTCCATAAAATTTTCTTATTTTTTTGTTGCTAAATTTAATGAAAATATAATTTGAAAAATGGAACATTTCTCCCAGTTCTCCTTTACAGTAGTCATGAAAAGAAAAGTCATTTCCCAGTGCTTTTAAGCCAAATAAGTTGTATTAAACTGCAAATCTTGTCCTGACTTCAATACAGTCAGATAGATGTAAATTTCATTCCACATGCAATTTCAGTTCTGAATTCAGGTATGTTATGTTTTAATTTCTTAACTCCTTGTATCCAGTCAAAACCTGCAAAGGTAATGATTTTAATATGTGAAAAATCAGAATCATGTGGAAAGCTTGCAGCTTATTATAATAAGACTTATATGACGATACAATACTTTAAAAAATAGCATTGTTATTAACAAGAATCTTCCACTGAAATCTGAGTGCATAGCTTCTTTTCCTGTTTTATCCTCCTCTGAATTTCAGGCAGACTCTTTACCAGAGGAATACAATGAAAACACACCCAGTCTGTATCTATACTCTGTAGGTTATGGACAGTGATTTTGTTTTGCACCTTTTTGGTCCTCAGCAAAATAAGACAGCAGCCTCTGAACTATTTCCAACTGTGCAGCTATAAGAAATTTGGATGCTGGAAACCTAACAAGTTTAAAAACCAGTGGAATCACCCAGAGAAGTTTCAATCGTAATTCTTATCTAGGCTCCTTATTAAAATAAATACAAAACAACAAGTTTCAGATAAACATAATAACAGGTATTGCCTGTTTTATCAGGCATGGATGAATTGATTTAACAGTAATCACATGATTTGCTGAAATCAGAGAGGAATCCAGGTCTCCCAATGACTAGCTCACTTAACTATGTCAATATAATTTTCCAGTCAAAACATTGATTAAAAATGAAAACAAAAAGTAGTAGTATTGACCAAACAAATTCAACAGTGAATGCTCTGGCAATAAACACCCTTTATGCTTTTCTGTGTCTTGAAAAACATCTACTGATTGTCAACAGCTGGCTGCAAAGCTGCTTCCTATCAACCCAATTTTGTTGACTACAGTGAAATATATGGGCATAATTAAACAAGTAAATAAAAGCAACTATGTTTTTGTATTAAAACAGAAAAAGATATTTATATTATGAACCAATCACTGTAAGCCAACAATGAGGCTTTTGTAAGCCACAATGATGGAATTTTAAGTGTTTATGGATATATCACATGTATGTTATCTATTCTCTATCACATTTCCGATACACTTTGAATTCCGTTTTAGACAAAAAAAAAAAGACTAGCTAAGCACTTTTCATGGCACCGTACACTTCAACTCTATTTCATGGCAAACAACTTTCTCTCTTCCATAGACCAAGAAATAAAGTAAAGCTCAAAGGACAATAGCACTTCTACAGAGCTTATAACTTTAAAGAAACATCGCACCTACCAGCCCTCTACATCACTCAGAAGAACATTCAAATTATTTTCTGTAACTTCTCCCTGATTTCCAGCTCATTGAAATAAGACCTTTAGATATATTTATATATGAGATATATGGGAGATTATTCTCTTCCAGCAAGGAAGGGAAACTTGAAAAAAATCAAACACATTCAAACTAATAATAAGAACAAAACTAGAACTAATCCTATGTGGTCATTAATTATTGCAGGTTTACATATATTCTTTTTTTTTTTTTTTTTTTTTCCAAAACAATCAGTGTCAGAAACTCAGCTTCATGTGGGTCTTTAGTCTCTGAAGGCTCAAGCTTCAACTTCATTCTGGCTATTTCTATCTCTCAAGAAAGAAAAGAAAAAAATCCTTACTTGTAAATCTTTTAGAAGTGCAGTACATTTGTGTTAGTTTGTTTCCTTTAGGATTGATAAATAAAGGAAGCTTCAGTATTACTTTCTCAAATTTAAAACACAAAACAAAACATTTTCCTGGTTATATTCCCTATTAAGACTTAGCAAGATCATTCCATATATGGACTGTAACAAAAAAGAAAAAGTGCAAAACTACCACAAATTATTTATGACTGCACAGGGACTGCATCATCTCAGAGATGTCTGCCAGGTCACAACTGAAGAAAGGCAGAAACCACACTGAATCTAGAAGTAAAACTTTCACCTGTAAATTCTATTTTCCCTTAGTTAAGATGAAACAAAATGACACTGGTTAATAATTCATGGACTGGAAAAAAGACTCGCCTAGAACACAGCTGTGTCATTTAGTTACAGAACACATCAGGAGCTGTTGTGATCCAATACCTTAACAAACACATCACATGACTTGACAGGCTGCTGCCCAACCACAGTCAGTGACAGCAAACAAGACAGCTGAAAACATTACAACAAAATATTTTTGTCATCTCTCCATTTCACCAATCTATTCTTACATAGCAATACAGTCATAGCATGAGTTCTCTAAAGTAGCTGATCACCTTATATGCATTGCTGCGACAACTACAAAAGTCAACAAGAGGTAAAAAGAATTTGATTAATCTGGGACAAAAAAAAACCCAAAACAAACCAAAACCCCAAACCTCTCTTCAGAGCACTGAAAAACTCTGTTGGCTACATCCATAATACTAAGTGAAGTGGGCTGAGGCACAAACATCTGACCACGAGGGCAAACTGATGACAAAAGCAGATTTTATACAGCTATCCTCTTTCTCTTCTGTCCTGACAGGATGGTCTCATTCCTACAGTCCTGTGCAGAGGCTATCCACTGAACCATATCCAGACTTTATGTCAACAGCAATTTCACTCGAATGAAGTCACACTGATTAAGTAAGCTTAACCCAATTTCTGAGCAGTAGAGTTCCTTAAAATAAAGAAAATATATGAAAGTGTTCTGCTGAGTCACAGCCTAAATCCCTAAGGACCTTGGCACCTGTTCGTCTAGAGATCACTCCCTTCCCTGCTGTCACAGCTGAGGTTGCAGCTGCCAGCAGTGACACTCAGGTGCCCACTGTTGGCAGTGGAGACTTCTCAGCTGTGAACCTTTGGCCAAATGACCACCAGAACTGGAAAGGGTTGGGCTTACTGTCGTTGTAGGCAATCAGAAGCTCAGCACAATGCAATACATGTGTGTGTGTGTATGTATGCATGCATGCCCGTATGGGATCTTGCTTGTTTGATAGCTTTGTAGCTTGCATTAGGTCAGACGTGCATCTGTGAATAACAATGTGTTTTGCTTTCTTAATATTACATAAAATATTGCTTTCTTGGGCCAAACCTACTGTTCACTTAAAGCAATAGAAAATTTCCCATTTATTTAAATAGATCTATCCTGTTAACTGTGCAGATATCTAGATTATTTTAGTCGCAGTTACTATACAAGAAAGGAAGTTCTAGATTTAGTATTTTGTCTCATTTCTCAGGAAATCACATTTGAGTAAATATTTTTAAACTGCTGCTCTAATTATTCAGTGAATTTTGAAAATTAAAATAAAGTTAACCAATTGTATTATTCTCAGTTACTCCTCCTGACCATACTACTATTTGCAATGTATAGCAAATTGCATATTTATTCCAGTCTTGCTGGCCAGCTGGTGGAATTGTTGAATACCATTATTTCAGACAAGACAGAGCACCAAATTAATCCAAGTATTCAGACAGCTTTGGCCTAGTAGAAGCTAATTTGTCTTTCAGCAGTAAAAATCAGAAACATGTTAGCAACAAGCATGCAAGAAGTTGTTCATGAATTTTGCAAGTGGCACTTCATTGAAAAGGATCACCATGTAATTTGAAACAAATTCCTTACTGTAATTACAAATATAATATTTTTAAAGAGATCTCAATTTAAAATGCATTTACTCGAAGTACTGGAGACCTAGTAGAATAAATCCATGGTTTTATTTAGAGCACTCACCATTCCACTCTTTGTCCAAATTACCCTGCATGGAAGTCTTGTCACTTGATGATATGATCATTTTGTGCCTATGAGCAAAACTCTTATAAACAGCCTTGTTCTGCTTAGGCTTCTCAATTTCCTTCTTTCCCATCTTTGGTCTTCTCAGCATCATATTCCAGTCTTCTGCCTTAGAAAGACTGGAATTGCCTCTGATATCAAGTAAGTTGAGGATTTGAAGATAGGAAATCTCTTCTCCAGTTACAGAAAATAGGAAGGTGTCCTACCCATACAGGAATCTAGGGCTAAGGTAGCACCATAATAATGAAGTCTCATTCAAGTCTGAAAAACTGCATAGCAGTATTGTGTTAACCATGGAAGGATTGGAAGACACACATGAACACCAAAATACACACAGCCCTGCCCATGATGTACTATGATTGTAGGCTAGGGTATGTCATACTTATTGCATATACTTTTCCTGCTCTTGTAAATTCTCATGACCATCTATTTGGACCACTGTCACAGGAAATCACGTCAGGCAGACCTCTGATTTGACTAGGTATGTCTGTTCTTACACATACTTATAACTGAATAAAACCAAACAAGCAGATCTCTAGACATGGTGTTAGTTTTTACTAATGCTACTCGAGAAGCAATATGCTATTGAATGTTGTGAATGTCATTATTATAAGGTGAAAGAAATGAAACTGGATAACTTTGTTGCTACCCAGTTCCAATGCAAATTCAGAAATGTTCTTTTTCTTTCATTACAGAGGACTTAAGAAATAATGTACACCATCAGGTGTTGACTGTTCCCCCATCTATCATTGCTTTTGCTGACACAAAAGAACTATTCTTAATTCTCTTCATGAGAACAAGCAAGTCCTCTCATGCACTTAGAAGAAATCTAATTTGATAATTTTGGGTCTATTCAATAGTCTTGTGCCTTTCTTTAGCTAGATGGATTTAAAACAAAATACAAGCTCACAGTGAGCTCAGAGTTTCTGTTCAAGTTATGAAGGCCATTCTTCTCAGTGATTAACAGGGCACTTCTGATAGGCAAAAGTACCCAATCTCTTTTCATCTTGAACTACTGAAGGTCCAGCAACCACCCTGACCTTCATCTAAGCAGCCCTTGCTTGTTTTCATTTTTTTCATCTGCAGCAGGTCTTACATAAAACAGAGTGAAAACTCCATCTATGTTCAAGCTGTTGCTAATAGTTCTGACAGTCAGGGTAAATATATCAATTGGAATTTCACTCATGATTTAAAATATTAAATGGCTTTATAACAAGTGCAATTAGGTTGAAGAGTAAACCATAAAATTCCCCTATTTTCTTCCTCAAATAGCTGGGGTTTTTTGGTGGCATTTTTGTTTGTTTTGGTTTTTACTTACTGATACTGACAACTCACATATTTTCATTAAGACTTAGACTCTTTGATGTGTCATTTACCCATACTACATAAACCAGAAACAAGCAACAAGACATTCTCTCTGTATTCTGACCTTCTTCTCAGTGCAGAGACACCATAATCTAAAGGTACAATTGAGTTTCACCTAGTGTTGTCTAATTCTTGTCTATCTGCAAACCACAGGGTGTTTCAAAAAAGATGGACCCAATTCAGCCCTACAATACACAGCATTTTGGGTCCATCTTTTTGAAACATCCGGTAGAAGAAGTGCATGAGACTTCAGTTTGCCAGCATCCAAGAAGTATATGGGCGGAGAAATTGGCAAGCCAGGTTCCTTATGCTCCTCTGCTTGGCTGGGATACACATGGGCATAGTCTAGCTGTAATGAGGTTGCATCTTATTACTAACACAGCTTCATTTATAACCCCATAAAACATGATAGGTAAATATGTTCTTTTCTAATGAGGGAAGATAATGTAGCATCAGAGATGCAGAAAAATTCTGAATAAACACACTGAGCCTCCAAAGATAATAATACTTACATATTATGTAATTACTTTAAATAACTGTATAACCAAATACATACTCAGTCTTTTTAATGTAGTCTGTTCTGCAGTGAAATCTGTTGGTTTCAGATGATCTTGTAGAAGAAGAAATGAACAAATGCATTCCTTCTGTTTTCACCAAGAAACATAACACATATGTGTAGTAAAATGTTTTTCTGTAATGGCACAATCTTAGATAGATATCTGAAAGCTAGGTGTGTACCTATGCTATGATCATATTTCTTATTATTTTAATTTACTTGTTTTCCCTAACCAGGACTTTGAAACATGCTTGATTAATCCAGGTTCAGGAAAAAACATAACCCAATATCTCTGTCCTTCTAGGTACTGACAATACTTAAAAGTATTGTCATCTTTACATGTATGTTATAATATCTGACAGATTAAACTAGGAAATAGGCTGTAACTGGAAAAATAGGCAAAACTGGAATAAATTGTCTTAGACAGGCTTAGAGATTTCTACCATTAGAGGTGTGTAAAAGCAGATTAGACATGTCTGTAACATGTGGTAGCTTTAGCTTTAAGGAAGCCTCAGCAATTCTTCTACAGAACTTTTTTTAGGATTCTAAAATACTATCACAACTTCCAAAATGCATGAACATGTAAACAAAAACACGGGGTGTGAAAATGCCTAACTTTCAATCACCAAGTCTGAGAGAAATAAGAAGAAATTATCTTAACTTCACATGTGAAGAGTAAACTCAATTTTATCAAATGGTTATAAGCAACATACATATTTTTTTCTGGTGAAAACCCAAAATATTGGAAATTCTAATTTGGGGGAATATTTTTTCTGACGTAAATCATGAAATTATGCACTTAGAAATTACACAGTACGTGACACAAGTTTTTTATATCATCATCCAGTCAGGACCCAGATAAACAACATGAATTATAACAATGTTGTATAAATGTTAATTAGTAAGCTTTTGAATTCTGATATAAAAGCTGATGTTTTTTTCCAGAACAATGTTTTTGCAAGAACATTCTGATATAATGTATGTGGAACTCAGCCCTTTTCAATTTAGAGAAAAACTATGCATAGAATAGATAATTGTAAGTCAATAAGTTCTCTGCACAGATTCTGTGAAGAAACATTTTACAGTTGACAAACTTTGTCACTGTCCCCCAAACCTGTTGATCCCATCTGAGTATCAGCAGTTGAAATATCTTAGCGATATCTAGTTTCAGGTAAAGATACAGATAAATCTCAATTTTTTTTTAGTCTAAACCACAATGACCAAAGTTATTAATTAAACTTATTTCTCAAATGACACTCCTTGAAATACCGTTCCTATTTCCCTGAAGCATCTGTCTTCATGCTGTGTTTTCACTAACAAGTTTATTCCCTTCTTTATGTAATTGGCTAGAGGAATAATTTTTTTTATTCCAAGACCCGATCCAGAACAATCAAACCAGTGTAGTAGGAATCTGGTCAGACTTCCTTTGGTTATAATTACAAGTTCTCATTTACCTCATATCTTTATTGTGGAGTCTGAAGGATCGTTAAACTAACCAATTCTTCATTAATTCAGGCTGCCTAATGTCACAAAGCACTGAGGAATGAAGTGTATCTCTTCATCTCAGTACAGGCTTAGGTGTAAATGTCCAATAATGCCCATTTTATTTACACATTTGCAAAGCACAGAAGTATTTCCATCAACAGAGCAAAAGGTGAAAATTGGCTTAAAGAAGCATGAGTGAATCCCTCAAGACAGTGTTTTTCATACAATATAATGCAGTTTACTAAAAGAAAAATCTTTGTAAACTCTGATACGAATAAAAATAAAAAGACATACAGAAAATAAGTAGGAAAGAGCAGGCAAGAATATACATCTTAATAACTTTCACTGACATCAGTTAAGGAAGCTTATGAAGGTGTTGTGGTTGGAGACAGGGTAATCAATAAGGGAGTTGACCACTCCTTCAGTTATCTGGGGTCAGAGTCCTCATATTGATATAGGTTTCATGCCCAAGAAAAACATTAAATGGTCTGAACTCTGAAGCATGTACTCTGAAACAAGCAGTCTTCAGCTACTTCCCCAAACCAAATAATGACTTATTTTATGCTTAAGGATCAAATCAAAACAGTGGATAGTAAACTCTGCCTGACAAACTCCATTAATGTTTAAATAAGGTCAAGTGTTGCAGATTATATCTACATAAAATATAAAAGCTGTGGGTCACAAGTAAAATGGTAAAAGAAATCATGACAAGCCCAACTAAATAGACAGAGTTTTATGACTGAATGTATGGAAATGTAAAAGGTGCAACTACATAACCCTAAAGAATATGTTGCATAGCTATTAGTTCTGTAAAGCTTTTTGCTTCTTCTCCCAATAATTTCATTTTCCTTGTTCTTGGTCAACTCTCGACCAGAAAATAGCTAAGCTTACTGAAGAAAGACAAAGTTCTTGCATGACAGCATCCAGAGAGGATCCCATTTTTCTGGTACTCAAACACAGAACCTTGGCTTGGCAGTGAAAAACATTAGAACCTTCCAGGTCCCTACACAGTGAAAAGATTTAATAGTAATCAGCTACACCACTTCTATTCCTTTTTCTTCTATTCCTACCCAGTCCTACTTCATACACATAGTAGCTGAGAAATTCAGATTGTCTGGCAACTTTATCTGCCCTTTGTGGAGTACAGCTAACGATAGGAAGAACAAGAAATAAGCTGTTTGTGATTTGGGCACACTGCAAATAATTAATAATAATATCTTTTTCTCCTTCCATTTCTAATCTCTACAGTCAAAATGTGACTTTTCCACTGAATAAGTATTTTTAAGAGACCTCTGATACCCTTGAAACCATTTGAGTTTGTATATAGCACAGACTGGCTGATATTATCATGCTTCTGGTGTCTCCACATCAGAAGGCATGAAATAGAGTATGCATTAGCCATTTACTTATGTTTTTATTCTTTGCACAGAATAGAGTCCCTTTAACTCTTAAATATTTTTAGAACCACAACTACTAATACAAACACTCTAGCAGAAAAAAAAACAAACCCTTCCCATCCTCTGATTTGTTTTGTTTTCAATTTGAGTACTAAAAATAAGAAATATCCCTCCAAAAGCTGTTTTCTCAAGTAACTCTCATCAAAACCTTGATCTCATTTTTACTAATCTAAAAGACCTCTCATACAAAAGCGTTGCATTATTAGTAAAACTTTAACTATGAATTGGACCCAGAGTTGGTTGACAGGGAAGCTGAGAAGCTTCTGGAATGCCCACAGCCAAATCTGATCAGACTATAAAATGAGGTTTCTGCCAAAGACCCTTTTTGTGGGTCTTCTTGGAGCAGCAGGTCAGCTGAGCCAGAGCCCATCCTTAGACTGGAATACTGTCTAAGGAAACTTCCTGGGATTGGGAGTACCTTACCTCCTCATTTGGGTGAGTGATAATTTACTGGATATATCCTTGAATAAGTCCTTGCTTAACCAGGTGAGTGTGAGTCCTTGCCTAACCCAGATGAGTGAGTACCCTGGAGCCAGAGGGCTCTGGTGTGTTTCTTATGAGTGTGTGCATGCACACTGTGGATCCTTATTATTCTCATTTTGCTGCACCCCAATAATCTCCTCAATTGATATCCAAACCTGTATTTTATGTTGTCGAAATGCTAACTAATTGTATAAACTCTGTTTTGGTCAGTTTGTTGGTTGAGCTTTTCCAGTCAGAATAAAGTTTGTTTTGAAACTTGTTATCCACCTAAAACTGACTTTGGGGTGCCTCCATGACAGCAACCAGAGCTACACCACCATCTTTTTAGAATGTCTGCATAGCTTTAAATTACTGTTATTATCAGTCTGCACATGCTAGGCACTTCTGCAACGTAAAGAACAATTTAGACAGGTACAAGCTAATGAAAAATAACTTTAGATCAAAGTTCATAAAGAGCCAATCAATTATTCTTCCCCTTTCAGAGACACTTTTCCTCCAAGTGAGAGAAGTTGGGTTTCATGGTGCTTAATACTGTCTTCCTCTCTCACATACACTTAAAGAAAGTATTTGAGCCTAACTGCACAGATTCTGTTGTGCCTCTCTTCCTTTTTCCAGCCATTTGCAGGAAGCAGCCAAACACTAAAGAAACACTCCATCAGAAAAATTCCATTAATAGACTCCCACTATATTTCAGTAATAGCTGTTTGTTGTAACTGAACACCAAAACCCCAGCCGAACTAAAAGTAGGGTCTCTTAACTTAAATATACACAACTTTAAGACTGAAAACCTAAGCTGAAGTTATTCCCTAGTCTTCTAAAGACAGATCTACAAGACAAAGAGCACCTATGTGGCCTAACAAAATAAACAGGAATATAGAGAAAATAGATATGTAAATTCAAGCTCCAAACCTGACCTAACTAAAAAAACCAAAAAAACCCACAACAAAAAAACCCTACAAACAAAAAAAACCCACCACCACCAAAACTACTTCCTAGAGTTAACGTTTAATACAGCAAAAGTGTCCTACATCTCTTCCCACCTACCATTGTCTACCTCTTATTCTAACACAATATCAAAAATGAATCAAACTGCTATAAATGTTTATTAATATTTCTTTACCTTTTTATACCTTCTTTCCTCTAAGGGGGCTGCTACGATCACATGAAACTAGTCATGTTCCTTTGTTTTGTGACTGGGTAGTACTTGCAATAAGCAGAACACAGCTGATAAGGATTTGCACTAATCTGCTGGCTTTCAAGAAGAGTGGATCCAGGAGTGCTAAGTAAGAGAGTAAATTGTATTCAGGTGTTTACCAATAAATCATTTTAGGCAGATGCAGTCTTTCAGTTAGAAAAAGTAATACTGTCAAAAAAAAAAAAAAAAGGCAGAAAGAAAGAAGACAGCTGTACATGTTATACGTGTATATGTGTACAGCTAGGCTTTAATTTTGAAGCAAGACTTTCAGCCGTTGCATAGTTGTTTGTTTTTTTTTTCCTTCTCTTTTTGGTGGGAGGAACTACAATCATCTTCTCTGCTCTTTTTGCCTGATTTTGACCAGAGTAGCTTGACTGGTTGTTTCTAATTCTGTTACCCCATCAGGCCATGCTGAAATAAACACAAAATGAAAAAGCATTGGAATGCCAATCAGACAGCAAGGAGCAGCAAATAATACAAGTTCTAAATACTCAGGCAGGCATTTAACTGACAACTCCAATGCTGTAATTCTCAGTGCCACTGTATCTTTTTCAGTGTAAATTATGTTATCTAAAAGTGTAAAGAGTGTACCAGAGATACTGGAAAAGTCATTAGCTCATGCCTTGTTTAGATAACATGCTAGTTTCAGGCTTTGCTGTTTCCATATAGTGTCACTTCTTTATGCATCAACTGGACATAAACACAATGTTTTCACCCAATACCCAACATACAGAAAATACATCCATAGGGAAGACAAGTAGTATAGAAGTGGAAATATGGAAAGCAACAAGACATGTTTATAACAGAGATTGTCCATATGAACTCTGAGTCCAATTATTTTTCATTACTACCTAATCTGAGGTGGGCTTGTATTATTCCCAAGTGTCACATAGTCAGAGCATAAATTCAATACAGAATTATTTCCTTCTGGATGCCACAGTTTTTTGAAAGGGCCAATCCTATCTCTTCTGTAGAAAGTGGTCTTTACATGTGAACAAATTTTTGTATCCCATCTTACAGCATGCTAAACATCCTTGATAACAGAGCATCAGCCCATAATCAACCTTATAGGAGAATACCATGCTAGTCTATGTATCTGTTGGTGCATAGAAATAAGAAGACAGTCAAAATAATTTTGGTGTCTCTATCACAATCAAATCAACACTTCTTAAATCTGTCTTTTAATAAAGATCATCTCCACAGCTAACAAAGTCCTTTCAGACAGGACGCAGCAAAGAGGAAAAAGAGGAATAGAGGAAAACAGATAAAAATCAGAATAAAGAGGTCAAGTTCAAGCACAGAATAGAAAACTGTAAACTGAGGAGGAAAAAAAAGCCACCAACAAACAACAAAACCCTATTTGTCTTTGATAAAGTATTGGTCAAGTATTTGGAAGGATCTCTAATCAAGTAAGAAGAAATGTGGAGAAAGAAGATGTTGGTCAGCACTGATTCAAATGTGAAAGAGAACCAGTGAATAAACACACTAAGCTCTGGTCTGGAAATGTAGCATCAGGACAAGAGACAAAAAGAGATCTAGGTGAAATCAGAAGGGTTTCAGAATAGGTGAAAGGAAGTCCATTATTTTAGTAAGACAACTGATACATTATATTATATTTATCTGCATAGTCCTACACAAGTACTAGAACCATGGGGTGCTTCAGGCACATATCTGCAAAGAGATGTGTGCTACTGAAGCTCTACACCTCCTACAGTGAGAACAGTGCCAAGCTGGAAGAACTAACTTGGATGGACTAATTTAAATCAGCTTTTCACAGAGATATAGATGACAATAGCCAATTTTTTTCTCCTTTTTTAAAGAACTAGTAAGTGGTTTCCACAGAAACAATTTTGGCCAAAGATGAGTACCAAGAGAGTCTAACAGTGAGAGGTGCGGTACCGACATTAGCTCATTACTGTATGATGTGCACGTTAGCCATAATCTCATTGATAATAAGACAGTATCCGCATATTATTCCAGAAAAATATATCATAACCTCCAATGGCTAACTGTGAATAACTTTGGAAAAAGTTCTGCTTTTACTAGCATTTTGTTCTGTGTCTCAGTTTATTAATGACTTCTCAGATCCTCTTACTAAAAACAGACTATAAGGCATTCTCTTAATATCTACCCCAAGGACCACAACCATGTGTCACTCAAACATGTTTTCAAGTGAAGGTTAAGTTAAACTGCTGCTGCTTCTGGTTACGGCCAGAAAAAAACCCAAAGTTAGGAAAACTAGACATAACACTAGGTAAGTGTCACACCTTATTGCTCAGTGGATGTGCTCTTCGAGTTAATTGGACGAAACATTTGTTGGCTCTTCCAATTAAAAAAAGTTTATCTGCTTTCAGAACTGCAGAAAAAATGCTATTTTGTCATTTGCTGGCTGTCACATCCCATCAGAATTATCAGTTGATTAATTTGGCTATCTTTTATAAAATAATTGTTTGTGGTAATAAGGATTTAGAAAGAACACCATTTGATTTCCCATTTCCAGGACATCTGTGTAGATTTAAACTGGGTAGTATTTACTGAGCCATGCTTACAGAGAGGAATACTGTCCAAGATAATTCAGAAAGCTTTTATTATACAAGACAGAATGCATTTTGTTGGGACAGTAATCCACAATACTTTAGGTGTTTATTGAAACTCTTCCCAAGAAACCCAGACGAGCAGATATACCTGAGTGGTTGTGACAAAACCAGTCAGTTAATCAGCATTTCTCCACTGCCACTCCTATGCTATTCTTTTATCCTAGTCTCTTCTTCCCTATTTTTTCTCTCATGCTCTTGTTGCCTCCCACTATTTTTACCATGCTTGCATATGGAAGCAGTAATGAACCCTTAAAAGCCATGCTGAAGTACAGATGAAACTGAACTCATCTCCTGTGTTTTAGGGAAGGGCTGAATCTGCTCTTCGCTCAGACAAAAGCACATGGCTTCAATGCTAGGTTTTACTTCCACTTTTAAAGGGCAGCAAAGAAGATTAAAAACAGAGTGACTGAGAATACTCTGAACTTGCAGATGAACAGAACACAAAATGGCTGCAAACTTCTACAGTAGTTCAAAACAGGCTTAAGCAATGTAACTATACCACATGCATCAGGAAACAAATATTTCATTATTTTAGTATGCAAACTTGGACTGTCTTTGCAAAGAACTTTGGCACCCAGAGGCAGATTTTAGGTATGGCATTCATCGAATCAAACTCTAGCCATATAAAAGCATATTTTATGAGCTATGGCTCTTGCTGTCATTTACACATACAAACAGAAACTCCCAAGGAGCAATTCTTCCCACAACTATCTTAGGAAGGGATGAACTTGAGTTCTGGAGTGCCAGATTCTCTATCCTTTGGCTACAAAAGGACAGATGACTACTGTATGGGAATTGCGGAAGATTGGGTGATGAGGAGAAAGGTAAATACACTCAAGTGACCTGGGGCTGGGGTATAAAGAAAGCACATGCATCACACTAATTGTTTTACTGACCTTGTGTTCTTGACAAGAACCTCTGTATTAGATAATATAGGCCTGAGAGAAACCCTACAGTACCTTATCATGTCTGAGATTCCTGCTTTGTTTTGAGAAAGAGCAGAGCACAACAAGAGGCTGTGTCTGCTCTAAGCCTTGAAATACAGGTGAGCGCAGCCAGCCTAGAGATCTTCCAGCAGGGCTAAACTTACCAGCACCTGCATCCCCGCTTATGTCGCCTCTGCCTGGAAGCTTAGGTGCGGCTTCGATATATCCCCTAGTAGAGAGGTAACTAAAATAAAACTTGCTTTTGCAATTGCATTTGTGGCCTCTGGCTCTTCTTGTGATGTGCCTGTGCTTGCACACGCAACTACCTTAGTTAATGGTTGTCTTCCAGATGGGCACAGTTATTTGGGATGATTCCTGTCCTACATCTAAATTTGGAATGTCCTCAGGTTCCTGAAATTTCTATACCTGCCCAAGTCCTCAAGTATGTGTTTTACAGAATTAGACACATCAGTACCCAATTCAAAAGTTGCACTGAAAGTGGTACAAAACCAAAACATTCATTACCTGGAGCAAGTGTAAGACAGATTAGGCTTCTGTACATAACAGGGCTTCCATTCCAGGAACTACACTGCTGTGTTTTAACAAGTTTAGTGTTAAATGCAGAAAGTCTTGAGAACAGGCACATGAGCCCACCTTCTCCGTTTCTTAATAGCTAGCCTAAACTGTACTGCACTGGATGTCACTCTGGTGAAAAAAAATAGCTTGTTGTTCCTTCTCCATGCAGAAATTCAACAGTGACTTTTTTTTTTAGAAAAACTGAGGCCAGGATAACTAAAATCTCTGTGGATCATCTAAACCTCAGGGGATCTACATGGCAGAAACTGGTTCACTCATTGCTAAAAACACTACTCATGGCTGCTGCCTGAGCAAAATGATGGTATGGTGCTAATCTGCTTGCCTGAGGGCATGTGTTGAAATCTCTGTGCAGATGGATCTAATTGGACATACTGATATTGGCAGTCTGAGATGCTGCAGAATTAATTGTCTGTGGGGACAGTGCTTCAACTCCACTGTCTCTAGTGTTCCTTGTGTGACAGAACTGAACTTCTCCAGCAAAGCAGTCTATGGTAAAGTTGGTGTTCTTGTTCCAAGGGATCTCTGTATTGTCAAACCAGACAGTTTTGGAACACTGACTTAACTTTTCCAAAATAACCCTAAGAACTAAAGAATTCCAATTTATTCTCCACAGTTACAGTTTTTTTTTCACCAGTAAATCCCCTTTGTATTAGTATTAATATGAATATCCACACTATTAGCTGATGGTGTAAGAAGTATTTACTCAAAAGAACTTGCATCCAAGTTACCTCTGTTATCAGATAAGAATAGCAATAAAAGCCAGAGACACATAGATGATTTTTTTACATTTAGTGTAGCATTGATTGCAATGAATAAGGCCATTTTTTAGGCATGGGCAAATCGAGCACACATTTTAGTGCTACTCAGCCAGCTAAACACTGCTTGAATGACATTGTAGGCTCTACTGCAGACTATCTGAGATACATGTGGGATGTCAGATTCCTAAGGAAGGAGAGAAGTGGCTGTGATCTATAGCCTAACAAGTAAATATTTATGTAAAATACATCAAAGTTTTAATCTTTGAGCAGTTTCCCAAATTTTAGGCTTTACTGGACTGTGTTCTACAGAACTTCCTCTGTTCACATCCCACCCAACACCCACCATAAAAAAGCTCCAAGAGCATTAACAGCTAACAAACTTCATTAACACAGTGGTGGCTTCTGTAGAGAACAAGAACAGTTGGAGGGTTCCTTTTTCTTGCAGGAAAAAAAAAAATGCATTTAGAATAAACAGATACCAGCTGTATTCAGTTTTTATTAGAAAGCAGATTTGCCTATCTCTGCCTATTGCAATCTTTCTGGTATCTTTTTGTAAAATGGCAGCTAGTTATCACACTCTCTAAACACCAGTAGGGACCAATGTATGGAATTTTCTAAGGAGTATTAAAGACATTTGTAGGGTTTACTAGGAAAAATATAAAAGCTATTCCTGTGCATGCTGTAAACTGCAGGAGTCTCCAACCCCATGCCCTTCTACTCAAATGTATAACTTAGGTTGACCATTGACTTTTCCCCGAATGGTCCTTTTCTGTTAAAGAGGTCAGGTATCTGTGGGCTTAGAAAGTATTTGCAACACATTACAGAGCTAGTTGAATCTATGTCTTGATTCACTGAAGTTTTTTCTATGTGGTCTCCAACTAATCATGTCTTGGCACTCCCTTCACTTTTCAGTTATAACTGAAAAACCTAGGGATCTGAGTTAGTTCTCACATGCATCAATATGCTGACATAATTCCACTGGACTGAAGTAATATTTTTCCTACTGCCTTCTTACATCATTCCACTTTAGAGCAGATAACAGTATACGAGAGTATTAATCAGAATCAAGCACTGCAGTCTTGACTAGAATTGCTCACTCACACAAAACCACAAAAACAGAATCAGCAGCTGAGATTTGTTTCAAAGAAGTGCAGAGGTTGCCCTTTCTATAAATAAAGAGGCTGTGAAGCTCTTTAGTCTGACTGAAAGCTGAAATATCTTTGTCTCTATGCTTTACTGCTTTGATTACCATAGAACATAAATCCAAGAGAAAAAGAAGGGGTGATTAAACACCCACTAGTGGAAATACATGAATGCAAAGCATTTCTCACCCAGGATCTTAGCTGCCAGGACTTTTGTTAGGGAAAGGTGGTTTGGAGCAGCATATACACCTGTCAACAGTTACAGAAGTTACTTTAAAAAAGTTTATCTGCATTCATTTGGAGAATGTAACTCATTGCCATAGAAATACACGCACCCACAGTCAACAAACATGATAGCACTGAACAAGTCGGAAACCAAAATGGTAGCCATAGAACTCTTCATTTACATTTGCAGAAATATATGCTTTCTGTAACAGCCTGAAGTTTGTGAGGTGGCATTGTCATATACCATCAGAGACAAGTGTGCATCTCTCTCTGTGGATTTCTTGAGGCACACAATGCATCAGAGCTATAAGAGAATAAAGAAGCATCAAAGAAATACAGCAAAAGGTAAAGTGCAGGAGAATAAGCCAAAGCACACTTAAATCAGGCTTTCTGAGTAACAAATCGAGAGAGAGTGTGTTGGAGACTATGGCAGAGAACTCCTAGTAAAGATTAATGAATTGCTCAAATTACTGAATTTCCCCATCCTTCATTTGACACAGCCCCTAAAAATAAAATGAATAAAAGTCAGGTTCAGTTCATTGTTTGGTTGCTCTGAAATCCACAGATAAAGCCTACTGAACATGATTGTTCTTATAAATGTCAATAACTTGCACAGCTGAAGCAATTTACTTCTATGAAAAAGAAAGGTGGTTATAAAGCTTTGCCAGCTGTTGAAGAAAACTGAATGCTGTAGAGAAAAAAAAATTATTTTTGTACTTCTGTAAAAAAGTAAACATTGAAAATGTTGGCAAGATGGGAAGAAAGCCTTAGTGTGGTAAAAGGAGAAAGTGGAGTTGCATTCCTGGTTATGGGTGAATGTAGCTTTACGAATGTGCTATTTTACAGATTTTTTTCTTTTTTTTTTTCCTCAATTTTACCACCTTAAATAGAGATAGCTGTCTACCTATATCGGGGAACAAGAAAAGGCCTAGGAATGATGACAACTCTTCAGATTCACACTCTCTCTGTGCAAGTGTTTTTCTGAGTAATGTTTTCACTGTGCTTTCTTTTATGTAAGAAGCCAATGTGTAGCCTTGTGCAAAATGCACTTACAAACATATTTACTACTGGTATGCATGGGCACTCTTGGGCTTGCACCTGCATACTTGGGCTACCTCAAAATTAAGTCTAATTTTTTTACAGCATTACCCTGCAAAGTGGCAAGTTCCTTTGTGTTCCAAGTTCACAGTGATTACACTGGAGGGTGGGAACAATGCACTTTTTGATACTTTGTTTATTGCCAGATCAGACCAGTCTTCCCATTCACAACTTCACTATTTCATAGACACTTCTTTGAAGTTTGATATATTGCCATTTTCATCTACTTTATTTTTTCTGCTATTTGGACTTTAAACAGAGTATCAGTCTGCACAATGTTCCCATTGAAGCCAATATGGAATTAATATTTCAAGCAAGAGCTCATGTCACAGTATCAAATGTTCTAGTCACTAACACAGTGCATCTGCTAAATTCCCATCATCTTGCAAAATTGTAATTCTGCTTTAAAAAAAGCACTGACATTTTTGCCTGTCAATAGTTTCTCATTGCTCGTGACATAGTTGTTCTTAAAACGCACAGTAAATCCTTTCTCTCCCTATATATACACTATAATTATGCAGGAATGTAAATTAGATTTAACACATATAATTGCCATAATCATGTATTTGGGCTTTTTGGTTTTTTTTTTTTTTTTTAAAAAAAAAACCTGGAACAGATCTTTTCCCCAGTTTTTCTTTTGCCCTAGCAAATATCCACACATCTTCAAGTAAGTAAATTAAAGGTCTAGTATCTGTATCATTAGACTTTTCTTTGACCAATAAAGAACCCTAATGTGTGTTACCAATGGCTATGCAGTCTTTCATTCTTTATGAAAGACATTCTAAAAGTTAAGTCAATTAAGGCTACCAAGTTTATATGAAATAAAGTTAGCAGTGAATCAGCGTTTTTCATTTGCATATAGTGCTTATTGTGTTCTTTGCAGGTATATAGTTATGTCTAATCTCATTGCCTTGGCTCTCTTTTGAGCCAACTGAAAGACAGGGCTGTTAGAGAATGATTAAGATGTCTAATTTGAGAAGTAACATTCTATGCAGAGAGACAGAATGAAAAACTTTTAGTACTGTTTGTACTGTGTGCACAAACAAAGAGTGAGTGCACAAGAGAGCGTCAGAGAGCTTCATCTTAATTAAAAACAAGAAGAACTTATATAGAACAGTATTAAAAACCATGTTTTTAGTGGTTCCCACTTCTATTATTTGACACACAGTGAAAAAAATAGCATGAAAAAATGAACTTTCAAGAAGCAAAGTATGTACAATGATAAAGTATTAAGTTTATGGAACCATATTAATTTATTAAGTTTTATGATGACAGATATCTTTCATTAGTAGTGCTACTGCTATTATTAATAATGATTACCAGCTATGACAATTTCTCTATGGAGGGGAAATGCTGATGATGTGAAATGAAGAAGGCTGCAAAAGATCTTTCCAACCCCTGAATGTTTCCTTTTGGATTTTACAAATTGGTGAAGTGCATTCAGAGTAGAATTGCACATTGTATGATGCAGTGAAGCAACCATCCAACACATCTTTGCTGCAGTTCTGACCTTCCTATAAGAAAGACAAAACTGTTGCACTGCCTGGAGAAAGAGCAGGCCTAGGAGGGAACCTTGATGTTTGTCTCATAATGATTCCTGTGTGAAAGAAAACAGTTCTTTCTCTAACAGAATATGTTCTTGCAAAACTGGAAGTCTGGGATGCTTAATTATGCCAACATTCAATTTATCTGATGGCAACCATCAAGGACATTCATAAGGCAGAACAAATCATCTGTCCCATCTCAGTTATTTACTTTCAGCAGCTGCCATCCTCAGTTTTTTCCTCTCTATCTTTGTTTCAAATACTGTTGATAAAGGTTTTAAAAACTCATCTATACCTGAAACATTCTCAGTTCACTGGGGGTTTTTTTCTAGTTTTCAGATCTTCTCAGATCGAGAGGGGAAAAATCACCTGCCTATATGAAAAGGCCAAGTTCTTTGTGAGCGAAAATTCCTGAGAGGGTGTTTTAAGCTATTACAGTCTTGATACAGTTCCCTGAAGGTGCACCTAATATTCAGATTTTTTTCAAATTGAGTGCTAGTGTTTCCTCGTTCATTCACTTCCCCTTTCCACAGGGCAGTACCAGCCTGATAGGCTAAATCACAAGCTGTGTTTGTATAGTCTAATAGAAACTGTCAAAATAGTCGCTAGCCAATCAGTCATCTGTCTCTCATTTTCCAAAACATTTTATAACCCTTTGTGGACTTGTACAGGTTCCAGACAGATATGAGACAAGATATAGTTCATTTAGACTGTCATGTATTAATAGTGAAATCCTTCAAGGACAACTTCTTTGCCTCATTATGAAACAGAAGTAAAAGTGCATGCCAGGGAGAATATCAGATCTGAATTGACAAGATATTTTTTTCTGAGTCCTTACTATGTCATGAAACATAAGTCTTCTTGATATTTGTGTAATGTAACTCATTCAACAGCTCATACAACTCTCTTTCTCAGAGGTGCAAGACAGTTTTAAAGTACAATATTGTTCTGCTATTTTGCTGACCTCTCTGTTCTCTCAGAGGCTGTTTAAAAATTTCTCTGCCATTCTATCACAGAGTTCCCATTGCCTAGAAAAGTGATACCTTTCTGTCCTGAATTTGCCAGATGGACACCTATTTGCATGTGGTTCGCAGCAAGAAGCAGCACCTATTGTTCTCTGCATGTTTTGCACATGTGGTTTGAGAAGAGGATATGTGTCCAGAGGATCTGAGATATGCTCCTTGTGTTGGCATATGATACAGGAATAGCAGAGTGGTTGTGAGCACATGCTGTGTGTGTAGTTAGGGTTTACAGATGCCCAAAGCCTTGGTTCAGAAGAATATCTGAACACTGAATGAAGACAGTGTTTCCCACCTCTTGCATTTTTTTTCAGTATCAAGGAAAGAGGAATTCAGATACATTTTTCTTTGAACTGTGCTGAAGATTGTGATTGGCCAAGTCTTTTATTTCTTTTTGTGACAGATGTGACTCAAAAATATTCTGAATATTGCTTATCTGGTCAAGGTAATAAGAGAAAGAGAGCAAAAATTCTTACCAGGAAATAATGACCAGTATGACTAAGATATCCCCATTCTGTTAGTTGAAATTGTCACTGTTATGCAAATCACTTCAGCAAATCACTGCAATAAGGCAACACAGACTTAATAAGGAATCAGTTTTATAACCAGTTCATGGAAAAATCTAGCAGAATTTTCCTTTGCACAAAGAAAAGGCCCATATTTTGAAGCAGAAAATCATCTTGTTTATATTGAAAAAAGAAAACAGTCCTCTTTAAAACCTTTAAAGAGTCACTTGGATAGAAGGAATTGCTCTAGACTAAGGTACTCAAATACTTCTGAATACAATCAACCCTAAAAACAGACCATCACCATGTCTGTTTTTCCAGGCTCTGATTGTCTATGTGCACACAGCCAGAAGTACTCTCTGCAGTAGTACACAATCTCTATCTTCAAAATTTCTGATCCAAAACGTGTTCAAGTCCAAAAGTCTCCCCATTAGCTCTCAAAGGCACAAGAATATTGACAAAAGCAAAAACACTAATACAAAATGAAGGCTCTGTTAGGAATAAGGCAGAGATTGCAGATTGCCCCATAGTGTGTTGCCTCTGAACAGAACTCATATTCTGTCTGAAATCATAGAGAACAGGGTCATAGTGAGGTAAGGGAGTAGCAGCCCTGCTTTTGTGTTCTACCTGTATTCCATAGTTTCATCTAGATATAGTCTATGACTATATTTTAGTCTAAGACCAACGGTACCCTCTCCAGCTTAGTTTGCAAAGAACATGCCTATACTGAACAAGGATGCCTTAAAGTAAATTAAGTCAAGTATTTACATTTATATAATACCATGTAAACTAATAGGATTGGGAATAGTCTCCAAATCATTTAGCATTTGTTGTGCTTTTACACCTTGACTTCTGTAACTTGAATTAAGTCTTTAGTTTAGCCTCGTAGAAAATGGACCAACTTCTCAGTTTTGAAAAGAGCTGCTAGAACCAATGAAAGAAAAGCATGTAACAGGTGCTATGAATTTTGTTTAAGCTCATTCTGCTTTGAAAGCTTCTAAGAATGAAATACTGGCAAGATCACTGTAAATCACAGATTGATTATTCAGGACACAGAGTTTTATGCATATCCAGACAGAAACAGCTCAAGATTCATGGTCACAGTACTACAGCCTACACAATCTGAGATCCCATCTGACTTTATTTTCTCCTTACCCTAACTCTCAACAAGCAGGCTGGAAAATGGTTCAGGCACATTTTTGAGTTCTGCAGTGATGCTCATCACCACTACTATTAGAGAATCCATTTCAATGACTTGAAAAAGTAATTTCAGATGCTGAATTTTCACACAGACCAGAGAAAAAAAAAACAACACATTTGTAGATGTATCTCCGCTAAATTAATTATGTGTAAAGAGAATTTGTCTTCCTCCTTTATTGATTTTTCCATCTGTTTTTCCAAATTGAAGTATGGGACCTAAAATGTAAGTGAAATAACACACCCTGTCCTACATGTGAATACATGGTGAAATGAACTATTGACTTACTATCAGCAACAGAGCATCCTGAACTATCTCATTCAAGGACTATTCAAAAATTGTATACAATCATCCCAGAAAGTTAAAAACTAAGATGACCAAACAACAACCAAAGATTTCCTCCAAAAGAGAATGCATGTTCTTTATAAATTCATCTTGATATGCCAGCTGCTGCTGTTGCATAATTAGGATATTAGGTGATGGCATGAAAGTCAAAATTCCCATTCTCATTAATGCTTTGGCAAGGCTGTCAACAACTTCCTTAATCTCATTTAAATGTATCATAGAATCACCGGATGTCCTGAATTGGAAGGGACCCACAAGGATCACTGAGTCCAACTCCTGTTCCTGCATATGACAACCCTACAGTTCACACCATATGTCTGAGGGCATTGACCAGTCTCTTCTTGAATACTGACAGGCTTGAGGCTGTGACTACCTCCCTGGGGAGCTTGTTCACCCTCTGGGTGAAGAACATTTTCCTAATGTCCAACCTAAACTTCCCCTGGCACATCTTCCTGCTGTTCCCTTGGATTCTGTCATTGGTCACCAGAGAGGAGAACTCAGTGCCTACCCTTCCTCCTACCCTTGTGAGGAAGCTGTAGACCATGATGAGGTCTCCCCTTACTGTCCTCTTCTCCAGGCTGAACAAACCAAGTGACTTTAGTCACTCTTCATACAGCTTCATCTCCAAACCCTTCCCCAACTTCATGGCCCTCTTCTGAACACTCTCCAGTAGCTTTGTATCTTTTTTTTATACCGTGGTGCCCAGAACTGCACACAGTGCTCCAGGTGAAGCTGCACCAGTGCGGAGTAGAGTGGGATAATCACCTTCCTTGCCTGGCTGGCGATGCTGTGCTTGATGCAACCTAGGACACAGTTGGCCCTCTTGGCTTCCAGGGCACACTGTTAGCTCACATTCAACTTGCCGTCAAACAGAATGCCGGCCCATCAGCCAATTGCTCACCCACTGCATTGTGTGTTTATCCAGCTGTATGCTGGACATCTTGTCCAGGAGAATATTGTGAGAGACAGTACCAAAGGCTTTACTGAAATCCAAAAAGATCACATCTACAGGCTTCCCTTTGTCAATTAGGCAGGTAACCTTGTCACAGAACAAAATTAAGTTTGTTAAGCAAGACTTTCTCCTCATGAACCTGTGTTGGCTGGCGCCAATGACTGTGTTGTCATTCAGATGTTTTCCAATAAATCGTAGATTCTCCATGTTTTTGCCAGGAACAGAAGTGAGGTTGACAGTTGCCAGTGTCATCTTTTTTGCCGTTCTTGTAGATTTGGATGACGTTTACCAGACTCCAGTCATCTGGGACCTCTCCAGATTCACAGGAGCATTGAAAAATCATGGAGAGAGGTCTCACTATGATGTCAGCCAGCTCTTTAAGCACCCCGGATAAATCCCAACAGGCCTCATTGGCTTGCAGGGATCTAGCTGGAGTAGCAAATCCCGCACAAGTTCCAAATCGATTTGGAGTTTATTGTTCACACAGCCATGGTTCTCTAACCCAGGGCTATGGGGGCCCCAAGTCCATCTTTGGTGTTGAAGACCAATGAGAAGTATTAAATATCGCAGCTTCGTCTATGTCTGTTAATAAGGTGACCATGCTCATCTCTGTAATCCTCCTATGATCCCTGACCTTGTTTCCACTGACGCTATAATTTATTTTTTTGCCATATTTCAAGAAGAAGATCCCTCATCTTCCTTTGGCCTTTCCTCATAATGGGGCTTTCTGCCAAACTCATGCCTTGCTTCTTTTAGTGTTTAGGATTCATTTCAGAATAAAGTCCTTTGCAAAGGTCATATTTAATGGATTTATAGAACTTCAGGCCATATGTCCAAAATCAAGAAATTAGAGTTAGTCACCTAAGTGAGGCAATCTGGAACTTAACATGCTATCTTTATAAACACTGAGAGTTGGGGACCTCCGTGGTGCAATGCGATCCAACTGATTTTTGGAACCACCTGTTTCAATTGCTTTCAAAAAGTATCCGTGCAGGCTAACCTGTGTGCCTCAGACTTTGAAATGACTTTGAAAGAATGTTTCACCTCAGCTGTTGAAGAGATACTGGAAAGGAGATTGCAACTGAATGGTATGAGAAAAGATTTGACAATAATGCTACAATTTGAAATGTTCCTGAATAAAAATCAACAATGAAATGCTACCAATGCTACCTAGATCATGAACTGAAGAAGAAAAAAAAAACAAAATAAAACAAAAACCTAAAAAATAGGAAGTCTAGGAAAATAAAATACATGTTAGAAAATACATTTTAAATTAACTTTCTCAGGGAAAGAGTATTGTTTTTGTTCCAATGACACCAAGTTTATTAGGTTGCTGTGGGAATCAATTGTACAACAATCATAATAAAAAAACTTGATAGAGACCTGGAGCAATACTGTTCTTTCTTTTGGGATAAAAGTAAATGGAAAATCTAATTTTTGATTTGTCTATCAAGACTTCTGTAGCCAGAATTCTGTAATTCTACACTATGTTTCCCTCTTGCAAATGCAAAATCCTTCAGAAATGTTTCAATGCTAAAAGGCTTAGACAGTCACAGGAGTGTTTAGCTACAGTTGTTGCTTTCAACCTGATTTTAAAACTAGAAGTCAAATGGAGATATTTGAAAGTGCACAACTGGCCTGAGTGTTACACACTTTTTCACCACTCTTGAAATAATCAGTCAGAGAGCTATGGGGTTTTTTTTCAATTGAAAACATGCCAAAATTGCATTCCTCAGTTTCGGCAAAAAGCTACCCTACCAAACTGGAAAGGACCAAAGATCACTGGTTGGTATCATTGGCTTTTACTTTTGGGGAATCACTGCTTGGAGTTTGAGCTAAGAAGTTTAGGGGACTGAATTCTCCTCTCAGTTACACCAATGCAATTGCACTGAGCTCATTGGAACTGAAGGGACAACAGAGTACGATATCTTACAGTTGTTCGTACTCAAAAGTTGATTGTTTTCACAGCAGAACTTGCTTATTGTTCTGGATTCAGAAGGTAAATTGCATTCAGAAAGCTACATGAACCTTCCATACAATATTAGGAGTGTTTTGTTGTTTGGTTTTTTGTTGTTGTTATTTGTTTGTTTGTTTTCCTAAAATAGTGTGATGGAGGTCGAGCTACGACAGCAGACAGAGAACATAATTGAACAAGTAGTGGGACTTCTGGCATAGGCTCAGCACATTCTTATTACGTTCCCCACAACCTTATTCAGTAGCCTGCAAAGGAGCCGTACCATAGAGATTGAGCTTGTTGCAAACCAAGGATGAAATGTTACAAACATTCTCTAATGTAATGTAAAATAGACTCAAGTCATAGAGGCATCAGTGTAAAATCTGGTATTGCCAGACATGGAACTCTTCTAAGGGGCATTTAGGAAAATTGTCATAGTTAATAGCTTTTACTATTTTCAGTGTTTAATAATGTACCTCATCAAACAGGCAGAAGATACATGGCACCTCCTTACAATGACCTTATAAACAAATGTTCAGTAACACATAATGAGAAAGTAATGAGATGGGACTGAAGAGAGAAGAAAAGGAAGGTGAAATATTATTATGTATGATTACCCAATAAAAGCTCCTACATGAGCTAATGGGCTGAAAAGGGTATTTTCAGTGGAGGAGTTAAATGCATATGTTTCTGCATTCTATTTAGTGTAAATAACCAGTTGGCATTTTGCTGAATTTTAGTCATTCTTGTTATTTACAAGCTGCAGCTGAAACGATGTGTAAACATTGTTGGTGTGTTTGTGTTTGTGCGTTTTTCTTCTTCTCTTAGTCCTTCAATATTCTAAATGATGCAATTAGTTTTTTACAGTTAGGATTTCACTTTATATTTTATTCATAGTAAATGTATATCCATAAATACACATGCAATCACACATAGAAGGAGAAAATCCTTTTACCAAGACATTAATGACTTCTGTTTGCTAAAGATAATTTGGCTAGAGCCTTGGTACCTTCTCTAATGTTAGCAGGTGGACCCTAACAGTTGACTGTAAAACCTATTATTGTATAAAATTTCTATTACCATCAGTGTAAAAAAAGGTTTTAGAGAACAAAACTGGTTAGGATGATAAGTGTATGGTTAGCTGTAATATGATTCCATTAAATCTTACTGCATTGTTTCTATATTGATGCCATTCTATTAACTTACACTGCGTGTACACCTCTTGTGGAGGAAATGATGACAGCATATGGAATCTTGGGAGGAGAATCATGTACTTTTTTGACAACAAACCACGAAAAGAAACAACCATGGACTTTATTGCCAGAAATGGGAGAAGAAGGATTTGTTGTACAGTGCTCCTCCACCCTCCCAACAACTAATGAGGAAGCTTAAAAGGCAGAAAATCTCTCTCGTTAATTGTTGTGTTGGTAATAAGAAATGTATCACAACAAGGATCCTTTCTCCTCCTACCAATCTAATTATGAAAAGTTCAAGAAATCATCTGAATGTGCAAAAATCACAACAGAAATTAGAGAAGAAACTCAGAGCTATAGAAATGCAATAGCATATTCCCCCTGGCTAGGACAGTGATATTTTACTCAATGAAATGAAGCCTCATCTTCCGGAGCTGCTGACATAATGTAAAATGTATTTTTTTTTTTTTTGCCACACATTAATATGTAGGTTAACTACCCTAAATTGTGCCAAACACGTTAATCATGCTTGCATTTTCAGTCCCAGAATTATTCTCTTTTATATCAATTTTATACTCCCAGTGAGTGCAAGCAAAACTTTGAAGGTCCAAATTTACAATATCTCCTAGCTTAAGTAGTGTACAGGGTAAGAAAATGTAAAAATAAAAACAACATTCAGCAGTCACAGTGCCACAATTCTCAAACCAGTCTCATCACTACAAATGGTAAATGAGGACTAGAGGTGGCCTAATAGTGGTTAACTTAGTGCCAGTTCTGGGAAACTTGGAATATTAACAGAAAAATTCTTAGGTTGAGCCAGTATGATTGCATTTTGCATTTGGCAAACAAATCCAACAAAGGTAGGAACCAAAACTACACTTTTCACAACACAATAGCCCTACTATATATCTGTTAAAGTATGCAACTTAGTGAAAAATATATTCAGAGTGTGATCTTGCAGAATCACACACTTGAGAAATAGTGGAAAGTATACACATACTCCTCTGAAGTAGCCAGACAAAATGTTAAATCTAACACTTAGAACTACTCATCAAAGTAAAATACAGACATCAACACTGCATTTCAGCTTCATGTGTAGAGGAATCTTGTTTATTTTTCCTGGGAGAAGGGTGTACCAACCCAGATAAGTATTAAAAACTGTAAGTATATCTCCTATTAGACTCTCAAATTCAAGAAAACTAGAGGTGGTGTGATTTTTCAGAACAAGGTCTCTTGAAATAATTTTTGTTGTCTACTTGGAAAGTTTGCTCAGGCAAAATTGGAGAAATTCACATGTTCAACTGGGATTTCCAGATGAATGTACACCTGGGACTTCTGGACAAACCCTTCATGTGCAAATATACCCACGGGCTCACTCCATATTTCTCATTGTACATTTCATTTTTTCTTTTACAACCTCTTTCAGCAGAGGTCAAGATTTGCAAAACTTCATTCTTTTTTTGTGAGCAATACTTGTTGCACACTTTAATCACTTAATAAATGAAGCTGTCTCTTAACGGAGGACCTCTGGTTTTCTGTATTTGCGGGATAGGCATAACATAACACTAGAGGGAGCAAAAAATATCACAAAATGCAAACTGCTTTTTTTACTTTCCTCTCTTCTCTCACCTTTCTTTGCTAGGAGCAACTACATTTAGCATCAAGCTAGTGTTACAGCAGTATGAGTGAAAAGGCTCTGTGCTTTCACAGTAAAGTGGAAAAAAAGAAAAAAACCTATATCTCAGTTGACAAATAATACTGGGGGAGTCATAAAAGTTTGACAATAAAATGAAGTCACACGTAAAGAGCTAAGAAAATCTAGACTTCACAATTTCAGCTCTTCTGGAAAGTGAGAGTGGGTCTTGTGTGACTTCATTAGGATGCCAACTACCAAACCATGGGAAACACTACAGTAGCTTCATTCAAATATAAATTTAGCTCCACATTTGAAATCAAGCAGGACAAGAAAAATTTCTTTAAATATTCGCTCTCTGTTTAGAGAAGGAGCCAAACTTCCAGATAACCCTGGCTTTAAAAGGAAAAATAATCACCCACTAGAGTGCTAAGATTAAGCACTTCAGAGACAGACTTACTTAGTCAACACACAGTGCCATGTTGATATGTCTCTATTGCTTCAGGAAGCCAAATTAATTTCTCTGCATGATATTTTATCATCCAAGATATGTCAGCTTATTTGGAGCTACATCAGGGATCTCTGATCTGCTTTGCTACTGTGCTTTGCATCACACAAAAGTACCTCAGGAGCTGGCTGACAGAAAGAGTATTGTGCTGGAAAAATCAGATCTGACAGTCAAAAGCTAAGATCTTCATTTGCCTTATGGGGTCTCAGGGATGTTTGCCTGCATCCACATGTCCCCAGGCTGCCCATTTTCCTGTAGGAGTTGTGAGGCTCCCTATACTTTTAGATCCCCGTGTCTTGTAGGTGGCCTTAGCCACTGCTTATTTCTGAAGGATTCTTGACATCTTGGTTGCAGGCTCAAAATGTACGAGGCTTCTTTGACTCTTTGGAAACCCAGACTGACTATGCATGAGCTGATTCATGAGCTGATTAACTCTGCAGACATCTAATATTCCATGCCACCTAGTCTGTCATGCTTCCCAGGACTTTCATAGCTGACTGTTTCTGAGCCTGCTGGAAACTAAGGGTCTAGACAGGACAGAGAATAATCTCTCAAAAAGATTTTTAACAGATTTTTCTCCTGCACACTACAGTTTTCAAATTTGTACTTTGCCCCTGATTTACGTACCTTTTCGGTTTTGTATTTTTGTGCTTTGTTTTGTTTGTTTTTTCACAAATTGGGCATTTTCATTTAAATGAGCCAATATAACCCCTCTTTTTTTTTTTCTCAATTTTCTGCAACACTTTCTTATTGTTTCATGTCACCAGCACAGACGGGTTTTGAGCCAAAGTATCCTCCTGGGCTGAATCTGACACAATCAGACACAGTGCTTTTTTTCTGAACTTATGCTTCCATACGGTGAGGGCAAAAGAGGTATAATATGTTCAACACAATTGTGTTTCTCAGCTCTGTGTTTTTCTCTCAGTACTGATTATAGAAGTGTAAAGAACAATTACAAGTCAAGCCACATTCTTCCCTAAGCATAAAACCCTTGGATGGCTCTCAGCATATTTTAATTTATCAGCTTCATGAAGGAACACTGAGTATGTAAATGTGCTCAGTTTTTTAGAAGTACTGATCTGTATTGGGATTGTAACTTGCATTAATTCTGTATCTTTGCAAGTATCGACTTACTTATAAAGATGAGGAAACATTGGATCCATCACCAAAACCTCTAAAAATGTTTTAATCATAAAGCAGATAAAGGTGGAATGGAAAGGATTTAAAGAGTGTTTCTGAAGTGATCAAACCACCTTGAGAGACAAGGTTATTGGAATGCTTCAAAAGGTTATACAACAATTATTTTGCTTTATTTTATTGTAGAATAACTTCTTAGGTCTAACTGTCATAAATATTTACTTCCCTAAGACATGTGGACTTGGACAGATGAGCTTACCATATAATTCTGTAGGTCTGAGTTGTATATGTCTCTCTGATAAACTGCTTTATATAGTCTTGAGGTGGTATTAGTTATCTAGCATGACATTAGCTAGATTAGATGCAAGTGGCACCTCAAAACTGGCAATAGCAAAATAATTTCCCTGCGATGTTAATTTCAGATCAAACAGGGACCCTGGCTCAGCAAAGCTGATTTCACTGGCAATTTGCTTATGTTCAGCCTTCTGAGAAAGAAGCCTGAAAAGAGGCAGTGAAACTGGAAAGGAAAAAAAAAAAAAAACACATACAAAAAACCCCACACAACTCCCCATTTTGGAAACATCCTGAAATTAGACTACAGCTTACAAACAAAACCAGGCCCTATTTTCCACTTGGCTAGAAGCAGTGGCTCTAAAAATGCTATGTGATCAGACCAATAATAGATTTTTTGTAAGAAAAAATTGACTGATAAGAAATAAATTTCATTGTGTTTTTTAGAAATCAAGGGAGCTTTTTGACAAAGATTCCATTCTTCAAAAGGGTACATGTAACAATTTAACTAGTTTGATGTATTTGATAAAATTGAAATATGGTCATGTTTACAAAGACCAAAATTTTTCTTTCAATTTTGACACATAATATGGACAGGGTTTTTTTAAGTTTACTGATGTAAACAATACAGAAACATTCACATTAAAATATGAATTATTGACAGATATATGACAGAAAAAAATATTTTTTTTAGCAGGAGACTATTTTCCAATGCTTATACCTACTGCATCCTTTTTACCAGTGTCACTGTTTAAGAAGGTAATTTAAATTTCTATATTCAATTGTTTTATCTCTGCAGTTCTATTGAAATGTTGCTATAACACTAGAAACCATGACAACTGATTCTTGTTTCTGATTTCATTACAAGGTTACACCTTACCAAGGTTAGTGGACCTTTCATACAAGATGGAGTTAATAACTTCACTACTAAATCTTTCAAATATATGTGGTTTGGTACAACAGTACTGCTTCACTTGATCACATTTTAAAGAAGTCATGATTATATTATTACTCCAGTCATATTGCTGTGTTTTTCTAATTGTTGCCCAATAGTTCCACTCTTATTCGACAAAAAAACAAGTAGGGAAACCTCCAGACACAAAATATGCTGAAGAAATAAATTGTGTGGGCTTCTGGCCTTAATACACACCAATATCCAAACCCAGGCCAAGTTTGTTACATAAACATATTGCTTTGAAGTGTCACATATTGTTCATTCACTGTTTTTGATGTGCATTACCAGCTTCCTCTAACTCGCGAGCACTTGGAAGCATAGAGGAGACGTCTGAAGTTCCTGCCATTCTTTAACAGGGATCTATTGTATTTGTTGCTAAGTCTTCATAAAATGTCCATATTACCACATGCTGGAGAAGTGTACTAAACATCAAACTGTTACCTGGACCAGTATCACCTTTCCTTTTCATTTTGCTTTTAAGAATGGAATACTGTAACAGTTCAGAGTTTAGGATTGTTAATCCTGGCAATTTAAGAGTTCCCTACAGCTAGGAATGCATCCAAAACAGAAGCAGAATTTAAAGTAAGGTACTAGCTGGGGTAAGCAATTTCCCTCTTATTATATTGGTATTTGAGACTAGTCCTTCACTTCTAAATCACATCCTTTCGGTCCAAATGGGAAGAAGCCTAAAAAAGTAATCTGGAATAGGTGACTCTCATGAGTCCCTAGTCTGAGGCAAAGGCAGAACCACTCTCAGAAGAGACAGTTTTTCCTAATTTGTTGCTAAATGCTGACTTCCGTAATTTACTGTATCAATTATTATGTCAATGTTTTAGCAAAACAGAAATTAAAGAATTGTTATTAAACTGAGAAGAACCAAATCCCAGCAGAATCAACTTTAGAATTACTTTGACTGCATTCTGGCAACCTGTCCTCTCCCTAATTCTTTGTGACTGATGCTGACTATAAGCAAAATTTGAGAGTAGATGACCTGTGATCTTGACCAGTTATGACCAGTACAGAACTCTATTTTTGGCTGGGAAGAAGCTGAAGTTACCAAGCTTCTGATGTTTCCTGACGGTCTAAACTGAAGCTCTTCAGTCAGAATCATAAAGCGTTATTATTAACCTTCATTTTCAGATGGGAATGTTTGTTCTGAAAATAATATTGAAGATTGCAATACTGATGCATACATAAATATTTGCATTCTGACATGTAATTTGAGAAAAGAATAAAAAGGTTAGTCAGAATAGAACCCTTCCTTTTATCACAGTGTAGAATTTAAAATAGCTACATCTCTGTTGCTCAATGGCTCATATATTTTATCTCCTCTCATCTCTGACTGTGTCTCCTGCTTTCTTATTTCTCTTCCAACTTTGATCTTACTCTCATTTCTACTACTCACAAACTTTGTTTTCACTACTGGAAATTGCTACTTTTCTCTTTTTAAATCTCCTTCCAACTTTCAGCTGATAGCAGTTTTGCAGTTGTCCTTTGGTTATCAGGAGAAAGTAGGTGAACCTAAAGTTCACCTACATTCTAGTGCTTGGTAGTTACAGAGTTTATATTTCTGCCAAATACTAGCTGAGTGAACTTGGGAAGCAGATTAAGATCAACTCAGTCAAAATAGTCCATTGATTTGGCTTACCAATTTGAGACATGTCATGCTTAATTTTAAGATTTTAACAGTGTACATGCACTGATATCTCAAATTGAACTCAGTGGGGAATGCTTGTGTTCAGTAACTCCATCAGTTATTATTACAATACATTTTTATTTGTTTCTTGTTGAGATTATGAGCAGCTGCAGCCTGCGAATCGATAGTGGCTCTATGCACAAGTCAGAAACCAATGTATGTCACTGTCAAACTATTATATGCAATCCAGCACAACCTAGTTCAAAGGTAGCTTGTAAATATTCCTGAGGAGTCTCAACTCCTGAAAGAAGTACAGACAACTGCCAGCTTCTGGAGGATACCAGTAAATTACCTCAACAAATAGAAAGGAAAGTGGAAGGACCTTGATTATATGTAAAATATATATTTTTCAGTATCACAGACTTAGTTCATGTATCTGTGTCTTGTGGAAAGACAGGGAAAGGAAAAGTTTCTTGTCTGTATTTCACTTACTCTTGCTTAGGACAGAGCCATACACCTCATCCTTTGCCACTGAAATCCAAGGAAGATTGGGCTTGTTTGTTGTCTCTCATCTTGGTACAGCAGCAAAGAAGCTCTCCTACAGGTCTGTATGAACTCATGCCCTAAAAAAGCAAAGGTTATAGCAAAATTAATCAGTACCTTCACAGAAATACAAACCGTAGGGTGAAATCCTGTATCTGCTGTAACCAAAGTTTTGCTACTGACTTCAATAGGATTGGGGCTTCTCTCAGATTCTTTGTAAGCTTTATCTTTACAGGCTGGGGATTCAGCCTGCCCACCAAAATCCAGAAGTACAAACATGAAGAGGCGAGAATGAGTATGACACTGCCCATCAGATACATCTGGACAGGAAGGTAAGTACTCTGTTGCTCATCTTGAAAAGCTCTTAAAAATAACTTTAAGGTAGACACTTGTTTCTTTTGTCACCTCATGCACTCCATAATGAATTTCTGTATAAAAGAAATACATTTATCTTGCATTTAAAAATAAACCCATGTTATTAATTCTTTGTCTAGACAGTGGTTCAAAAAAGCCCATTCTGTTTTTAATCATCCTGAAATTCAGAGGTGCATCTATTCTAAAATACTAATAGCAATGACTTCAACCTTGCTCTGGACTATCAATAGGGACAGCATCTAATTACCAGGCCTATTTGAAGTTCATCTGTTGGCCAATGTTTTACCTTAAACTTCTTCCCTCTCTAGCTTTACCTTATTGATCTTTGTCTTGCCATCTTCTAAGGCTTTATAATTCTATCCTTTATTTTTATGGTTACCTTGAATGTGTTTATAGACTGTAGAAGGTATTTATAGACTTTGATGATGTCTCCCCTGAGGCTGCTCTTCTCCCAGTCATATATTAGTTTAGCTCCCTACATGTTAGCTCATATATCTCTCATTTCTGTGCACCATTTTTGTTGCCCTTCTTTGTATTTTCATTCTGTGTGCTTCCATACTGTAAGAACCAGCATAATATAGCATATGTAATAGAGGAGAATTCCAGGTGTTTTTTCCTCCAGTGCTATGTAAAGCAAAACAATTACTGCATAAACTGTAAACACTATTGGTTGAGAGTTTGATTTTGCAAAGCATAGTTTCAAACAGGCCCATCTCAGCTCTGCAATCTATTTTAGTCAAATTGCTACAGCATTTTGTGGGGCTGAAACCTCTGCTTTTTTCCAATATTTTCTGCGGCCAAGTAATTTCATTTCTGTATCCTGCACTCACAGAATTCAGAGTAGTTTTCATCTGGGTTCTCACACTGCTGTATTTCAAAAGGAAGGAGGAATACAAAGAAAGAGTTTCAGTTTGAACTTACACCTTTTAAATACATGTGTAGAGCACTGGCTTTTATGTTCACTACCCTACCGCCCGATATTATCAATATTAATGGCAGCTTTGCTTTTAATTTCAACAGAAATAGAGTCAGGCTCTGGAACCAGGTGATATTCCCCTGGGTAAAACAGGATTCCTATGTTCTAATGACAAATGAAGCACCACTTTTTTATTGTCATTTCTGCCATGACAGTATGCTTTTCAGTAACATACAACTATAGTGTCATTGCCTTTGTATAAAGGGGCTAACCATGAATGCTTTCCTGACTACTTTCTCACACAGATTGTTCTTATATAGACCGCTTTCATCCCCTGTAAACTTTCATACAGTTTTCCAGCTGCACTCAGGATTACTGTCTGAAAATCTTGCACCTCCTGCTTGGATTTTTATCCATTGAATAGTTCTGTTTCATGTTTCAATATTTTCATGAAGTAAAGCCCTATTCAGCTAGAGTGAAAAAAAAAAGCTAAATTAATATTGCATATTATTTTCAATATTCTGATCAATTACAGCTGAAATTAATATTTTTATGCATTTCAAATACATTTTATTTTTGCTGCAGATGCTGAAAACCTTTTTTAATTTTTCAAGAACAAAGTAGTACGAGTGTTCTGACAACTTAGGTGTACAAAATTATATCATGCTGAAGAACAGCATTTAGATTTCAACACTTTATGTAAATAACCCAATTACTCAATTAGACAAAGCGTGGTTAACTAGGGTTAAAATACATGCAATCAAATGGTGCACTTATTAGGTAGAATTTTAGTATGTCATCTCATCAACACAATTAGGTTGCAAAATCAATCTATATATAAATAAGCAGAGTTCTTGTATTTGAGGATAAACAAAAATCAGAGATGAGCCGCCATAACTTTAATCATCAAAATTTACTGTTTAGAGAGAGCAGGTTCATAAAGAGGTTTGAAGAGTCCATTTCCAGTCCAGAATCTAATGAGATACTCAGCTTTTCTCTACCCTGCCTCCTCATGTGCCATGTTTAGAATGACATATTGAAGATAATTATGAACCTGTTTTGATATAATGTACAAGTTACTCCCCCCCCCCCCTTGTTTTTTCACCACTGTATGTTTACAATAGTAAATTCTGATGTTCACTGGAGAATCGAACTCCAACAAATTTATTTGGTACATGCTTAGACAGAAATTGTTTTATTTTCTTTGGAACTCACGGAGACCAGTCAGAAACTTAAAAGTGAAGAAACTGAGGAAAAGACTCTCCCCTGTTTTCAGCTTGTTCCACAGAAAACACAAGTCAGTTAAATAATCTATCAAACCCTTTAGATATTCCCTATCTTGCAATCTACAGTCAGGAGGCATGTCACAAGGATTCAAAACCCTGCAAGGCTGGTAGTACTAGTTCAGTTTTCTTTTCTTTTTCATTTTTATAGCTGCTTTTTGTCTTTTGATCATAAAGGAAAATGAAATGGAACAGTGCACTGGCCATAATTGCAGCAGTAAACCACTTCATGTCAGTGTCTTGCTGGTTTATCCCTGACAATGGAAAACACCCACAGCACTCATGCGACTTCTGGAAGCGTTTCAAGTGCTCGTCTAGAGCTGGATAGCAGCTTTTAGGAGATTAAGTCTCCCACTGCTCTTTTGTAGACTACCTCTTCCACAAAAGTGCATAAGTTCACTCCTGCCTATGTTTTTAATCAAATTTATAAGCTTTAATTTCAGGTGGTTGATCTTTATAAATCTTCTCTCTCTCTTTTTTTTTTTTTTTTAAGCATTTAAAATAAATACTAGTTAGGAAAGCAAACCTACTTTAGGTCATTAATATTATCTTCTGCTCAGCAGTAGGTCAGCAAGGTTTGTTACAGAACCGGCAAAGCCTAAAAAAATCATTCCAACATAAAGATGCCCAGCGTAGCTTCGAACAGACCGGGCAGGGAGCCGGTGCGGTACCCAGCCCTAGGGCTCGTTACGAATATTTGTGAGCAATGTTTTGCAGGAACGAACCCCGTGGTGCCGGTGCCGCTGGTGCCCAGCCGCGCTGCGGGGCTGTGGCGGGGGCTACGAGCCGCCGCGTGCCCCCAACGGCCGCTTTCAGCCGTTGGCAACGGCCAGGCGCGCGCAGGGGAGTCCACGTGCCGCTGTGCGGTCGCGCTCCGTGCGCGAGGTGCCCTGCGCGCGGGTGCGGCCCGCGACAGCCTGGGAGCGCAGCGACAGCAAGGACAGCCGAGGACGGGTGGACGAAAGAGATCCTGGCGGGGAAGAAGGGCGCTTCACGAAGAGTGTGCTCAGTTTGTTTTTTTTTTCCTCTGAACACCCGCGTCGGTAATTAAAAGTTCATTTAGACGGCAGAAGGAGCCTCGAGTCTGGGAACTCGTGGCGGCGCTGCGCTTGCGGAGAGGCGGGAAGCGGAGCTCGAGGGGACCATGAGGGCTCCCAGGTGGGAGGGCGATGGAGACCAGCACGGACGGGGCCATGAGCCGCGCCCCGGGCAGTGACACCCGCGGATGCTGTGGGGTGCCCGGGGCTTTGTGCCACCAGGAAGCTTCTCAGGGGCGGGCTGAGCCCTTGGGTCCTTAACTCTGAAACTGAGGAAGTGCGAGACACCTGCAGCCATCACTTCGGGGAGATGCTGATGCCGTGGCTGCGGTGGCCCCGGGAGACGGTGGGATACAGGTGATGACTTGAGAAGGCAGCACTCAGAGGTTTCTGGGGTCTATGCTGCTTGGAAGGACTGTCCTGCATAAGGGAGGTGATGGGAGCAGCTGCGGGGGGCATGTGTTAAGCAATCACCTGATCTTGCTGTTCCCACAAAGGCGATACTCTCATGGCAATACTCATGATAAGGAATTTGTAATGGCTGAATACTCAATATGCTGTAATGTTCACAGTGTTTTGCAGGGACAAGTTCTGAAGCTTGTAGTAAGAGCTCAGCTTATGAGGATGTTGATAATTAATGAGTAGAGGTAAGGGTTGGAATTTTTAATGGATATATGTTCAACCTGATGTAATCTTCTTGGTTTGCTGTCAGTGTCTTGGTGTGCATTTTGTCTAGACATCTGTTCAGTTTGTGAATGATGGTAAGACATTATGAAAAATGAAGAGATAGATTCTGAGCGTCAGTCAAGCATAGTTAGCAAACTGACATTCTACCCGTCCAGGTATTCTGTGATTTGCTTCGCTGCTACCAGGCCATCCAGCTAATGAATCTGAATATAATAATGTGAGATGATTCCTACTTAGCTTCCTCAGCTGGAAGCTCTGGTGCCTCTGAGATGCATGTTATTTTTTGTAAGTTGGTTTAAAGCAGGTAGAAAACCCTCACTAAGGATTAAAAATACAACACCTAGGAGATAAATAACCACACATTCATATGGAATAACCTTTAAACCCAGTAGAAGTCAGCACCATAGCCTGGAGCAAGGCTAAGGAGGTCTAAAGACACTAATTATTGCAGTCATGCAATTGAAATAATGGGAACCTGACAGTATGACTGATAAACAGCTAGAAAATTAATGAGCAGTATGCCTGTCTTCCATCAAAGGACTTCCAAATGTCTGTACAAGATACTACAGAAGACACCAGCATTATGTGCAGACCAAAACTCTATTTAAAGATTTGTGGCATGAACTGAACACATGGCATTGCTAATGACTGGAGCTTATGTGCCCACTGTGTATGAATGAAGTAATTAATCACTTTAAGATTACACAATGTGAGATCATAATTAATAAAAGAATACATGATATAGTGTATGAGGGAGGAGAAACATAACTTGGATTCAGGATCCTGTACTGCAGAAGTGCCTTTTGATCACTTGTACGTGTGGTGCGTTTTTTTGTTTGTTTGTTTTTGTCGTGGCACAACATTGTGCTTGTTTTCTGTTTGATTAATCCAGTTTTGAGTTGCCTCAAGGTTTGCTCTGATCCAGAGTGAAAGAAACAGCCTTCTGGAAGAGATAGGATTATAGAGTTTGAAGCAGTGTTTGCTATATCCCAAAGTCAGGGTCCTTGGACAACCTGCAGATGAGTGCTCATAGTGGCTAGTGGCAGATACAGAAGAGGAAACAGCTTACAGGAAAAAATGCAATTATCATCAGTTTGCATCCTGAACATTGACATAACTTCCTGAAGAAAGCTTTCATGCACTTACTGGCATCTCTGGAGGCATTAGACAAACTGTAGCAAAGAAAGTAAAAGAGACAGTGATGTCTTTACTAGCCTAGTGGTATGAAACTTGACCTAAGTGAATTTCGGCTCCACATCTGGCGCAGCTTCCCTTTAAAGCATTGGTATTGTCATCAGGTCTCACACCTGTGTGTTACGTGGCCTATCAGTAGACAGATGCTTCAGAAGAATGTTTCAGAGACCTCCCATTTTAGGCAGATGCTACACAATTTTCCTTCAAGCCTTCTCTTAAACCCCAATAGTAGGAAATTATTCAGACCTGAGATACCTGAGAATTACCTACTATAGTTGTGTGATAGTCCCCTTCACCCAAACACGTTTTCTTGTAACTTTGCTGAGCCTGTGCTCCTTTCGTTGGGCCATGAAGCTGCCTGTGCTGGTTTTGTTAAAAACAAGACCAGTTTCTCTTTCAATGAATTTTCCTTTCAGCTAAATTCTTCTCAATAACCGCGCTTTCCTGAAGTTAGCTGCACATTTGTTTTTTTCTCGGACACTGTGCTCAGAGCTGATAAGATGACCAATGGAATGCTGAAGAAGCTAAATGTTTAATAGTAAATAAATGTTTAGATTTATTACTGTAACCAAGGTTAACTGATCACGGGACAAGTTTACAGGAGAGGTGGACAGGACAGGTGACTAAACCTGACCGAGTATTTCATCCCATAATCATCATACCCCCTATATAAGAGCAGAGATCACGAGGGTCTTGCTCTCTTCGACCATGGCCGGCATCCAGAGAGGACCGTGTCACCCATGCCTGTGATGCTAGGCTTGAGGCCCTGCAACCCTGAATGCAGTTTCTGGTTTGCTGTGAAGTCCTGCCCATGACTTCTGGGTGCCTGCCCCGCAGCTGCTGGAGCCAAGCCAGCTCATAGCTCCACTGCCTCTGGAGTGATGCCTACTCCATATCGGGCATACAAGATTGGTTTTGTATATTTTGTATATTTTCTCTATTTATTAGTAGCATTAGTAAAGCCTTTTGAAACTCTTCCAACTTGAAGTCTAATGCTCTCTTCCTTCCTCCTTATTCTCCTTATGATCTTTTCAATCTAAGGGGGTAACAGAGAGCATCTGCCACAGTTTATTGTAGCCTTGCTTTAAACCTTGACAGATTTATTGGTGGCCTATACGGGCAAAGAGAACATAGGGGGATAAGATAAGAGAAATCATGACACTGCCCCATCTGTTCTACAGAGCCATAGACCCTGAAATGCATCTGGCCACATTTTAAAGCGATATCTGTGCTACAAAAATGTGCAGCCTTGTGTTTCCTTTGGGGAGGAGATGATCTCTTGCTGTAGGGCAGAGTGAACATCCTTTCTCATGCTGGCATATACCACTGGGCATTCTCCCCATGGAACTGAGAGACTATTTGATGAGAGCTTCAGAGTCAATCCATGCCCAATTGTCTGGTACCATGTGTGCATACAGTGGGAAGCTGAGAAAGGGAGAGTAGGCCGTCAGTGTAGGGCCACAGCGTGTTGAAATATAAATGGTAAAAATAATGCACAAAGGACTGGGATTTCCCCAGATAAGTAGGGGTTTGGTATTAGAGCTTCCATTGCCAGTAAAGGGCTTTGATGATTTCAAGAGACCTTGGATCAACTCCTGTGTATACAGACCTAAATAGTACTAATGATTGTGTTGTAATTTACAGTCATATTCCTGTGCAAAGCAACAGTTTGAGCTCTTAACTTTATTTGATATGCATTTTTAAATGATTATCTGAATGACCTGCATTCAGCCTGATGAAAATCTTACATAGTGTATTCTAGAGCTCTCAATACTTTCCTAAATGCACTAAAGGGTAAATATTTCTTTGGGGACCATTAACACCATTAGTAGCAGCTTCTTTTCCACTTCCCAGGAATTTAACAACTTTCAAATGCATAGACTTCCAAAAATGTCAAAAAAATGAGTAAAGGGAAAAGTACATTTTATCTATTCAATTATAGACTTGGGATATTAGGGGAAACGTGAGTTTGTTCCTTGGACTGAACAAGAAGGTTGATGGGATTAGTAAACTGAACACCGTTCATGTGAATCATTTATATACTGTGTGCTTTTACAGAACATTACCCACGTAATAGCTGCACAGGGTTTATTAGTACATAAGGCAGTAACGTGTACAGTATCCTTATTTGTTAGTGGTTTTGTTTCATTATGCTTTTTCTTACAAACTAATCAAATCTGTTAAAGCACAAACCTAACAAACTTTGCTATTTTTTCAAATAAGTTTTTGTATATATGTAAATTTGAAACCATCAGTGCAAGGATTTCATCTTACTGTCACGGCATGCTAGTATATAGCAAATAGAGTCCTCCTACCAGTAAAGATCTGAAGGTTCTGCAAGAATAATGAAAACAAAACAAAACTCACACACACAAAAACAACTTACAAACAAAAAAAAACCTCACCAACAACACACTCCCTCTGCTGGTGGATATATGTCTCCTGCTGTGTGTTCACCAGCAAAATCAATCACACACTAACGAGCAACAACAAAATGTCACTTTTTAAGTATGTCTTAGCAAATAAGAATATGGGCTGTAGAATTTTAAAACATTTAAAATCAAATATCTTGCCACCTGAATTATACAAAATTCTCATTTAGGAAAAAAAATCCAGTATAAAAATTAAAATCACCTCTCATACAAGAAATAAGGCATTTCCAGAACATATTCTGCTCTATAAAACTGGCGCACAAATGGTCAACATGAAATTATAACAAGCTCTTGACCTTCCCTGGCCCTTTATGAATTTTCATGAAATGATGTAATTCATTATTTCCACTGATGTGTGCAGAGCAGTGGGCTGACTTACTTTGTATTCATTTATTCAGTCCTGAGTAATCTGTGTTTAATAGAATGCTGGAGCGTGTCAGAATGAACAATTAAACCTGATTGTTATAGAAGACAACTTGCCATTATTGCCAACATTAATTGTATGTGCTTTATTTTTTTAATAAAGAACGGGTGTTGTAAGTTCAGTATATAATCCCCGTATTAAAATTGTACACTTTTTTATTTTGGATGGAAATATCTCTCACACACGTAGGACCATATTACTTTGCATTGAGCTCTCAACTGATTGATGATGCAGGCTGTAATTTTTTGTCAAGTCTGTTCTGCAAGGAAAAGCAGATGAGAAAGACTCTGAAGAGAGCACTAGAAGAGGAGTAAGATGGAGACATCAGCTATCCCATCAACAAGGTGCAAAGTTTTGGAAGAATATATTCTGTGGTGCAGAAATTAAGTGTTTTTGCTGACTTCTCAAAGGTAAAAAAAAAAATTAAAAAAAAAAAAGGCAGCCTGTTTCAAGGATGATACATTTGGTAAATCCCTCAGCCTGGTGGGCAACGATAATAATATCCAGGAGCACTTTAAATGAGTAGGGGAGAATGCATTTACAGGGAATTCCAGGGAGTGAAGGTGCTATGGAATAAACAGTCTAGTGAGAATTATGGAAGAGTAGGATAGTATGTATGGATTTTGGTACCCTCTCCTAAATGAAGTCATAGCTGTTCCATGTGACCCACAAAGTCCTAGAGGACTAAAATATCCCAGAATAGCTCTTCAGTTCAGCTGGTGGGAGCCTCTACCTTTGAGGTAGAAATACCTGAGTTTTGTGCTCACTGAAACCTTAAAATCTCAGCAGCATAATTACAACGTTGGATTATAGTGTTTGCATATAAGCATGATTATTACACAACTCTTGTGGCAATGCAGCTTTTCTCTTGAGGGAAGAGCAGAGATCTCCATGGATACCACGGGCAGGAAGGGTCAATAACTGAACTGGGATCAAGAAATGAGCATGGTTAAAGGCCTGAGTGGTCCAGATTTCAGTGCAAGCTGGATGAGCATGCAGGGGGGCTTCAGGTGTATGCTTGTGTTACTGTCTGGTATGATTCATCCTCCATGCCTTCTTCACCTTGATAGTTACAACAAAGCTAAGTGTACCTGAATGTGTGCACCATTGTTGTCCTTCCTCAACAAGAGCAACCATGGTGCTCAAGAAGTGCCAAGGCAGTGAAGAAGATCCTGTAAGACCTTCCATTGCATTACACCACTGGGCAGGAGAATGGCAATAAGATATGAACTGCAAGTGTTTGGGTCCAACCTCCCACAAAGGCACTCTCAGCATCCTTTGTCCTCTAGAAAATGGGGCAGTGGCTTTCAGAAAACCTGGAGTGGTGTTCTGTCACATCAATGAGGGTAAATGTGTGGAGGCAGAGCAGATAAGCTAAAGATCAGCGATTAAATGGTATCTCAAGTAGTCACCGACCATGCACTGTCATTTCCATGCCCTGTCGTCATCAAGAACTAAGGCTACTGCATTGCAAAGCAGGTTGGGGGGCAAGGAGGGGCAGGTGGCGATAAAGAACAGGTGAAGAACAATGAGAACAAAGCATTTGAATGTTATAGGCATCAAATGCAGATCTGTTCAACAACAGGTCCCTGCCCTGGGGTGTTCAGAAAGAAAGGGAAGATATTTTTTGTCAAGAAGCAGGTGACTGGAGAAAGTCCTAAGAGAGTCCTGTGATCCTGTGTCATCAGCTGTGCCTTGTGCTTGCTCCTCCATGCAATGAAGCCTTATGAAGTAGCAGCAGGAGCGGTGTCTGGTGCTTATGTGCTTATGCATGTAGACAGCTATGAATTTTTAACACTGCAGAATGAAATTCATTTTGCAATAATGAAGATTTTATCTGAGGTAACAAGGAGCACCAAGTCAATATTTCAATTCAGAGGGATGACACAGATAAAGCAAACCCGCAAATAACAAAACAGATAAACACAAGCAGGTCAAACCTGTTCTGTTAACACTATGAGATACAAAGTTATGAGAAAGGAAGTGAAAATGTGCAAAGTGTTTATCAGCATCGTGCATAACATCTCATGCATAGAAAACCATAGCTCTCACTCTTCTGTTGGCTCCAAGAAAGCTACAAAAAGCAGTACTGGAGAAGGAGTTACAAGGTACATCTTATATGGTTGTGCAAACCGAGTCGAATATTGCAGAGGATTAGAAGTAGTGTGCTAGACAAGGTAATAGCCCTTTCACAATGACTCCACCTGCTGTTTCTGGTTATTTCTTTTATTGTTGGTTCTTGCAGTGTCTTCCACAGATCAGAATCTATCAGGATCCAGTATCTTCTCTCAGTGGAAAATACTGCTTGTTGAATTATGTTAGTGTACCAGTTAGTACAGATTATGTTTTGCAACTGACCAGTCAAACCACAAATGTTTTTTTTCCAAAGCTAAAGAGAGTCCTCCCTCCATCTCAAAATGCACACTTGAAGCCCTAGCAGCCCATGGACCAAGGTGATGGCAGGAGTTGTAAGCAGATTGCTTTCAAGGTGAATAGCAGCTCATTGTCTCTTATATTGCCCAGCAAAGACAAATTTACAGTCAGCAGATTACATACTGCCAGCTAAAAACACAAGAGCTGTTAAGGATTGCGTAAGATGTTCATTGGATGTGTCTAGCAGATTAGCACAGTTGTTTGGAGCAGGTGTTTTGTTAATTGTGATATATTCAGACCTGCACATAGTGTTTGAAATCACCCTTAAATGGCCACCTCACACCAGTGAGATCACAAGACGTAGTGCACTGAGCTGTGAAATAAAGCAAGGAGGAAGGATGATCGTGACCCAAGACCTATTCACCTATATTTGTAACCAGTATTGTCAGGGCAACCATTTTTCCTATGCTCCAAATCTTCAATTCTATTTTTAATTTTTCTTCATGGTTTATTATTTAGCATTTTGCAAAGTGAGTTAAGTTGCTTTTAAGGAAGCTTGTAAAATAATTTTGAACCAAACTGTGTGAGCGCAAAAGGTAAAAGTTATGTGGGTTGGAGATGGGAAGTTCTTTGTTAATTTATTTTTTCAAAAGGTAAGTAATGCTACATTTGAAGCAAATATTACCCCACACATACCCATCACATTTAGAAGCACTCAGGCTCTGGGTAAAAGGGACTTTAAACTGTCATAATATTTCAGTCACAAGCTTTCAGAAACATGGCATGGCAGAAAGGATGCTGAGACAGTTACTAGCAGAGTCCGTAACTGATGGCACACATTGACTGTAACAGTGAGAGTTAGTTTTAAGGAAAAATTAGACCAGAAGGTGCTGGTGATGCACTCGGCTCTCATTGCAAGACACAGCTGCTGGGGCAGGTGCCACTGGCCGACGTGCTCTGCCTGCGGTGGCCAAAAGCTCAGGCCTGGGGAGGGCAGCCTGGGGCAGCTGTCAATAAGAGCCTCTGGGACTGGTAGGCTGCGACAGTGCAGAGGCAAGGCTCTTAGCAGTGCAAAGGCTGTGGAACAGTAAGACACAAAAAACACAAGATAATTGCAGTTTAACACATGAATTAAAAAGAATTTCAACAGACTGCCTGAGAAAACTGAGTTCACAAATAAAGCAAGCCCTTTTCTTTTGTCTTTTTCTACCTAGAATACTTTGATATGTTTCTTTTCGAATTGTCTTCAGACAAATTTTGCTTTTAAAAATAAATAAAGTGAAGACCAAAAAAAATTAAATGCCTGGAATTGAATATTTACTCAGTCACCAATTTTTTTCCCATTTGTTTACTTTGTTGGCTGACAAACAAAGAAATCCATTTTTCACGCAGCTCTGGTACAATATTAATCATCACGAGTACAAACAGCAGAGTCTAAGCCCATGTCTATTCATACTGTGTTATGCTGCTTCATGCTTCTGCATACTGAGTAGTACCTACTCCAGAAGTAAAGAAAATGAGGCTGTGTCTGATTGAACGTGTGAACAAGGCTGGCAGTTTCAGGTCAGTTTTAGCTCCTCTTGGGATCTCAGATATTAACATTGTTATTTTGGCCTAAAGAGATAATAAGAGCAGTTCTCTTTTAAATACATAAACCTAAATCCTTTTTTCTTTTTTTCTCACCGCTTTTTGGATATGTCTTAATGTGGCTGAGAGCCAGCTGCAAGGTAAAGGAACAGATACAGATTATAACAAGGCAACATACATGGAAAATGCAAAACAGCTTTGATGTGCAGGCACAGAAAGGTTTAACAGTTCAGAGGGTTCCTGGAAGTATGTAAAGCAAGGAGAAAGGTATATTGCCCCTTCCCTGTTAGAATTTATTCTGAGGATCAGGAAAGCTTTTCACCATGGTGCTGAATAAGAACATGCTCAGAGGAAAAAATCCCAAACAGTAGGATTTAACTTTTCAGCTGCAAGATCTGCTTTTCTACAAACACAGGACACTATCCTTAAGCACTAAATTGTAAGCTAACAAAGTGAAAGCATTCAAGTTTCCTTCTGTCATACGTTCAAATTTAGCTACTTTAATTACTAGCTATCACTAGTTTGTTGCTTTTTCCCAGAAATTGCAAGAAGATGGGCAAGGGTCAGTGAGGAAAAATCTGTAGCCAGAGAAGTGGCTCAAATTACCACCTCATTTCTGCGGGCCATCTCAAAATTTGGGATAACTTTAATTACTGAAAGTAGAATCTAAGATCCAGACCATAAAGACCAAAATTTTAGGCCCTGAATTGCTTTTCACCTGTATGAAACTTCCTTCCAACATATTTCTACAGCAATGCAAGAAGAGTGGAATTTGTTCATACAGGTATTTGCTCAGGTTCTTTAGTAAGATGCGTGCTTGTAATCATGAGCAGTAATAGATAAATTGATGGATAAATGGATGTCTGTCAGAAAAATGAATGACAGTCACACATCCATCAAAAAAGCAAGAGTGATGTGGCCACATAGACAGTTGCCACCTGTCCTGTGGTAGCTGCCAGTGTTTGCACTTCTTATGAGTAGCTAATCCAGAGAAAAATAGCCCACAATGAGAGAAGCTTAAGCTAAATTCTGCCTAGATTATATGTCTGAATAAAACATGCTTGCAAAGCATTGAAGAAATTCTGTACCTTTCTGGGTGTATATGTACTTTTTGTTGGCTTTAAATTGGCTTAAGTAAGTAGCAAATTTATTAAAAATTTACTCAAGACAAACTCTTCCACCTTTCAAACAGAAATATTCAGTGTTGTGATAAGCTCCAGCTGAAATCAAGCAGATCAAAAGTTAAGGAAAGCCAAGGAATACGTATCACAGTTGAGACCCCATGTTTTATCTGGAGGGAAACTGTAGTAATAGGTATTTTGCCCCACTAAAAAAATAAAAATAGGAATTGAGTCTACTGTAAGGGACAAAGAACAGTCATTCTAGAAGCCAAAACGAAGCAATATTTAAATGCACTGGAATAACAAACTTTTCTCAAAAATTAGTTTCTTTTAGACCTGAGCAGAAACGATAATGCCTCTATTGTAAAAGGGCAGAATAAAGATGTTAATTAGTTGCTGTGATGTCTCAGAGCTGCTTTAGTGTAGCTAAGTTAAGGGTATATAATTAGGGATGTATCCACCAGCAGCTAATATGTGGAGGCTGATGCTAAGAATAGGTTAATACTAAGAGCAGTGGTCATTTCAGAAAGCCTTCTGCTACCTAAATGCGAAACATTTCTGCTTATGTTATTTCTTTCTCTTCTAATAATCCAGAGGTTTTAAGGCTCTGCCTTGGGCAATGGGATATGCATAAGGTCCACCAGCTGATAAGCAGTCTCAAGAGGCATTGTGTCTAAGGCTCTGGTTCGATGATACAGTAAATTCAGTTTTCGATCTCGTAACATAGCTTCAAAAATGTCACAGCTATGTGAACTGATATCAGCCACACTGCTAGTTCAAGTTTGTTTAAAAATACTCAGATGGGTGAACTTGTTGCATCAGGCTTCACATTGCATCAGATTCTGCCTGCCTGCAGCACTCTAACTTTAATTGCTTGAACAGACGCATAGTCCCAAAGGCAAATATTCTGGCTAAGAATCCAGTTTCACATTACAGTAACCTCATAGTACCAAGAGGCTGCTGCTAAAATAATAGCTCTGCTCCTCCATCTTTTGTCAGCAGCTCACTCCCACTGCCAGGTATGACATCAGTGTAGGACCACTATTTCCAGAGTAGGGGGGAATGCACAGGACGGGGGGGCAGAGAAGTAAAGCATATTCTGGTGACTGCCTGCAGTAGCATCAGCGGCACTGTAATGTGAAACCACACCCTAAACTCAGCAGAAAGGCAACAATACATGTATGCTTGAAGCAAATCTAAAATGCTGTGTTGGTGGATCCAGGATGTGCAGTATTAACAACTGCAGAACCACAGCAAAGGCACCTTGATGAGTCAGAATTTTTCCAGTGCACTCTGCATGCTACTGGCCGGGATTCTTCATCAGTGGCTTGTCTAGCAAGTAGGTACTACCACGATTCTGCAGTTTCTTAATTTCTCTGGTGACAGTGCCTATCAATGTCCTTCTGGATGAACTATTGCTGGAGAAAGAGTGAGCACCACTGTGTAAGTCAGAATCTGCTTCAAGCGCCCACCTAAGCTGCTTCAGAAATACTTTATTAAAAATATATCTTTTTAGCTCCCGAGTCTACATGTTAAAGCACAGCCCAGAAGCTGTTTTTGTTTGTTTCACAATTACAATGCCTCCTCTATAGCACCAAATGGCTCAAGCCTCTTCAATTTTTCTTCTCAGAGGAATTTATTAGTTTTGAAGTCATGCCATTTATTCACAAATATCACTCTGATCTCTTGAATGCAGCTGTCAAGAGGCAAAAATAAAGAAATAGACCAGACTTCCTCCAGTTTTTCACCCCTGCTTGTGTTCCGCCATCTTTCTCGACATTTATAAAATGTTATAAAACCTTCTACCTGGAAAAGTATAAAATACATTTACAGTGTAGGTTTTTTGTTGATTACAAAAACATTGTTGCAGTAGCAATAAAGCAATAGGTTTGTAAATCTTTGTATTCTTGGCGTTTATTACAATTAGTGGAGTGACAGTTACCACTCTTCAAAAGAGAGTAATTTCAATGGAAGATGCAACACATAGTGTTTCCAAGCCTGTGTCTTACCACAAGTCAGTCAGTTGTGACAATAAGTCTTAACTGGAGATTGATGTGGATTGTTGGAATATCATGTCTGTCAGAGAGGTGCTGGGTCACACAGTCTTTTAGTTTTCAACAAGGGCACTTGTTAGAGAGTATCAGTTACAGTCCCTGTACCAGTGATCATTTTGGCCAGTATGCAAGCTCTGTGCTCTTTTACACATATTGTGAAGATCCAACTGTCTCGCCTAAGGTTAACCAGCTTCCAGGTATCTTAGTGTCTGTTACTGTTGATATGACATCAGCAGTTTGCCTACATCCTTCACACTGGATGCTATGCACTGCTGCGCACTAGCAACAAAAGTCATTTTTTGCAAGGAAGATTTCCAAGCAGCAGATTCCAGTGAACTATTGACGTGGTGTTTGAGATTCATAGCGAGTGCTTGGTTGCTTCAGACATGCTGTCTTTGACTCTTCATTAGAAGATGGATTGTTCCAAACTACAAAGAAGAGAAATAATACGAGATGAACTGTGATAAAGCAAGAAAGTAAACAAGAATGTTTCTACTTCTGTGCAGATATATGCACAAAGAATTAAACATTAATATTAACAACATGTTGCTCATATGGGAATTGCCTATTTGACTCCTACCAGCGACTAAAGAGTTTTAATTATAGAGCTGAGAGTTTACCTCTCTAAGATTTTGAAGCAAAGGGCAGAATATGACTTCAAGACACTGGAGTTTAGTTAGTTTCATTCTTCCAAATGAAGCAGAGGTTGATGAGGAAAGATGCTGCACTAAACTTTGGTCTGAAAACCTTGTCTGTGAGTTTGTGGTTGTACAAGGGGAACATGGCTTTACTTTACTTGGCCTCCTGGTCAGAAGACAGCTCCAAAAGCTAAGCCAGAAGGCTGTGCAAAACAAATTACTATTCTGAGCACAGAGTTGAGGTAGTGCTGGCTACACTGTTGGTAGGCTCATATAGGTTCCGCTGCAGCTCAGGTAGTATATGCTCACAGCTGCCTGCAAAAGGCAATGCCAAGTGACCATTATAACCACTGAGGACTAGGTTCCATTAGTGCACATGGGAATTTTCTGGAGTATTTTCTTCATCATACAATATATTCCATGGGCAACATCTTTATGAAGAATCTGAACTTCTGTCAAGTGTCATTGTAGACAGGAGGTGTGTAAAACCTTTAAGAATCAGCAAGGATCTTTGTGAAACTACAGAAAAAAGTGGGAGCTTTAGTTGTTAATGTTGCAATCATGTGGGCATGTTGTCTACCTTCAGTTTCTTGTTTACACAGAGATCTGTAGTATTTGTTTCTGGTTTGGTTTTGTTTGTTTCATTGTTTGTTTTGTTTTGTTTTTTTTCTTTGGTTTGGTTTGAGTTTTTTGTCTGATTGTTATTTTTGTTTGTTTGGGGTTTTTTAATTTTTTTGTGGGTTTTTTGTGTGTTTTGTTTCATTTTTTAATGCATCGCTTTTATTTTTAGTTTGGTTTTAGAGTGACTCTTAAAATAAAGCAAATAGTAGCAATAAAAATTAATTAAAAGAATAAAAATGCATCACTTAAAAAGAGGAACAGTGTATACTAAGGTTTCAAATAAATGTTCAAAAGTAGATACAATTTTGAAGTAATTACATTTATATCCCTACAAGACAATCCTTTTTCACGTCCCTCAAATAAATGTTCTGCAAAGTTGTCTCCTCAGTGAAATTTCAAAGTCACCAAATGCATGGCTATTTAAGGGAACATGCTTTCAATCTGTGTTTGATGAAGAGTGCACTGGGAAGGCATCTTTCAGATAAATAGGACAAGTCAAATTCTAAGATTAGTAAAGTGGCATTGTTAATTGTCAAAATGATGCTGAATAGACAGAGGCACTTAATTGTTGTGTTTGTGCTCCATTGAATCATTGTCTCTTTGTGTTGTTTTTGCTTTCTACTGTAACTCATGAAACTTACATTACTGCCATTAAGGTGAATTTTTTGAAGCTGCATCTGCTTATTGGTTTGCCGATTCCCTCTCTTGAAATTAGATTGATGTAGTGTTATATATTCATTCCAATCTAATGACTTTTCCAGAGCCCCAGAGTAAAGAAAATGGGTTTCATTAATTTCGCTAATAGCATCACTGAAAGACATGTAATGTGCAAAGTTAAAACTTCTTTTGTTTTTAATCTCTTAATGATCTCTTTTCCTTTTGTTCAGACTATCCTTAGTATTATAAAACCAGAGAGGAATGAAAATCTCTCTTGGTGGATTTGTCAGGGAAGCAAGACTTTGAACATTTTGGTGGAAATGTTTCATGGCATCTTTATGTTCTCTACTGATGTTTATTCCGCTATTCAGTCCATTTATTGCTCCATAAATTCCAATGTGTATAGTTTCTTTTATTTTTTTCCCATCCCAGGGAAAATGAAGACCAAGTTGCTCAGCCACATCCTATTTGGCATCCTGAATTTGTGACTTGTCTCTGGATAAAAGTCTAGAAGTGCCACTACAATAACAGAAATTATTTTTGTTGTAGTGAAAGCAAGATCTTTGTGTTTCATTTCTCCTGACCTAACTTCACAGTTGGTGAACCCAATTATTTGACACGCAAAGTTTTTGCTAAATATTCTGTTTGCTGAAAAGGAGTTATCATTATTATAACTATATATATAACTACTAGTTACAGTCTGTCTTGCAGAGAATGAAAAGGGACAATATCTTCAGTCTGTCTGAACCTAGGATGTGAACCAACACCAGAAATGAGGTGTTTTCATGGCTTAGTTGCAGGATGAGGAATGAACAATCTTTGTTTTGAGGTGGTCCTAATATTAATTCATCAGAGGAGTTCAATCAGTTGAAAGGTGAGGTTAACAATTAATTATAGGCTTCGTCAGTGTCAGGGCCAGTATATGATAATTAAACGTGCCATTTTTGTAGAAATGTAGACTTACACTTTGGATAATGAAAGAAAACTAGGTGATAAATCACTATCCAGTGTTGTAAATGTTTCACATGTTTATTTACATGACTATTGGGATTTTGTTCCAGAGGAAGAGAAGCTTTCCATCCTCTCCTGTAATGTAATTATAGTTTTCTTGGGTCTCACTGTATGTATATCTGAGGGTTCAGCTACATCATGTCACAGAGTGAAATACAGTGATCTCTCAACTGCCTCAAATCAACATATTTAGACCTACTAAATGGCTCCCCTTCCTTAAAATCTAGGCTTGCAGACTCTGATATGGCCTAGCACTGACATGGTTTGAGTATTACTTAATATTTATTGACTCAGGAGCACTAGGGTGCCACACAGAGCTAAGTCAGGATACAAGACAAATGATAGGTTTTGGGGCTGTTGCCAGCATGGCAGAGACTGTTAATCTTGAACACTGTGGACAAAGGACCACTGTTTCCTCTGTGGTATGATTCCCAAGGACAACAGAAATGAAAATTCCCCCTGCCTCTTTTTTACATCTGGACCAAAGACAATAAATCTTGCTTAGTCAGGATGTGCAATGGACATTTCATGTAGATGGTTCTAGTCCCAGTACTTCATTGGCAACTTTATGTCTGACCATCATCAGACTATGCTGAAGTTAAGAATGGAGTCTAAGCTTTGTCATTAAGCACTGTTGTTGTGAGGCAGTCATCCACCGGATGAGTATATCCTCTGTTCAGAAAAAAGTAATGAGAGGATAAATAGTGAACCATCAATTATTTTGCATTACACATCAGATTTTCCGATGGGGAGAGTAATAACTGAGTGGTTATTCACGTCTTCTGAAATATTTCTGACTCTTGATTTTGGTTCTATTATTGTTTCCAGAACTATTTGAAAAGTTCTTTTCTCGTCAATTGAGCATGCTTCAGTGTATTTGTCCAACTTATCTAATTTCCTAGCAAAGGATTTTCTGATGATGTTCTACTAATTTGCAATTTGCAACTTTCAGCACAACATTTTTGAGGCCATTTAGCCAATCCTTTTTCAGTGAAAATCCACTGCTTCAAGAGAATGGTAAGTACCAATTGACCTACTTTTCCTATTATTTACTAGTAAAATTATGTACTACAGGAGCTTCCTTGACATGCTCTCCGGTCATCTCCTGTGTGTTCCAAATTTGACAGAAGAGTCAGCTCATTAGTGTACTGTCTATGCTTGTGCAGGAAGAATATCATCATGATGTGTCTGACATTTTCTTTCAAATGGTATAATACAGCAAGAAAAACTAATCTTGAACTTGCACTGCTCTCCATGTATAATGGAAAACTGTAATTATACCATCCTGAATCCATATCTATTGCACATTTTGTTAGAAGTCCCACAAGTCTACTTTACACACTAATGAATATTTCAGTTATGACCTAAAGGAAATCAAGTTTGGGAAGATTTCTCAACAGAAAGCCAAGCAGAAACTCCATTCTGAATAGTTTGGTTCATATTTATGAATTATCATGGAAACTTGACAGAGGCAGGTAAATCTCACTGTATGAGCTAATGCAGGGGATGCATTCCTTCAGCTTACATGGTCATGTCATACTGTGATTTGTGATGATTCAGGCAATGGATCATCATTTAGTGCTATGAAGTTTTCCATGTGTTTCTCTGCAACAGCTTTGACCTATTTCCTTGCTGCCATGTCAGTTTACCTGGTCAAACAATTTATAGTTATTGATTCCTATGTGCATAGGAATAAATGTCATGACAGCCACTTTTAGAAGGTCTCAAAAGTAAGAGGCATCCACAAGAACAAAAAATATGTTAAATGCAACATGAAGAAACTGATCTTTGAGAAAGCCCTCACAAGGTGCCCACACCTTTTTCCTTGCCTGTCTTGCAGAATCTGTCTTGCTTGATCCTTGCAGAATCTTGTGAGTGGGGCTTTGGCACCAGACAAGAGGGGTTCTTCACTCTGTGCTTCTGATTGCCAGGTTTTTCTTCTGGCTTTTTTTCAGAATCAAACCAGCTGAGGGAATAGCTGTCTTTAGAAAATAAACAAACAAACAAACAAACAACAACAACAACAAAACGCATTTTAAGAATTGGAATAAAGCATTAGAGGGGATTATTTGAAATTGCGAGAAGCCATTAATCATACTCAGTTTCAAAGGAATGTATTTATTATTAGAAGCTAAGGCTGATAACTTTCCTCTTAAGTTACATGTAAGAAGCAAAGCAGTTCTCAGGTGTTTGGTTCTCTCAGCTGTTGGTGAAAACCAAAGAGTATACAAGGGTTTTCACTACAAGTATGTTGGGTCACAGTGGGACTGGCTTCAATGGAGGCCACTGTTATCGAAGGATAAGTAGTTTGCTTGGAGATTTAATTTTTTGCTGCCAGCCAAGGGCAGCACATTTACAATCAGTCATATCTGTATTTACACTACTGCACCCACCTCTGCTGAAACTGAGGAAGGAAAAATTGCCATGGACATCAGCTCACTGATAATCTTTGTCACTGATCACATCAGCTGATAGTGCCACAAAAATACTGATATGGGTTGCAGGTTTAATATCTCAAGAAAGGAAGGATTCCCTGCAGAGATGTGTCAGCTTTATCAACACTAATTTAGATAGTGGCTGAACCATCTGAACTTGATTTGTTTAGACACAGAAGATTAAGAATCAGTTAGCAGGCAGTTTACTCGCATCCCATTTCTCAGCCATAGTGGCTGAACCAAGTGACTGCAATCTTATAAGCAAGAAGACACTTAATTTCTTTTATGAACCCAGATTCATATGCACTATATTTTAATCTCAGCTCCACAGTACTCAGGCTCACAAGGAGATTACTAAAATGAATAAAATTCATTGGATTATAAAAGGAGATAGAAAAGTTAAATGATCTGAAATACATTTTATATGAGACTTTCATTTTTCAATAAACCTTCAGAAAACAAGTCTGTCTGTTAGAGTAAGGAATATATTACTGCAGTACCAGAGGTTTCAATAACTTCAGCCATTCACAAAAGGTTATTGAGACATTTAGGACTGAGGTAAGATGTTCCCCGTCAAAATAAACTGAGATATGTTTTCCAAGATGCTAGTCCAAGCAACTGTTCGAGGGTTCAGAAAACTTGTTTGGGAAGTGCTGTGGTTTAGCAGGGTCTCAATGGCTCTCAGGGAATTTCAGTTATGTGAAATGTTTGGTATTGGACCTGACACAAATAATTGTAACCATCACCTCTGCTTCCTGTCCTGCATTTCTGTTCCTCTTCTTCATACATCCCATCATATCTTTGGCCTTTTGCACCCGATGTTTTACACACCTACTTTGGTATAAAAGACAGGACTCAAAGTTCACTTCTTAATCCTACATGAATCAATTTTTGAACATTGGCTGTTTTCAGCTCTGAGTGGGATATAAGCATTTCAGTCCTTGTGCCCTGAATTTTCTGTTGCTTGTTGGTTTTGTTTTTGTGTTCAGTTGGTTGGTTTTGTTTTGCTTGTGGGCTTTTTAACTGGACTGTACTGAATCCAATGTAGACAGCAGCAACCCAGGAGCAGCTTTGATTCAGGTTCTTAAATTGCCACAGAAAGGACGGAACTTGAGCCAGCTCTCCTTGTCTACCTGCCAACAGCCCATCTCATAGCACCTGGACTTTCAGGGACTCTAGGAAGCTCTGTGGATCATATTGCTGGGATCAAGAAGAGCTGAGCACCCAAAAGACCTACTCTCTATCTGATCCTAAATGGCATTCTTAGTAAAAGAAACCTGAGACAGGGATAGAAATACATTTCAGACAAGTGCCTTAACTGAAAGCCCATCTGTCTTTGGACATATTTCTTCCCTTCTGAAATGGATTTGAAGGAAAGATGTTCAGCAGACTCTGTTTACCCTTTCCTTAAACTTTGTGTATGAGTTCAGGTCCATTCGCCACAGTATCCTGCTCTTCAGACAATAAAGTTTAGATTTAAACTTGTTCAAGTGCACCTAATGGGAGAGTTTGATCTGCTTTATTATGATTGATCTAGGTTTGAGTTGCTTAAAGTTATACACTGCTTGTGTATAGACAAGGTCTTGAGCTTTGCAAAGACATGACATTAGAAAGGTGAATGGCATTCCCTCTGATTATTTGAGGACTCAATCAATACACAGGATATGCTTACAGAATTTGTTTGTTTTGCCAAGTATGCCTGGAGAACACCACGTATTTTACCAGAGTAAAGTGGAAGGAGAAAACAGGGAAAGTTTTAAAATTTGGCATTTGAAAAGCAGTCAGTATGTATGTTTGGCTAATGGTTAGCTAACAAAGCTTAAATGAGCCCAACCCACTCTGTTGAATGACAGTGCAAAGCATCTCAAAGGATTTTGACAACACAAAGGTGTGCTGATGAGACAATATATACATTCCACTGTGAAACAGACACTGCAAATTAAAAAAAATGTAAGTCTACTTTTGTAGAAATTAATGGGAATTCTGTCACTGACTTCAAAGGAAGCAGGGTCAGAAATCCAATTTCTTGCTATGTTGACTTTGCCTTCATTAGTGGCATAGGGTGAAAGAGGAGAGCAGAGGGATGACTTTTTATTTGTATTTTACTAATTTTACTTTTCCCTAAATAGTCTCCCTTTAATTTTTCAAATTTAATTTACTTCTGAAGCATACCTCAAAATGTTAATCACATGTAGGGTGTATGACATAGATGGTTACTTTTCCAGGTGGAAACAGAATTAGCCTGTCATCTCATATAATTTTTTCTTCCTCCTCTTCTTTTTAAAGAGCTATTTATAAACAGTGACAACTAGAAAAGAAATGTAGAACAGGACATCAAATGCCCTGTCTGTTTACTTAAATATCGCATATTCACTTGTTACAGAGAGCTGGTGGACACCTTGTCTCTGTCTGTACTCAACTATTGTTAGCATGTGGGATATCGATACAAAAGGAAGCTTTGAAAAAAGAAACTATTTTCTCATAAATATTACCTTATATCAGGAATAAATAGAAAGAATATATATATGTGTATTTAAAAAAATAAGAAGAAAGTTTAGATCGATGTTCTGGCCTGATTAGGCACAGGAGTTCATAATTAATTTAGTTTGTTGTTCCAGTCAGTTGTAGTGAGAATATAGGCACCTAGTTTGCAGACTTCATGGCCACCTCAGGTCACCAGTGTGGTTTTAGCTTTCATATTATAGCCAAGAAAATGTCTATAACCGTATGCCACAGGCTTGCAGAATGACACTTGACACTTCATTCTTATGTGGTACTGTTTTATAAAGTATGTATTTTCCTGGCTTGATCACTTGACTTTGTCTCAGTGATTAGACTTAATAAAAGGTTGTATCAGTTAACCAAATCCAAGCATGTGCCTTCTCTGGCACTTTTTTGTTTAAAGTACTTGTCCATTCCATTCTTAAGCAATCAAAAATCCTCCTTGGCCAAATGCATAGTCAATATCTTGTCCTTTTGCTGTCTCAGTGGGGTAAGATTTCTCACAGAGGAGGCACCACAATTCTAGCATCTCACACGACCTGGTCAAAAAATCACAGTTAAAAAGAAGAAAGGACAACCTTTTAATTTTTGCAGCAGAGATTTAGCTATAAACAAAGGATGAAGCCTATTTAGACAACATATATGTAGACATATTTTAAATGTTACTTCATCTTCCTACTTATCAGGCTGTTTTCTCTCTCTCTCACACTCCTTGTGGAATTTATAATCCTAAATATTGGAACTTTCTGGAGCACAGACAAGATGATATCACCCTTATGCCTGACGTAATCTAACAGAAAAGTTAGGCTGTCCCTAGGAAATACCAGCTTAGTGTTTTTAATGAGGGAGAGACAGTAAATCGTGACAGAGCACCAGTTTTCAAAAAATTACATGCAAACAGTTACCAAACCAGCACTTTTCAACAGGTTCAGAAATATCCTGTAAAGCGTGACACACTCGGGTGCTTGCTGGAATAACATCTCTTGTTTCACGATGTGCTGGAAAGCACAGCCACCTGGTTTTGAAGCTCTTTATGGAAGAAAGGATCAATGCTTTTGATGAAAATTTCGCCTCCTGGGACTGCAAACTGTGGTGCGTGATTAAAAATAATTCACCTAAGAGTTTCACACAAAAAGGAAAAGCTTGCAAGGGGCTGTAATTGCCTTTGGCACAGACTTTGGCTGCTTTTGTCTAAACACAGACCTTTGATGAAAACTTTTCTACTTCATCATACGTGTGCCCTGTTTCATAGTGAAGGAACTTCTGTTCTTCCCTTGGCCTAATGCAGACCCAGCACACTTGCCCTGTGTGCTGCACTCATGAGGTCTAGCGACTCACCACACAGCAGTGACTAAAATCTAGCAAAATTTCTGTAGAGCACTTGTCTCAACAAAATATATTTCTGCTGAAATTTAAAATAGGAATCTGAAATTAAAATCAGAAAAAAAAAAAATTCTTAGTTAATTTTCTAGGGAATTTTCCTAAGTAGACTACAGAACCACAGGACTCTGCGTATCTCAAGGTGAAAACAAGTGCTGTAGATTAATAACTTTGAGGGAAAGTCTGTCTTATTTTGCCCAAAAACTACTTTGTGAATGAGGTCTTCTCAGATTATTTTCAAGACCAAGGAAGGAATCAAAATACCAAGGGCAACACGGAGCATTTGGAGAGCATGGCAAAGATTAAAAAAAAAAAAAAAAAAAAAAAAAAAAATTCTGATTACCTTTGGGATCTTATGTTTGCAACCACAATGAAGAGTAACCAGTGTCCTAAATAACAGAAATTCACCACTGGGAATAGGAAAGTCTGTGTCTAAACTGGTAAGTGAATGCATCTAATACATCTGCACAGACCACTGGCCTCTACACAACTGCTCAGTCCCAGTGTGTAAATCTTTATAAGTGGGGAAAAAAAATCTGACTTGGGTGGTTTTCCTCCTCTATTAAACTGGAGTCATCTTTTTTCATCACTGAATAGATTATTTCTTGTCTTAAGGGCTTTTCTGGTTAAGATGATGTTGTCCTATGAAAAATCAGTTTTGCATCCTCGAGTTCATACACTCCTGGACCTGCCTGTAATGTCTTTGCTTCCTACTTTAAGAGACCACAGCTGAGTGCCCTATGGCATGACATGGGTAATATTCTTGTCATTCAACATGCTGTCAATCAAATCCTTGTTTCATTACTTTTGCTTTATCCTTTTGGCAGGAGACATTCATCTTCCTTACAATCAAATTTTATGGTGCCAAAGGTCATGCTTTCTTTTTTTGATCTTCATCGTCCTCCTTATGCAAAAGCACCTCTCAAGTAACTGGCACATATCTCTCAAACTTAGAATGGTTCTTTTTGGTAAACGCAAGCTGAATGTTCTTGTCAGCTTCACTGCTCACTGATGCTTAAAATGAAAGAATCGCATAGGGTGATTGCTCTCATCTATTGCTTTTCAATTTTATTCTGTTTCACATTTCACACTTGCAGATTATGCCCTTACTTTTCTTCCCTGGAAGGGAAAATCCCCTAATTTCTCTCAATATTGAAAACTCTTTCTTCAGCATTTGAATAGATCAATACACAGGTTGATTCTTAAGGTCTTGGAAGCACCATGTTATTTAGTGCAATCAGATGCATCCCAAAGACAGTATGAAATGTGTTACTCATTTCTAAATTGGAGAGACCAGTAATAACTAGAGATCAGTGAGCTTTTCAGAAATAGACAAATGCCCATCTCATCTCCTCTGGTAAGTTTAGACATTTTATTTCCTCTTCCTCAAAAAAGTAGTATTTAACTTTTATCCTTATGTCGTACAAAATGATGAACAAGTTTCTGGTACCTGAGTCCTGAAGCATGACTGGAATATTATCCCTTAATTATCCCTGTTATATATCACCAGTTCCTGGATCTATGTAGACTACGTGGAAACTTTGCAAAAGATGGGCTTCCTGGAGGTGAGCATCTTCACAGCGGGATGATTTTGCTGACCCAAAACAACCACGGCTGCTGCTGTTGCTGCACCACCACAAGCTATGACAACATAGCTACTCAGCACACCACAGTGCTATTGCCTGCCCAAACAATCCAGCAGAAAATACACTTGTTGAGGTTATCTGCTGGTTTACTGCCCTCTTAGTCCTCATCACGATCTGGTAGCAAGGCCTGTCGTGAAAGATATCTGATCACTAGAAAACTAGTGGAAACAACCATCCAGTACTGATTTTGTAATAGTTCCAAGTCAGGACCAGCTTAGATTGAGACCAGAGATGCAAACATAAAAAAACCCAGAACCCCATCCAAGAACCCGGCCTAAAATCTGTTTCCTATATCACTGCTTTGAACCCCATCCTAGAAGCCACCAGTCTTTCAGCATGTATGAGCAGTAGCAATCTGTGGATCTCATAAGCTGTTTCCATTCTTCCACTGAAGGATACTCCCTTTCACATGTCGCCTACCCTGCCCTTCATTCTGCCTAGATGCTTTGTTGATTGCCTGAAGAAGGCTCAGTGTACGCCATAACCTACCAATTGTATTTGGGAGTAAGGCTGCTGCACACACTGAAAATCTGTTTCCTATACCACTGCGTATTTGCTATCTATCACATTTCTCAAAGTGGACCTGCAGTAGGCTTTTGGAGTCTCCTGGCTCTGGATCATAGACAGACTCTTTAGGATACCACAAAGGTTTTCCATTTACTGTACAAAATGGAAACTCATTAACCAAGGGACAGGCTCATCACAGTCAATAATGAATAACTGGCAAAGAAAAATGGTGTCCATATCATACAAATAATGCAAATACAAAGATAGTAGGATCATCGAAGATGTTACAGATGGGAAACCTGCTTTTCCTCATCTACTATGTGATGGAATTCTTCTTTGCAGTATATATTGTTCACTGTCATATCAATTTCAACCCATATAGCTTCAAGTCCCCTTTTAGGGGGAAAGGGCACATAGAAAAATATGCTGAGTCTTCAGCCTAAAAATTCCTTCACTGTGGTCCAGTCAAATGGACTGGAAAGGACTATGATTATTGTGCTCGTGACCTTAGGCTATTTACTTCTTTCTTTCTTTTGAAGGTTTGCCTGCCCCAAAAAAGTAGAAAGATCCTTACTTAACTAAGCTCTTCTGATGAACATCACTGAATATGAACTGTTTATCACAATTAAATGAGAAAGACCCCAGCCAGGTGGCATACCACAGAATTCTCTCTCCTTAGCAGAAATTAAAAGGTACCACAAAATGATGTCATCTCCACAGCAGAGGTAAAAATAAAATGAAGTCTGGAGTTTTAAAGTTTCCAAAAGACCATTATGATTAAAATATTTGCATTCAGTACAGGGCAATTTCCAGCTGATCACAAAGACAATCAAAGTGCTCTTAACTGTTAATCTTCTTTCCCTCCCTCTTTTCTTGTTGGTTTAATCCCCAAGGTTTATAGCATTTTGGAACCACGAGCACTTGCACATTCTGAAATAAAACCTCTATTCCACAGTGTGAATTATTCAAGACTAGAAATCTAGGGCCCATTTCCTATTGACTGTGAGCAGATTAGCATAAACAGTTATGATTGGCTCTTTTTTTTATTTTCTCATTCTAATTGCAATCCCTTTTCATAGGCAATAGCTTAGCAAAAAGCATACAGCACTTTGACATAGCCATACCTGGGAAGACGGTTTAATAAAACAAGACTAAACATGTCAGAATTTAAACTACTGGGACAACTGATGTTTCCATTGACCAAACCAAAATAATAATAATTTCATCAACATAATTACTTTGTTTACCTCAAAATTCTATAATTTTTTTTTTATTTCTTGTCTTTCTTCTTGTTCTTGTCATTTTGAATTCAAGTAGATTTTAAAACAATATTGCTTCAAAATAGAATATAAAATATTTAATTTTGAAAATGTCAAAATTATTTTTATTTAAAAAACAAATATATTTAAATGTATTTTTACTCAGACATTTAGCCATACTTCAGCATGAATTCACAGTAACCTCAGACAACTGAAAATTAATTTTTCTGCAAGGAACAGCTCTAGTCACAAGTACAAATGTCCTGCTGTGATTTTGCCAGCACTTCTATTTTCAGCCTTGGCTACAATAAGGTTGTGCGTGAAGGTAAAGAAAAGAAACTGAAGCAGGTTTTTGGTCCTCTAAAAAGCTTCATTTTGAATGTGTTATGCAGCATAATCCAAATTCAGTCTGTTGCTGTGACAGGCTACAGCTGTCATTTCTATTTCAGCTGTATCTTCTTATATCTTGTTCATTCTTGCAGTAACTTTCATATACCATTTTTCTTCTATGCCTGAACATCCAACTCCTTTTCAAAGAAATAAATACTGGTACTTCTCCTTCCCCCATCAGTGTCTTAATGTGAAATACCAAATAAGCTGAAACATCATCACCAAGATTAAGTTATCATTAGGTCTGGATTAGATGAAGCAAGTTCCTTTATCAAGATACAGGGTGAAAACAGCAGCATCATTTTAGCAGGGTGAATCCCAGGTTTTATGGCTACAGTTCATCTCTGGTTCCCATAGAATTTCCAAAGTCTTTGTGATCTCTCCCTGTGCATGTTTGCACACTCCTCTAAGCAAGTGTCACTGCATAAAAATGCTTTCACTTCTCACAGAGTCATGTCAAAAAGAACCATTGATGTCTTATCATCATGTCAGACTCTCAGTGTTTATAGAGAATCCTCTACTGTGCAACAGCCCTCATGGTTCTTACGTGCCAAGCAAATAAGTTAATTCATGTTGGTTGCTATGTCCTAAAGGCAGAAAGAAATTGAGACATTTTAGCAGTACATCCCATCAGATTGGCAGAGTAGTGGGCAGATTCCAAAATTAACCTTTAAAGAAGAGGTGGGAGACATCATAGCTCTTCTCCAGTGCATTTAATTCCAGCACTGTCCAGAAAGATTTGCTGCTTCTCCTATTGCATTCTTGTCGTTGATGTTCCCAAAATATCCTACATGTTTTACTCCCAGCTGACACTTTACACGTTGTTTTCCATCTCTGACCCTAGGAATACACATACTTCTGCTTTTTATCTTTGACGTTCAATCAGATTTCTTTGTTGTATTCAGATATCAGTGTGGATAAAAATCCATTCCTTGAAAAATGCATTATGTGATTGGTAGAAGAAAACCACCTTTTATTTTGTTAAAGCTCCTACTAACAACAATATTACTGTTGGATTTTATCCACATTTCACATACACACTGAGAAAGAAGACAAAATGTCATTTCTTGCAAGAATATGCTTCTAGAAGCCTTTCTCCCAAGAGTTTTCCCCAAAAAAACTTTCCCCCCCTGGCAACTGTGAGATTAAAGAATCTATTGCAGAAAAATACTGTACTGAATTGTAAGAAACTGTTAGACATAATTATCGAAACTCTGCCCTAACACTAGTATTCAAATAACAAGTCATAAGTTATTCTTTCTAACACGTGCTATGTGTTTCTCAGTTACCCACTGAAATAGTATTTACAATGCCACCAGTATAAACATTTACCATCAATAGGCCATTCTATAGACTTATTTGTGAATTGTTGAGTGTATATTAAGGTCTACCAGTAAGCATTGAGTTTCACAGGCAATGAACCCATGATCAGAAAAAATAAGCACGTGCATCTGCCCTGAACATATAGCATTTAAAAAAACTAACACAGGTAGAGAAGAAATCATTTATCTTTACAGGATTTGAGTGAATTCCAAACAGAAGTTTTCCATTAGCTTAAACGGAGCTGGAAAATATCAACACATGGGCTTTTCACTTATCATGGCAATGACATTACACTTGCTTTGAACAAAATAAGGAAAATAATTGAATCCTGATGTCTCAGTAAGACAAGATGAGTTGTGGATTAAATTCAGACTTGAATTAAGTTTAGTACACAGTCATTACATTGTTGCTATGTCTTGATACACTGAAAATGTGGTAATATGTCTCAGAGAAGTTGTGATGGAGTCCTCATTCTGCCAGACAGATCAGGTGGATACAGCTCGACTCTGTCCTTACAATATGCCCTCCAAAGAAGACCAAAAAGATATCTGGACAGATAATCCTACTGCCACAATGGGAAGGAGAGGTGTGGAGACAGACTGCTGCCAGCAGAAGCAGTTATACCTTAATACATCACAAGGCCTATTTTGTTTAAGTTCTGTTTCTTGGTCACAGTGAGAGAGGACAGGCAAAATATTGGAAATACCTTGTATTGCTATGCCTGCTGGGAGAAGGATTTTACTTATTCTGTGGGCTACTGCTGAGGCAGATGTTCATAAAGTTACTGAGAAGATAGAAGATCTTGTGGTATTTCAGACAAAAAAAAAAAAAAAAAAAAAAAAAAAAAGAAGGAAAACATTTCCCACCTGGAATTTTAGAAACTAAATTGATGGCATTTTGCTGTAAGAAATGCCAAAGAAAAGCCCACCATTTGGACTGCAGTATAGTTTTGAGGTCTCTAAGGAAAAGAGCCATGATAATTAAAGCATTAATCTGAGTGTTTAGAGTCTTAGGCTGAGCTTCTTGTGCTGCCCCATATTTCTTCTTTCTGCCACATTAGGCAAGCAATCTCTTGCTGCTTTGGTTCTTATTCTATAGAGAAGGAATTACTACAGACCTTTGCTTCACGAGCCACTGTTAGGGTGACTTCAGGAGAGAGCTTAAGTGTTCAGATCTGGTTGTGATTTAGCCCCTAGTGCAGAAGTGGAAAACTGAGGGAGTAGCATCAGTAATGCATCTACTTTAATATTTTCTTATGCCAGTTTCTACAAAACAGTCTTTTAACCTCTATTCTCTATCCAGTTATCCATCTTGAAAACTCAGTATTCCTCTGTCCTTTCCTGACTTCTGATCTATCATTGCTCAGTATGAGTTTTACCTTATCATTAGACTGCAGAAGCAGAGACAATGCAGTCCATTCTGCACTAGAGAAATAGATCAGGCATTTAGACATTGGCTTTAATCAGCGCGGCAGAATAACATTACAGAAGAATTTCAGTTCTGGGAAGTTACATCACTGGCCAAGTAGTGCAACAAGCTGTGTGCCTACTGTCTGTAGGTCTGGAGTTGAGATCTAAACCAGGGCATACACCAAGCACTGAGGAGCATTTTCAGACAGAGAAAGGTTTGAATGAGACTTTGTGGCCTGTACAGCCTTACACGGATGTAGCATGGGACACCTCACTGGCATGAGCAGGATTTTGCAGGTTTAGAGCCAATCTTCTTAAAGAAGCATGACAAGCCAGTTTCAATTTTCCCATCAAGTTGCCCCAAAACTTCTTTGAATCATTATGTTAATGATGTCAGATCAAGATTTTTTTTCACTGTTTTATGTCCATGGAAAGTTTTATGTGTCTATCATATTTTCTTTAGGTTTATTTAATTTGTAAGAATTTACCTTAAGGATTTCAATGTTAAGCCTCAGGCCCATAGTTAGTGTATGTGCTGAACCACATATACCACACACCACTACAGACATATCCTAATGTCACAGCCTATCTTGCCTTACATTTACACAAATTGCTGCAGACTGAACCCTTGCACTGGCTGCCCACCAGCACTGTGCTTCCACCAAAGAAGTAGATGGTGCTCAGCACTGTAGTCCAGGCCAGGCTGGTGCTCAATTTTTTTTTTTTTCTGAAATACAAGCTGATTACTTTTTGAGCTACCATTTACCAATATCTTGGTTTGTATAAAACATGTGGTGATAGTGGGTGGTATATATGAGAAAAATAGCTAGAGCTATTACCTGGACCTAGTTACTTTATGATTTCACAGCTGAAATCATACAGCCACTCTTTACTTTTTCTCGGCTTTATATTTTCATGCCACCATTAGTAGGTTTCCTGCCATAGGTGGCATTTCTTTATATCCCTAACAATCTTTACAACATAACATCCACGAGACTAGGAAGTTACTGACGTAAATAAGGACAGTTGTGTGTGTGTTTTGTTTATGACAGCTTCACAAATGAATGCTTCTGCTGGACAGCTCAGAATAAGCTTCTAACCAGGGCACTCCATATTTCGTGACAGTGGGAGAAACCATGTTTCACAGTGTTGTTAAATTGAAGATAAAGGTATTTCAGAAGGAGATATGAGGATCATTTTAGAAACTCTAAAAAACGCAGATGGTAGCTTCTAAGGAGGGCTAGCAAATTGTCATGTGACTCTAGGCATTCACTGTTGGCTGCTGTTGAGGACAGATCCTTAGTCAAAGTCTCTAAGTCTGGAAAAGTCTGTCCATTTTCACCTGTGCTCTATCTTTTCTGCAGTAGATGACATTCAATTTATCCATTTGGAAATAGTGTCCATAACCAAACACTGTCCTGTCACTGCATTGAAAAGAGTTGGCAAGACATAGTACTTTATGTATGCATTTATTTAAAGCACATTATATATCAAAAGATCCCTGAATTTATGGCAGTTTTGTAATCAAGCCAATGAAATTAACTTGATCAAAAGTGCAAGAAAGGCAGTTTCTATGCAATGAACTTTTCAGCAATCCTGGCTCCTACTGTGTATGTTAACCACGAAGAAGTCTTTATGCTTTAGTCCAGTTACACCACAAGCAATTCATAGATTTATTTTAATCACATATTTTACTGCTTACACACATATTTGCACATAGCTAAAATCACACTTATAGGTAGCACAGTGTCTTTCAATTTTTTTCAATAATAATAAAAGCTGCATATCCCCACAGAAAAGGGGTCTGTTCTCATTTTCCCATGTTATTTTCAAGCCTTTTGTGATACTAATTCTCCCAGGAGTATACACCATAAAGATCTACATCAACTTTGATGTACTGTATCACAAACTCAGTCTGTATTTCATGCAGAAAGCCTCAGAGACTGACAGAACAACACTGTGTCATTCTTAAATTTCCATGGATACAATATCCTGGGGTGTGCAGTAGGCCCATCTGATAATTAGGGCTGGTTGCTTGACCTTTGAATCGAGGAATCATGCTGGTACAAAATGGAAAGGCAATAATTACTAGAATTAGAAAAAATAATGGGAATTTATTAATGAATCATCTTTTCCCTTAAGCTGTACTGTAGCAAGAAATAATCACAATAATAATGAACAGTGTTATTATTGGACCACATTATGAACACCAGTGATTTTGTACCATGCTTTTACTGTCAGGAGAATGGTTCATTAACCACAAAGAACACTTCACATTAGGGATTCAGTTTATCTGGCTAATTTAGACACTGTTTAAGTAATTTTTAATTAAAATTGGGATTCTGCATTTTGGAATGGTGTACTAGTTCAAAGGGATTATAAGCACAATTGCTACAATCAAGTTGTTAGCAAATGTTCTTGTTCCAGATAAAGGTTGGATACTGGTCAATCTGTTAAGCAGCCATTCTAGCCTGCCCTGCAGTTTCAGTTCCAATTAGTAGGGGGTTAGATGAGAAGAGGAGGAGGACAAAACCTTTTCATAACATAGTTTTTTATTTGACAAGGGGTAAATAAATGAAATTCCCTGGGAAGTGGATTATAGACAAGGAAGGAAGAATTTTTCTTGCAACCTTAATATCAAAATCTGATCTTTTTTGATCAAGCTAGCTGTGTGTCACATTATTTGCTATAGTAAATATCCTTTAGCGGATGAAATTGAAGATGTGAAAAAAAATTTCATTTATATTGTTCACAATATTTAATCCCATTACAGGATAATATAAAATTAATGAAAATTGCCTTTAGTCTGGAGAGGACCTCTAGCCTCACAAGCACCAAGCAAGAAAGGTGCCAGTGCTTTATCTTAAGGGGTATTCAGATTAAATCCCTAGTCATTGTAAATATCATATAATTTCATGGACTTCTATGTCTTAACACCTGTTGAGCATCTGTCACAACTGTGTGTGAGGTTCATACAATTTTAGATCTCATTTAAAAAGAGAAGCAAGCATAATCCATGACGTAGATACTTTTTCCTGTAAATAAACAAAACTGTATAGTAAGATCTGCTACCAGTATGAAATACTAATTCAGGTTCCTTAAGATCTGATGTAAATGAGTTTGCTGCAAGTGTTTATACTGCGTTCACTTGCCTGGCAACCAAACTGGGCTCAAGCACCAGCGTCACTTTCACCATGGATGCAGTCAGGGAACCTCAACTGAGCTGCAGTTGTTTTGTGATGGAAGCACTGGAAGGATACAGGCCGTGTCTGCATGAACTCAGGAATCTGGTGCAAGCAATGCTTCTCAAAATATGTCCTTAGGAACTGCAAAAAGTCAGATCAAAAAAACTTTGTAAGTAGAAAGTCTCAGACCCTCAGGCTATAACAACCTGTATGTGGGTGGAGGATGCAATAATGGCTACTGTAATGTTAAAAATTAGACATCAGAACTTCAATGTACCTAAATCTGTCATCCTTCTAAACAGCACTGAAATACATGCTTCAGGAACTGGGTGCTTAAAATTAAGCATATGTTTCAATTTTCAGTTCTGAAGAGGAATAAGTTTTTAAACACAGGTTTTAGAGATGGGGATTCATGTTGTGGTGAACTTGCCTTTCTAATTAGCCAGACAAAACTGTTGAGTTCATCAGCTGCAAAGCTGATTTACACCAAAGGTATCTAATTCATTTTCTTCCTTTTGAGATTAATCGTGTTAAATCTCCTCCAAATGTGCTAAATAATGAAATTAAATGAAACATATTCTTTATGTCTAAATGGATGGTTTCTCACATCACAATGGAATATTCTTGAAGAATTACAATAGACAGAAATGGTTCAAATACTCTTGTTAAGAAGTAATAACAAACAAGTAAAGAAAGACCACAGGGACTCCTCTAGGCCAGTTTCTCTTTGATTTCCTCATTTTAATTCACCTATTTTCTTCACACTATTCCCTTTGCTTTCTTCACTAAAGAAGTAATTAAGATGTCTTTTGAAGATTCTAATGACTCCTGAAGTCTTATTTTTGTTGTAATTTATTTCATGTTTGTGTTCCTTCACAGGAAACATCTGTTCCTTCTAAATGGGAGAGAAGACTTTTTAGGCATCTCTGATGGCAGAAGAAGGGGTAGGGATGGGGATGGGATTGTATGGGAGATGTAAAGGAGAGGAAATATTGGTGATTCTGCTATTTACTGAGTGTATTTAAAACACTTTTCCTTTCAGTCAAAGTGAGAAGGATACACTGTGACACTCTTCCCCACAGGCTCACTGCATTCAACAACTGATATCTTGGGCAATGTAACAGGGAAGTAAGTGCTCATCCCACTCAAGTGCATTACCATCTACCTTTAGTTTTGATGTCACAAAAACCTTACAGACACACAAGTTAAACAGTATTTCCCTTTCCCTGGAGATGTTTAGTGGAGTAAATACATCCAAATATGTCCTCTCTGAGATGTTCTGTAGAACTGGTCAACTTTCCCATTTATTCTGACATTAGAGTTTCTTCAAGCTATTTGTCTTTCTCATCAAGGTTACTCTTAGTGGTAGGGCTTCAAAGAACACATCTCATCAGCTCCTGATTATATAAGCCCATCTGTATTATCTTTCTTATGAGTACTTTTCTCTGAGTTTTTCTGGAGTGTCCTGTTCCTCTTAACATCTCCTTTTACCCAGGGTCTATCAAATGCTCACTATTTGCAATACTCTGTTAGTGGTCTTGGAGATCAGACTCAGGTTTTCACTTGTCTCTACAGAGAGCTGCCTCTAATTCCCATTTTACCTGCGTGGCAGGCAGCAGACCTTGCCTCTACTATAAAAAGAGGGCTCTTCAGTCTAAAACACAACATATGACAAGGTCCCAAACCTGGGAGACAAAAATTGTCATATAAACATAAGGTGTCCATGTTTAACAGCAGGGGTAATAACAGAACAATTTGCATAACATAGTAGTAAACAGTTATAGATAGTTATATGATAAAGATTGATATACACAAAGTAAACTAAACTAGAAATTTAAAAATCATGGCCAGGAGCCCAGAAGAGAAGACACAGTAGCATGTGGTGGTGAGTGACAGTTCAGAAGTCGGGAGGATAAATTATTCCACTGAAGCATGAGGAAAAGGTGGTAAAAAAAGAGACCAAGGTGACAAAACAGAATCAGATTTTCTGATCTCTTCATTTTTTTGTGGCAATTTTTAAACTGGTGTCATGGATACCAATCAAATGTGGGCACTTAATTCAATTTATCATCTTTGAAAGTTCCTAGAATGCAAATCTATCCATATTAAGAGCCAGAAAAGGAGGTGGAGGGGGATGGAAGAAGAAACACAAAAACTTCAGAAGATTGATATTTCTTTTCACTCATCTTCTTCTGTATGATTAATTGAATTTCTGTTAGTAACTAGGCACTTTTACAGATGCTTATTTAATGTCATGCAGGGGAGAGGCAGTAGGTGTGGGCAAGAGAGGTGAGTCATACCTTGCTCAAGAGGGAGCCTGCTGTGATATTCATAATGCACTGAACTAAGTTCAGAAATACGAAAGTTTCTTGTTCCTACACCTTTTCTCTTCTCTGGTGTGACAGCCAGCCAGCCAAATTCATGACAGCTTCTTAATACTCATTCGTACCATAAATAATTAGGCCTGAATACAAGTCTAATCCTAAAAGATGACTTGTTCCTCATTTTTACAGAAATATAGACAAAATTATTGTTTGAAGCATAGTTGCTTGGTGCAGAGACAAGAACTCCTCTGCAGTAACTGGGAACCTGGCCACTTCTCCCAGCAGTGGTCCAAATTGGCTGCGGCATATGTTGTAACAGTCTTCAGATTTAAAGACGCGAGGGCACTCATCTGGCTGTTTCTCCAGTGAAACATCCTTTTCTGATGTTTCAAATGAAAACCAGACTGTTTGGGCTTTAAACCAGGGGTGCATGTAACACCACAATGCTCTGTCGTTGTAAGACTGGAAGTTGTCTGAAGATATTGCCATCTGGTGTGTAGAAAATAGGAGATTTTGATGTTCAAGGAAAAAAAAAGCCCTGGCAAACTTATGGAAGACTCTGATTAGTTTCCCTAGTTTCATTACAATGATTTGTAAGGAGATTGAAACATCATTTGTAAGGTTCAAACTGAAATAACATAAGCAAGGAGCGAGAGAAGGTTGGTGGCAGGAATGAATGACCTCTCTCTGTTAAGAACCTACTGGGAGGCTCTTATGAATATAAACCATCATTCAAATTAAAAATAAAAGCTTAATTCTGGGAAGTTTTATGGGGGCACCATCAGGCCTTAGGTTTCACTTTCTCCCATATTTATTTATTTTCTCTGTGAGCCAATTGTCCATGCAGAACATGACAGTTAATTATGCCTCTCTGTTTCCCTCTGACAAACAAAGCACAAGTAATGCCAGCAGGGATTAAGCTGTTTGCTTTTGGTTTACAAGGAATTAAAGCATGTATGCAGTAAATTTCCCCATAAAGGTCTTTCCTAAAGCCATAGACTGGGCAAATAGTATTAGCAGCTAACAGTGTGGATGCAGAGCTCAGTTCAACGACCTTTAAATAAACGTCCAGTATGTTTTCCCCTTCAGATGGGCTTTACTCAGGTTGTACCTGCATGGGCTTCAGCAGGCTGATGTGAGCATGTGCTGCCCATGCTCCCTGTCAGCCAAACACATCCACATCCACAGCCAGCCTGACAGCCCCAGGTGGGTTCATTAGCCAGGTCAAGTGCTGCACTAACCACAGCTTACTCTGTTTCCAGGTCAGAACATATTTACACCTGCCCAGCTCTGAGTACAAGCAGGACAGCACGCACATTGCAGGGGGGACCACAAATTCAGTTCTCAATTCAGTGTGTGCATGCTCCTCATAATTCTACTCCTTGCTTGTCTTGGTTGAATTCCCTCCTGTCCAAATGCTCTTTTCTAGTTGTTTGTAACAAGACCTTTTACATTCAGAAGGACCAGGTCTCTGTGAGAAGGCTGAGGAGCCACCAATGGGCAGACTATTAACCTGTCTGCAGCTGGTTCAAATCTGTCAGATGCTGTTGACCAAAGGAAGTGCTATATGTCTACCTGATGATATCAAACAGTATCTTAACTAAGCTCTTATTAAATCAGGCCAGTAGGAAGTTAGTTTCCTAAATGGCTGTTTCAAACCAAGTCTGCTCCAGTCCATTTGTTCAAGGTTCAGGCTGTCTGAGACATGGCAGATCACTGTTCATTCAGATCTCTTGACAGTTTCAGGACGAGGACCCCAGGACTAACCAGGCCTGGGTTCTAGGAGCCTCTCCTCTGTCCAAACAGAGAAGGTTCAGTTCCAACACAATGCTACTCTGAATGTGCAACAGTGGCCTTTTCCACAAGCAAAGCAAAAGCCCATCTGCCCTATGTGGGGTTCTTGGCAGGAACATCTGCAGAGAAAGGGAGAGCTTGGACAAAGCTGTAAACCTGACAGGTTAAAAATCCTCAAGAAAAGTGCTTCAAGTGACAGGGACCTGGAAAAGAGATGAAAGGGGATTAAGAAAGTGGAGTATGTGGTGGGCTATCTAAATAAAGTGCTTGAGCTGTAAATGGGACAATTCTGTCCAAAAACCTACACTCCACCTCTATAGGATTAACCACAGAAGAGCCACATGAAGGTAGCAGCATAGGGGAATATTGCTAGTACTTTAGATTTTCTGTGGAAAGACAAGAATTGGTGCCAAAAACATATTACATGAATTTTATTGAAGAAAAATCCAGAACAGATACACGAATACAGATTATATAGCTCAAGAAATCTATAACGCATAAATATCTGGAGCCTGGGAAAACACACCAGGCAAAATATCATTGTATGCTTACCCTCTTCTGGTACATTTGCTACATAATTATGCATGCTGGAGAATTCCTTTCATGCATATTTTGAAAATAAAGGGTAGCCTTTAGCTTCAGACTGTTGTCAGGAATTGTTATTGAAAATTTAAAATAATTAAGAAAAAAAAAATTGCAGAGCACACTTGTTTAAGGTGCAGGGAGACCTGAAACAGCAGCATCAGATTGAAAGGAAAAGGCACTGCAGATGTAATATTTACTGGAGTGTTAATTGTGCAATGGCTAAAAATAAATAACCAGCATAGAGGTTGTTTTGGGGTGAGTGCTTGATTGCAAGTGCAAAGCTCTATAATTAGCACTAAAAAAGCTGAGCTCACTTTTCTGTGCTGCAGTTTGTATTAGGAGTTAGGTGGACTTCTCTGTGCAAACTCTTATCAAACATGCAGAAGAGGACAAGACACAGGCTCTGGTTTCTGGTAGTGTACCTACCATTTCAAGTTTAGGAACAGGAACCACCCCTTCATATTGAAACCTCATATCTTACATTCAACATGAACTGAACTTCTGTTTAATGACAAACCGGATTATTTCAAGCAGAAGGATAAGAGGCTTATAGCACTTTAATTGGTCATTACCCTAATAACAATCAATATGCAAGAGTATTTTTGGCGTCAGAGAGGAGCTTTGGCAGTGTATGCTGTCATGTGAATGATGAGATTCACACCTGAGGATCACCATGTGGTATATTTTATCTCAAATTGTGATACAGGTTTAGACCTGAACAAACTACATCAAATTAAGTCCTTTTTCTTTATACTTACGAAATATTCACCATCTACAGCAATGTTCCTTAATCTCAGTTATTCAATCAATGTTTTTTTGCAAATGCTACAAATCCATGGATTGCTCCAAAGTTCAATTTTGTGACTTTTATCCCAAATGTCTTCTGTTCTAATCCTTTATTTATAGTTCATGGTTAGCTGCCTAAAATGATAAGATAATGTTGGTGTTGCCTGGCCATCTGTAAACTGCACCAAGATTTGACAAGGGAACTTTTAAAATCAATTTCCACTGCATCCACATCTGCAGTTGGATTTGCATAGATGTTCTTAACTCTTTGCCTATTACACAGCAGTGAACAAAATTTTGTTGCCATGAGTATTTTGACAGAGCAAATAAAAAGGCACAGAAACTACAGTTACAACAGCCATAGAAGTGGATGCATTAGATAAAGCAGTAAGCACCACCAAAGCAAATCCTTTAGTTGTATTTGGAGCTATGTCTCTGTATCCACTGTTTTTGTTAGATTTCTACCATGATTTTTTCCTTGCTGAATTTAGCTTTAAGTTTGGATTCAAGTTGGAGAAGAAAACACCTAAAAATCACAAGCAGCTTTTGTTTCTTGGACTGGTCTATTCATTTGGAAATACAGATATATATACAATATGCAGACATGACACACATTAATGTACATGAATAGCCTGCTACAAAGTTTGTTTCTAAATCCATCACCCTTTGTTCTTGTTTGGTTTGGGTTTCCCTGTACCAATGTACCAAGTCTTTCTGTTATAGACAGATAAATTATACGTACAGATATATATGTATATATACACATGCAGATTTCTTTATAAAAGATGATGTCTGGGTAAAAATTTTGGCCGTTATGGTAGTCCTGATATATCTGTACAGTAATAACAATTCATATTGTTATTAAGAGGCTGATCCTTGAGAAAAACACTAATCATTTCTGAAGTTACTCCTTAAAGTAAGTAATGTCACTGCTTGGACTATATTCTGCTTGCCTGATCTGTTTTCTCATCTATTAAAGCACCACAACATTAATGCTGCACATAACTTGTGAAACATCATCCTGTAAGCACAGAAGAGTAAGCACTTTAAACTGTTTGCACTTGAACATGCCTGTACCTTCCCCACAAATTAAGTAAAGCTGATAAAATAGGGTGGAATGGCCATCTATCGGAAATGCAGTCCACTGAAAAGGTCAGAAACTTAACAGCAGATTTCTATAATTCACAGGAGGCACAAGACATTAAAAGTTACTGCCTCATTCATGTAACAAAGATTGTGTCAAGAAAATAAAACAGTACAATATTTATCTGTTCTCCGGAGAGAGTTCATCAAAGGATGAGGAAACAGCTTTGAAGAAGCCCATTCATCTAATGCTAGGAAGACTTCTTAGTTGTACAATCTACCACAGAAGTGGCAGGCTGATGCATTTTTTAAAGCAGAACAGCAAAACGTATCTAAAACCCTAAAGGATTTAAAGAAACATAACATTTCTTTATTAGCAGTTACAGAGCTCTAGGGCCCCACTGTTTAAAGCACTGGAGAAACCCAGAATCTGCAAATCATCTCCACTTTGGGGGGAAGTCTCAGGTTAGAGTGAGACCCAGCAGGTAAGAAATGATGTGTCCATTTAGGCTGAGCACCTCAGAAACACATCTTGTCTCGTGAACAGAATGTTCACCTTGGCCACAATTGGACCACAGTGGAGTCCACCCTATCTCAGCCCCTATGTGTCTTGGTTTGCTCTGGGACGATGCCAAGGGACATGGCATGCTGGGAACCATACATCTGTTCTCTTCTGGATGACCAGAGAGTCAGTCTCTTCCTTTGAGCCCTACCAAGGAGCTGTGGCTTAACGTGACGGATGGCGCTTTCAGCACAGTTGCTGCTGCTGGTTTTTATTAGAGGTCCTGGTGGGGTGTTAAGCCGACCTCTTCACAAGGTAATGAGGCCTCTTAATGAGGGGGCAGTTTGGAGAGGCAAGGTACCTTAGTTTTGTGACATCAACTACACCACCTCAGAAAATAAATTTCTTGCCTTTAAATACACTGACCTGAGCTCATTTACATTTGGCATGTAAATCCCTTCCTGAAAGCCACCTGGTGCTTTCTCTGACCTTTGCAGCACTTTTCAGGTTCTTTTTATCAGACAAATTACAAGTCTCACTGAAGGGATGACTAAGTGTTTTTTCAGGTTCAGAGCTCAAAACATGTTCTGCTTGCCTGCCCATGGGAACACGCTGCTCATGCTGTCAGTGCAATGCTTCTAGCAATCATACGGGTGACTCTCTTACTGTCTGTGTGTGGCCCAAGGTATAACAGCAACTCTTTTGAAATAAATCTGAGCACTAACAAACTTTCTTGCTATGTAAAAGTGTTTGGGAAACTGAGCATAAGTAACTGTTCCATTACCCATATACCGGTCATATGGAATACTGACTGTTACAGTAGCGAGCAAATTCAATAGTATGGAAAAGCACACATTGCCTATTTATTTGAATCCTTCTTTTAACTTCAAATTTGAGATCTTCCATAGGGTGTCAGAGTTTTACAAGCCTTATTCTGACTTGCTTTTACAATAAAGAAATTGGCTATGACTCTTAAGGCAGACCTGGACTTGCTGTAAGACAGGCAAGAATTGCTTAGAACTGGAAGTGCAATGTCCTTATCTGTCTCCTCCAGGACATACACAGAAGATCCAGACACTTTACAGCTTCGGAGTCAACATTTTCCCTAACAGCCTTCCAATTTGTTTATTAAGTTAAAGATTCATATAAACAAATTAGATTTATTAACCTTTCTCTATGGAATCCTCTGTGTATTTTTAAATGCATTCAAATAGACTTTGCATGGTCAATTGTGTTATTTCAGCTTCTTTTTTTCCTGAAATATATGAATTTATAGCAATTTTTCCCAATGCACAATAACATTTTTAATTGGTAATTCATACTACATAAAGCAAAAGTTATTTGATTTGTGAAAAATACAATCTAGCATGGCTTTTTTAATTGCCTTTTCGTTATTTATATCTTGAAACATTATCCATTAATCATTCATGAGCTATTAATACCAAATTTGTAACTATTAAAACATTGAACTGAAAAATCAAGAAGACAACATTTGAAAAAAATGCTCATTATGTTGGATAACATCATAAAAAAAGGCAGTAATATAGCATATATATAAAATAGGTGCACTTTTTATCAATTCACATATTTCTTTATAATATAATATATATGCTACATAAAAATATAAAGTTTTATTTTAACCAATTTATATTTTCTATATACATATTTTAACCAACTTTATCTAAACTGGTTAAAATAATACTTCATATTTATTTTTATATACAACATATGTATGATAATATTATTTTTTATATAGACATGAATTGGCCAAAAGAATACCTATTCTCTCTTTACAGCTGCTGTACATATCAAACACTATATATATGTGTATGTATATGTGTGTGTTCCTAAACTGCTAAGGTTAAAGAATTTTGTTTCAGCTTTCATATTATAACACAATCATAAAAATACCTTGACAAACTTGAACTGAAACACATTTTCAACAATATATGTTGATAATGTAAAGAAACTGGATTTTTAAAATTATTTTTTTACCAAAAAACAGATGTTGGCATTTTTATTTACTGGTTATTTTAACATTTTGGAGGTTTCCCTGGTTTTGAATGACAGGAACTCTGGTTTTGGTGTTCCTCATGGAAGGGGATTTTTTTCACAAATAGTTCCAATACTATGTAATAACAATTTAAGGTTTAGCTAAATATTTTTTAGTTTAACTGCTTTGTCCTGAAGTTTTGTATCTTATTATTTCCACAGTTCAATGATCCACACACTACCATACACAAAACTTCCCTTTAGGATTTTAAACCTGCCCACATCTCTTAATCATAAACTTGTTCCCAGAATAAGGATTTCTCTGCATCTGACATAGTAGTCAATTGTGATGAGAAAGGAAGTTTCTCAAAGAGAATAATGAAAGATTAATATTACGAGTGGGAGTCAAAATTGCAATTGTAGAATGTCTTCTTTGGCAGCCTATAAGATATAAATACTAAGAAATAGCAACAAAATTGTATCTTCTGGTTGATGGAAGTATCTAACCCACTATGGAGGTATACTCACTGGTAGTTTTCTTTCATTTTATAATCTCTATGTGACCTTAGTGTCATTTGTCCATTGAAAAGAGAGATTTATTTTCCATTTTTATCAACATTTCTAAACAGAATGTCATCACATACAAAACACAAACTACTGGTGGTCCATAAGATGCCACATGATGACCTATATAACTGAATATTTAAAAGTTAAAATGCTTATATATTTCCATATACTTAAATGATGAAACAAAGAAGATAGGATGAAATGCAAAACTTAGTGATAGTTGCTGCATAAGGTGGGTTTGGGAGTTTATTTTACTCCCCTTTAATTTTGTTTTGGTGTGATTGGAGGACTACTTCATAAAAAAAACACCAAACAAGCAAAAAAACCCCAACAACAACAAAATTGATCTAAAAGGTAGCAAATGACAAAAAGAAAAAAAAAAAAGCTGACAAGTACAAAGATTTCAGCCATATACATCTTTCAAAGACTCCCCTTTAAAAATTTATAAAAAGACTTCAAACAAATGCTACACATATACTTCAAAAAAACTGAAACCCAACATTGTTTGAAATTTCACACTGGAAGGTCATTTCCATCTGAGACTTAAACCTACACTGCTAAAATCAGTGCAAGCTTTGCCTTCAAATTAAAGCAAGGAGGTATGCTCTATATTAAGAGTAGAGTATAACCTCAATTACGATTGCATGTATCTGTCACAGTATAAATATTATTTTCTGGTTCTAAGAATGAAAATTAGACATGCTATATCACATGAATAAGAGACAATAACATTTTAGCTGTAGCTATTAATAATACCTTTCACCATGCTCTTCATCCTCCAAGTGAGTTAGTAATTAATCCTTATAAGCAAAGCTAGTTAAAGGAAGAGGTGAAAATAAATTATCTGAAAGTGCATTATCATCTTTCTTCAATAATTTCTTGCTAACATATCCTAATTTAGGAAAAGGGAATGTAGTTGAAATTATGTTCATTCTGAAAGGTGTCTAACTCATAACGTGATATTTTTTTCTTCCAGATGGTCAATACTAATCTCTACTGCCTTAGGTGAGCTTTGGAAAACATCCTTAATTGTTGGTCTGGTTTCCAAGTGTGTGAACAGAAATTAGTATTTGACTAGTCCAGTCACGTTTGAAAGCTGTTATTATTTACACTCGGAAGTGGAGACATAAAGGCTGAAAGTATTGGCGGCTTGCACAAATTTTCAGAGGAATGTGGTGTTTGGTTCTGCATTTCTGGCTGCCATGACTGTCAGCTTAGCTGACATAAAAGGGCATTTGTCATTATAAAATAAATTTTATTTGTTTCACCATATTGATATTTCTAACTCTGATGTTCCGTTCTCTGTGAAATTATAAGAGTTATGTTAAATTGGGAAGCGTCTGGTCCTGAACCTCCACAAGTGTAAATCTGTTGCCTAATTGATCATGACCACATTACATCTTTTCCAATATGATTTTCTTTGTCTACACAAAGCTATAACAGGTGCTTAAAGGATATTAATGTGTTAGCAAACATGATTTAAATCCTTTTTCTTCCTGTAGTCGGGAAAAGAATAGCAGAAGGATCAATAAAGGCAGTTGTCTTTTTAGCACTGTCACTTACCCAATATGGTTTGGTAATGATTCAACTGTCAGATTTTGTAACAGGAATTAAGGATGCATAAATACTGTCAGGTGAAATATTTCCAACTTACTGCTTATTCATCCAAAAGAGAGCTTCAATGAAGAATACAGGAAAGGAGATGGCAAATGCTTAAAAATATAATATATTTACTTCGGTCACTGTCAATGTATATTTCAAGAGTATGAACATACCTGCAAATACATTTTTGAATAATTTCCTGTGTATTCTGCCATATTTTGCTCTGTTTTCTCATTTCCAATTCTTAGTCCACTCAACAAATCTAGCTAAATCTAGTGATGTGCACACCATCCACAGAAAGTGACCTCTCAGACCTCGTGCTCTGACACCATAGATGTGACGTGGTAGAGAGGTCCCCAGCTCTGCTCCATCTCCTGCTTTCACTCCTAGAGGTGGAAAGTGGGCAGGTAGGGACTGCAGTCCCAAAGCATGAGCTGGAAGAGCTCATGCCCATGTTTGGGAAAGGTAACATGCCACAGCAAATACAGAACCCAAGTGTCTTCAGGGTCCCCCCCTTGTCCCCACGTTGTTCCCTTGCAAAGAATAGAGATTATTTATGATAATATGATAAATACTTGTTGTCTTCAGACTGGAGACCACTCCATCATAAATATTGTCTATTCTAGGATGTTTGCACTTTGGTACATGTATGTAGTGCCTTCCTTTACTTTGATACCTTTTTATCCCTCTGCTTCTCAAGCTTAGCTATGCAGCAGCAGCAAGGCTGAAGAAGACTGCATAGCTGTCATTCTTCAAAACTACAGACAGTCAGGTAGATGGGAACCCCCTCTGCAGATATTGATTTGTCGCATTTTATTAGATCTGGTTTCTGAAGGGCAAGACACATTAAAAAAACATAAACTGGATTTTACTCTCTACCACAATAATGCCTCTAGTACAAAAGGTCAGTTGTGGATTGGTTTCTATACTATCAAGAAAGAGATATGCTTCAAATCATCTTCCAGAAAACAACTAACTTGGACAAGAACATGCATCTATAATAGAAAACTGCAAGCTTGACCAGAGGCACATGGACTTGGACATGTCTGTACTGTAAAATGATGATAATTCTCACTTCCAAGAACTGACTTCATAGTCCACTAAAAAAGAACAGACATAAGCTGGGTACTCCAGTGTGGCTTGGTGGTTCCTCACATAATTTATAACAGCAAAAGCAAAAATTGGCAAACAGCTGCTCTCCAGCTTGCTCACAAATGTGTACTGAGACAACTAATTTAGAGCCAAAACTTTCTTGCCTTGCTCTTCCCTGGGTTTAGCCCTCTCTGAACCCATGAATCCAAGGCTAGAGGTGGGTTAAATATGGTTGCAGGAGGGACTATTCAGTCCCAATTCATGCCTATTTTAAGGTCTCTGGGAGGGTGACCACTCTCCTGTCCCATGTTTGTGTGGTTTGGTAGGCTCATAGGTGCCACTGCAGTACAAAATGGAGGAGGAAAGGATTGGAGATCACTGTATTAGCTGTGACATACCTTGTCACTTCTGAGGAGGACTGTGAGGAAAGTGACAACTGCCCAAGCCTCCAGAAAAGGAATAAGTCAATGGATGATACTGATTTCCACTATCTGACAATGCAACCACACTTAGATCTGCTCTAAATAACAGGAGCTTATAACTATTGCTCATGGAAAACATTTCCATGTAAAAATGGGATGTACTACAAAAAAAATGTGTTAAAGAACACTGAAAAACATTTTCATAATTAAAAGAAAAATAGGCCCAGAAATATTTTTGAAACTTTTACAAACTTTTTTTCCTGAGTATGGCCTCTGAGGGCCAGCTGCACAATAACAGCTGGCTGCAAACCACTCTCTGACTACTAATTCAACCAGAAATTAGACCCATAGCCTGTACTGTCGAGGTGTCCCTGCCCTCTGAAAGAGTCAACAAGAGCAAATCCAGTGTCATCTCCCCTTTGTGAGGCTTAGAAGATTGACCGATCAGATCCTCGTAAATGAGTTTTAGCTACAAGGCTTCATTATTGTTTGAAAATGACTTGCAAGAGAAGCAGACTTTCTGAAGAAAAAAGTCATAGATATGCAATTATGATGTAAGCTGATCCTCTCCTTATCATAGAAAATAAAGTGCTTTTGTGAAACACTGTATCCATGTTCTGAAGACTATTGTGTTTACTGAATGAAAAAACAAATCTCCTAGAGAAAAAGCTCTATCTTTGACTTAAGATACATAATCAATAACCTTGCAAGGCATTCAGGCTACATATTCACTAAGGAGCTGCTTTAATCAAACACATCCATGTCTCTTTTAGGATAAATCCCTGTTGTCAGCTACACTAAAACAGTATTTTCAGCTCTTGTTTTCATAACGTTAGTCCTACATGACAGTTCTGTGTCATCTGACAACCCTAATCCATCTCAAGGTTAGAATCTATTTTGTATTTCAAATCTCCCAAATCTCTGACCACTTAGTTTAAGTAGGATTAACATAAGCACCAGAAACCACAGAGAAGCAATGAAAGCCAAGATTATGCTTTGATCTGCTCAAGTAGACACTTGCTGAACTCCAGCAATACGACGAGCAGCAGAGCAGAAAGGGAAAGCACAAGCCTCAGAGCAAAGCTTTGTGATGGATGTGCATTGGTAGAAAATTACCAGACACATTGTGTGCTTCATTAAAATGTTTTCATGAGAAAGCTGGGAGAAAAATACCACAAATGTTCTTATCAATGAAGCAGAAGCAGATTTTGCTTCGACATAATCGTTAGTGCAACGAACAGACTGAAATCACTTGGGAAAATGTTCCTCATGATACTGGAATTTAAATCAAAGTTATTCCTGGCCCTATACATGCACTATTATGAATTTGAATGAGAAATATTTGTCTACGTATAAGTGGAGAGATGACCTCCAGCAATTAATATTATAACCAAACTCAGTTGACAAAGTTACATAAGCTCTGTCTGGTGCATACCAAAACCAGAGGGCATGATCCTGCATTTCTGACGTAAGGTTGCTTTAAAATGAATTAATAAAATGATTTAATGGAATTGCTTAAATTTATTTTATGTTTCCTGGATTTAAAACTTATTTTATGACAGATTTTGTGGTTCCATGCTCATGTAGGTATAGTGTAAAAGGAACTTTGGCCACTGATAACCCAAGAAAGTAGATTGTCTTTCTGCCATTTTTCATGAGATAAATGTAAAAACAAACGAATATCTTAAATACTGAAGTGAGTTTTAAAATAGGTTTTTAAATTATCATTTCTCCCCATTCAGTCGTAGCCTTGTATAATCAGTCACATTTTAATAATAAATTGTCATTTGAATATTTTTTTCTTTAAAAGTTTGATTTTCAAATGGAACTAACAGTCTCCACATTTTTATTTTGTTTTGGGTTTGCTCTTTTTCCTTTTTAATGTTGAATGTTCTGGCTTCTGAGTTCCGAGTAATATTAATGAGGGAAAACACAAGTTTTTAAAATAAATGCAGATCTACAAAAACTGAAAAGAAGAAAAGCTCTCCTCTCCTCTCCTCTCCTCTCCTCTCCTCTCCTCTCCTCTCCTCTCCTCTCCTCTCCTCTCCTCTCCTCTCCTCTCCTCTCCTCTCCTCTCCTCTCCTCTCCTCTCCTCTCCTCTCCCCTCCCCTCCCCTCCCCTCCCCTCCCCTCCCCTCCCCTCCCCTCCCCGCACCTCCCCTCCCCTCCCCGCACCTCCCCTCCCCTCCCCGCACCTCCCCTCCCCTCCCCTCCCCGCACCTCCCCTCCCCGCACCTCCCCTCCCCGCACCGCACCTCCCCTCACCTCTCCTCCCCTCTCCTCCCCTCTCCTCCCCTCCTCCTGATCAGTTTTGGGATGGATAGTGGAGTAGAATACTGGCAGAAATTATGGGGTGATACATTCAGATGGGTATAGGGACATAGGTAAAGAGTATTGTGGAGAAATTACAAACACCAAAGGTTTTTTAAGTTGGCATCAAAAGGAACTTGTCTACGCTGCCTTTCACAGACAAGCATCGTTCAGCATTGCTGAGCTTAAGTGGCTGAACTTGAGCCAGCTCCATGCACAGCACTGTGTTCAGCTCACAAACACTTCTTTCAGGAGACAAGCCATCTCCTTCTGTGACCCACAACAATGTCATGTCTAGCTCCAGAAGACCTTGTAGATCCAGCAGGAAAGGATCTCTTTGGAATTATTCGGCAAACCTATTGAATTCCAGTGATTCACAACTGAACTGATGGCTTCCGTTCTAAGGCAATATAGGTAGGCAGAAGATGCTTTCTCATCTGTGCTATTAATTAACAGTGGAAGTGTTCAATATGTCTCTGATGGGACATTAAATCCTGGGCAGTCCCTCACACCCAAGCAAGGAGTGGGTCTCAAGGCAGATGAATCCTTCTGGCAGCCAGTTCCCATCTGTCCCTCTTCAAATATGATGGATCACCTGCAGTCAGGTCACCTGGCAAGTGCTCATTTGGGGACATGAGAGGACACCAAGATGCAACGTTCTGGAGTGCCTCCTGAAACAGCTCTGCGATACATCATTGCCAACAGCCTGGGTACCATCAGCACAGCCAACAGCACCTGAAGGAGGTACACCCTCTTCCCTTGTGTTAGTCTATTGAATATGCAGCCAGCTGCGTCTCATGGGACAGCAATCCTGTCCTTTTCTGCTCCTTCCAGTCTCCCCAGTGTGCTACCTGCCTGTAGAGAGGTGCACTGAAGGTTGCTCTAGAAGCCAGTGCCCCTCCTGTCATGGAACTGGATCTGCCTGCTCTACCCTGCCTGCTCCACTGGTAACTGATCTGTTGAAAAGATCATCCTAACCTCAATAAAGCAGTTCATTATTTTCAGTGTTGTAATTCCATGGGAATTCTTATTAAGAGGTCAAGGTAGGAAACTGTGAGAGATGATGGGATTCTGCAATACAATAAAAAGGGATTAGATTTCTTAATAAAAAGGGCTTTTCTGAGTCTTGCAAGCCCAAAGCACTCAGCTCTGCTTTGAGTACAGAAAATCCATTTTTCTTTTTTTTTTTTTTTTAAAAAAAAAAACTTACATGCAGTAAAATGCTCAGCTGAGTCTCCCTGTGTCTTTTCTTCTGAAAAAAATCTGGTCATGTGTCCCACATTATGATGTTATAGAAAAATCACCTTTGCTCTACAGCTCTTAGCTGACTTCTAGGAGTGAAAGCTAGATCAACTCAGATCTGTTTTATTTAGAAACCCATGTGTATTACAACAAGCAACTCCTTTTCCCAGTGCCGTCTTAAAAACAAACCATTGCCATTTGTATATAATTTGTAGGTCTTTTCAGGAAAAAAAGAGTCTGAATAGTGCAGTTTGGGTCCATCAAATATTCCCTTTCACTCAAATAGCTGGTTTTAAATCGATTTATTTCACACTCGTGACAAATCTGAGTATTTTAAAGGGGAAGTATTATCTGCTGATCTGTTGCTTCACTTTGTGCATGCTAGTGGGGTCTGCACACCAGAAATAAAGGTTCCTAAGCACCAGGTCAGTGCCTTTCTCTGACTTTCCTACCAGAGATTTTGTCTCTTTGTAACTGATTTAACATTTACAAGGCAAAGAAGAGGGAGAAAGGTGGTGGTCTTACCATTTCCCATGTAATTGTGATTTGGGGCTGGAGAGGCAGGAAAGCAGGGAGTTTGCTACTCATTAAATTTTAATTAATAAAATTCAATTTAAATAGGTCCGACTTCTTCTCCCATTTACTCTGGTGTAGAGCTAGGCTAATAGCTAAACAGCTTCTGCCAGTATAACATTTCATGGCGTGGTAAGAAGGATGCATCCCACAGAATATGGTCTGGAGGAACAGAGATAATTCTCAAAAAGTAGCCAGGGAGAAAATATCTTCTGTGCTCATTTCCTCTCTTCAGTATATGTTGTTCATACATTAATCTGTGCGGTTTTCTATTCAGTCTGGCAAATCAATATACCTGAATCTCACAATAAAACTTGTTTCTGCAACTAATCTACTAACTAAATAAGAAAAGGTATCTTACAAATTCTTCTCTTTTCTTCTACACTTAGGGAGAAGAAAATGCACTAAGTAACATCTGATCTGAACAAAAATCACTTAGCTATGGATGTTGCATTAAATAGAGCCTTGGAGAAAGACAAGAGTTCACGTGACCTACCTTAGATTGCTACTATAAGACCAGTAGACTTCTTAGCTAGTCAGAGGTTCCTAATGAAGGCTAAAAAAATCCAGGAACCTAACTCAGGTTCTGTGAATCATCATTTGCAAAAACCTAGAGAGGTCCACTGACCCTCCAAGAGCCTCATTTCCTAGCTAGGTCTTAGACTTACCAGTCTAAAAGGTAGGCAGTATGAATATCCCTGAATATTCTGTCAGCTTTGTATATCAATCACTTCTGTCATGGTACCTCACATCTATGATCCCACTTTCCATTTCATATAGCAAAAACTTTCCCATATTCACTTTCAAAGCCTATCCTTGATGTTCCTTTATTCTTTTTTCACATGAATAATCTATGAAGCTATTGATGCCCTGCACTTACACACTTCCATTAATGCTGACCTTGACATCTAACATATATTTTCTTCCTTTCATGGGAAAAGTTCATCAGGTCAATCCAGTATCTTTGCTTGGGGCATACGCACTCTATATAAAGCTTTAAATCTCCTTCAAAACTGTACCTATTCTGCATTTAAAGCCCACTTAACATTAACCAAGGATCCATTTTGCTATGACCTATTATAATAGCTTCACCATCACATTCCAGCTTTTGCCTTCCTATTGACACACACTTTGTATGTATGTAAGGGGCACATAGCAATTTTTTCTTATATGTCAAATGTTTTTTAAAAGGTCCTGGATGACAAGTTGGCACATTTGGTACATGTTTTTCTTGCATATAGTTTGATGGAAGCTCCAAGAATTTAAGAAAACTAAGAAACAAGATCTTATTTTATTTGGCCAGTCAACAGCTTTCTACTTAAAGTGATGCATAGGAGAATCTATATCTGTATTCTCCAAAGATTGTTCAAGTTGGATGGGACACAATCCAGAAGTACTCTGAAGTCAGCAGCAAGACTCTCCTTGACTTCTCTAAAAGCAAACTTTCACCCAGAAAGAGAGCAAGCAGACATTAAAATGCTTCATATCTTTTCATTCTAAACTAGCTGGGCTGGAGATACAGAGAGGACAGACAAAACCCATTAAGTGTACTGAGGAAGATTCATGGTGTCTAGATTCTTTCTACCCATTATGATGCTGGCAGTTTCAAAAAGGTGTCAATTTTCTGTGCCAAAATATGGGACTGAAACTACAAATCCTCTTTTGGATTCATGAGAGGAGAAACTATTTATTTGTGATTCATGATGAAAATATACCTTATATACAACTATAAAAGTAGCCGGTTTTGTGTTGCATAGAAAATAGCCTTATAAATATCTCTTACATTGAATTGCTTATAGTTCTCATGCTTTATATGCAGGATAAACCCTGGGTTTGAAGTGTGTTTATTATTTAAAGGCTTGTTTTGATATATCAAGGTCTCTCCCATTCCTCCTGATCATCCTTTGCTTTGAAGGTTCACTACCTGATTGAAATGAGAATTTCCATCCACTGCATCAAACAAGCAATGATCTCTCCTGAAAGGTTCTGTATTTAATGGTACCGTGTGTGACGGGAGAAGGGAAAGGAGGGAAAATTTTTCCCTCAATCTCTGTGGTCATCTTGTTCTGTGTAATAGTGTTGAATCTACCATATTAGAGATGGCAGAACTAACCTAACCTTGGTGTTTCTCTAATAAATAGGATTCAAGCCCAGGTAATAAATGGGCTGTATATTAAAGAAAGAATGAGAAGCCCAGAGGGGAAGACAATGCACCCAGTAAGGTCAAATACTTTTATCTCATCCATCACATTAGTTCTTCACTATACAAACTTTGAACCACAGGAGGAGACAAAAAATACAAATATTAAACCACAGTGTCTATATTGGGATATTTACAGATTTTCCAGTATTATCTCTTGTACTCAGATGTTTTCCTGCAGATGCTTCATTCTGATTTCTTTTGTTACCATCATTATTTGTGCATGTTAGCAAGTCATATGCAATGGGACATCCTGAAAAACTAATTAATTTTTTTTTTCTTTTTGTTTTCCTGGGCATTCTTATATTCCAAAAGAAAACCTTGTAATAACTTTCATTTACAGGTTAAATCACTGGGCAGCCACTGAACTAAATGGAGATTGGTTTATTTGCAGCAAGGATCTGTCTCTCCCCTTCTTGAATTTTCAGTCCTTACCTTCAAGTAGCTAAGTGTTACTATAAACTTGACAAATATACTAGGGAGACAAATCATGGTCACCACTTTGGCTACTCTGGAACAGGGGAGTTTTCTAGAATTCAGCTAAACCTCCTTAAGAAGAGGACAAGTGCTTATCTGGGCTAGTCTTACACTTTGTAATTATCTTACATTACAGCTAAAAAGCAACTCAAAAATTCATCACCTTCTTTCTAAAAACGAAGTGCTTTTTTGATCTCGTCTTCTGTCACATAAAAGCATAGCAACATATGGGTACACATAGATTCTTTTTATATATACATTCAACAATGTTGAGGCCCTAGCTGGACTATTCTGCTGGTTTTGTTGATAGGTTTTGATGACATCATCACATAAGTTCTGAACCAGAAGATTTTGTGCTTTACAACTGAAAATCTGGCTTGCACACAACCTTGTATTATCTGGTTCACTGGCCTACCTCTCAGATATTCAGTATATTTTAAATGTTAAAAGAAAGGAGATTTGGGAGCCTGACATCTGAGATTCACACCAAATGCCTGACCCAGGATTGCTGAGTCTGTCAAAGTACTGCTTCTGATGCAAAATATTTGACATATCTAAAGTTCAATAATTTTCTATGATATTGGATGACATTTCTTTTGTTGTTATCCCTAAGTCCATCATGAAGATTGTTATATAAACATTATAAAAGGTTAATAGATGGGCACAGCCTTGGTATAGCATATCCAGCAATGAAAAGTTTTGACACCCTGAATTCACAAGAGATCTCTCCCACTGAAATATGCTGAAATGAGCAAACAATGCTCTTAAGCTTATCTCAATAGTTAAGTTTTTGCTGTTTATATCTCCTTTGATGTTTTTGCCACCAACTTCATAGTGATTCCACATGAGAAAAATCTCATGCATAGTGACTTCCAGTTTCAGCTTTAAATCTTGTTATGATTCTTCCCTAAGACCTGATACCTTGGTATTGTACCAGCACCTATTAGCCTCAGGTAAAGCCAGGTCCTGCCCTACTTTAACAATACATACTGTAAGAGGCTATCTCTGCTTAAGAGACATAATTGCACAAGACAAACAACCGTAGGAGGAAAAACGTAGGGAGTAAAAGACAATCTCATCATTGTCAGAGTGGGTCATAAAGCTAGCCATGTCTATATTCATTAAACTACACCCCTTGTGTAAAAACATCTATCCAAGACAAGTGACTTAGAAAGTTGTAACAAAAATGTAAAAGAACAAGACACAGGGGGACAAGGGAAAAAGGATACCAGTCTGGTCAACAATATCTTTAAGGTGAATCATTAAAAGAAAGTAGATCATTAAGTGCTGTTTCAGATCCTGCGGTGTTCTTAACACAATGTACTGTTCTTTACTTCTTTTCTCTAACCTGGTATATTATTTCTTTGTTTGTTTAATGACACCACACATGTACTTAAGAAAATTGCACACCGAGGATGTGATTTATTGCCTAGGATTTTATTTGCATGAAAAAACACCACTAAAGCAGTATTTGACAGGTATGTATCAATTCAGCTCCTAAGGGGTGTATTTTGAGTCAATTGTGTGAGGAATTAGGCATGCAGTTACTTACAACATCTATTTTAATCTGTGAGCATTTAGTACTACTCCTCAGGAACTAAAATTACAAACAGGCTGACTGAATTCAAGTACACTGCAAGCACAACTTTGCCATCCTGGCCCACCCAAAGACATACCACTTCAATCTACAATATCCCAAATTATTTCAATTCAATTTCATTTTTATCTCGATTCTGCCAGTTCCAAGCCACTGACAAAAATGGTTCCAGATTGCCTAGAGCTAGTCCAACCAGCACGAGTTCATTACCAAAAGAATTATACCTGTCTGTTCCTCTGCAAGTCACCTTCAAAGTATATCCAGAAGTTCATCTAGAAAAAAGCTTGCAGAAGAAAATCTTGCTTGTTATGAATGCAAACATACAAAAATCAGATGATTTAACATTCTACTGACTGTGAGACTTCTTTTCTGTGGTAGCATAACGGATACAAATGCATTTCATTCAGAAATCAGCTACCAGGACCAGCTAATTGACTTAAAACTATTGTGGCATCTGCCCACTAGTTGGCAGAAACAGGAAAAATATATTGATGAAAAGAGGAATAATTATTTCATAGTTACAATTACAGCTGATTGGGAATTTGCCAGCAAATAAAGTTGCAATAAAATATGAATTTGTCATTACCAGCTGCTTAACAAAGCTCTAATACTTTATGCACTAAATCTTAAAATACCCACGCTATGCAGATAGCTATTTATTAGCCTGTTTTATAGTGGTATTACTTTATGTTGACCATTTGAAGAAATATTAATTTAATGCTATGGAATCACCTATGGATCAGATTTTTAGGTGTCAAATTCCCACATACTATCTGTGGCATTTGTTCGGCAGCACAGGAAACACCTACTTTGTAAGTCAGGCTCTTAAAATAGTCTTTGAACATTGGTTGGCAGAGAGAAATGCTGATACAAGAGACATCAGAGGGCTGGAGCACCTCTCCTATGAGAACAGGCTGAGAGAGTTGGGGTTGTTCAGCCTGGAGAAGAGAAGGCTCTGGAAAGATCTTATAGCAACCTTCCAGGACCTAAAGGGGACATACAAGAAAGCCGGAGATAAATTTTTTTTGCAAGGGGATGTAGTGATAGGACAAGGAGTAATGGCCTTGTACTGAAAGAGGATAGATTTAGATTAGATATGAGGAAGAAATTCTTCACCATGAGAGTGGTGAGTCACTGGAAAAGGCTGCCCAGAGAAGTTGTGGATGCCCCATCCCTGGGATTGTTCAACCTGGTTTAGTGGAAGGTGGCCCTGCCCATGACAAGGGGGTTGGAACTGGATGATTTTTAAGGTACTTTCATACCCAAAGCATTCAATGATTCTACTGATATACCCAGAGGAGTAAAATAAGTGGTAAGTCCTAAGGATGCCAGCTGAGATGGAGGAATCTTACCTAATATATTTCATTCAATATATGAGGAAACCAGCTCTTTCTTCATTAGCAAAGAACACCAGCATAAACGATTATGGAATAATGCACCACAGCTAATTTGTAAGTACTGCATACAAATAGGTATGAGGTCTAGGCTCTAATACCAGACTCAGCCCTCCAAACACTAGCAAGACTTTGGTTAAGTTACTTAAACTGTTTATGCCATTTCTTCCTCTCCTTTTGTCTGCCTTTTCTACCTAGACACTAAGCCTGTTAAAACACAGACTCTATCTTTTGTGCTTACATAACACATGGAACAATAACAGCCCCATGATCAGGTGGAACTTTTAGACAGTACCGTAAAAGAACTAACTAATGGCAACGACATCTATGGAGTCCTGTACACAATGTTTTTTTAAAGACATCTATGCTCGGTCAGAGCTGTGAGTTTTCTCATATACACAGTGAATCATACAGCATTCTGCCAGCTTAAATTGCTATCACATAGCCTGAACAAGAAAATATTGCATAGCTAGGGGGTAGGGAGTATGACTTCTCCAGCATCAAAGTACATTGGGAAAATCTTACCAGCAACAATGACTGGACAAATATTCTACTTGCCAGTGGAATATATTGATGATGGAACCCTTCTTTCTTGTTCTTTTTTCTGGTACACTATTTGACCATACAATAAGATCAAATCATGTTAGTAATAATTACCATATTAATAACATCGTCCAGTTTTTCAGTTTGGTATAGATTAAGAGGTCCATGACTTTGTCACCTGATTTCTTCAAAGGGAAATAAAGTCCATCTTATTTTGGGAAACTGTATAATTTAGTCTGAATTAATCACCTTCAGCATTCAGTTCTACCATGTTTATTCATACATGGCTTTTCTAGTTCGTCAGTGAAGATATGTAGAACTAAGCTTGGCTAATTTTCCACAGAGGTCTTCTTTGGAGCAGGTTAAGGGGACTAAATGACTCAAATATTGGAATTTCTTGTTTATCATAAGCTTGGCTGTTCTTCCAGTTTGTCACAGATTAACCAGGGTAAAGCTGGGGATAAACATGGATAAAGGTTCAGGCACCATAGTGTGGAAGAAGCTACATAAAGGGAAAGGAATTAATACAGTTGGAGAGGGAACATACTAGTCTTTTACATGGTCTCTATCTCAAAATATGTGGATAGAAATTTTCTGCTTTGATCAGGTGGATCCCAGCAATCCTGATTGTGGAAACAGAAACAAAAGGTTCCTTGCCAGTGTTCCATTGTTTGGGGTTTTGAGGGTTTTTGTCCTTTTTTTTTTTTTTTTGACAAGAAACAAACTGCAGCATACTTGATACATGAACACTGCCAACCTCACTGCCACAACTGTGAGTTTCCCATGCACGTGCTAACTTGCTTCCAAAATAGCAAATGTAGCACACGCAAAGCCTGGCATATTTTTGCATTAGTAAAGAAGTCATAGATGAACTTGGTTCCCACTTGGGCTGACTTTTTTTAATGAGACCTTCATGCAGAGAAAGATGACTAGTTGGGCACATTTTCTTCAACCCAGTTTCACCCATGGGGTTATATGCTTAATTTATTTTTAAATTAATGGTAATGGATGAAACTGCAGCGTTTAGGTGTGTTTATATCAGTGGAAAAGATGTTGCAATTTTTTTTTTTTTTACTATCAAGAGGTTTTTCACTTTCCATAGGTAGCTACTATCTGTGTTCTGTTTAGAATACCACAAATGCTTGTCTTAGCTTTTTTCTTTCCTCCTTTCTTAATGTATGATGAAAATGTTTGGAAGTGGTAGAAGATTTTCTTTTCTTTCTGAAAGGAGATACTGGCCTTCTGCTTGTCACTTTGTCTTGATTGGCCTTCAGTGTTTCCACAACAGAAATAAGGTTTTAAAACTTTTTTTATGAGCAGCCTTCTGGTCTATGTCTCATTACCCATTTGAATTGCAGTTACCACTGAATTTCTTGTAAACTACAGGTCTTTGTTCTATTGAGAGAGGGAAGGGTTACTTTTCTGATCAGACTCTGATAAAAAATTACCCTTTATTTTTTGCAACTTACATAGTTTAAAAAAAAAAAAGGACTACCTTCTCAGAAGTGATGCTCAGTAATAGAAAATTGTGAAAGGTACTTTTAAAAATAAACTTGTCAAGAACCTCCTGCCTTGCCAGAAAGCAGTATGGTGCCACTTGTGTTACTGTCATTCTGGTGACAGACAGGCTTGAAATATTAAAATGCAAAAAAACATTTTTTACAACTCTCACCATGTTCTTACTTTCCACACTATCCTGCAGGTATGTTGTACCATTCAGCTTTGGTCTCAAGTTTGCTTTTATTTTGTTGGAAAACTGTATGTCCTTCCATACTATTTTCATCGAACTGGAAATTAGAGTAGATAAAAAGTTCAGATTCAGCCTTTGACTGTTCACACCTATGAAGAAGTTAATCGCTATCAGTAGTTCTTAAGAGCCTCCACAGTTACTGGAAGTTTTGACTCGTGCCTATTCGCAATCTTATTTATCAGTTTGAAAAAAGAGGAAAATAAAATACCCCAGAAGGAAAAATTTAAAAATCAGCAATGGAAAGCCTTGCTTTTGTTAGAAAATTTTGTGAACACCTGATTCTGCAATATAACCAGTTTTGTGTGAAACAATATTTGTTTGGAGAGAGATTTTTCATTAGGCCAACTCATGCAAATGTAGAAATACAGATCAGTTTTGGAGAAGACAAGCTTGTGAAAAGTCTGTTTTGAATAATTTAACCTCTGCTAAGGTTCAGAGATTGGAACTTAAAAAATTTGTTTTGTTTTCACTTCCAGTCATATTGAATAGACTTATTTAATTTTTTCTCTAATTGCTAGATGGCTCCATTTTTCACATAAATAATGTGTGTGGGCCAAGCACTTAGGAATTAAACTCTGAAATATCATACCAGATATGTTTTTTTTCTGCTAATATTTCTTCTCTTAAAGAGCTCTATGGGAAAAAAGGAAAAACATCAGTAATGTCTTTTTGCTGGTTTAATGACAAATTGACTAATGTGCTCTACCCACTTTGTGCCATTCCAATGACATTGAATAGCTTTAAATATTGTTTTAATGGCATTATTCTAATGCTGTTGAACAACCAGTACGCAGCAGTAAATCCATCCTTTCAAGTATAATAGGCTCATTTCATGTTTCTTATATCCAAAAGAGATTAACACATAGTTTTGTTTAAATGTAAGATGAACATTAGGTTCAACTCTGTAGCTGATATTCAGAAAAAGCTGTTTCCACTTTCATTTTTTTGAGTGAGAACTACAGGAACAGACCAGAAGGAATCATAAATCATAAATAAATGCATTTTTGAGCATTTCAGTATTCTTTCAGTCCACATTTGTTAGCCATTTCTTCACAAGAAAGAGACAAAATAAGCCAGTATTATGGAAGGAGGGATGGAAATTCTTCCATGAGATACATTACCCGTGATCCATGACCCACATCTGTGTGCAAATTACTGCAAGTTACCAGAAAGTAAACTAAGACATGAATTTACCTACTTTATTTACAAAGACCACAACAAAACCTAACTCATTCTGAAGTCTCCTCTGCAGAACTGAGCCCTGCTTTACAATGAATTGATATAAAATGTAAACAACATTTCTTACAACCACTAGTTAGTGCAATGTGTGTACAACTAGCAGCCTTTATGAATACCATTTAATACCTTTATTAAAGAGTTCACAAAAATCCTGAGTCCAATATATTTAGCGTTTTTTTCTCCTTCTCTGCAATAAAGTATCTTAGCATGCACAAGGAAAGAATGACAAGCTGAAATGCTTTGCATCCAAGTCTGTCATTTAAGTTATGCAGGAATTACTAGAAATGAATTTCTTGTACTTTAATAGAGCTCAAGTGTTTCATAAGCCATAATAACACAATGGATTTGGTGATCACTCCATAATAATCTGACACCACTGCTCCTTCTGTAGCTTTAGAAGAGCATACAGCTTTTTTTCTCTACTTTAAGCAGTTTGCAGAGCCTAAATTCTCTCTACCAGCAGGAAGTGCTCAACTGCATACCAAACTGAGACATTTCTCCATTGCTCATCAACTCCTTTACCTAGTTCAGCTGAAGCATCAGCACTAAACATAGGCTTGAAGGGAGCGAAAGACACATTTTTTTGAGTAAGAAGATAATTAAAAAAAAACCCATCCATATACCTCAGGTATTTTTCTCATTCTCCAGGAGGGTAAATGAGGCTGATCTTAGGAAGGTATGAACTACATGATTCTGTTCTCTATAGTTATTATATACAAAGTGATTACATCTCATCTTTATACCTTAGAGGCTTTGCTCACCATGTCTCATGCTATCTATCTGTAGAACAGACAAGCCTGAAGTCCTCTTAAATAAAATATAAATTATCTTTTTATCTATTAAAAAAACTGTGGGAGAATTCATCTTCCAAGTCACCAACCCCTTTTTAAAATTTATTAGCTTGTATATTTCCAGGTATTATTGGCAAATTATGAGGTTATCTGAAATTATAGTTATGACTGAAGTTCTATTGTAACATTATAAGGAACATCTATAATTACAGTGAAAATATGGTGGAACTCTGGCAAGCTAAAGATTTTGAAATTTAGTTAGAATTCATCAGTGATCAGCAATATGCAAGATGTAATTATCAAATTTATTCTTCTGAGGGTTATATCCCAAACATATGCTAGGAACACTTGTCTCTGAAAGACTACACAACTAAAATTAAAATTTCTTTAAATACTGATTTTCTAAGACCTCTCTGAAATCTAGAAAAATTTGTATATAAATTCTTACTTTAAAACTTGCTCTTATCTCTGACATGAATACTTCCAAATGTCCTTGGCCTTTGGACATGTTGAGCTCTGGACAGGAACCTTCATAGTTCTGATTTATATTAATATGTTATAAGAATCATGATGTGGGATCCTGACAAATCACTTCACTACTTTTTTGATGTCTGTGTTTTTATCTTTTCTTAATGGAGAATATGTACTTTGGGAAAAACTATTCTGGAGTTTGGTCATTAATCTTACCCACAAAAGATAGGTTATCGCCTTCAAACCTCTTGAATAGTATTGGAGAAGTGACAGTGATTCTCTTCATCTGTCCAGGTTTCATGAAAGCAAACTTATCAATGGCTCAGTAGAACAACCTCTGGGAAATCTCTCATTCTCAAGGCTCAGGATAGGCAGCTGTGTAATTCATGCATGGCTACCATAAAACAAGAGTGAATAAGGATAACATTAGGGCTTGGGAACATTGCTATATGAGCTGAGCATCAGTCACTATTCTTGAAACTACCTGTCTTATCCCTCAAATTAGGATTTTGATCAGTTTGAATGTACCTGCTAGTGTTGGCTCACCAGACCGGTAATCCACTGTCTTTTGCCATATTATGCCATCCATCTTTCCTGACTAACTTTGGACTTGAAACTGCAGTATGATGATGTTGAAACACAGAACATGGGTTAAACCCTGACCATGCATCGTGATAAAACAAAGGACTCATGTTGCTAAACCGAGAGTGCTTTGCAGTAGAACACAGTAGCTATACCAGAAGGAACACGGTCAGTTGAGCAAGCTAAAGTAATTCCGTAAAGGGAGCAAAGCGAAATTCAGACATTTCAGTGATCTTCTACTAGTCAGGATCATAGATACTTCTGCTTCAAGACTGCCCTCCCACAATGAGTTTTCACTGAATTCAAATGCATCTCAGCCCTAGAGAAACAGTAAATGAACAAGTGTCAGCTTTTAGTAGAGAGAGGCATCACTGTAATTCAGTATTAAATCATTGCCCCCATTCTGAGGCGTTTGCCAAATTTACATATACATAATGTTATTAACACAGAATTACAAAACGGTGAGTACAATTTCAAATTTTAAAGCATAAAAATGTAGAAAAAAAACACTATAAATGCTCTCAGCTTTTTCTCATAGTGGGGGTGTTCCATCCCTCTGATCATTTTTGTGGCCTCCTCTAGAGCCTCTCCAGCAGGTCCACATCTTTTCTGTACTGAGAACACCTGAGCTTGACACAGTATTTCTTAAGTATTGTCAACCAAGATTATTTAGACAACCTCTGCTAGGAAGCAGAGGTCCCAGCCTGCTCCATTTTCACATGGTGCTCTGTCCTCTGGTGGCTTCAGTAGAAGTTACTACCACTGCCATTTCCAGATTAGATAACGAACGAGGACCGCAGGGACACCTTTTTTTTACATACACGAGAAGCAGGGGGTAGAGCTGGAAGCTCAAGTTGCGGCCAGCACAAAATTCTTGACTCAGGGAAAAACCACTCTCTGCTGAGCAAATTCAGCACAGCAGCCCCTCAGACTTCAAGTAGATCTCGGGCTGCTTCAGGTTGCATGGAAATAAACAGATCAGAAAAACAAACAAACAAACGAAACCAAATCAAAACGAAACCAAACCAAATCAAAACAACAAACACAACAACAAAAATAAAAAACACAACAACAACAACAACAACAACAAAACAAAGCAAAGAAAAACAAAATACCACAAACCCTTTACTGCTGCCTTCTCCTCTTTTAGGGGCTGTACACAAAATATCTGAATATGAAATCCAGCATAGCATTCACATACAGAAACTTTTGATTCTTCACTCAACATTAACCCTAGCATGAGGATGCTTATGTCCAGCCTGTGCTTTGTAAATGTTTGCTCTCCCAATCTAGAAGTAGCATCCAGGGATTCAGTCTAGAATGCCTGATTATTTTAAAGAAATTCTGTCCTGTGATCCAAAGGCTGTTGTACAGATGTGGGGTTAATCATTTAAGTGTCCATATCTGGATAAATGTTGTTTGCTTGACTCTTAAATTAGAAATAGTAATCACCATAGGACCTGGCAGACCAGCAAAAGGCTCTGGAAAGTAGTTGTATGTTGCTGATTATATTAATTCTGAGTCCTTCTGCAAGAGCTATAATTAAATGTTCTTACAGCTGAGAACATTCTCTTTTTCAGTTTTTTAATCTGCATTATTTATTTGCTTTGTTTCAATATTGCCTGCGCCAACCCATTCCTCTTAACACCTCCAATATATAAGTACCATGCACTCTTTCTCAACTGAGAAGAAACCAAAACATCTTTCAGGTTCTGCACTGCACTCTTCTTTTCAATAAAAATTAGAAGGCAGGGCTCCATACAATATATTTTAGAAACCTTCCACTTTCAGTTCTGATCCTATTTCTTTATTAATGTTCTTGTTTGATGAAATGATAGTTTCGTGTGTTTCATTGCTATAGTAACACTAACAAATAAGCTTTCCTAACTGCAAGGAATTTAAAGAGTGAAGGAGAAGGTTATGCAAAGATGAAATTGTAAGCAGATATGAGAAAATGAATCTTTCCTTGGAAAAAAAAAAATAAAAACAAATTATGAATTCTAAAACATACTTCATATTTATTTTTTTTTACGTTGCAGTGGTCTGGTAGTCCACACTAGAACTAAAATGGCCATTGTCATGGACCCTTTCATAACACAGATCTTTGCTTTGAAATCCTAAGATCGTAGAAAGAAGAGTCCAAGTTTTATTATCTACTTCTTACAAATGAGGAACTGAGGCACAGACCGAACATCAATCTCCTGAGTCGCTTTATCCACAAGAGTGTAATTTTACTCAATAGAAGTGTGAGAAAAAGATCACAGACATTTATGCAAACAGATGAAAAAGAAAAGATCCTCTTCAGTTTTTAACTTTTCTTATGAACTTTTTTAAGAGCTCATAGCTCTTGAAGAGTACTGTCACTGCTACTGATAACTTGCCCTACTGGTAATTGCTGGTAAACTCAACAATTCATTAAATAGTACTCAGAGAAGCAAAAAGTAGGAGTAGAGCTCTCTCCCAACAGTTCTTTAAGAGCACTTATGTGTAATTCATTTAGACTTGCTCATTTAGATGTTGTCTAACATCCCTCTCAGTTACAAATAGACTTCAAAATACTTTATTATACTTATGATACTTATACAAACACACCTATTCCTTTTTGCTCAAAAACAGACATTGTGCCTTTTCTGTTCATTATTACTAGTATTACAGTCTCCAACTATTAAAAAAAAAATCTATAGTTTTGGAGACTTTCAAAAAATTACTCAAAAGAGCAATTCCTTCAACTTGTCTTAAGCATTTGTGAAACTCTTTTTATCATTTCATTTCCTTCTCTACTGACTACAAAGGCAGCTTAGTCAGCTAGACTGGGAAAGATGTGTTTGGGTAGTTTTCTAAAGGCTGAATTTAATAGGTCACATCTACTCACTCCATCTGCTGAGATCAGTGGCTGCTGAATGAACACCTAAAGAAAGACATTTTTTCCATCTTTCTAAAGACAGAAAAAACTTTATTTTCCAACTTGGAGGAGAGTTTTGAGGCTTTTGAAAGTGACTTATATCCACAGCTTCAAAGTTGTTTTAATAGTTGGAAATGAGTGCTCCTAAAGAACTGTGAAATCTGGATGGCAAAATAAAAATGACTTTCATACTTTCAGTGTTATAATAGTGAGGTGAAGACACAATGGGCCAACAGAAGAGTAAGAGTAAGAGGTCTTCCTATTTGACTTTAGGTGCAGATTTTTTCAAAGAGAGACCAACTTTGAAATTAATAAAAAAATGAATGGGGTCAATATAATAAATTTATCTTATTCAGTTTCCATTTCTCATTATGATGTGCATTGCCTTCAGCAGATAAGCAGGGTAGTATTTATCCTAAATACAACCCAGGTTTATCATGAGAACAGATTGTTTTGTTTTATATCCTTTCCAGCCAGTTTCATGGTGGTGAAGATGAATCAGCTCATAACATCAGTGCCAAAGGATTTTCCTTGCATCTGTTTTATTGACTGTTTTGTTTTTGTTTTTTGTTTTTTGTTTTTTTTTTACAGCATAGAACAATGGCTGAAATCAATCCACACACATGACAATCCCTCATGTTAGGACAGAAGGATGGGCACCAGCCACTAATCTCTCCTTCTGACAGCCAAGGACTATGCAAAATGCTTTTAGAAAGGAAAAAGAAATGCCAATGGGACTGTAGAAATAAGGAGGTCAAGTTCATCTCAAAGGAAGAACAAAGCAGACAAAAGACTGGATGTTATCTCACTTGTGTGAGCTGGGTTGAAATTGTTGCAGTTAATTAGACAATTCCAAGACAGAATCCATAACAATGCATTTATATGACACTGAGACTTAGTATGTCTTATCTCAGTCAAATACACTCACTGGAGTGAAGTCAATTCCACCTTATAAGGGTGCTATGAAATTTGTTTCAGGTTACAGATGTTTCCTTCTTGAGTTATTTTTTTTCTACATCACCAGCTCACTTATTGTTCAATATTTGCTTTATGTAGATGACAAATAAACATGTCAGGGATGGACACAGAGATGGATCATCAATTTGATGTAGAAAACAGCTGTGCCAGTAAAACTTAAAATTTTGGGAACCAAAGAGGGATTCTGTCTGGTTTTGCCTTTCTCAACCCGTGCTACATCCTTTCTCAACCCGTGCTACATCCATATACAAACATCATGCACTTTGAGAGGTAATTCCTTTATGACATGTTGGGGACTTGGTTGATACACAATAGGTAGAGGTGAAATCTTCCACCATGAGCACCCAGATAATTACTGGAAAATCCCTGCACATGAAGTAAGTAGGTTCTGTGGTTTCTTACACATATACTCCTACATGCAGAGTCTATACACTCAAATGTTAGGACACTATTCAGTATTAGCAAGAAGGAACATAATCTGGGTGGTGGATATAGAAATTCTTTTCACTCTGTGCAGAAACTATAGCTCCAACTCTGTGTGAAGAGCATCATTGAAGACCCACATATTTGTTGTAATAAATGAGATGTTTTTGAACTGGATGCTATATATGTGCCTGATATTGTGTCACGGTGCCATCTTTGATTCATATCCCATGATTTCTTTGAAGAAAGATCAGTCTCATTAACAAAAAAGTCTCTTACACAGCTAAATATGTAAGCACTATTGCCCAAGAAGGACAAAATTGACAAGAAACAGGACACAAATGTCAAACTATTTGGCTAAAAGAAACACAACTGGCTTTTCATTAACTCATTTTTCTACTAAGTCACCAAAATAAACACTTGAAAGTAAAAACAAGTCTTACTGCACTTTATTGCCACTATAAAATAAGCTTTGACCCCACATTCTTTCCCTCAGAAGTGAGAGGCTTTAATCAAGATTAGTCAGCCAGACGAAATGTGCCATCCACTCTCTTCACATAATGAGAAAACATGGATCAAATATCTAACTAGTTAGCTAAACAGTTTTATAATAGAACATAATAGTAATGACTCTTCCTTCACCAACAGAACTGAACCAATTAAAGGGTCTCTTTCTTGTCCTCATCTGCATACAAGTTTAACAGATTTTAGGTGTTGGGGGCAAAATAATAAACAGTGATTATAAGACTTTTGTGGAGGTTTGAGATGATCATAAGATTTTTTAATTGATGAAGCTCATTAATGTCTTAATTCAACAAGACGTCATTTCAAACAGTAAACTCACAGGTCGCAGTACTCCAAAAATGGTCAGTGTTAAACTAGTAATAGCAGACATTGGTTGAAAAATTGCAGCTGAAACCATGTTAACAGGTGACCTTACTGAGGAAGTCTGACAGTAGACGCAAGAAGACAGACAGCCTTTTGCAACTGACCTCAAGACCAGAAGATCAAAACAATAGAACATGTCGATGGGACATTCAAGAGGCAACCTAGGTAATAGGAGGCAATGAAATCAGCAGAAATACAAACGATGAACTGTCAAGGCTAGGGCATAACTGATGGCCTCAAAAGCAGGAGGGAGATTAAGAATGTCAGGGCTAGAATAAGTTTCTCCAAGATCTGTGTAGGGAAGGATCATTATAGATTTTTGGCTTCTTCATTTAAGTTGATGTTCTGGGCTTCACAAATTCCCTTGGAGAAGCCTGTTTAACTAAGAAACACAGAATAAGATTAATCTAAAACAAATAGTGGCATTGAGTGTAATGAGGCTATCAAGAAGCTGAGATATAAATACTATGTGTTTGGCTACATCATATTTGTAAAAGACAAGTTGAAACTTCATCATCTACTGAAACTTCCAAAAATTTTTATCTTTACCAGCAGAGTTTTAATGTTAGCCATTTCAGCTTTTTCTGTTATTTTCAGATGCAAGACTTCAATTTGTAGCACATTTAAAAGTAGGGAAAAAACCACATACATCTATTTTTATCTTGTAAATCCCCAAAGTAGTTAAAGCTTAAATTAAACAATCTAACAGTTGATTAAAACAATAACTGCCAAAATAAACATGGCAAGACTATGTATAGATGTCAAGTGCCTTGAAACTGCAGCTATCAGTAACTAATAACACTTCCGAGTGAATCTCTTTCACAGTTAAGAGTGTAATGGCTCTTTATAGACTTGAAAATATTTTTGTTTAGTAGACTGAAGTCCTTTCAATAATCTTTGATGTTTTACTTTGTGAATTTTTAAAATAAGGTACAAAATATCTGTTATGTTTTGTATTAACAAGTGGAGCAAATTAGATACTAATGAAAAAAACAAATAAAGTAACCCCCACTACACACATACAGAGCTTCTAAACAAACTGTGATTTATTCCTTTGTTTCTCAACATTCATCATCAACATTCACTCCTTTAAGTGTCCAGTCCTTCAGAGGTATAAATCAGCAAAGCTCTTCTGGCTTCAGAGCAGTTATGCAAATTTACAGCATGGGCTGTTCCCTTGCTTTATGTTTATCTGAGTGTATAAAGCACCTAGGATTGCTGGCAATACTTCACCGTGAACTCATTATTCATCATTTATCTACACTGAATGGTCTTTTTCATCTATTCATCTCTAAATATTCTAAGCCTTGCCTTATCTACCCACTATTTTCCTGCTACTTATCTTTCCTCTCACATCAGTAACTAACTCTGTGGTCTTGTTATCCATACTTAAATTTTCTAGACCAAATCTCTACACTAGTATTATAAATGTTCCAGATGCTTAACACAAAAAAATCAAATTAATGTTCTTATTAGAAAAAATTGCATTTTATAAGCTTAATTAGTATGCCTTATTAATATGCTGTTACTTCAGCATCCACGTTCCTTCTGTTAAAGAAAGGTTATGTCACTACTAGGAAATGCCAATATAGTGAGAAATGTAATCTCACTAGTCCAGTACTCCACTTTTGATAGTGATCAGTATATTTTCTTTCAGAGAAAAATATAATGCCTGCAAGGTAGACAAGTCTATGTCCAGCAGTAGAGCCTTCAGATTATTTCCAAATAGATAGTGCTTTTTATCTTTTTTGCACTCCATTAACTGGAGATAAAGCAGAAGTGCTTGTGCAGAATCAGCAGTCCATTTCCATGTGCTGTGTCAGCCTTAAGGTATCAGTCAAGGCTTACACAAAGTTCCAGCCTCAAAACCACCTTGTAGGCAAAGTAGATGAGGCTTCCCAGAACAGGTGATGCAGTGGGCTGAACCCAGAGACCTAGTTGGAGATACACACTCAGGCAGACTAGAGCATCAAAAGCTGGAAAATGGGCTACTCTGAGCACTGTTTGCAGCTTACACTTAGTGAGGAGCAGCTTGCAGGAGCAAGGTCAGTGCAAGAGGCACAGAAGTTGGAGCTCAGGCTGCTGCCTCCTACTGAAAGCACCAAGTCTGGGGAACTTTTCCTGCCCTTCATCTGGAATGGATGAGCTGGATTAACAACAGCTGATCCGCCTTTCAGTCTGTCACATAAAGCCACCATATCTAAAGCAATTGCAACAATTCTTATTGGCAGCCTTTACTGACACCTTGTCTTTCACTCCCCACAGTATGGACCCATTGAGAGGAATTCAGAGGTGCCTAAATATTAGTAATTACTGTCATGTTCCTTTATGGCCAGCACATCCCAGCAACCTTCTTGCAGTGTACTACAGTACAATGGTTACCCTTTTAGCTGCAGTGTATTGCTCCTCACATCCCTCTAAGACTTGAGGCAGAGTCTGTGTCTGTGTCCAGGGACATCCGTCTAAAATGCTTTTCAAAGCATGTTTCCAGTGATCTGCTGCAGCTGGATAATTTTTGTTAGTTTATCTCCTAGCTAACAGGGCTCCCTTATCTCCCAGATGACAGACTTTTTTTTTTTTTTTAAATTGTGAAAGTCACATTTTCTGAACTAAAAATTATTGTCCCTCTGAAATGGTAAAAAGCCAAATTTCATCATTCTGGTACTTCAGTTCCTGTTCAAGAAGTAGTTACAATAAAGTAAATAATTTAGTTGTTATTCTTGTTTTACAAATGAGAGAGAACTCCATAGTTACCATTATTATGGATAATCCTGTTTATCTTTGGGGCAGCTGGATACACATGCAAATATTTGCTCACCCTCTCCAATACACTTTCTACTGTAAATGTAATAGGTTTTTTTCTTTTCAGAGTCCCAGTGTGGCATGTACTATCTAAGAGCATAAAGCTTAGCAGAACAACAATTATTGGCATTTCTTCCTCAGTAACGCAAAATGAGCTTTCCTCCATGCTTTTCTAAGAAGTAAAAAAATATAGAGCTTCCTGTTCTCCATTAAGACAGAGCAGCCTCTCCAGTTAATTTTAGCTTCCTGACAAATCACTTTGTTAAGTCAAAGAAGAGAAGGAAGGTCTTATTTCTTAGCCCCCATGGTGTATTAATTAATTGTGTTTTAAAATGACCTAGCTGACCCAAAGGCAAATTACTACATGGTCAGTAAGGACAACTGAGGAACAAGAGTTTAGATATCTTAAGATCAAGACACATGGTCATTTAACAGTATGCTCTGCAGTGCCTACCCTTGGGGCATCTGGCCCTCAAGCAGTGGACAACACTTCTATGCATTTATACTTATTAGCTAATATTGTGACAATGACTTCACATGGTGAAGAATTAGGACTTCCCATTAAGAAGGGAAATTACCAGTTAACTGACTTCTGTAAGTAGTTATCCCGTTGTAACAGGCAAAACTATCTAAACTGGGGGGATTTTACGTAATTTAATTTATTACCAATTTAGATAAACATTTAATTGTCAGTCTTGGTATAAAGAGAAAACAAACACCAACAATTAAATGCTTTGGGAAGCACCTTTCCTGGTTCAGCATGTTCATTTATCCCCAGGGAAATAATTTCAGCAGGAAAATCAGACAAGTCATCCACCTTAAAAGCCAAAAGTTCAAAGAAACCACCGGCCATCCCTGTTTTTTGTGATGGACCCCAGCCCAAAAAGTAAAGCATGGTCTGGGAATACCTACCGCACCTAAGGGATGTGCATGAGTGGTAAGAGCAGCACTAGACACACTTGGATGAGGTGGGTGGCCAGCCAAGTGTAGCTGTGAGACTTGTACCATGCAATGGATTTGTGTTTTGCATCATCTTCTGCAGTTTTACATGGAATATAAGTTTTTATTATCTAAGCAAGGTTTTTCAGGATAGGAATTTCAAATTTAGATGTTTAAATTCTGCCACAGTTCCACTTAGAAAGTCATGGTCCTAAGGGCTGGCAGAAGAAACTGTGATATTAAATTGCAGCTTAAAACTACAATAAGCTTTGCAAATAGATTTACCTTTTTTTTAGAGTAATAAGACTGTAGTTTTAGCAAACAAAAAAATGCAGCAATATAACATTATTTTAAGAGTTGCCGTTTCCATAATGAGACTGAGAGTTAAATTCATCAGCACCTATTCACTGGCAAAGAAAAATAAACAAAGACACAACAACTTTAGCCCATTTAGTCTCAATTTCTTCTCTCTCTGCCATTTATGTAGCACTAAAGGGCTGATCCGATGCCTATTAAAGTCAATGACAAAACTCCAATTGATTTTGAATAGAGCAAAACTGAGTCCACAAGTTTCTAGAGATTTCTTCTGCCTAGGTGAACAAATAAAGTGCACTTCAAGTGAAGTGCTGTCAGTGCACAAGGCAGTGTTCAAAGACTAACTGTTAAGCTTGTTAACGCATGTTACCCCTCTGACTGACAGGAACCAGCCATCCTCTGTGCAAGTTAGCAAATTTAAAATGACAGCATTAACAGAGTGCTTCTGAGTCCTGGGAAGCTGGTTCATCCTCTTCACTGGAAGATTTCTTCTTAATTATTTGCCTAAGTAAAAATCTCTATCTGGTTATCCACTAAGAGAGGAATATGTATGTATCTATCGCTCACTACTCCAGTTAAAGCACTTTTGCATGTGTTCAGCTATAAGAAATTTCCAGGAGGGACTATTCATTCAGATCATGCTAAAAATCAGATGTATGGACAAGATGTGGATGGTAGCTCAGGTTCACACACATTGGAATTACTATTGTTAAAATGCATTTTTAATTATAGAAATGTTTCATTTTAGAGTAAACAGATGTACTGAAAGGAAAACAGTGGAAAATCCTGAGATTGTCTCTCCTCTTATTGTGCTGGAATTTTATTATAGTGGTAGTATTTAAAAGGAACTAAGCTTTCTTTTCCTCTAAAGTCAAATATTGTCTCTCTCTCTCTTTCTCACCCCCCACACCCCTATAATTATGTAGGATCCTTCCATTAGGCAAAGTAAACTAAATTAGTGCTTGGACTGTGTACAGAGCAGGATAACCAAGAAAATATGTATATTTAACTTTAGTGATTGTAACCTCACAGTACATCATGGTAGAGCTGTAAAATGAGAAGTCCTGACTGGCAGGGTAGAACATCAGAAACTTCAACACAAATTACAGGAAAATTTACAGCTTAGCACTGGGAAAAGAATTATGGAACAAATAATGTGCAATGCACTCAACAAAATTCTCACAGAACTTCTGAAACCAAGCAACAGAAATATTTCTATTGGCAGAAAATGACACGCTAGCCCTGGTGTCTAGAGGCACCTTCAAAGGCATAGTCACCCTGCATAACCTAAGTGCCAGCAACAGAGCGGCTTGGTGAAATATGCCTCCCATAGAACAGGATCTTTCTCCACATCAGAGGAACTTGAAAAGTTCTGTATAACCTACTTTTGGATATGGATACTCCAGGCAGTTTCCAGCACAGCTTTTCTTGTGAAGAATATAATGCACCCTAATAGGGAGGACAGCTGAAGTAGTCATCATGTAGCAGCTCAAAGGCAAAGATAAGAAAGCAGGTCTGCTGGCTCCATGCTCAACAGTGGAAATGAGGCCTGTTCTTTGCCTTGTTAGTCAGTTTATAAACAATCACTATATTTGGCAAAACATAAGCTGGAGGAAAGAGTGCATGTGCAATCATGATCAAGAAGACAAAAAATGCACTAAGATAAATTCTGCACTGAATCAATGCTGGCACCATTTATCTGTGCCAGAGAGGGGAAAAGGATTTGAGAACTACTCACTATATGCCATCCAGAAGAACTGGTACTCAAAAAGCAAAGGTGAATCAATATCAGCATGCATCCTTATGAGAGAACACAAGTTCATATTTTTGTTGTCAGGGAAATTCCTTGGATGGGTAAACCCCTGGAATTGGAAGTGTTATTAAGAAAAATGTGAGCTGTGAAAGACAGGATAGAATCATAAATTAAACAAGAGATTCTAGAAATAAATGTGCCCTCAAAACTGCCACTATGACTAATTCAGCATTATAAGTACATAAAGCAAAGCCTGTCTTTATTAGATCACCACGCTTGGCATCATAAACCAGCAGGAATTTTAGTTATGATATTAAAAAAAACAGAGAGCATGCAATGAATTTGAGCAGCCAGTGTACAGTACAGGACTCATCTGTAGCAGAGACATCTACAACATTCCCTGATCAACAACTGAAGTCGGCAGAATAAGCATTTGATGCCACTCAGCAGCTGTGTACAGCAACAGGTGGAGCACAAAAGAAGAACGGGCTATTAAGCAATGCTCGAGATGAGCCAAGCTGGGTTTTATTTCTGGCTACAATCCAGTAGGCATCTCTCTGCTCAGTGCTTTTCCCATGGCACTGCTTCTGCATCACAGCCCTTATGGGTCTCTCAGGTTTTGCTGACACTGTTTTGGAAGAAACCTTAGCAGAGCACTGAACTCACCTGGGCCGTATAGGAAACATGAAGTTAGGGGTTGTTTGTTGTTTGCCTGTTGCACAGATCAACTACAGAGGCAACATATTTGCTCCATTCTTTCTGAGAGTCTATACTGGAAAGAAAACATGAATGAAGCACAAAAATCTCACAGGGATTCTATTTTTTGTCATTTTCTGCAGGATCTCTCTACTTTGAAATATATAAAATAACTGGCATAATCAAATACCCTAAATACTCACCTATTGAGAACATACAACAGTTACACACATTAAAGTACGGAAGTATAGAACATATTTCACAGTAAAATCTCAAGAGTTCACTGAGGTTTTTTTAATCTATCTTCTCATCATGTTGTACCAAGTAAAACTCAACAAATGCAAACTGAGATCCCTATCTAAACTGCTTGAGTAGCAACATTTGCTGGAAATCAATGTAAATTTTCTGGTCAGTCCTGTTCTCTGATGTACTAGTAATGCTTTAAAAGTCTTTAGAGGTTTAGAGGTATGGTTTGTGGGGTTTTTTTAACTAAGCTATTGAATGAGTCTTAAAAAAGCGAGGAGAAAAGAGTGGGTGGGAAGTCATAATAATACTCTCCCACAGGCATTTGTGGTTTCATTACAGGGTGAGTCAATTTCCATTAAACTGAGCATTCCTGTAGCACTGTTCCTCAGAGTTCGGTGACCAGTAACACTGGACAGCACAAAATCTATGGAATTAAGTCAGCTATGTGTCTATGGGTTTGCTTTATCCACTAGCAACTGCTTGTTTTTATGGGCAGAGATCCTGAGGTTTCTGCCAGCTTATGTGATTTGTCTCTGCAGCTACTTTTAATTACTTTTGCTTTCAATCCCCTATGAAATTCAAATACAGTCACTCGCTCCTCACCCTCCAGTGTCATGATCTCCTCCCCCAGTTCCTTGTCCCCAGATTGTCTGTTGAGGTTTTCAACGGAACATTTCTACAGACTCTAATTATCCGAGTGGTGCTTGCAGTATGGAAAGTCTCAACTCTGAACTGTCCTTGGGTCACCTGCTAATGTATGGCTGATTAACATATTACTGGTTCTGAAGCGGTGCTATAACAGTAACCACCACTAATTTTTTAAAGTGTCCGTTATCTCAAGAGTTTATGTACTGGCATTGTCATATTAAAGCAGAACACATTTTTGCTGGCTTTGATTAATACTAAACTTCCAGGTTTTGTTTTATGAGCTCTGTGTGGCTTACCACTGGTAATACTGTACCTGCACTTTCCAGATGCATACGAAACGGCTGATTGCAGTGCACTGGCTGTGATACCCCTGTGTTAGGATGAACTGTAGTCATGGCTTCAAATCTCCAAAAGGGCTCTCACATTCTTCCTGACTAGTAGTCTAATTTCATCCAAGTTAATTCATGGGAAAGAGAAGCTGCATGTGACTCAGAGAAGCAGAACATGCTGCCTTTGCCAAACAGGGAGCAGAGGAGTTCCAGAAAGCTGCCTTATTTGCACTGGCATTTCTGCTAAATGAAGCAGTCTCTCTTCCATCCTGAAGGTTATGCCACTCTGACTTTGGCGCTGAGCCCGAGCAACTGTTGTGGCCATTAGATAATGTGTTCAAGACCAGAAAAACTGTGTGAAAACAAAGGTTTCTCAAACTCATTTTCTCCTAAGGAAATGGATTCCGTGGTCTCCAGGCACCCACTGCAGTAGTAACTTGGCAATGATATCAATTACAACTGAGAACCCAACTCAACTTTTGGACAGCAGGCTCTCAATGTAAAAAGAAGTATGTATATATACATCCACTTCTATTGAGCACTGGCACCACAAAATCCTTTCCACTAGCACGCAACAGCATCTCTTTTTTCTCCTCCAACTCCACCTCATGACCACTCAGAATTTATTTTCCCTGTTAATAGCAGTTGAGTGTTGTGGTTTAACCCCAGCTGCCAACTAAGCACCACACAGCTGCTCACTCATTCCACCCCAGAGAGAACTGGAAGGGTAAAAGTAAGAAAACTTGTGCATTGAGATAAAGACAGTTTAACAGGTAAAGCAAAAGCTGAGCACATAAGCAAAGCAAAACAAGGGATTCGTTCACCACTTCCCATGGGCAGGCGGGAGTTCAGCCATCTCCAAGCAAGCAGGGCGTCATCACATGTAACTGTTACTTGGGAAGGCAAACACCATAACTCCAAACTCAACTCTTCCTTCTTCCCCTCAGTGTAAAAGCTGAGCATGACATTGTATGATATCAAATATGCATTTGTCCAGTTTGGGTCAGTTATCCCAGCTGTGCCCCCTCCCAGCTTCTTGTGCACCCAGCATGGCATCAGGGGCAGAAAAGTCCTTGACTACAAAGGAAAAAAAAAAAAAAAGTCTTTGACTACTTAGCAACAACTAAAATATCAGTGAATTATCAACATTATTCTCATTCTAAGTTTGAAACACAGCACTGTACCAGCTACTAGACAGAAAGTTAACTCTACCCCATCCAAAACGAGGACAGTGTGATGACTTCTGAAAATGTTTAGTCACAGACCTCTCTGAAAAGGCAACATTCTGTGTGCCTTTTCATGACAGAATCTCAGCTAGCTGTTCAGCATGAATTCTAATTAATAAAGCCTCTTAGTGTCACTACACAGAAGATACAAGGATCACTTTTACCTCCCTGGCAATGTTCCTGTCTCTGGGTAAAAAACAACTGATGTTTAACAGTGCTCAACACAGCACACCTCCTCCTACAGCAAGACTGGGATGTCAGGGGTTCAGAGAAAATATAACTAGAATTTCCAAAAATACTGATTCTCAACACCTCCACACGTATGAAAAGGACACACAGCCATAGGTGTTTGCTATGTGGTTTTTTGCATTTACATTCCTACAAAGCCTGGCACTTATAGGGCCTCCATGGCTCCCATATCTGTCTCTGTGAGCACAATATGATCTTGAAGAATGTAAAGTTGTTTTCCATAGCTTCCTCTGGGCAAATAGTACCAAATGCCTTAAAGGCATGTTTTTTGATGCTGAGGTAAGTAGGAATCATGTTCCCTGTGCTCTCTGCAGTGTAGGTCTGTCAGGGCCGCAGGTGCATTTGCCCCTTTCTAAGAGCTCAATTGACAGAGGGAAAGACAGCTCTTCCAATAGTAAAAGCTGTTGTGAAGTAGACTAGAAGTGAGGACCTGCCCTGCTACCCTTGGAAGCTGTTTGTAAGCCAAGGCTCTGTGGTGGCCCCTATCTGTGCTACACCATGGCTGCGTAGCAGACATACCTGCACCCAGGCTCTCTGAGGTAAAGGTGCAAGCTATAAGGAAAAATTTATGGTGATATTACTCTACAAACTTGACCGTATCTTCTATTAGAGGTGTTCTGATAAAACCCACATGACAGCTACAAACTATTCAGCAGTGGGGAAGTCCAAAAAGATCTGGCAAACACTGACTTGCTTTTTCAACTGTACCCACTTCTGGTTCCTGAAATGCAGAGGCACACATGTCTCTTGGTGATCTTCTGCCTTTCCTCTGTTTGGGTTGGACTTTTCATCTAGAAGCACAGGCTTACATCAAACAGATTAAAATAGTGCCTATCACTTGCTGATTAGCTGTTTAGGGGAACAGAATACATTAGAACTGAAACATGCTTCTGTGAAAGGAGCCAGTAATCATTTACGGACTTAAGTTCAGCATTTGCAGCAGTAGGTTGGCTCCCTCCTGGGAGGGATCTTAATAATTCAAAAGAAATAAATTTGCGGATGGTGCCATGACATTGATACTTCAATTTGCTGGTAGATATACCGGACTCGGAGGCTAGAGACATGACACTCCTTTGGAGTTCTAGCCAAAACCTATCAGAGTCCTGTGTAACAGCAAGAATTTAAGGTATCCATGAATTAAACATTCCATAGACATCAATGTATCAATGTCATCTTAATCACCAATTTGTCAGTAATTAGAAATTAAAATATGCAAAATAAATGGCACATAATAGAAGTGTAATTGATCATTCAGTGTAAAAAATTATGTTAGAAATGTAGAAAAAATGGTGTCTCTTTTTTGTTAACAGTTTTCCCACAACTAATCAGATATTACAAATTTCATTACCATTTCGCAATACATATTCACATTATCCATGACATGGGCATCTTTAATATCGATAATGCATAACTATATTTGCCATAGAATAATGGAACAAGATCACTTGGCACATAATGCCTGAACATGATTCCACTTCTGATGTCTTCTCTTTGCAGAACACTTATAATTATTAATAATGTATAACATTAGATTTTTGAGCTTGCCTAGCAAATGTCACAGTCAATGCTCTGCTTAGTAAAGAATTCTTTGCAAATCAAGCACCAGCTGTATGTAAAGACAAAAACTGACCTAGGGGAACTTAATGTGGTTAAAATAAACCCCCTTTACCATCTCAAACTGGTAGTTGTGTCAAAAGATGATCACACCTATGTTAGTGTGAAATTTTACTTTATGGAGGCACACACATATCCTGAACTCTCACTACCCCCACATTAAACAGCAAACTTGTTCTAGACCTTCTTACACCTGCACATAATCACCACATCTACCCATTCTCTAGAGGTGGTATTATCTTCAACAAAGGCCTTACCTCTTCCCTCATAGTTGCCAATACCCCTTTGAGATTCAAATCATTCACGTCTTTCTCTTTTCCTCTGCAACCTGTGAATACTTCTTTGCTTTATTCAATTCACCTGGAAACTTCTTTCTAAATCTTGTGCATCAGGGAAGATAAACTTTTTAATGTTTCTCCAAAATCTCTTAAAATTCCTTCACCGCTCTCCAGATTTCTCTGGTATTATTCCACTCAAGCAGCACAAATAAAAGCATCTGTTCAGTTTTGTCACTTCTTCCAAACAGCAAATAAACTGCAAGCAGATTTCCTATCCACAAACACTATATTTCCAAGGTAGCATAAGGAACGTTTCTAAGAACATCATCTCATTCTGCAGCAAAAATCTCACATCGGTCTGTTGCTTGGGGCACATATGTAGATCTTATTACCTAATGTCTTTTGCTGAGTTCTCAAGTTGGGATCTGATTGAAGATCTCTCTGGGTTTCCCAAAGACTCTTGTGACCCTGACAACAGTTACTGGAAAGAACAACATCTAGTGGCTTGACTTTCCTTCATGACAAACTGCAGAGGCAACTCTACAAATATACAATGCAGCAAAATGCAGCAGCTTTACATCACTATGCTAGTTGCATTTCTCCTGGTTTCTTCTAATTCATCCTGTGTCTTTTCTCACAGTGGCCATTATAGACATTATTACACACTCATACTCTGCAAAGACAGTAACTTAAGCAATAAATAATGCAATTCACATGTTTTTCTCCCCGTACCCGATACCTCTTCTTTATGCAAAGAAAAAGTCCCAACGCCATAATCACATCCATTCAAGCTTAATTATTCTTAACGATAGAAACAGTCAGTTGTAATTAATCTGATTATTCACGTGTTTATAATTAACTACACAAGTGTTTGAAAACTATAGGTTCTTGCACGTAAATCCTGCCCTTCACCTGTAAAAGTAATGGAAATAATACAAATTATGAGCATCACAACTACTGCATTTGACTCAACTGTTTAAACAGTAGCCTATTAGTTCTGGAAATACCAGTACGTATACAAAAAACCAGAATGCTACTGTAATAGCAAATCTGTCCCTTACGGGGTTGTTTTTAAACATCTTATCCTTACACTACTGTGTTTAACAATACTTATAGTTATATAAGCAAGACATTTTTCAGGTGTTTGGTTGTTGTTGGAGTACTTTTTGTTGAGACTTTAAAGCAAGGTTTCATTAATCATTGCTGTTGTTAATAGTCAATCTGTGGTATTGCAGATGGTCCACCAGTGGCATCCTAATGAAGATCTACATTCTCTGTGCTTCAGTGGATTCAGTATAATGTGAAAAATATAATACAATGGTATAAATCAAAAGTAATATATGTAGCATCCAAGATCAAAAGAAACACTATGGAGTTAAAGGAGGTCCAGAGACAGTTGGTTAGAACTATCTTGAAAATTACAAAGAAGAATTGAAAACACTGAGCTTGTTTATCTTAAGGAGATTAATAAGGTGGGGGGGAAAAAAACCACAACAACAACAACAAAAACCACATACACACAAAAAAACAACAACAACAACGCCAACACTTATAAATGAAGTCATGGGAACTTCTGTCCTTAAGTATAAGACAAAAGTTTCAGTCACTCACTTAAATTCAAAGGGAGCATTTACAAAAGAGAAAAATGCTTCCTTAAAGGAAGATGGTTCTGTACCCTTACTCACTGAATAGTTGAACAATGAAACTCACTGCTACAGATTTTCACTGGTATCAAGCATAGCTCTGAAGAAATGCACATTTGCTCTGATAAAAATATCTAGAGCTAAAGAAAAAAACCACCACCACCACCACAACACCACCACAACAACAACCAAAACAACAAACAAACAAAACACAACAAAACCAACCAAACAAAAAAATCAACCACCACCGTCACCTCATATTTCAGGATTAAATTAATTCCAAAGAAATAATGATTAGGACGACTGCAAACTATTCCACATCTGCCAAGCATAAGATTTCTCATACCCTCCTTTGGAACCCACAGGGCTGCCTGCTGTCAGCCAAGGGACCGATTCAGCATTCCCAGCTATCTTTATGTTGCAGGTATTCTTATCACACATTTGCTCCAAATTGCTGCCATCACAGAGAACATTTGATGAAAGAAAATCTTTTCATTTTGTTGCTCAGAGAAAACAGAATTTAAAGGAAGAAAAATCTCAGGTGAATAGACTGTCTTCATGTGCTCTTTATTACTAGTTCTTCTACATCAGCTTTTATAGGGAAGACTTAGGAGAGAAAATAACATATTACACACAGGAAAAAAAAAAAATAGTGAGGAAGCCATTTACTAAATTCCAAGTATCACTTTACCCCTCTGACACTTATCATAAAACTGCCCTGTGCTGAAGTGTCACACTTAAAAGTTCTCACTACGTTTTCACTTATCACCATCACCTGAGGTTAATCATAATCCAGTACTCTCACAAATTGCAATCACCTTCCAAACAAATTTCAGCATTCTTCCTGCAAGTATGACTGAAGTGGTTCAGAAGTCTTGTATTATTTTGTACATCTCCAGTTCTCACTTCATTCAATTTCCATCTCAAGCTATTTTGATAGACCTTCTGTAACTCTTTCCCAGTGATACTGTATATTTATGGGCATATCAGGACAATAATGTCTTTATTGTTTGTTGTTCAGGTTAGAAAGAAATAAGTGAAATGACTGAAAATGGAGACAATAACAGATATTTTTATTTAGAACTTACATATTTTATATATTAAGAAAAAAAACACAAACTAGAAGGAAAAACACTAAGTGATTAAATGACGTATCCCTCTGAGTTATTTATGAAAGCAATATACAACAGCAAGAGATTATGTCATACAGGTTGAGTTACACATATTCAGAACACTCACGCGTTACTCTAAAGGTTCCTGTGTAAAAGTTAAAATGTGATGTGAATTAATATACTAACTTATAAATTTAAACTAGCAACTGTAATGTAAAAGCATATGTCATCAGTATATCAGGGTTTGCTTCTGCTTATAAAAATACAAAAAGATGAAGGATAAGGAAAACTGTTACAACAGATTTGCAAGGAAGGGTGTCAGCTCTATGTACACTGATCTGGACTAACACCTGACCCGTGACAAGTCTGTCGAATGCCAGGTTCAGAGAAGAACAGACACTGCGTATTCACCAGTGGGGCCTTGTATACCTATGTGCAGCTGAAAGAGCCAATTATAAAAGTGGAATAGTTTCCACTATTTAATAGCAGGTGATCTTGCCCAGCCTGAAACTGGGGTCAGATAAACTAAAGGAGAGGAGGATCAGCCTCCAGCCCTAGCATTTTTAATTCATGCAAACCTAGAGAAATGCAGCCAAAGACATGCTGAATCTAAAAAAGAAAAATAAGAATGATAAAAAGCCCAAAAATTTTAAGCCCAAATTCTGCGAGAGGAATAAACTAGATCTTAATCCAAGAGCAATGGGAAATAAAATTTATCCAAACCTTCCAGAGTCTGAAATATTTTAGTTGAATATAGTTTGACAGATGAGCTCAAATGAGTTCAAATAATGGAACAGCTAGAGTTTGCTGCTGATTGCTTAACACATCCTCATTACCTGAAGCATGACCTCATGCACTTTAGTGAAATGACACTCTCTAATTAAAGTTCTGCAATTGTCTTTAGTTGAAGCAGGATATGTGCTTTGTATAAGCTACTTTGCATAGGCAAAACAAAATGTTAAGGAAAACTTTTTTTTTAAATCAAGGCATAAACTTTTGCTGGCCTATCTCATGTTGTGATTTATAACTAATGTAAACTATCTAAATGTTAGAGAACAGTACAGTGCAGAGAGGTATAAAATGCGGCATTCTGGAACATTTTCAATCCTAAATAAAAACAAAGAAGCACTGAAATCTGCTGTGGTTTCTCCAGTTAATCAGCATTTGATGTAACCATACCACAGCTGTTATGGTGTCTACCTCTTAGATCGAGCTACAGTGTGCTTAAGAAATACTGAGACTTAATGGAAAACTTCCACCATTTCTTTGCAATAACAAGAAGAGTGACAGCAATAATAATTAATATCTCTGTGCTTCACAAACAGTGAAATCAGATGCACAGTTTATCAAGAGTCTGTGTATGTAATTTTTCCATTAACAATTCTGCAGCCAGAGCATTGATAATTGTGCCTGTGGTGAATCCTAATGAGGCGTATTTGCCTGACATTGTTGAAGAAGGGGGAAAATGAATATATGCATTTTAAATTTTTATGATTACTTTTTTACTGAAGTGTGGGGGCCTGAAGTTTCATGACTGTTTTAATGCAATTGGTTCCACTTAGGAGAGATGACATGTTGAAATGTGATATGCTAAATGTTTCTCAGATAGTTGGAATTCAGTCAACAACAAAACTGGGCTTTGTCACAGGTTTTAAATAAAAAGGCTTATCTTCCTCTCTTATATTATGGGATATGATGCATCATATTATACAACATCATGATCCTAAATGACAGTCTCTCAAACAGAAATTTAAAAAGTTTACTTCACTCTGCATTCTCCTGAATCTGGATTGCTCAGGTACATTAAAGTGTCTGCGTGTGCAGTCACTTCCCAGTTCCCTTGCTCATATAAATGGCCACATTCATTCCTGATTCAACTCTGATGATTTGTAGAGCATTTCAGTCCCCTCAGGGATAAATTTGAGCCACTGTTGGTGCTGTTATCCTCACTGTTTGTGCATCCTTTCCCAGAGCTGTTGGAGGGAGAAAGAATAAGGAAAGAAGGGGCACTTTGGAAAAATTTAAAACGTAACTTAAGAGTGCTGCAAAAACAGCTCAGGGGGTTGTTGTGGGAAACATGGCCTGGTACACGCTGATTCTTCCACTAAATTAATTTATTTCATATTAAAACGGGGAAACAACTAAGGGCGAGTTAGCTGGCTGGGAAGAAAGAGGAAAGACTCTGCTGCTATTGAAACCTTAAATCATGTCTCAAACAAAATTCAGATCAAACTAAAACAAATACTGAATGCTGAAAGTAAATTTTTGCATTCTCTACCATTTAGCTCCTATGTAGCTCAGAAGATGTACTGAATTTTCTTCCAGAAAATGTGCACCTGAGTTTTCTTACCAGTTCTCCTTAGGCAGGAAACAGCTGTCATTCTGAATATTTGTTTGCACCCCAAAAGGACGGAGCCCACGCTGTGGTCCTATAGTTCTGAGAATGGGGTAAACCTCATACTTGCTAGTATTCTACAAAATGTATTTCCCTGAATATTTTTCTTGAGCTGGACTATACAAGGGTTAACATGTAATTTAAGGTTAAAACATCAGAAAAAGACTTTAAGGCCACCACTGTTCATCACCTCACACTTTTATTTTGAACAGTGTTAAACAAGACTTTCTGGGTATGTCATAGAAGACCAAGAGTTGAGACATACCTTTCAGTCTAACGCTTTAGATGCGAAACTAAACTTCTTCTCTAAGGTTTTTCTGTCTAATAAGGATAGCGACCCCAGCTATAAACTTTGTCTTGCAAATGCAGTGAAATACCAGTACGGCTTCACATCTCTGCATGGTGGGTCTTTGTCTGTGTTAATTTCTACACTCCAGCGTAGATGCTGAATTATCTGTAAAGTCTAAGTTAGAGTCTCACAGCCACCCTCTGACCTTCAGTTAAAAACAAAAGGTTGCTGCCAGCTGAAAGTGATTTAATGGCTTGAGTAGCAAGGCTGGATTTGGAGACAGGTGTCTACCCAAACTCTGCCACTAGAGACAGAAGCTTCTGTAGCTATTCCCAGCCTGAAAGGACCATGATAATCCAATCATCCTTAAGGACTCTGTTTCGGTTTCTCAAACACTAATTGCCTCCACAGCTATACAAGGAGACATCTTTTCTGTGAGAGAATATAATGCACAGAGCAAGATGCTTGGTTTGTATTAACCACCAGAGCTGAAGTGCGGCCAGTAGAGGTACCTACCTCACCTTGGCTGAATGTCTGGGGCCTGAGCATCTGGTGCTGTAGGAAATAATTTCCTTTGTAAACCATATTTTAAAAAATAGATTATGCTCCTGTGTTCCTTACTTCTGTGTATTTGAAAATGAAATAAGCATAGAGAGTTTGTGAGCTGAAGACAGTATGTTACAGGCACAATCTGTAACCTGCTAAGGCATCCAGTAACATGACAAGGAGAAAGAAAAACTTCTGCCTGTGTTTGTGATACTTCTTAGCAGACAGATGTAAAACAGTACCACATCTCATCTCTCTCTCTCTTCCTGCCCCAAGTTAATTTTTAATACTTTAGAAGTTATTAGTGTGTTATCATAGCTTTCCCTCTCCACCTTCATTCTTCTATATAATGATGAAAATATTTGGAAAGAAAGACATGGCAGGGATTGGGGTAGGATGCTGCGGCAAACAAATAATTTTTTCCCTTTTAATCTGTGCATGAAACAGAAAAGCCATTGACTGCTGTTTCCCTGGAACAGAAGCTTTAAATGCAAAGTACCAGAGAGAAGCATGGTGCAAAGCAAAGGCAATCTGGTGTCCTTCCTGAAGGATTAAGATACAATTCATAGTGCTTCTGAATGGCTGGTCCAAGTAGTCCACATACAATGAACCACCTGTATTTTAGGACCGTATTCTCAACATAGTCACAAGACTGCTCAGCAGAGCTTTAGTTGTTGTTTTGTTGGAGTGGAGTTTAAACCTCCTTCTGCTATATGTGAATATTGCCACAGAATTTAGTAACACAATGGCCGAAGCTTGTAGGGCCATAGTACTTAGTCTGGTAATTCTGATGTCCAGTATCTGTCATTTGACCACTGAAATGGGCTTGGGAAATCTGATCTTTAGCTTTGCTTTCTCATAGGCCCGCTGTATGACTCAAGTCAAGCAATGTCCCTGTGCCTTACTTTCCCCGCATACCAGTAGGTTATAACAATTTCTCTACTTGTGTATGTAGACTGGAAGAGACCTTTTTGTTTGATGTAGTGTTTTGGTTTGGTTTGGTTTGTGTTGGTTTGTCTAGAAAGGAATATAGCTCACTATGTGAGCTTTGGCATAGCCAAAGGGTCTAGGCTGATAGTGAATTAATATCCTTTTGGAGACTAACACAATTATTCATTACTTGTACTGCAGCAGCACCTTAAAAATGGTCAGAAAGGCTTGTAGCCCATGGAGGCTATAATATCTGACTATAGAAATCAGTTCAAGTGTATTTAAAAGTATAACAGCACAAAATGGACTTTTTAAAAAAAGAACAAGCCACTCTGTGTGTAAAGCAATCCAGAAATGTACGGCTCAGTATTATTTATACGATTCTCTTTCCCTGCTCCTTTTAGAGGATTGCAGTGCCAATGTGTAAATGGCTATAAATGACTATGAAACTAAAGTGTCTTAATAAGACAAAATTAGTTAAGGAAAAATGTAGCTTTCAAGTGCAGAAGCAGGTAAAGTACTTTCAAATCAAAAGTTCAATTTAATCTGAAAGGAAAACAAATCCATCAATGTCTCTAAAGCCTAGAGGGACACTCAACTCAGTTTCAACTGTGTCTATATATATATGCCCTTTAAGTCTTAAGCTCTCTTTTTTCTCCACATAAGCTTTGCACTTGGCTCTCCAATTTTATTTTACTTGCCCACATCTGTACATGTCTAAAAAATTGTTAAATTTTCCAAGTAGATGTTTAATTGCTCAGTTTTGTTTTGGATTTTCTCCTATTTGTTTATTTTTTGTCTTAAAATCCAGAATATTTTTCTCTGCATTTAACACTTGACATTTTAGTAACAGTGATGGTCCTATACTGAGGTAGTTGAAATGGAGCATGACCAGCTTCACCATAGAATCACAGAATCACAGAATGTTAGGGATTGGCATCTAGTCCAAACCCCCTGCTGGAGCATGAAGGGATAGCAGACCCTTCTTTGCAGTGAGAAACCATAGAAACATATTCCCATGACTTCTGTTGGACATCACTGTTACCATAAAAGCTGAATGATGACTTGGGATAGTAGCCTGAGACAAATCATAAGAAAAGAGAAATATGGGAAACCTATGTTAGGCTTTACTCTTATTATGCAATGTGCTTCTCTAATAGCAATGGTCTGTTGTATAAAATAAAATAAAATAAAATAAAATAAAATAACAAAATAAAATAAAATAAAATGCCAAAGCAATGTATAATTGGCATGCTCAAGGAAATTTTTACTCCAACTCGAGAGTGTGAAACATGTTGTTTTCCCAGTGGGATTATTTTTCTTCCATCAATAGTCCTTTTGAAATATGCAGATTGCAAAATTCCCTTGGCTATAAACTGGGATTGACTTAATTTATTTAATTTAATTTTATTTGTTTATATAATGAAATTTCTACATGGACAGAATCTCCTGTCAAGCTATGTGAACGCAACAGTTTCCACTGCCCATTTAATATCAGCTCTTTACACATTAATTAGTTACTATATGCTGGTGTCCCCTGAAGTCCCATAGAGAGACAGACAATATTCTGAACAAGAATCAAGAACTGATCCTACCTTTTCTCTCAGAAAAGTACCTTAATCAAAACATTCTTGTAGTTTTTTTTTTAAAAAAAAGGTAGATGCTCTTATTCTGCCCTTTTATCTTTATATCCTTTTATTTATTCCTGTAAAATGAAATAACCAGACAAATGCTGGTAGTTTTTTAAAAAAGGAGAAAATATGGAAAAGGAAAAAAAAGAAAAAAACAAAGAACGCATACTACCAAGAATGTGAAAGCCTTGGAACTATTCTACATGGTGAAGCTGATGCAGAGAGATGAGTTCTTGATGTTCACATTCCTTCAAAACTCTAAAGGTGAAATTTACAGGAAGCTAACATTGGTAAGAAACCCCACAGGCCTTTTCTGTCCTTTCTTCTGCAATGTCAAATTACACTTGTTTCACTGGTGTCTAGCAGTTTCACTCAACTAATGAATTAGTGCACAAGAAACTGTAGAAACTGGGACGGTTCATGATGTCTCTTATTCTTCACCACTGCTTATTCATAATTCTTGCAAAGCTTTTTTTCAGTTTCAAAGTCAAATGCTAGAAAAAGTTTTGTAGCCTGGCATGTGTGGTGGTGTGAGCCATGTATCTTCTGTGGGCCTTCTGAACTCAGAGTTCTGCCGAATAGATGCTTACAGTTATGGCACACGGGACTATGTATCCCAGTTTGCCTTATCCTTTCCCCTGTTCCTTTGGTTTAGAAATCCCACTAAAAACTACCCATGATCACAAAACAACCACAGCCAGAAAAACACCGACAATTGTCATCCTAACCTATTGAATTTGTCAGTCATCTTTCTGTACTATGGAAAAGAGCACATGGGAACCCACTGACAGTTCGGCAGGCTGACTAGAGGTGATATTCATGCCTTACTCTGGAAGACTTCACAGCTGTAAAATTGTCCACATGTCACCAAGCACTCAGCTGGAAGCTCGATTTTTAAATGGTTTGTTTAAATAGGTTTTTGACTGTATCTCTAATGGTATAAAACAATGCCAGAGCAGGTTACATTAGAAGATTTAATCCTATTAAATACCCAGTTGAAGTGTCACAGAGCCAATAAAACTCCAAGCACCTGAAAGAGGATAATTTTTCACATGCCTAATATTTTAAAGTAAAAGCAAGTGGGAAGAGAAATTATTTTACTTTTTCTACTCAGATCAACACATTTAAGTACTTTATGCAGGGAAAGGAAAGGGCAACATTCTTAGTGTTCACTGGAAAGCTACCTTTAAGTAATTTGTGTCCTTAAGAATGATGCTGGATGAATTTCACTTTGCAGCAAATTTTCAGTCAGTGAGTGGATTTCAGCTTCTCATATAGAGTTAGTGACTAAACTTAGTGTGAGTGTACATACTCTGCAAGTCAGCTATAAAGCTCAAAGTCAAGCTTGAGAAATATTTGCAGTACAGTGGGAATTTGATTACATGTTGAGGAAACCTATTCCATGTGTCTTTTCATGATATTTTATCTCCTGCGTGCCAAAAAAACATTCTCAGCATGGTGGGGGAAATAAGCAAAAGCTAATTTTGTCCTTCTGATTGCTTGTTTGCTCATGGCTAGCCACAGCAAGAGACCATATTCCTCTTCCACGGACTTCATTACAGTTCTGCAGCAGCAGAATGGTCAATAATGCCACACTGGTTTTACAGAAGCATAAAGGAAGAATTCAGCTCAAAGACTTAACATTTCTTGTGGACACATCTGTAGGTTGTGTGCACTCTCAGCCTATGTTTGAACAGCTAAGAGGCTTGACAATTAACATGCAAACACTGTGGGTGAGTGCATTTGTGTCTTTTGCCCTCTTGACCCCTTGACTGAAGCAACCTAAATGAGAGCTTGTATTTAATCACAGAGGAGCTCCCTGAGGAGATATTGTAACCTCTGATACTCTTCATGCCGGCACACTAATTAGATGTCCCCTTCACAGAGGAACAAACAGAATGCTTCATTCATATCGTTAGGCTTTCAAAGATCTTCCCCATGGGGCAAAAATTCTTTAGAAGAACTCTTGTCCTTCATGCGTCAAATTGCAGCCTAACAACTTGCAGAATTGTTTTACATTAACAGATCTTGTCGTGTATTATCTAACCTGCCATGGTACAGCATCTCACAAGGTTTCAAAATGGTACATCAAGCCACCCAAAGAGTGTTCACATAACAATCCTGCCATAAGGGGAAACATAGAAGAAAAAAGGGGATTAAATAATTTCATTATTTTTCTGAGGGTCCTGATGTTATTTCAGTAAGCCTGGATGGAAAAATGTGAGAAGATGGCAAAAATATGTAAAAAGTCTTTTGTGAGTTAAAGAAACATTTTCATGGTGAAATATTTTAAAACTATGCCAAATTTCATCCTAAAATCATATGACTAAAAAAATGAATTCCTTAGGGTAAGGCTAAAAGCGTTGGGTGCCCCAAAGCAGTGCAATATCTTATTGAAGAATAGCTAATATATGTAAGTTCCATACCATGGTCACTCCAGGCTAGATTGCACTGAATCTGTGTGGCTGCTTATGGAGAGTATTGCTCAAGCATCTGCTGAAATAGAATGCAGTTCTTTGCCTTCTCCAGAGTTTAGACTGCCATGAATGTCTTGAATCATACCTAAGTGATTTGCTAATCTCCCATAATTTACTTACAATAAGATTTAGGAGGTTGGTCCTAATTTTTTAAGCAACCAGTTGGTTCACACATCAGCTCTATGAAGAGTAGAATTTTTATCCCAGGTAGACAGTGAAAAACCTACTGCTGATGAATATTTCAAAGCTTAGAAAAGTCACCAATACAAAACATTCACTGTCCGGGGGATCTGACAATAATTCAGAGCTGACCAACTGAGTCTGGAGACTGGTACCAAGTTATCCTCTTTGAGACAGTCTTCATAAGGCAAATTACTTTTTTGGTACCCAAAAGAAGGAGGCAGTCATGAAAATTTCATTAGAATGAGTGGACATTGCTGTTGGCACTGTTTTTACATGTAAGATACATACTTAGTACAGTGTCTAATAGCTTAAATGAAGCTTTAAAATGTATGTGCTATCTCTGTTGGTTGGACACAGATGTAGTAAGGCATCCAAGCTCCCAGGTGGTTTTCTGTGAAAACATGCAATTGCTCTCAGTATGGCTGTTGTGGGCATTTCCCAATGGGTTAATTAATGCTGTTCGGATCCTAAAATAAAACAAGCAGATGAGTGTTGCTTCTGCAGTTGGCAGTGAAAATCGGGCGGGTTGAAAACTTTTTATTATGCCTTTTTTTAACATAAAGAGTTTCTTCCTACTGCTGTTTTTGTTTGTTTGTTTGCTTGCTTTTGCTGATTTTCTTGTTTTTTCTCTCTCTCTTTTTTTTTTTTTAATTATGAGAAGTGAGGTTGACATGTTGTCAAGGTGCCCCATGGGAATTACAGATCTGACACTTCACGCTTCTAACTTTCTCTGTGGGGCAGATTCCCTGCTGCATTTTTTTTTTTTTTCCTGTTTTATGTAGAAGATTCAGCTTCTGTAAAATATCTATGAGTATTGTTTCCAGCAGAGCTAATTTTATATCCAGATTGCTTACTTTCTGAAGCATCTGCTTTTGGTTTAGTCCTCATATTTTTGTCCATGTTACCAACCATGCACTGCTTTCCAGTCAAGAGTTTTTAAATCATATTTAATATGGTTAAATATTTCTGCATATTATGTCATCTGATTGACAGAGATGACAAGAATATTTAAAGCCTGCTTAAAGTGAAATTTCACAGATTCCTCTACCAAGATGGAATGAATTTTATAAAAACTTAAAATAGCCACCAGACCATGTTGCTCTTTCTCTCACAAATAGAAAAAAAAAAAAGGTATAAGAAGCAATCGGCACAATTATCTCATGTGTTTTTACTATATTAAATCTAAGTGTAACACACAGTTGATTTAAGAAAACATTTATGCTAAATACGATAGCTAAAGAGGAAATCCATAAGAAGTTAAGGATTTTCTTTAGATTAATACCATGTTGGTTACAATGTGCAGACAACATGGCCAAAATGCACAAAGAAAACAGGAATGCTAGAACATCTGCAGCTTCTTGACTGATTCAGTAATTTGTCTTGAATCTCTTTGCACTTTGCACTGTGTTTAATCAGAGACAGAATTATGTTCATACCTCTCTGAGACCGTGCAGTCTCTGACTCAAACTGAACTTGTCTGTATTAACTCAGATTGTCTCTTCCTGACATTCTACTGGTTGAATCTTAGATAATTGGCTCAGTCTCATGCAAATCCTCTGAAATTTGCAGAAAGCCTATACGAGACTTAACATTATTCTAAGAATGAAGGCATGCTTCTTCCAACCTCCTCAATCAATAACATTTTCATAAATACTCAAAATACAGGGAAGAGATGGAATAATGAGGGGTTGGATAGGAGAGGAACAACACACACACACACACACACACTATGTTCATTATTAGCCCATTTTATTCAGATTTATACATAGGTCCTGAATGTAGGTCAACACCTGTCATGCAGAAAACTCAAGAATACAGTCAGTTAAAATTTCAAGAGTAGAACATTCCCACTTGTTTTTGCTGCCTTTCTTTTAAATGTTGAAGGAGGTGAATGAGTTCTTTTCAGAAGGAAAGGGAAGGTCTAGGGATTTGGGGGTTGTTTTTTATATTGTTCATTTAGACAGAATTTATAAATGTCATTTCTGTCTATTGGCATTTTCTTCCCTCAGGCTGCTGCAAATGAATTGCAATTGTTTTAGATGTCATTCAGTTTAATGAGAGACTTTAGGAAAAAAAAAATATCCTACACACAATTGCACATAGGCATTTCTTTTTTGGATACAAAATTGAATACCTTCTTTGCTTGGTGCACAGGGATATTCATCATGAAAATAATCCAGTTGACCGTTTGCTATCAGCTATAACCAGACTGCTCCATTGGTGTGAGTGGCCCAAGAGTAACCTCTGCTACCATTGGACAGAGCTGCCCAAAGAATTGCTTTTGCAAATGAGCATGTTGGAGAACGAAGTATGGATCCAGCTAATAAAAGGGAAACAAATTAGTGAAGAAAAATACACACACACAAAAAGCCCTGACTCTTGTCTAAACACCTTTTTTCCTCTTGCTGCCTGTAAAAGATTAATACTTCCAGCCCTGATTTCTGAAGACTGTGCAAACAAGGCCAGCCTTGTGCACAATCTATCCTCCTTCAGAATCCCATCAGTCTAACAAGCCACTTCATCCGAATTCTCCCCTAAATAAGCACCAGCAAGCTCCAGCAGAACCAGACCAGTTTTTTCCTTAAACCCACCTGCAAAGCTTTCCCACATCTTATACCTCATTTCCAGTGAGCCAGGCCTGGGGCTACACTTTGCCTTTGTCTCAAAATTTCCCCAAACTTGTGGCCAGAGATCCCTAAAAACCCCAGGTACCAAGCATATCAGGGTTTTCCACTACTATCCTTCAGTCCTTGCACCTCTACTTATTCATAAATCTCCATTTGTTCAGCCCATCTCTCACTCACAGAGGTGACGGCAGTCTTGTATAGCTGGGAAGCCTGGACACCACTTCCTGGGCTGATTGTACAACCAGTCATTCAGTCACCTGGCTCAAAGCGATTCTCTGTAGAACTGAGGAGATCTACCAGAAGGTAAAATTTCAAAAATATCTATCATGAACAATGGATTTTCAATACTGTTTTTCTTCACATGTTATTTTATGTTGTACTGCTCTGCTTGCTAATTTAGACCCCGGTGACTATACCAATCCCATATTGGCAAAGATGAACCCAAGAATCCCATTACCCAGGGTTGTTGATTTAAGCCATACAGCATTCAGTAGAAATCCTACTATAGCGTGATGCTGTAATCTGTGGACAGGATGTAATCATATTCAAATTCATGCAGAACACTGTATTGCCTTTGAGTAAGAAAAGTTAATTTATACTCCACCAACCTTTTGGTTATGCATATGTGTGCATCCAGTTGCTCCAGGCCCCAGGTAAATGATACAGTCTAGACTTCAGGTAGTTCATTAGATCAATATTCTATCTCATTACATGAATGGAATTCTCAGTGTCCTCCAAAGCCCAATTTCATTTCTTACACCTCTCATGTTAAACACTATCTTAAAGGTTTAGTTGATGGATGATGCTGTTTTATCTGATGATGGTCTTCAAGGCACATGTGGCAGTATATCTTATTCTATTAGTAAAGATCATTAGCTACAGCATAATTGCCTCTCTATGACACATAATAGTTTCATCTATTATTATCGTTCCTATCCTGTAATTCAATTTCATGATTATGGTTTAACAAATCAAGGAGCACGGCAAACAATATATTTTAGCCATCATTCAAAGTAAAGTCAAGTTGCTGGCAAGATACATAGGGTGGTGCTACAAGACATTTTACCATTAGACACTTTTTGGTTTACAGAAAATTCTGATCCCTCCCTTCTGTCTCACTTTTTAATACAGAGAAATACTGAATCAGAAAAAAAAAATTGTTAGATTATGCCTTCACTGCATTCAGTGGTCTCTTATTTATTTAGGAGAGCATCTGTAACTTCCTAGGGTCTGTCTATGGATCGAGGCTAGCCCTTACCTCTAGATCAAGATTATGAAACAATTATACTATATAAGAGTTGCCTAATTCAGGTTTGCCTAGAGGACATCTATTCCACAGGAGTTTTCTCAATGCTGTCTTGAAGCTTAGAGCAGAAAACTCAAAATCCTCCCCAGTAATATGTCATAAGGAGTCACAGTGTTCTTGCCGTTGGGCCAGTAGATATCAAGAAATATATACACAAACTGAAAAACAACTTTCTGTATTGATTTTAAAATGTATATACGCAATACTCACTGTGTTCTTACACATGCACACATAGCCAATGAGACAGACATCCACTCACCTCCATAACTTATCAGAGACTTCACATGCAGCCGCGTTTTTCTGTAGTTCTGAGGACCAAATTTGGGCCATTTCTCTCAGTTCATCAACTTTTCTCATTCCTTAGCAAGCAGACCATTAAACCATTTCTGTCTCTTTTACTCATTCAGTTTCATTGAGTAATTATTTTTGGTTCCAAAAGCTATAATGGATGGTTTAACTCCTCTCCAGTGACCATTCACCAGAAAATATGACACAATTAAGAACTCAGGTTGGGGGCGGGGCGGGGGTGAAGAGAGAAGAATTATTCCATTTATGTAAAAGATTTTAAATGAATTTTATATGAATATGAATTAATATGACTTACTAATAATTACCAGAAAGACACTAATTCTAATATACTTACATAAACCTGGTAGAAACAGTGATCAGTGATTACTAGTTATCTGTACTACAAACCAAAACTAAATTATGTTTGTATTTGGGAGTGAAGTGGCAATAAGTTGGACCAACCAGGTGGGAACCTTCATGAAAGCAGATGAAAGATCTCCAAGTTGTTGAGGAATAACTATGGAAATTTGTTGAGTTCCTACCTAAGTCTTGTATTAACAGGTATTGTCATTTCCCCCCTGGATGCATTCATCTGGTCCTCTTATATCTGTGCTTTAGGAAGTTTCAGCTGGAAGGAAAGGTGATTTTGTGAGAATGGTTCTCAGATGTATGATTGAATTATTGAAACGTGTTTTATCTGGTATTTGGAAAGCTATTTATTAGGGGCTTTTGCAGAAAGGTAATTAAGAATGCCAGATTTATTGAGAATTTTTTACATTTCTATACCATGCTTGCTGATTTTCAAGCATAAGGGACAAATAATTTCCCCAAAACTGTTATGAAACTTGGGCACGGTTCATACATGTAGGTACTTTCCTGCCACCTCACTTCCTTTGCCTGCTGGGCAGCCTGGTCTCAGTGATGGAGAACACTCCATCATGTAAACAGCATGGAGACAGTAAATGTAAAATTTCTCATGTCCTGTTTTTTGGGCAACACATTGTGTAAGCAACCTCAGAACTTTAGGTTCCAGAACTGTGGACCAAATTGCTTGGTAAACCTGGGGATTCCAGGGCTTTCGTAACTTTTAATTCTAAAATAAGCTTCCAATCCCTAACATTCTGTGATTCTGTGTGTGTGATATGTTGTCTCAGAGTCCTGTGCCAAGACAGAGTTAAGGCAGTCCCCTAAACAGATGACTATAGGGAGAACTCTACTTCTGGCCAGAAATCTGTTGTCTTTCACAGATACCTGAAAATTGTAAGAGCTTTTTCTGTTGACAAAACTAAACAAAATTTTGAAATATCAATTACCCCCACAAAGCTAAAGTATCTTTTCTACCTGAGGCTGTATGGTCTTAATCTTCCTTTGAGCTCTCAGTAGGATTCATATATTTCTATCCAAGAATCCCATACAGTACTAAATATTTCCTGTCATATAATTATTCTGTGCAATAAGTCTTTTCCTTTGGGGTTACATTAAACTTCCTGTGCTTGAGTAGCTCCAGGTCCTAGAGTAAAACTGGTTATTCTCATTCTAATAAATGGTATCAGGAAATAGATCCTCAAGGCCAAGCAATTTCAGATGCTAGCCAGTTCCCCACATTCAAGGATGGATAACTTCAACCTTGTTAAAAATGGACTGTTGCAATCATTTCACTGTGAGGTGGGGTAAATTGAAGAAATTGAAACGTTCTCATTTAAGAAGAGAGAACAGCATACATTTTTACAAAATAAAATCAATTGTGTGATGAAGCTTCACATTAACAACTAATCAATTATTACAGTGTCAGATAATAAAAAAAAAAAAAGAAAAGAAATTTATTAGTTGTGTTCAGTAAGTGTAAGTTAGTCTTAGCAATATTGCTGAAAGACACTCTCATGGATAGTTTTCCATACTCAAATATTGAGATATAAATGTAATCAGGTATCCTATGTGAGCTGACTATGGACAAACTGCTACCTGGAATATGATATGAGTTTCCAGTTGTAGAAGCTGGAAAATACCTAGATACTCTCTGATTCAGACATTAATTGAAATAGAAACACCTGTGATTTTTCTATTTCAGGACAAAAGCAGAAGGAACCAATTCAGCAATAATCACTTATAAATGGGCTGGCTAAGTTTAGCAAAGGACATTAGGTGCTGGAGCTTGCAGAATGAGCATATATTGCTATGTTCTCTGTAAACCTTTTCTTGCTCTGATTTGGAGTTTTGGTGCGTGTCTGTAGCCCAGGTGAGAGGATTTTTCTGGAGGCAGAGTCCTGGCAATCTTGTATGGCTCTGACTATGACAGAACGTAGGCTTGAAAGTCACTGGAACTTCTGTATTAGTGCTTATTGGTAGGCATAAGGATTTTTATTTCACTCCTCTCTGACTTATTATTTCAGGACCAGTATTAGCTAGTGTTGATTCTGAAGAAGGAAAAGGTCTTACTGAGATACTTTCTAATGAAAGATCACAGAGAACGTGGGAGTTCTTGTGACCTCTGCTGGAAATTCACCTTCACTACTCTTATAACCACAGGGAAATGAAATGTTCAAGTTCAGTGTGAGAGAGAAGGTGGATGTTGAGGAGCAGTGGAACAGCAACCCTGAGTCAGCTTGAAGAATTGGTAAGTTCTGCGGCTTTTGAAGCACTGACCTTAACATCTCATATCAAAGGAATAATTCCTTATAAGAGGAGATTGAATATGCCTAACAAATTGTCCCCACGTGAATAACCCTCTCTGATTTGTATATTAGATGAGATACTGTGTTTGAGGGACAAACTGTGCCTTCATGCAGAAAAATCAAGGGATAACTGATTGATATTGCTTGGAGGAGTTTTTGTTCTCAATAGAAGTAAATGAGAAAACATTTTGCCCACAACCCTCTATAAAGGAACTAACCTAAGCAAATGGGTGTCTACTGAGAGTAGCATAGATCTGTTGCTCTCAGTGCAGAGAGTTTCACGTTTTAGGAGTTTCCAGGAGTCTGAAAATTCTTACACTGCATTGTTACAACCTACCTTTGAAGGATCTGCCCACTGTAGTATTGGTTGTATTTTGTGGCATGCCTCAAGCTCAGAGATCCCAACTGTATGAGCTTATGCTGTGGTTGAGAGTCAAGCTTTGTGTGGCAGCTTTTGATTGAGAAATATTTCACCTAATTCATCTGTGTTAAGGATGGCAAAAAATCAAACCCTCCCACGCACCCTTTATAAATCATCCTGGCTAACACACTAGTAAATGTGTTATCAAAAATGCAACACCTATTACTGTGAATTCCAAACAGCCAACACAAAAGTCAGATCTGAACCTGTGGGGAAGGTATAAATTGATTAGACTCTTTGAGAAGCTATAAATTACAGGAAAGCAAGAGGAGCATCTTTAAAGGGTTGACAACAAAGAAAAGGAAGATGATTGAACACAAAAATTCTGGGCTGTATCACAAATAGCTTGTTCCTAGGAGAACAAGGATAATGAAAACTTCGTTAGCTTTGAATAAGAGAGGGAGGGGGAAGAGAAAAAGACCTTAGTGTGTTAGGAATATAGGCAAAGAAGGAAGATAAAACCCTTGACAATATAAAGCCCTTAATATAGCACACTGGAAAAATAATGAGGCAAAATGAGTCATTATCATTAGTGAACATGTAGCTGCTGTGGAATAACAATTAATACCACTATGCAGCTTTATTAAGGTGCTCTCTGCAGCACCTCACTATACAAGACTTCTATAAAAACTGAAATATAAATTTAATTTAAAACCTCAGAATAGAGGATTGAAAAAATCCATCTGGCTATGAGATCCATGGGTATATTTGTGATGGATTCTATTTTAATGTTCTACTATTGTCACCTTTTATCATCTCTACAAGCCTGCAGAACCAAGGAATGATGACGTACTATGCAATACAAACGTAAAAGAATTTGCTAGGTGTGAAAAGGCTCCAGATGGAGTTACAAAGTGAGAGAGTAATATAGGTGTTTTGTGTATGTAACATTATGACCCACCCTGGCTGGAAGCCCAAATTCTCAGAAGCTAAGAGAGCACAGCGAGTTAGGAAATTATATAGAAAAGGAGGTACATAAAGGAAGATCTCTGGTAATACGGTAGAGGAGTACTAGGTCAGCACTGATTGAATAACCTAGATTTAAGGATATTTTTGTACATATCCTTGTTGAGCCAACTTTGGTTTGCCTGCTCCATCACTTTGAGGATATTGGTATCATTTCCCTTTCATTCTGTCATTTTACAAAGGGACAACTTCTAGCCTTTCGGAGAGATTACCATTTGGTCATCTTCTTTTTGTTAGTGGGAGTAACCGAACACTGGGCTAGCCTTGAGGGCATATCTGCACTAAGGCTTGCAGGGAGATGTGCTGCTTTGTCCGTGCTCTGACCTGACCAGAAATCACCCAAATTGTTTCTATGTCCATGCCAAGTTTTTAATAAACTTTAATTAATAGTATTGCATGAACCTTTTATGACCTCACTGTACAGATATATTTTTTTTCCAGAATACAGTTGAGAAAATCAAATCAATCTAAAGGTTTTCAAGTATATTGCAGGAGCAGAACAACTGACTTTTTTTTACTTCACATTAACTTGAATAAATCACATATACATTCATCATCAGTCAAAAGTACAGTTTTCCTTTTTCCTTTGGATAATGCATCTAACAAATAGGGATTAGGAATGGCCCTGCTGCCTCAGACCTGTAGTCCTGTTAGTTCCTTATGAAGATAATGATCAGCAATGAACTCTTCAAAAGCAGATGACTGTCACCCTACGGTAAGCTGACATGGGATGGTTGTTCTCTGAAAATAATTTTCCTTAACTCTTGTACTTGTCTTTTAAGTATGAAAGTCTGTAACCCTTCTAAAACTGATGGCAGCTTTAAATTTAATATAATGAAGTATTATATAACAGGGATCCTAAAAAAAAAAAGTTTTTATTTATTCTTCCCATTTATTCCTTTGAGATTCTCAATTTATATATGCTTTTGTTCTTTCCTGCATCTTTTCAATTTAAGGCTCATCCTTATTCCCAAAAGACTAAGTTAATTAACCAAAAATAAAATTTAAAAAAAAACAAAAACAAACAACTATGTCTCTGCTTGCTTTCTACATCAGAGGGCAGAGTTCTACCTCATCTCTTTATTCATCTTTTATTTATTCAAATATGTTTGATAAAATTAATTGGGAATTCATTAAAAAGGCTATGTTAACATCTTGGGGGAAGACAGACCTTTGTTTAATATAAAAATATGCTGATACAATGAGTCTGAATCAACATAACCATTACTTTGGGGGAAATTAACTCCGTGGGCTCCTTCAAGATTAATTTTGTGCTACTATAAACATGATCCAGTAATTGAAAGGAAGCAAGAATATCTAAGAATTGTGATTCAGAGTTTTTTAATTTAGTCTACATTTACTCAATTTCTGAATGAAACATGTTTTTTCTAAAATTGGCACTGGAACAAAAGTTTCTGATCTCTTTCCATTAGAAGTTTTTATTTTAAAAAAGTGTTTTAAGTTGTTTTACAAGAAAAGTTGTGTGAGGTGGTAATAAATTCAATCTAACAGTATGAAGCATCCAAGCAACGACTTAAGAATGGAAGATAAAGGATGAAATCAGCAACCACTGTAATACAAGTACTTAATTAAAGGTCATTATCATCTGCTTGCTGTTTCTTTAACAGTCTTTCTATATATCTCTCAGTTTTTGAAGGATCTTGGAGTCCTTGTGTATAAGCTGGTTATTTTTCTGCAGTGACCCATCGAACTTAAATGAGATAAATAGGTAAGACTGAAAATTTGTAGGATGCACTCTGAAGTGGAAGATGAACTGTTCTGCATCACTGTTATGGCCTTGATAATCAACTAGTGGTCATGTGGATCCAGTATGGTGCTCAGCACTAAGCATTTCCTTTTTATTAAAATCTGAAATGACTCTCCAAAATCCCTTTAATTGCATTTCAAATGCTTAAGGTTTAAAATAAAACTGAAATGCTTTATTTATGCATGTTTTTTTTCCCCCAGGTTCTCTTTTTCATAAAGATTTTTAATTGCTTTTGTTCTTAACCAGACTGTTCTGTCAGGAACACTGGTCTTTTGCATTCCATGACCCCTGTATTATTTCTGGATCTGGGCAGTATTGATGAAATGCTTGCTGGGACTCCTTAAGACTCACCCATTAAAGCATGAATCCCTTAAGACAGGCTGAACCAGACCTTGAATATCTGATCTGAATTCCAACTCTCTCCAGGCATCTTCAGCCTGGGAGACCTTCATCTTTAAAACCGGACTGAAGCATAAATAGCATAATGGATGAATTGATTTGGAATGTATGTCCAGAAGGTACACTCTATGTATCCACTCTTAAAGACAGAGAAATTACATATAAATTATTCCTGTCAGAAGTCCATTTACCTCCTCAAAAATGCCCAGAGCTGAGGACTCAGCACATTCCTCAAGCAATCTATTCCTCCAATTCTACTGCCTCTATTCCTCCAATTCTACTGCCTTGTCATCAAAAGGGTCCTCCTGCTACCTAACCTGGATGCTTCTTACTCCAACTGAAGCTGTATTTGGCTGGAGTGCAGGTTCTTTAACACATTTTCAATCTCATTGAAAGCCAGCAAGTGTAAACAAACTGGTATCCCCTCATACAGCTCCTTCTCCTTCATAATATCAATTCCAGTATCTTGTTTCAGTGCTTGAGGAGCAAGACAGCAGCAGGGGAACTACTGCAACTAGCAGGAGCCCATCTCTCTGGAGGTAGCATGAGACTATAATGGATGCTTTATTGAGATAAGCCGGGCTTCAGGATGAGACAAAAGTGATCCATTCTTGCATACACTGCTGGTTCTTTCAAACACTCTTCCAGGAATGTGCCACGTGTGTGCTTTAAGGTAGGGTTGCCATTGGTGTCAGAGTAACAAACCGAGTGGGAAATGGTGGATCAGCGGGTGGTAGCTTAACTAAACAATAACTGCTGTCCTTTGTTTTTTGCAATATGTTAGCACTGAAGGACCTCTCAAGAATGTTTTCAGGAGAAAATCTTAAAGCATTTTCTAAATAGTAGCTAATTATGCATCACAAGCTAAAGGGTTATTCTTTCCCCTAGAACGCCCAGAATATGCAGTTGCCTTTCACCTTGTCAAGCAGGCAATTCATAAGAGAGACACTGACAGAGTACAAGGCAAGTGACTACTCATCTCGCACCCACCCTCCCTTTCTGAAACACAGGAGCTAGATAGTTTTCTCCAGTGTAAAACAGAAAAGTACCAGAGTGGCTGTAAGAAAAGTTCTATTGATCTGGTCTCCACACAGTGTGAGAAAGGGAGAAGAACTGGTAATTATCAGCTTCATAATTCTGAACATGATAAAGCAGGAAGAACATTATAAGAAATCGCTTCCCTTGAACTCCAACCTCTTTCACACTTGCTACTGAAATTTTTTATACAACTGATACAACCAATGTCTCCATTAGTCCTATTACAGACTTGGCAAATAGACACATTACATCATCATCATATCTGCAATACAACTGCAGAAAAGTTCAGGGAAAGAGTGTACTCTCTACATAAATTATACCATGAATTTGATTTTTTAAGTACTTATATTCTAATGTGCAACTTCAAACCATGTAAAGATTAGACACGAAAAGGTGGAAAGGTTAACAGAATTGTACTCTCTAAAACCTTATGGCAAGAGGTATCAGGGAAGGAAATATGGGATGGAAATGAGAATAAGAGAAGAACTATCTACCTAAAATGAGCTCATTAAAAAAGCTAGTTACATGTTTGCTGAACTCCTGCTGAGATGACATTAAACAAAAGATCCTTTACAACTGGAAGATATTAAAGGATACAAAATAGTAATTCTGCATGCCCTTTCAATAATCAGCTGAAACAAATATAATATATTCCTCTGTAAATACTACACTTTCTGCTATTAATTTCAATGACTGTTTCATACTTGCCTATCTTTCACCTTGATAGTGTAATTATAGAGGTACAAGATATTCCACATAGATGCCAAGATGCAATTTAACTGTCTTCATGTTTCCTAGTCAGATTGTACCTTGTATTTGACCCAAGTATTTTATAGTTATTAATAGTTATCCTATTGGAAGACTCACTGATGTATTTGTTAGGATCACATACATTGTCCCTATTCTGATAGTAAAGGAGAGGAAAAAAAAAAAAAAAACCAAAACACACCCCAATTTCATTTAAGGTACAATCTAAACAGACTGCAAAAAAATAAAATTGAATCACAGAATGTTAGGGATTGGAAGGGATCTCGAAAGATCATCTAGTACAATCCCCCTGCCGGAGCAGGAACACCCAGATGAGGTTACACAGGAATGTGTCCAGGCGAGTTTTGAATGTCTCCAGAGAAGGAGACTCCACAATGCCCCTGGGCAGCCTGTTCCAGTGCTCTGTTACCCTCACTGAGAAGAAGTTCCTTCTCAAATTTAAGTGGAACCTCTTGTGTTCCAGTGCATTATCAGTCCAAATCCTTAAAGCAATGTCCATTTCTGTCAGTAGAACATTTATCCCCTTCTGCTTTTCTTGATTGTAGGTGTCTGTTTATGCATGTTTCCCAGCAGGCTGCAGCAAATCGGCATATTGTCTGGGGTTAGTAATAATGGAACAAGTTTATCAGGGTGTAGTCCTTCTCTGGCCAGAACTGGATTCAGTTTTGTGTTTCTATACATTGACCACCACATACTTCCAGCCTTTAGAAGTTCTATAATAAATTCAGAAAAATGACAGAAACCACTGAACCACCACACCCAACCCCAGACAAAAAAAAAAAAAACAAAACACCCCTGTAAAGTCAGTGGAGTTATTCCACAAATCAAGTGGATGGTGGTACGTTTGTCTATATATTCCTGTATGCTAAATTATCTTACTAAAGGTTTGATTCTACCTCATGAAAAAGAACAAATGTTGTTAAAGTAGTTCCACTGAGTAAGAGCAACTTGCATGAGCTTAGAGTTCACATAATGCAATGCTGAGCCTGTTGTTCATCTATTTTATTAGAGCTGAACAGAAATTTCTGGAAGAAACCTTTTCCTGTTGAAAAATGTTGATTCACCAAAAATTGTTTCATATCAGTGTCATATAATGCTGTGGGATTTTTATACTTATTAGGAACAATTTCTCACATCCTGAGAAGTCTACCCTACAATAAACAGTGCTTTAGTGATTTAAAGCAGGGATCTGGTCACCAGCCACACAATGCCTGTTTATCTTACAATCCACACAAAATAATATTGTATTATTTAGATCTTCACACAGCTATAAGAGCTTATTTTTTTTAATCCCAGCCTCCTGGCTGATTTACATATATTTCTCACACCTCTTTCACACAATTACATGTACATGGTAATGATCAGACGTAGCACTACTATTCTTCATTTAATGCTACTCTTGAATCAATGCTATCTAGACCTCATTTTCACCAAACTGTGCTTATAGATAGTATGAGGGAACAAAATTAAAATAAAAATTGGTGTCTAGGCAGGCTGTCTTCAATTTTAGGCTTGCCTCTACTTTTAATTTGAGGTTGGATGTTTTGATTGAAAGCTTTAACTGTGATCTTGTGTCAGCCATTGTCATGAACATTTACTAACATCACAAGAATAAAATAGTCAAATATTGGGATTTTCAAAGGACAAGAATGCAATTGTCCCCTTCACTTGTATAGAATCTTTTGAGTAGCTAAGCCTCATCCATTGTAGTTTACACTGACGCCTTTTCTATAATTGCATTCCAGACAATAGCACAACACTTTTCTTTTTCACTGCTGAACTCTTGATCTACCATCTTTATTGTGTTTCCTTTTATAAATAATTTTATGGTCAAATACCCATCTGAAATTTAAATAAAATGAAATCATGACTTCTTTTCACCATTAGCCCAAGATAACATAATAGCATTATGACAGGTGAAGGTTAACATTTCTAGTGGCAACTTTCATTTAAACCATCTCAAAGCAAGATGGCATGCATAATTGCTTTCCACCAATATAGGAAATAACTCCCATTAATCCTCTACTGAAGGTCATAGAAACATTGCACAGGCTCAGAACAATCACAGAATGAAGACAGAAGAGAATGACTGGGTCATTTAATTCATGCCCCCCTAGCTACTAGCACAGCCTCAGACAACTACCTAGCCAATACAGACTTCTTTCAGTTATATTTCTCTAGCAAATGGGAATCAGTTCAGAAGAAAAGTAAGGTGAGCCTCTGTTAGAAGTTACAAATGTCTTTAAATGATTTTGAAAAAGGAAAATGCTATAAAAAATTTGGACCTGGTCCTACTATAAATAAAAGTCTTCCCTATTTCAGCAACATAGTGAACAAAATTCTGATGCAAGGACCTTCTATTTTTAATTATTTTTCATTTTTGCTGTTAATAACATGCCCTCATTCCACACGAATTACCAAAAGACAAACTATTCTCAGGGTATTTCTGGCCCAGTTTTTCAAGCTCAAGAGAATATGTTCAGAATTAAGTGATTAGATGAACCAAATCAGAACTCCATCATTACTTTTTACTTTGCCATTACCAGTGAAGAGTATGAATTCACACACTATGGACTTTCTTAGTAATTATTGCCAGATTTCCTTTAGTTTTAGGGATCTTAAATTGATGTCCCATTCCTAAACCAAAAGGTTTCCACAGAAAACTAAAAAATTATAATAGCAAGTTGGAATGCATAGAAGGTATGCAATATTACAGGAGGATTAACAGACACTCCGCTGTATTTTTCTAACACTCCTCTAGGTCAGAGAATTAATCAGAGATGATCCAGCTTCATCTGTGTCAGGGAACACAAACAGGGGTGACACACTGTGTCATTTGAGCAAGAGTAGCAATCATTGGAAGCATCAGCTCCTACTTCTTGGAGACACATTAAAACCATTAGGTGTTGTTGAAGGAAGGAACAAATCCTATCATATAAGCACGTTGCTTTCCAGAGGATTAACTTTGGACTTCATGATGAATTGGCTGTTGTCTACTCTCCATCTCTTCCACACCACTTCCCCTGTTCCATTGCAGCTACCTTCCACCCTCTCGTTTCCTCATTCACTTCCTCACCTTTTCTGAGCACTAATCCTGCCTCAGTCATGTTCCATGCTAGAAAAATCTTCCACTTTCTGTGCCATTTGTCTGCCATCATTCCCTTCATTTTATTTGTATTTTTATTTATGCTATTTACCCATATCTGTCATCTATCTGGACTTTAAGATACCCATTATAAAAAAAAAAAAAAAAAAAAAAAAAAAGAGGCTATTACTGTCTTTATCCAGTAGAAGCTGCTTCTGCTTACTAACCCTTTCCCTTATCACTGGCTGAGATTGTTCTTACACAGACTATAAAATTCTCCACAAGCTTATTGCTTATAAACTCTTTACATGGATAATTTGTTTTTTATATACTTCTAATCTACACAGCCAAACTGGGCACACAAAGGTTCAATGGATAAATGAGTCACTACAGGTCACTTGATCAACAGAAAATAGTGATTATTCTGGTTTTGGTTTGTTTGACAAGTGGTGGCCTAGGAAGCCATTGTACTACTGTCATTTTTCCCTGATAGCAAGCCCCTTTTAAACATCTTCCCATGACCTGTTTGCCAATTCTCTCACTGTATCTATCCCAGTACAGTTTTTGTTTCATTAATGTAATGCAGAAAGCAGGTATGGGAAAGTCACAGCCTTCATTAAGTATGCCAAGCCATAAATATTATTGTGTGACGGTCAATATCACATAAATAGGTACTTCAATACCTGTTTATATGTTTAGACTATGAAAACTGTAAATGCTATGTAAATAATTAGGTTGATTTAATTATGTTCAGAGGCTTGTTTGTTTGTTTTCAGTTATTAAGAAATGCTGAAGTCTCTCCAAGGAATATACAGAACTTCTCAGGAATTCTCAGCAGAATTGACAGTTCTGAGTAGCTTCCAATATATGACACCCATGTTTTCCTAGAACTTTAGAGGCTTCCTTCTAAATAAAACAGTTGCTCTTTTCTCTTCTGGAACAAAAATAGTGAAATTAAGACATTTATACCTACATAGACCAGTCCTGAAGTGTTTAAAAAATGACAAGAACAACTTTAAGACAGCAGCTGGAAATACTGTGCGACATTTTTCTCCAAGAGTGTCACTGGGCATAGAATAAATAGGAATAAAGATACAACTGCATCAACAGGTATCCTACCTAGCTCAGGGAAATCATTCAAGTCAGCATGGCACATGGCCAAAGTAGCTTGTGTCCCAAAAGCAGATTCATTGAATTGGAACGCAGATAAAGATCATTTTACTCTGTCACAAAACTAGGTTTTTGCCAAGTCTTGCTGTTTATTCTTGTTCCTCTTGTGAAGACATCAGCATCTGTAAAGTCATTCAGTGATTCAGAAAACTGATCCTGCTGCAAACTAACTTGTTGAAAAAAAAGTTAACTTTCAGCCAAATGAGTCTTTCAGCCAAATGATCTCCTCCATCATGTGCCACAAAATCATTATGCCAGCATAAGCAAACCAATAGAATGCATGCCCTTGACTGGAAAGGAAGAAGAGTCTTCCTTTTCACTAAGAACTGATATTTATGTCATTTCAAAGTGACATAGTCTTAGTGCAGAACTTAACCAGTTTTCATTACACCTATGTGCTATCATTCTATTAATAAACCATGGTTAAGATTCCTTTCTCTAGTTCTGATACTGACTCATCATAATTGGGCCTCACTGGACTGACTTTATCTTGCTGTACTCCCACATCTAGTGTTTGTCTCTGCAACAAAAAGAGCTTCTCTGTTTCCTTGGAAGAGATTTCTATCAATTAGGATACAATATTTCAATCTCTACCTAGAGCTTTCTACTAGAAGGGCTTAGGGTTATTAAATTCTAGAACCTACTATCAGTGAAAGTTACAGCAGAGATGTGTTGGAGCAGTGCACTCTTTAAATACCATAGCAATATCCTCTCAGTTGAACATCACAGTTAGCTATAGGAGATAAATTACATTTGTGAGCACCCACTGCTTGAAAAAATGGTGTATGCCTTGACATTCAGTCTTGGGCTTCTAGTGGGCTCCTCCCATGGCTAATCTTCCAGATTTTCGTTTGGCTTTTGGTGTTACAGATGCTTGTTTTTTCTATGGTAGTGATATTGTGAGGTACTAGCATTAATTGCTGAAATAAGTGAGCATAAACCTTGAGAATACGTCTCACTATGATGTTCAGTTAATGGTATTTGATTCACATGGGACAAGACCACAGAAGTTTTACTCATGGAAGGTTAAATTGCTATAAAATAAGAACGAAATAATCTCTGAAGTACAAAGACCCAAATTATGTTTGGAGAGCTTTTAGAAAGCAGCAGTTGAACTGAACTCTGTTCATTTGTTTTCAGTATTAAGGACATCAGGCAAAATAGAAGGCCAGACTGACATGTGGTGTATGGGTTTCAGCTGAGCATCTGGCCATTCCTATTTAGCATTCTGATAAATGGTCCATCAATCTAAACTAACAAATCAGAATCACATATCACCAGAATAGTCTGTCATACAAAACCAGAATAGTTGAATTTTTTTTGTTTGTTTGTTTGTTTTTTTCAATATGATCACTTCAACACAGAGGAAAAACTTAGTTATAGTGATGTTCTGGGGAATATTTTTTTGCTTATATTGTTACATTAATGTGAATATAAAATTCCAGCATGTGCAGGCACTGTAAAAGATGATTGAAAGCAGCCTCCAAATAAAAACGTATCAATTCCATCTCCTCAGGCTGCTGGGGTGACTTTTCACAATTTTAATAAGTGGTGTGATAATCTGAGGTAGAATATCTTTCAGATATGATACTCTTAGCTTGCCTTAATTATGTCTCTTTTAGATAGAAAACCAAAATCACAAATGACTCATCGGAAAATTTCACAAAAAGTGCTTACAGGAGCTGGAATTTGTTCAATCAGAAGTGGATTCTGTATCAGCAGATAAAGATGCTCATCAGCATTAATCAGTTTCCTAACGATTGTGTGCTGGAACTCAATTTCTCCCATGTTATGGATAAAGAAATTGTGATACAAAGGGTCCCATTGATGTGCACACAATACAGCTGTAAGACACAGAGTTGGACATTTTAGTGATTGTGTTTCAGCTCCATCATGCACATTACAAGGTTTGACTTGTCTGCTCATACTGTCTGTGTGCCAGGCTATTGGCAGGCTATGTTGTTCTCTGTCAGCCTCAAAATCTTGCTTTATTTCAGTGTCAGCTTTGTCTGCAAAGCAGAGATTTGGAGCTCAAGGGTTAGGCCAGGCATCTCAGATACAGAGTTTTTCAATCAGACCCATAATAAAGTGAGAAATAGCTTTCAGACGCATCATAACTTCGCCAGTGTTTCCGATATTTGCACTGGAATAAGGGTTTCAGACCCATTATTGATTCTGTGGTGAGGCTCAGAGGTTGATATGAGTACATTTTTTCATCTCCCTACATAGTATGGGTGACAGATCTTCCAAACCATGTTCCAGCTACCAAGACTGTAAAATCAGGATTAGAAATTAGCCAGTGTGACTAAGTTATTCCAGAAAGATAGAGACAAAATGACTTTCAGATGAGGCCTGACAAGTTTATGAGTACAGTTATCCTATACAGTTGCTACTGAAGCAGTTGCCTGGATGAAGCATTCTTGTTCTCAGATGAACCAAACTATTGTTTTTCTGCACAAAACAGAAATGGTCTTTACATAGGGATGAAGAAAGGGGAAATAGTATACCATTACATCAGTGAGGCTTTTGATCATGACTCCGTAGAAAAATACGTTCTGAAATAAGCTACGATAGGATTCCAGCAACTTTCTGGAACAGACTGGTTTTCAGTTGACATTTTCGAAGACTGGTGATCAGTTGCTTAATATAGGCTGGAAGGATGAAGTTACTCAGTAACATTTCTTGATGCCCGTGTATCAATCAATATTTTGTCTAACGATATATCTGGGGGAAAATGCCATTCTGACTGGGTCTACAAGAACACTGGAAGACAGAGCTAGTATTTAGAATGACCATAATGGAATTGGTCTGAAATACCTAAGGTGCAGGTCCATAGAGAAACACACAAAATACTGTATGTTTTGGAGAAGAATCAGCTATACTTACATAAAATGTGGGAAGACTAGACCACATCCTTCTTCAAAGGAAAGGAAAAACCCGAACAGGGATAATACTGGTTATATAAATGGAAATTATGTCTGTGAAACTTGAGAAGGAATTTGTCTGATATCCCTCAGCTGGAATATTGAGGAACTGGTGATTATCTCTATGCTTTAATTACAGTCATGGAGTAAGTGTATAGGGTCCAAAGGAGAACAGCGAGAAGAGCAAAAGGGTCTAGAAAACATTGTCTCTAAGTGCTTTGAGAGCTTGTTTTAATGTAGACAAGAAATGACCAAGGAAGATATACCTTATCCTTAAATATCTAAGAAGTTGTTGCAAAGAAGAGGATAAACCATTTACTAGGTCCTCTGGGTATTGTGCAATTGTAGGTTTTTTTCTGTAATGACTCTTGTGTGTAGCATGGTCTTATCTACCCTGTCATTTAACAAAGATTAAAGTGATGATCAGTCTTTCACATCTTTTCAGGACAGGGCCAGTGCCATGGAGCTCTTCAGGTACCTACATCATTACAGATATTGATAGTAATGAAGTTGGATTTCAGTATATCATTTAGATTAGTCATATTAAAGCTGTGTTGTAGGGCAAAACATCCATATTTATGCTGTATTTAACTTTCTATTAATAATAAATTCAGGTGAAATAGTTTTGTTATTAATATTGATCACTGTTCCAATTGAAAACCCAGATGTCAAGGTTTCCTTTAGCATGCTCAGTTATATTTAATAGTCATGTTGATGAGTGAGAGCCTAATGAAGACTAACAGATGGTCTATTTAATATTGCTGTAGGATTTGAAGCACTTGCCAAAACAGACACACAAAAGGATTTGACAGCCCTGAAGCTGAAAACTGTTAATTACAGCTACTTCAGCTCCTAGGGGTTTCTGTGAGGCTAACATAACAGTGCAGCTTTAGGATAGGTCAGCATGACAGGGAAAAGCTTTGTGGAGCCAGACAGTCAGTGCTGGTAAAACTGTTTGGGGAACATTAATAAACTGGGCTTGGTACAGGCAGTTTAGAAAGAGAAGCCTGGACAGAAAAAGGAAATTAAGTGATAGCACTTTCCTCTGAGAACAGTTTGCCCTTTGTCTAAAATACCATCTCTTGAAGACTGTCATCATCTGCTGAGCAGGAAGGTGAGGAGAAAGCATGTAGCTGAAGTGGAGCTTTAATTACACCTGAGTTACAGCTGGGACTTCACCTTAACATGATGTGAACTTCAGTCTACTTACTACTTTTAGGGACAGCAAATTACAAGCTAGAAGGCTAAAAAATGCTTAAGTTGTAAAACTCCATCCTTGAAAGAGAGCACACGTTTATTCAGAACAAAAGAGTACACATAAACCACAGAAATCTATTATTTCTAAATACTCCTTTGCTTTGTTGATCTGAGTTTGAGAGGAAAGAAGTTTTCAGAGCCTTTGCATGACTTTCCCTAACTTTCCACTGGCTCTAGATGGAATGATTGCCTCCTGACTTTCTGGCATAAATTCACACAATTTCAGAATTAAATAAGGCATAATTAACAGTCGTATTCTGATTTGTCTGAATTGATTTGTAGGCAATTGCTTAGAAATTAAATCAATTCCTTTAGAAAGAATAGGTGTTTTTAGTGCCCTTCCTGTCTCCAGTAGATCTGCCTGTAACTAAAGGTATCGATTCTTTGTGGGTGCCAGGAGGAGCTAATCTGTGGAGTTGTTAATATATAATGCCAGATATCTGATCAGGACTTGTTTTGTACACTATTGTCTAGGAAAAAAAATAATCATGGTCTAGTGTGGTGAGAAAATCTCTGAACCTTTCAAAATTCAGAAAGCAAATGAACAATTGCTAAAGGTATATGTGGAAAAGTCCACAGGGGACAATCTCCTTTTTCTTCCCAGCTGGCTGAGGTTGGTACCTTTTCCACATTGTCCTCTCTGCTGGCAGATTGCAAATTATCTGTGTAAAACCAGATGCTTCTCATTATTCCAGATAATGTTGAAGCCTGACATTTTTAGTGCCTCATGCAAGAATCTGCATTTTTGGCTTCCTACAAAAAGCAACTAAGACACCAAACACTAGTCTAAGGGAAAGAGTGTACCGGTACTGGGTCCCAGCTACACAGGCAAATGAAGCAAATGTAAAGAAACCAGCTAGAATTTAGCGCAATCTTGACCCAGCAACTGTTGAAGTAACTGGAAAAATTCCCATTGGATTCAACAGGCCTCAAGAGACAAACCACCTCCCTAATGGGCATGGAAGTGGAATGCAACAGCAGCGCAACATCCTAGAGCAAGATACAGCCAGGATAACAGTAACATAGGCTGCCAAATTTGAAGGTAATTGGAAGAGAGTCACTAATTGCAAAGGCTGTGAAATCAGACAACTCTTTCATCATTGTATGCAGTTAAACCTGATAAGCAATGGCTAGATGATGGGGATGTTTTGAAACTAAATATATTTTCATGTGATATGCATCTTTTTTGATGTAGACATTTTCATTAAATGTTCATCTGTTTAATTATTATTTACTTTGTAAAGAACTTTGGGATTTACTAAGATGAAAGAAGCTATTGTTTGTTTATTATTTTGTGAGTGACAATGCCATGGCTGACTCCTAAACTAGTCCATCAGCTGTAACATAAGACCTCAAGCCATTCTAATATAGACAATGTTCTTGAAAAATTAGCTTTGATGAAAATGCATATCCACAAAGGATATTCCATAATTACAGGGGGTACAAAGCATTGAATGTGCCAGTAAAGTCAATTAAACACTAATTACTATTGGATGCAGATCTGCCATTGCATGATAAATTGCTCAAGTAAAAGTATCTTCCCTACACAGAGGTGTCAAATTCACCCCTGCTGATGTTACAGATGTTTTTTCAACTACTCCTTTGATTCTGTTTGAGATAAAAATGCAAAAGTTTCCCTTGTTGTAGGCAGCAGTGTGAAAAACCTATTAGCTGATATAATCTTTATGGGTAGTTTCCTTTGTATAGTTACATGACAATCCCTCACTTTCCACATTTCTAGGCTGTGCTAATGATTTCACACCCTCTTTTCTCAGGAGACAGAAGATATTCCTGCAATGTGCAGTTGACATATGGTTAGCGTCTAGCCCTTTGCTATCGTTCAGGTGATGGAGAGCTTTGGAAACCTATTGACTTCATATCAGTCTCAAAGTGCTCCATCAGGAATTCTGCACATGACTGTGATTCAGCTTTTTAAACATTTCCAGGAAGTTCATCACTCATTGCCACTTTTCTTCTTACCTTTCAGCGTTAACAAGTTTCCATATGTTGTTTCCATATGCCATGTGGCTGTCACGAAATCTCAGGCAGTAACTTCTCCAAAAAGCTCAGATGCCTTTGTGGTAGTTTTGTTTAACAGTATATTCATCCAAAACGTGATGACAAGGTGAAAGGCATCGATTCCACTGGCTTCAATGTGCTTTGGAAGGGTCTCTAATGGAGTCCAGTTTCAAAGATTTTAAGATGGAGAAAGACCAGTATGATCGCTTAGAATAATTTCTGCTTGAGTCACTCAGTTTTCCTGCATTGAGCCTCCCTATATATTAAAATGATAAAAATTGTATTTCAGATAGAATGGAAAATTTTAGTTGATGTTAGCACAAAGTTCCTGTTCTTCCATCTTTCAGACCTCAGCTATTCTAAGCATGTTCATGACAGTAACTTCAAACTTGCTCTTGACTTACTGAAAATCCCTTAGATTTCAGTCAGTCTGATCAATGTGCATTTTACCGCCACAGAACAAAACCCAAATGGCAGCCTAAAGTGCAGATGCACAAGCAAAGATGTTTAAATTATCTTTATAGAGATAAAAGTCATGTGTAACTAGTTTCTTTAATCTAGTACCTCAATCCATCCTTCCCAGATTGGTTTTCCATTGCCTTATCTGAATATAGCAAATAAGCTTCCTTCCTCCATAGAGAGACATGATTCTGTCACTTCATTTACTTTCTTTTCTTTTTATTTTTCCTGAAGTCTTTTTTTCATTTCCTGTTGTCTTCCTTTTCAAATGAGATAGTGATGATTTTTGAAACTGGTGATTACAGACTAAGGTAACCAAATTTACACATTTCTCTGCACCTTTGGCGGAGGAAAAATCCCTTCATTTATCCTAAGCACTTTCATTCATAGCTGACATTGTACCTGCCCCTGCAGTGTCTGCTGTCTCTGCTCAGTGATGAGTGAAGGCTAGAGAAAGGGGCCATCCAAGAATCCAACACAAATAACATCTATTACTGCTCACCTTTGATGGCATGGAAACACAAATCTTCCGGCACTGCACCGAAGTGAGCAGTCTGAGCCCAGCCACAAAAGCAGAAGCACCTCATTTAGTACTTATTTAGATAATTATCACTGCACTGCAGTAGAAATGATAACTCCATGGGATGAGTGATTTAACTTCAGTGCAAGCCCATTAGTCACACAGGAAGAAGTTACTCACATTACACCCCACAGACATCACCAGGACTGATCCCCTGTAGCTCATGAGAAGAGAGAATATGAACAAATAAGGACTTCACCATACTTGATTCTTCAAGCTGGGGAGATTGAGAATTCTTAACTGTGAAGCACAGGTGCTGAAAGTGCCCTCCTGACAGCTAGACATGAACCCAGCCACTTGCTGCTGTGCTTGTTTCCACCCAGGGTAAACAGTAACCAGGGCTGTGCAGGCTTTGCCAGAGGGGTGGGACAAGCTGTTGCTGCAGCTGCAGCTTTTGAGGAAGCTCTGGTTTGAAATACGTGATTCTGTGACTTGTTCTCAAAAGGCAGAATTACAGTCAGATAGGTTTCTTCCTCTTTGCATATTAAGAAATAAAGAGTGCACAGAGCAGAGATGAATGAGTCCCTTCCAGAAGAAGATATATAGCTCCATCATTCCAAAGATGTCAGGCACTTTCTGCTTTATACCAGATGACACCAGCTAGGCATCCTCATTTGCATGGAGATAGTTTAGGTGTCTGTAGCTATGTCTCCATCAACAGAGCTGAGACATGATAGGCAAACCAGTTTGTGCTGCAGACCTCTTGTCCACACTATACTTTTTCTGGGAAGTTTATTTGACAGTAGCTCTAGTCTTGTCCTTTCTACTGACTGCTCAGGAGCAGCTGGACCAACTTAGGTACTTTTCTGGGTTTATCTTCCAATGTAAGGGGTCATTTTGTTATTTCACCCAAGAGGAATCCAGACCATGTGTCACACAAGGACACTCCACAATGTGAACTAAAGCACAGCAAGTGGAGACAGCAGATTCACTTCAAAAACTTACTCATGATCTGAGCTAAAACACTAATGTTGATGCAATATCTAACACAGAGGAGATGACTTACAGGTCCAGTTGCAAAGCACTGTATTGAAGACAGGTGATTAAGATGTGCTCCTTTAATGCTCACTTTCTATTTCTTATGTACTTAGTAAAACTTGACGTGCAGTGATTTCAGATAAAGTTTTTTACCTTATGTTACCAATAGAAGCACTAGGCAAAAGGAATTTTTGTCATCAAGATCTTACTGGAAAAGGTTTAAAGTTAGGACATTTATTGATGTTTTTAATTCAGTTTATTATGTGATTTTTTTTACTACAACTATTAATTCTTCTACCTGGGGGGCATTGCTAGTGATAATCAGGTGTTTGGCCCTTATATCTTGATTTTAGTCACATGTAAATAAGTAAGTACATAAATTATGTAAATTCAATCTCTTCCTCCATGTTATCACAAGTAGGCAGAGGAACTGTCAGTGTCTATTTTACCTTAACAACATGGATTGGATCGTTCTATCATGTATGTGTTTCCTTACTTATTCTGAGTCCAATTTAAAAGAAAATGTGAAAGAAAATGACAGGGTGTACATATAGACCAAAACCATTTATGTCTGAAACGTGAGAAATTTTCAGCTTTCAGGCTCTTGAAGGGTTGAGTGGAATAAGAAGACTTCAGCAATTCTTTGTTGGGAGGAGACAGTTTCATGAAAAAATCAGGGAAAGTTGTGTACTTAAGAGCAGGAAAAACAGAATTTGAAATCCAAAAACCAAGGCTTTAAAGCAGGAGCTCCAAACTGTCAGCAGTTTATGAAGCACTTCCCACAGTCACAGTCAAATGCATTAGTTGTTAACTCAAATTGTTTACACATTATAAACAATTTGAATTGCTTATAAATTAGAACTGCTTATAAAGTGCTTGGTGCAGTTTTAGTTTTAAGAGTATTTATAACATGTAACAAACACTGTAACCTTACACAGTCTATGTATTACTGCATTGTTACTGTCTGTATCTGCTAAAACCTTCACTAAATTTCCAAAAGCCATTAAAGCAGGGATGAAAACAGAAACTCCTATAAACTTTAAAACCTTGTTAGCACAAAATATATTGAAAGTCTCACATGGGAAGGAAACTCACTGATAAACTAGCCAATGCCATTTATTTTAAAACCTGCGTAATAGTAAAATAAAAAATAGTAATAATAAAAATTTCTTGTTTTCTGAAAATATTTACCTTAAATTTAACACCTATGAAAATCACTTTAAAGTCTTTCCAAATGTGTTCAGAAGTCTCCAAACCAAAAGACTGGTTATTTTCAGCTTCTTTTAAAAAATCAGAAAACATTTTCTGGACAAAACTAAAGCTTTACAGAGTGTTTTTTTAAAAATAACAATTATCAATGACTGTGTATTGTCACTCTAAAAAACAAGGGAAATGTCATTTAACAAAACTCTTATTATACTTCATTCCTGCTGCTAATGGACTAAATTATTAACGCTGTAGTAATAAAGACTATTTAAAATGTGAACTGGCTAAGCATACTTGTAAATACCTGGTGATATGCAAAGGGAGACAAGGATTTCAGCAAGGTATTAGTTAAATTGAAAAGATTTTAGCCAAACTACTTCCTCCTAGCTACACAGTCCAACTTCAGACTACTTTCTAACTGTGTATCCTTTGCTCAACTATTGGTAAAGACACTTGTTAAATTCCTTTTTGGAATAAACAGCTATTTTTATCCACGTCATTCCTACGTCAGTAGGATGAAGCTAAGAGCAAACCTTCATCTAAATTACTCCTTAATCCTCCAGGGACATCCTGTGTCAAGATCATTATGGCTTATTACCTGAACAAAAGAAAGCAAGTAAATAAAGCCAAATTGGAAGGGTAAGATGCTTGCTTCCTTGTCCCTGTTCAAACCTGTTTCAGCATTGTGGGCAACATTAATTTATTAAGAACTGTAGAGAAAATGTGACCTACTACCTTATTTTGCCTAATATTTGTGCCATTGTGTTTGATGACTCTTTTCCACACCATCCAGACTTGTGATATGTGGTTAACTTCCACCTTTTCCCCATGTGGCTAAACCATGGCTAAATTCTGTCATATTTTCCCCTGAATCATCTCTGATCTCTGCCCTCTCCTTTTGCCCTGACAGATGCACCCACTACCTGCATCTTTCCCAGTGTTGCTGCTGCAATTCACTCAACTTTTCACAGCCTACCCCCAGGCCCCTTTCATCACCAGCTAGTTCAACATGCTGCTGACAAAACTATCTTTCTTAAATTCATCTCTTCCTCAAAATCTTTACTTGAGCAATTTATATTTCTCACTTACCACCTCAACCCAGTCACTGACAGAGAGGTACACACACACACACACACAAACACAGACACACATACTGTCTGATAAATTTCTCTAGCTTCCCAAAATGCTTGACAGCAAATTCAAAACTCTTCATTTTGAACATGCAAGAGAGTACCACTTTCTCCAGGCTCAGCAGAAACACAGAGGAACAGAAAGCTGTCATATGTGCACTGCCCAAGTGCTTCAGTCTCTTTGACATCCTTTGTCTAAAGTGAAAACCTGTCTCTGTTCCCTGTATGATTTTTGGAAAATGGTGGGTGACCAGAATAGTTTGCTTTTACCTCAAAACAATGTCTCCCCCACTAAAACCTTTAACTAAGCTTGTTTTTAAAAGTGGAAACATATAGGGCTCAGTCATGTACCTGTTCAAATAAGTAGGAGCACCTCCATTGATTTCCCACAATGCTGCTAGCAGCGAAGAGACTGAATCTTGATATTTCTGGACTGTATATCCCTGAATTATCCACACAATATATTAGGGGCCATCTGAGATACCAAGTTCTTTGTGGTCTAATTAGGTCTAATTAGGTCTCCAAACACTGACCCAAACTGGGTCAGATCCAAAACCCACTAAAATCAGAGGAATATTATTCACTAGTATAATAGGTTTTGAATCAGGAGACAGGGCTAGAGATTGCATAGAAGGTCATGTTGTCTGAGGTTCCCAATTCAATGATCGCCATTAAAATGTCAATATTTAACACCAATCACTATGAAACTACATCGGTCTTACCATGTTTCCCCTAGGACGTTAGAATAGAAATATATCTGAATTGGAAGTTTCAGAACTGTTCGATATTGGTTTAATTATACTACCATCAAAACTGTTGCTAAGATTTCTATGAATTTCAATAGAAGAAAATTAAACTCAGTGTAAAAACTACATCATCCGTTGTGCCAATATGCCATTTTTTTTCATGTTAATGAAGATGGCTAAAAATGTTTTTAAAAACAGTTCATCCTGCACTGTTATGGAAATAAAGGAAGAAAGTACTGTGAGGTGCAATGCAGAAGAGATATATGACTTCTTGCCAAAGTTCAGCTAACCTTTGATCATATTTAAAAATTAAAGTGATAAGGTAAGAAGGATATACTTTGAATTTGAATCAGTTGACCAGCTGGATCCATCAGGATCCATCAGGATCCATGCATCAACCTGCAAACTTGGAGGTCCAGTTTTGGTTTATTTTCATTCAGAACGATATATTTCATGGGACTGAGCAAAGACTCAGATCAAGTGGTACTTTTCATGACAGATCACTGTTTGCTTTGTAGAGAAAAACTTGGTCATTTTCTGTTTGGTATTACTCTTTATTTTGTCCCATTCTGTTGTGTGTCACCATATTGTGACTTTACATTAGCGATAAAATTAAGAGTAGCCTAATATAAAATGTTCACTTGGATATCATTTACTCTGTTACCTCAATAACTTATATGCGATTTTTTAAAAATTATTTTTAAAAATATATGCTCTTATTTGTTATTCTCCTGCCTTAGTAATACTGCCAGCTGTACTTTCCACTTCACATGAATTCAGGTCTATTCCAATTTTCCACTTCCCTGCCTTTAATCCCACTGTTACAAATGGAATCCCATGCTACACTAATATCTCTTGCTCACTGGCACAGAAGAGATCAATATTTCAAAATGCCATATGTTTTATAGATCAACTGACTTGTGCATATGAATCCAATGGCATCTGAACCATTACACAATATTTCTAAGTTGCACAAGCCAAGAATCGTGAAGCCTGTCTTTGCACAGTGTATCAGATCCTAAAATGTCTGTACTCATCTGTGAAAGGTTTTAGTATTTCTATGAAACTTGGCTAAGTTACTCAAATCCTTGATCTCCTCTCACCATAAACCATTCTCTGTGGCCTATAGGCACAATAAAGACTCTAATAATGTGAACATTTTATCCTTCACAGACATGCACAGATCTCAGGAAACTTTTAGTAAGGTTTCACAGCAGTCCAGCAAAATCTGGCTGATCATTAGCACCTGCACAGGCAGAGGTGAGGTCAGGGGCTGAAAACCACACAGCTGGTGTGTGTTTGATCACAGGTTAATTTTGCCAACCCTTCAGACTTATTCATCTGCAGGTACAGATTCAGGACTAGCCTAAGGATGAGCCGCTGGACTCACACAGACCTTAGAGGAAACCAGAGGACATTTTTTATTTCAGTGTGTGCTTACTACTGCTGCATGGGTTCTAACTTGATTCCTTGATTGCTCTAAAGGTGACACCGTGTTTTTGTGGAACCATTTTGATTTTGACAAGTTTGTGACAGAACACAAGCTCAGCTCTGTTTCAAAACTGAAGTTCCCAGCTGGCTTCTTTGGGAGTGATGTTCTGTTCTGCTTTTTTAGGAAGTTTTCCTGGTTTTGTGCAGATCATCTCTCAGCTCCCCAGCAGTGAATCTGCTGAATTGCTTCAGGGTTGTCAACCCCATGACTTATAGAAACCAAAGCCCAGTATGCAGACTGTCCCAAATCACTGTCTCTCTTCCCTTTCCTAGAAAAATACACTTAAAAAAAAAAAAAAGAAAAGAAAAAAAAACACACACAAAAAACACACAAAGAAACCCACATACAAACAACAAAAACCCCACACCACTCTTTTTTCCACCAAGTGCAATGATCTTAGGCCATCCGTGTCTATTCCAAGCATGCTGAACACTGAGGATGGTGACAAGTCAGAGATGGAGAGAAAAGCTTCCGTATTTAAGAGCATTTTTTGACTTTGCCCTTCACTGACATAAAGTTATTTCAGTATGTGTGAATTGCCTTTGAAAAAGTACAGAACAAAACACTATTGAATACTCTTTTCCCAGTGGAGAGAGGATTAGAGAACAAGCGTATGATACTTTAGACATGTTGCTTAATGTATCACTGACATTCAGATTAATTACTGGAATAGACTAGACCAGACTAGCCTAGGCTAGACTAGAATAGAATAGAATAGAAGCAAGACAAAAGAACCTTCAGTCTTTCCAAGTAATTTTAAACAAAAGAAATAGTCAAGCAGTGAAAACTGAATCAGGAATGATACTCGGGTAGTAGCTTCCACTCTTCAGAAATGTTTTTTTCCACATGTAGCATTGTATCTTCATGGTGCTGTTTACATTAAAATTAGTTTAAATAGCAGCCTGAGGCCCTGGAGAAGTCTCTGAGGTAGTAATCTGGATTTTAATAATGCTGCTATATTTCTTCACCATATTATTGCAAATTTTATAATGAGTAGTTTTCCTCTAAGGAAATGGCCAGGATATCAGTACTTGAGGTTAGCTCTTTAAAGGCTATTAAAATGTTGTTATTGTAAGTTTTTAATAACAAGTTTGAGGAAGACCTTACCAGAGAGGGTCAGCTGGGAACCATAAATCAGACTTCATACTTTACATCCATCTATAATGAGTACAGTCAGAGTATATCTGGTCACAGATTTTAGAGAAGAGTGTCTAGGTAAAGTTGTTTGGATTCACCTTAGAATGTCTTTGTAAAACTCTTTACTTCTGCTGAACACAGGAATATGTAAAAAGAGGGCTTTGATCTGGTAAAAAGAGTCCTTTTATCCAGAAAGTATTTCTGTCCATAGGAAACAGGGTATGGAAGCAAGAGGCAAAACCACTGAAATGTTTTGCTTAAGTCAAAAAAAATTGCCTCAGATTTTCTTCACAAGCTAAGTAATTTAAAATATCTCCATCCTTTCTTATTTTCACTGAACTTTTTGGTCCTTGTGGGTATTTCTATTTATTTATTTTAATAGCTGACTGATTAACTATTACTGCAAATAATGCATCATAATAATACCAAAGCTCTCTCACAGTATGTTGTTTGTGTAGGGAAGGACACTTCATTTCATAAACCATTTACAACTCCCTGCTATAATTCCAGGAAGTCAGAAAGCTTTTAAAATTTAATGAGCAAAAATTTTCTGCTTTTGCAACATCCAAAATTGGGATATACCAAGAAACTGCATGCAGCAGATTTTATCTTGACACTGGTTTCATTTTCTTTCTACTACACCAATAAGAATTCATCTACTCTGAAGTTAATTAAACTGAATAGAAAAAAAGGCATTTATGTGAATCATCTCCAGCGTCCTAATCTATTTGCCTATATATTTTTCCTCCAAGATGCTCCCAGCTATTGTATTTCGTAAACAAATTGCATGCAGAAATAGCAATTTTCTTATGTCTTTAACAGAACAATCCTTTAAAGGAGCTCTGAAATATCTCTGTATTGTAGAGGATGAATTTTCAGTCCAACTGAAGAACTATGCCCTTTTCTATGATGTCTTGCCTGGCAGCATTACACTATGAGCACATTAGTGCTGAGTTATTACATTGCTATAAACTAGTTAATTTATCTTAAAGTTAATTTGTCCATATGCAATGTCTTTTTTTTAATTATTTAGCATGTTTAGGCACAGTAATTAATCTTATTTGCAACAAACATTTCTTAAGTTTGAAATGTAAGTTCACAGCAAAACCTTTCAGTATGCTTCTCTAACTAAATAGGGGTCAGAAATGCACTGAGAAATTAATGTATCTGTGAAACACCACTTCCTTAAGCCTGACATTTTTGTTTCAGAACATAACAGATTTGGGAAACAGTTGTACAGTCCATCTTGGAACTTCTGGAATAAGAAATGCTGAATCAGAAATTTCATCGGCACTTATATCTGTGCAGCTCAGGGCCAGCCAATGAATCCAGAGGTAGGCATGTGAACAAGGAGATGATGCCCAGAAATATGTGGCCTCCATTTTTAGGAGGTAGTTTTTAGGAAACGAAAGTAACAGGGCACCAGGTGCTGGGTGATGGGGACATAGGCTGGCAGGGATTTCAGCTCCCTGTCTTAGCACCAGTCTGACAAGTGCCTCTGGGAAAACCATCCCTCCTTCCCCATCTGTCGAAAAGAGCTAACGTTCACCTCCTTTACAAAGCACTTGGAGATCAATCGATGAGCAGTACTGCAGAAGGGGCTTGTATTCTCATTCACAAGTGAGAACAAATCGTTTTCAGAGTTTTAAAAGATCAACGAGAAAGGAATCAATCATCCTGGATTAAAAACCTGGAATGCAGCTTGTCTTGCAGTCACAGCCATGTGGTGAAGCCCTTCAGTGTGGTGGAATGAATTGCGATGGTTACACTCCCTCATGCACTCTCCATTTTTGAGTTTGCAGCAGCAAGGAGAGGAGGAAGGAAGCACCGAGGGCAAACTACTTTCTTTCTGTTTTTCTTTTAATGACACAAAACATCTGCCATGATACTCCTGCTCAGTGCGAAGGATTCTTTATATTTATAAAGTGCAATCAAAGTACCCTGCCTGAAAAAGAGTGGCAAGCAATCCAGTGAGAAGTTTAGTTGTTATTATTGTTTGTGACTGTGGGACTGTTTCTGACTGTGCCACTGACTATTGTCCTCTCTTCTCTGAAAAAATGCTGGGGAGCTGGCACATACAGCCAAAAGTTCCTTGCAGGCATTATTCCCAGCCCTGCTGCAAAACACCAGGGTACATCCACACTCAGCCCATCTGTGCCCTTGTGGATACAGTCAGCTTTTCACCTCGGCTGTGAAAAAAAATTGTTTCGTTTTCTACTGAGACTCTCTGAATCATATTCAGGGTTTCAAATGACACTTTCTCAAAAAAGACTGCAGCCATGATTGAAGTAATTAATTAGCATTCTCCTCTGTCTGGAAATTATCCATGTATTTTATGCTCGAACCTCTACCTCTTTGCAGGAATAACAATATATTTGAGATCATACACATTGGTCAGAACTAAGATATAGGAAAAGTAGGGCAAGGACACTAGATTTTGAGTTATAAAAACATGGGGTTAGTGGAAATGAAGACCTTTCAGCACACATTTTTTGACATTTCAAATATGATTTGTTCTAATTCAAAAGTTCCTGCTAAATAAAGCTAAAAAATTGTTCTGCCTCATTTGACATATTGTTTTCAACTGTGATTCAAGAATATATAATTTTAAATTATCATTTATATTTTCTAAATATGCATAATAATTGATTACAACTATATTTTACAATATGGGCTTTTAAAACCTTTAAAATGTGAAAGAGAACATATAGGAGAATCCTCTGCTAAATGCTTATTTATATATTTAGAGTTAACAAAACTGAAAAACAAAAGATTAAATAATCTTTTCCAACACATGCAAAATGAAACATTTTGTCCTTATTCAACTATTAAAGAGAAAAACACCATTCTTTATCCAGTTTACATGATTCAATGAGCCACCTAGTTTTTTCCAGAACAACTTACATCTTCCCAGTTTATATACTGCACCCTTCTTGATTACCTTTTCCTTTTTGTTTCATTCTGCAAAACTTGTAATTTAAAAAAAAATCTCACTGAACCTGTACTGGATGGATTTTCATTGCTTTCCATAGGCGCAGAGTGCTGTACTTGTTATTTAGCTGTAAACTGAATTAGCTCTCACTCAGGTACACGTAAACTTCACCCACATGCACCGTTCTTTTCAGAAGTTGCTCCGCTGCTCCTATGAAGCAGCCTTACAGCCTGATGCCAGAGACAGGGACAGAGCCCCACATTGCATGGTGTAGCTGACTTATGCCACCTCTTCTTTCAGGTTTGTTGGACATCTGTCCAGTGGTGGAGGGAGAACACTGAGTGGATTGAGAAATCTCCAGCTGAAGTGCCAGTCCTTTAGAAATTTTGCCAGATGACCATGAATGCCAACAGGCCCACAGTGACTGATTTATTTTGCTGTCAAAATTAATTGCTACCATCTATGCCCTAGCTAAGGGGAATGAGAGGTGATCAAAAGGAAGAGATTTGCTTTTTTCTGTTTGTTTGATTTCCTCAGCAAATAGCAAATTCACCAAGTAGATTTGCATTGAAGGAAAAGGTGTGGCCCCAGGAGTCTGTTTCACTGGATGTAGGAGTGGCTTTGAGGAAGATCCAGGTAATTAGTGGTAGCATTTTAAAAATTAAATATATCAACTTTTCATGGTAAACCATCCAGATTTGGTTTTATATCTAATTTTGCTTTTCGAAGGTTAACTCTTCTTAAATGGCTGTTCAACATTCTTTGTTGATTTTCTTTAAATTTGCTACTTAGCAGCTGGTCCAAAATTTTAAAAAAATAAAAAGCAGAACAAAATGGTTTACTTTCTCCAAAATTAAATACAAACTATTATACAAGGTTAAATTACATCTTTTGGCTCAATTTCATTAAACAATGCAGTAAATTCTGTTATTTTCACATCTCTTTGAATATTGTTGTTCTTTTCCCTAACCTCTTTGCAGCAGAGGTCAACTAGGCCCAGGGTCACGAATCCTTTGATATTACTGCTGGTTCTTTGGTGCAAGAAAAGAGAATCTGTTCCAGCATGAATACTGCTCTTCTGTTCAAGATTTGATGCAAGTCACTAAGAATAGCACAGATACTCCAGAGGCAATAGAGTACATACTCCCTTATGCATTTTGTGAAGGATGTTTGTTTTTCTTTTGAAAGAGTAACATTTAAAAAGCTGTGGTTCGTTTATTCTAATGTCATTTTGGCAGCATCACTTCCTTACAGACAATTTAAAATTTTTCACACTCCAGAAATACCATAGGCAGTAACAAGTTAGATAAGTCATTCTTAAAGCTATTAGTTGATAATGATGATAGCTTCAGCTCATCTGAAAAATTATTGCTCATAAAATTACTGTATTATAAGCAAACTGCACCTTTTACTGATTTGTTTATCCTTGCAACACTTTCAGCTTGCATAACACTTTTTTTAAATTAATATTTCTATTATTTATTTTTCCCTATCAGTTCCATAAGATATCTCATAAAATATACCTTATACTTTCCAGCATTAAGAGAATTACTAACTCCCGATATAGCTGAAGTTACAGGAAGGGAGAGGGAAGCAAAAGAAACCCTCAAAGTCCAATTTGGATGTGTTTGGATATTTCCCATAGCCTAAGTGATGAACAAAATTAAAAACCCCAATCATTGTCATATAGCAGAACTACTCTAGATGGTATCTCTTGGGGAGGGGATGGAAAAGTCACAGAGAATTTGCATATTTTGTAAGCTAAAGGGGAAAAAATACCATCACATGATCCATGAAATCCATCTTCAGAATAACTTCAGTGATTGCACTGCTGGGGAACATCTGTAGTGCTGACACATATACCCCAGTATGTCTGTGGGCACTCAGATACTAGGTAAATGTTAAACTCTGCTTGAAAATCTGCTTGACAGGCCATTCTTGAATATACAGACACAGCAGGAGGACTGATGGCCCTGTGTTGCTAACCCTTCTCTGAGCTTTGTTGATCCCCACAGCAGGAGATGGGCTCCCCTTCCCTTTGTCATTTTACTGTGGTGAGAAGATGAAATCCTCAGTTCTTGCATATGTGGAACAATCCTTGGGTCAAGTCACCAACCACTTCCCTCTCTGCATAGCCAGAGTTTGGTCACCTGTGTCCTCTCTTGTCAGGAGAAGGAACAGCAGCAGTGACAATCACGAGCATTTAGTAGCTGGAAAAAAATATTAAAATTAAGTGATTTTTAGAAGAGCGAGAAGCCTATATGCATATTTTGAATCCTCTATTTTTACACTTTTCCACCAGCTGAGTGCAAAAAGCTTTTCCTGTTCAATTGCAGGAGGAGAGTAGACTTGTTTTCTGAGGAAAAAAGAAAAAAAAAACCTTAGGTAAATTCCCAGAGACTGCCTTCTTGGTCTTTTCAAGAAACAGCTCTCCTCTTCCCAGTGCTCTTCAGGATCATGTGTGATAATCTGTGCAGCTGAGCCAAGAAGCAATGCCTCCTTTGCACTGTTGGCTGCTTTTGGACTTCTCAGGCCAGGGGAATGTCTCATTGACAGTTCACCACTGCCTCAAGTATGAAGGGTTTAGGTCTATTCACAAGATCCTGCCACTTAGCAATGTACCCCAGGTCAGCTAAGCCATTGCAAATGATCAAATGAGTGTTCTTAAGATCTTTTATTGATTTTCAAGCTAACACATTTTACCTTAGATTTGTGGCAGGCTTAAGTGTGCACATCCACTCAGCTATGGACAGTTACTACATCTGAACCATCATCCTGTGTACGCCTACATCCATTCAGCCTTAAAGGCTTGTCATCAGTCATTTAGCAGCTGTATCTGCACATGGGAGACTGGGCTGTAATGGTCTGCTTTCCCCTTACTATAGTTCAGCACAGAAATGTAAGACATAAACCACATTTTGGGACATGGATCAATACACATTACTGTATGGCCCATCTCCGTCCCTGATGAGGTAAAAGGCTCAGCTTGGTCAAGCAGCTGTAAATTCTCCAGTGCTGCATCTGGCAATAACAAGAGCACCACGGTGAGAAGGAGAGGGCAGGACAACTGCTGTGATTCTCTATCCCTTTTCTCACAGATATCACAGAGAAAATATCTTGCCCCAGCTCTGAAACTCTCCTTCTAAATGCCAACCTAAAACACCTCTTGCAATGTGCTCAGAAACTGCCATAACAACAGCACTGAAATGGGGAGATTCCTGCAAGTTGTGCATTGCTAGTAAGCTGCAGGGACTTGTTTTGCCTTACACTGTTTTTTCTATTGCCCTCCTGACTTCTTGTATCCTAGGTTTTTCAAGGCTGAAACTGTTTTACTGGCCAGAAGCTAGTACAGCCTCGTGGGTACTCTTTTAGTGCTAGAGGTGTTCAGATAAATACCATCATGTAATAAAAAATACTTCTAATTAAATAAAAGCAAGAACTATGTAGCTGTGCAGAAGTGGAATTTTAGAAGCTTCCAAGGACAGGCCGTTCTTAAAATCTTTTTGTTCCTATTTCTAATGCCGCTGTGCTTCACAAACAAACCAGGAACACTTCAAGTTTTCAAATATGCAAAAATTAAGGTATCTGTCACACCTGTCATCTTTAATCTGTAACACTAATTTGATTACATGAAAATATCACTTTTCAGGGGTGATGAAACTGTTTATTGGGGACTGTACAAACCCATGGATAAAGCCAACTAGATTTTCCACAGATAACAGTGGCTAGCAGAAGTAAGCAGAAGTAATTATTAAAATAAACCTAAAAATGCTGAGTCCTCAGCAGCTCCACTCAGATCTGACAGTTTAAAAGAAAATTGCACAGTTTCAGTGTCTAGCAGTCAACAAGATTATATGCTAAGGGTTGTTTCGCATAAACTGTGAAATACCTTTGGAAATAATCTTCTTCCCTTCCACCTGATAATTGTGCTGTGTATTCAACATATTTGGCAGATTTAACTAACTTATTACTAAACAGAAAGTCTGTTAAAGAGGGGGAAACTGAGGCAATTGGGGTGATGTGATTTGCTGAAGAAAATGAAGGAAACCATAAGGGAACACAAGGTAGTTTCTGGGGACTCAGAGTCCCTTCAGTTCCCATCTGCTGTACGTCTCTGGTGTCGATGCTGACGATAAGCCAGTGATGCAAATTCAGCAGCTTTACAGGCTGGGAGGAAGGCCCTGACTTCGCTCTTCTCTGCTGATCTCCACATCCTTATCACAGTACTACTTGCCAAATAAGATTTGCTCTTTCTTCCTCTGAAATTTAGTTGCAGTTTCTTTCTCTTATTCTTTCAAGATCTTGTCCAATCCTCCTTATTATGATCCTTGCTTCTGGCTCAGAACTTGCTTCCCAGTCCTCAAAGCAAATTGCCTCTCTCAAGGCTACTTAACCTATTTAAAGTGACCGGGAAGTTTCAACACTAAAACTCAACCTAAGGTTCCTGTGGTGAAAGCCAGGACTGCAAATCTCTCACCAGGCTTTTTTGAGAATTCAAAGTGGGGAAAAAATGCATGAAAGCAGCACCCCAGACTAGAACTGTAGAGAGAAAACAATTTAAATGCAGACCACAGAGAGGCTGGATAACACCGACTTCCTCTCAGTGCCACTCATGCAACAGCTGCACTCAAGTCTCAAAAAATTATTCTTCTAGAGCTTTAACACAAAAGGTAACTCCATCAAATATTCCACTGAACACAACAATAGCAGTCAAGCACAGTTTCAAGCACAGCCCTTTCACACTGTCATATAAACCCTTTATGCTGAATTGCTGCAACTACCTCACCACCTGAACATCGCGTAAATAGTCCCACCATACTCACATCCTGTTTCACAGCACCACTTCAAAACCCCAGTAAAATCGAAGGTTTCATGCTGATCACTAGTGGGAGTGGGAAGGGAAAGATCTGATAACAAGGTTTTAATCCAAACAACTAGTACTTTTATTTGAGAAAGGGGAAACCTTGATGTTCAGGATTACCAAAGGTAATAGATGTCATTACGTCTTTTGTAGAGAACATATAATTATTGATTCTCCTAGGCCGAGTGACCAAGCACGGTCCTGCAGCTGGTATAAACAGGCCAGCTTGATGCCTTCTATCTGAAAAAAAAAAAATCAATCTATTTTCCTTGCGTTTTTTAAAATGTACCTGGATGAACTTCATTTAGTGTTTTAAATTTCATATGATCACAGCCATATCCCACTTAATATCCCTGCATCTAAAAAACACGTTTATTGTGCATTCTGTCTCATGTTTATGGATCTCCTACCTGTTCTGAAAATTCATGGACCACTTCCACACTCACAATCCACTCTGTCTAACCCTGGTATCTGCACAGATTTGCATGCCCCAAAACCTATATTGTTGAGATCAAAGCCTGCTGCACATCTGAGCTGCTCTGCCTGTGTGGAGCTGGGTTGAGGGATGAACCCTCAGGCAGAACACACAGATTCACAGCCCAGGTAAACTGCAACAAAGGGTTGGACCTACACCTCACTGCTTTCAAACCCTCTCTGTCACTTGCCAATTCATACACACAATGACTACCACGTAGGCTTTGCCTGAAGCTGTGGAAAAATGTCAGTCAGGTGCTTCTTAATGGTCAAGGCATGGAGGCTCAACACTGAAAAGTACCTGCAGGTATTGTGACTGAAGCAGGAGTGTGGATCTTTCCCACTTTGATGCACACAGGAGCTGAATGGACCCACCTGTGAGACTCAGTAGAAGTTGTTGCAGGAGTTTGGTTGCTATTACATCACCCTTTCTACACCCTGAATAACTGGAGTCCTGTCCCCCTAAACCACTTCAAAGTGCCAAATGGAGACACTATTACTGGCTTACATCAGTCTGGACAACATCTCAACACTGGTTATTAAAAAAATCATGAAAACTTAACCCTGAAATCAAACTAAATAGGAAAAAAAATCACTCATTGCCAGCTATATCGTTGCGCCTTGGCTCCTTAACTCTGGAGTGTTCATTAACTTCCCATTGCTTCTCACTTCTTCCCCACCCCTGTTAAACCATGACTTTTCTCCTAATTCACCTTCCTTCCCTACCATCCTAAATACATCTCATCACTTATCTTTGAGTCATTTTGGTTTCACGCTTTGCATTTCTTGCTCAGAGCATTACATAACTCACCTACTGCTCTTCAATGTAGTGGTGTTCGAGACCACTGGTTACTGCTCCACTTCTCTTCCACTTTCTCTCAGGCCTCCTGTTTGGAAAAATATATTTTATTCTCCTCCCCCGACAACTGTTCTTTCCTCTAGGAAGTATATTATTACAATTAAATGTAATAATAATAAATGATACTAGTGTGTACAGACATCTGAGCATGCAGCTCCCCAACATAACTGAGGGGCATTGCAGACTGAATAGAAGCTGAGAAGATGCTGAGAAGAAGGAATCCAGCGCAGGTGGACAGAGCACGATAGTGCCTAAACGAAGTGACTGTATTTCCTTGCAAGTAACAGCCTCCAGCTTTGCCAGTTTGTAACTGCGATATATATTAAAACAGCAAACTCTAAATTCAGGAAAGTGTCTGCTCAGTTTCTATGTTAATCAATAGGATAACTATGTTAATTATAAGTTTCCATAACTCCTATGACGTTTTTGCCTCTATGTGACTGATGTTTTGCTTCCTCATTGAAGTTTCCTTCTCCAGCATTTTGTGTTCTAATACATGACATTTAGAATAGTGCAGTGAAAAACGTGAAGCTGGTTTTCAGCCACTTTGTTATATTTGAACTTCCAGCCTTGTGTTAATTTCACTCTTCATGATTAAGTAAATACCTCTTTATGAGAGAAAAATTAACTAAAGTGAAGATATAATTGTTTTTCTTCATGTGGTTATTCAGTTAAAATACTCAGTTTCTGCTCATTTAAACTTGAAAGGAAATACATTCCAGGCAGAGTTCTGACTGAGCTGAAAATATTATAAATTGGGCTGTTATAATAGGTCTAATTGTGTGGTTTAATTATTAGATTATACAGGAGAATAAAACGTGGGCATTTTGTTAGATGAAGACAGTGTCAGCTGTCTGCTCAAGGTCTTTGGGTAAAAACTGTAGGCATTAAAAACACTTTTGTTTTTCTAGTATATATATAATTTTTCAAGGCTGGGCAACTACTAAAACCACTAATTATATATATTAATAATCATAACTACTCAAACATGACTTGTATATATGAATACTAAAACTCCCAAACAAGCCATCAGGTTACCAATAAGGACAGTAGACATCCTGCTTACAAGGCATAAGAGCCAAATATCCAGCATATAATTTTACTCTTTACTGTAGCTCTCATTCCTTTTTCAGGTTAACAGAGGAGTTGCTGTGGGACTGTCTGTGGTCAAATGGTACTAACAAGCATTTGTGAATAAAAGCTGCCCGTGGATCAGACACCCCGACTGTGTGGGTACTTCTCTTCCTACAGGCACCCATCTGATCAAACCAGCTCACCAGGGTGTTCAGAAATTAATGGTGGGTTAAAAATCCTGTACACATGTGAAATTATAACTCTAAGGGTATTTTGAAGTGATGCAAATTGATGTCTCTTTATCTTACAAGTTTTGGTTTTGGTTTTTTTTTTACTTTTTGTATAATTTGGTTGCTCAGTAAATAAACAACTTTTCTACCTTTGAGACCCATTTTTTTCCTTAATGTCATCCTGTTGCCTAGAGATTTTTAATCATTCAGTTTTGCTATCCTAGAGAACACATTTTTATTGTTGTGTTTCTTCTAGAGTTTAGCCATTCAAAACTTGCAAGGATTTCGAGGTAGCCCAACTGCAGCCTTTTTAAATTATCTTACATCTCTCAATTTTTAACCATTCTGTACTCCAGCTGTGGAATTTTCTGTCTTTTATGGGACTGCTGTGTTCTCACAGACCTGATGTGGTGAGATGCTGAGGAGCTCCAGAAAAATTCAAAATATTGCTTTTAAGAACACCCTTCTTTCTAATGAATGAAAGTCCAAACTGACTTGATATATGTGCTACTTTTTCCACTTAGGAAATATGAATTTGTGCATACAATATTATTAGGATTTTTCTTCTTTAAAAGAGACCAGACTTCTGCTGACAGAGAATGGAATTTCAGTCAAGCAGCGCAAATAAGGTCAAATACAATCTCTTCTTAATTAAAGGGAGAACGTAATATTGATTTAATAAATTTTTCACATTACTTAATGACAGCTAGATGTTATGTTCAGAGGAGAAAGAGTGACATTTTATTGTAATCAATATGCATTTTATTAAAATCAATGTGCTTCATGAACTATTCTACAAAGCCTTAATAACATCTAATCTGCCACACTGCAGAAACAGAGTTTGTCATCTGAAGGTAAGATTGTTTGACAGAAGTATTGCTACATTTATAATTCACAAGTTTCAGTTTTTCTTAGAGGCCAATGAATGTAATTGGTATCATTAAAAGTGGTGTGTAACCCCAGCTAATTTCAGGTAGTCAAGAGAAGTGAGGACCTGGGGAGAACTTATCACAGCCCAGACCACACTAGCATCAATGCTTTCCTTAGCAGTCCCCTAAATTGCCCCAGTGTTTTGCTTGAAAGGGATATGATTCTCCTTTACTTCTTTACCACTTCCTTTAACTTCAGTAATCTATCTCACATTTATTTTCAAGAGCATTTCTTACCCTAAAAGCTAAAGGGCAAATGATCCAAATCTACTTTTGTGATTATTTTTTATTTAATTATCTTTGTGCAGATTTATTCAGAAAATACAAGGAATGAAAGCTGACAGTCTTGTTAACTTGTGTTTTAACTGTCTCCTTTCAACCTTCTCATTCAGGTCTCCACCTTGTGCACAGGACTGAGAGAGAAGCAGAGTGCTGAACTTTAAGAAATCCCTTAATATATTATTTCACATCATGTACCTTGCACATATAGGAGCACCAAACTCTCTTACCTGGTCATACAGAGAGAGACCAAGATTTCTTCCATTATTTCTACTGTGTTTCACCACAATAGTAGTAGAATTGGTAACATCAGACAATGATCATCACTCACTGTTTGTTGCCCACCATATCTTCAATTAAGTTATTAAAGAGAAAAGCAGAAAGGATTGGTGTGTTGCACCAGAAAACTCTCCATTTCACATAGTTTGAGGATGGTTGTGGACAAAGTTTGAGTGAACACAGAGAAATTTCAGTGTATATTGTCGAGAATGACAAAATGTGGTTTGTGAATCCACGGCGAGCACTTTCATTCTCTTCTTTTCAGGTGGGCTTTGATCATTTGGGTGTGTGCAAAAGGGAGAGAATTCTGCAGAAAAAGCCTTTTTCACAGCTCTAGCTGAACCTATGGACACAATGTGACTCATTTTACAGGCTATGCTTCTGGTTTTAATGGAGTTTATATTAATCAGCTTGTGATTCACCTTGGAGGCTTACTTCTAATTACCTGACACAGAAATAAGCACTGTTTGTCTCTGCTTGTCATGACCACAAAACCTGGTGAGAATTGATTTGAGTCTTTCTACCTCTACCAAGAAGCTAATAGTACAAACTGGGCTGTACAAAATGCTACTGTGAAAGTATCAATACAAATTAAGGAACAGCAGAAAGGTATTTCCATTATCAACTAATATTTATGACAAAAAGTCAAGACAAACTAACACCAGCAGTAAATTATAGCTAGAATTGTGTATTAGTTTACCTTTGAAAAAAACATCATTGTTCTGTGTGTGAAGCCTGCCCATCCATATGCATTTTATGCCTCATTTACCTATAAATTTTTATACTTTCACAAGGACAGGAAAAAGCAGCATTGGACGTGGGACCTCAAATACCTTCTATTTAAGATTGTCACTTAAAAACACTGTAGTGTATGGCTCCTCTGTGTTTACAATATCCACCTGTAATGCGTCTTGTAAAGAGCATATTTACTCTTTAGGATATTTATTGTCTCATTCTAGTCTTGTTTTTAACTATTTTTCTTTTAACTATTATACATATCCTGATTTCTAAATACGTATTTTTCACTCACTATAAAGCAAAGTGAAGGAAAACGAATTTAGGCACAATAAAAACAGAAAACTGAAAAAAATATAATCAGTGCAAGTTTGCATTCCAGAAGGAGTCTCAGAAGATGTAGCCCAAAACACTATTATACAAGAGTTAGAAAATTATTAGCATGGGAAAGCCTTTAACCTAATTATGGTTTTCTTATTATTTTATTGGCACTATGAAATTTTCATAACTGAGCCAGCACAACTGCTGTCATTACTCAATGTTATATTTTATTTATACCAAATTATAAATGTGTGTATGGCACCCTGCAAACAAACAAGAGATGCAGCCTGTGCCTGTTGGCTACATTTTATCAGTGCTTTGCTTTAAACACAGCTTAGACGGTACTTTCTTCATGGTCCTCCCACTACTGAGGTCTCTTCAGACTCACAGAGCTAGTCATAAACTGGTGCCTGTGAGAAACAACTAACTGTCCACCTTCAACTGCTGAACTTTATCCCCTAATAACTGAGGAGCTGCTTAACTTTTCAGCAGTTAAATTTTGCAAGCATATGAGGCAGCTCTTTTGTGCTTTTCATACTATGAGTGAAATCCATTGAAGTTGGCCTCCTGTTCCTTGTTTTCCTGGAACAAGATCTACCTTCCTCTTGTTTGCAAGGCAGCAACCGGGCACAACACCACACAACAGCTTTGCAGTGAGTTGTCAGCTGCCCTGGTCAATCACGGAGCAGGACTCAACAGGCACTGTTTGGTTACTGGATTTATGCCTCTAGAAAGGCCTGTTAAACAAGGAAGCCACACACAGACAACAAAATAGTCTAGAAAGTTTATCTCTTGGGCCCCAATGTCCATATTACAATTGTGTGATACAGACCTTGCATCTTGTTGGTGAAAACACCAGAAACTGCTACTAAATGTCTGCATTAGTACATGCTCAGAGTCATACACATCCTCGCAAGGCTGAGTACTTGCCACCAAGTCCTATGCAAACACAAGACATCCCTTAGCCTACCTGACCCTGATTGATGACCCCAGCTACTTCTAGCAAGATTAGGCCCTACACAAACTGAAAAAGAACAGGAGGTGGTTTCCTCTTTGACACAAACATCAACCAATATGTGGAAGAGTATTGAGCTATTCTATACTAGCTAGTTAGCAGACGATATGCCTGGACAGCTATATTGCTGTCTCTAACCCAAGTGCCCTAACCATAGCCATGCCCAATCAATCTCTCTTTCTCTAGGTCAGTGAATAAAGAATTACTCCACGTTAATTGGAACAGCTTCAACAGGAATGATTAAAAGTACCTCTATGAGCCCTGAGATAAAAGGAGCATATTCTAGAAGTCATATCATCAATATCTGAACTCAGATGTAGCTTGTGCTGCCAAGATCATCTAGGATTTGGGATTAAGTTAAAGCAATATATGATAAGGAATAGTAAGAGATATGTGATGGGATATGATTTATTGAATTCAGCATTTATGGTTGGTTTGCCTAGCAACACTACCCCGGAGGGCTCTATATATTATTTTTTATAAAAATACTGGTTTTACTGCACACCCAGAAACTCAGGATTTATCACAGAGTATGTCAAATGATAGAAATAAAAAAGAAAGTACATTCTTTAATATTGCTTTGGGGGAACAAAAGGGCTAAACTCAGTATAACATGAACATAACACTTGGTACATGACAGGCAACAAGTGTTTGTGAAAAAAATGTGGAAATCACTGTAAGTTAAAATGTACTTGTTGATTTTATAAGCAGTTAAAACACATAATTTGCTATTCATGATTTCCTGATCCTTTCAAAGAGTTCCAGAAGGAATTGTATCCATAGAATTAAGTATAATTCTATGGATACAATTAAGAATAGAATAGAAGATAGAATTAAGCTTATTTAATTTAACCATACCAAATACAGGTGTCTCATTTTCCTCTATAGTCATTGGAGGGAAAGACGGATTGATCTATGCTTTGATGACAGATCAGCGTGGAATTGCTTTCTGCAGATGGAGTATCATCTCTGTGTTGATGATAGAGAACTGGGCAACTGACTTATACAAGATTTCTAATTTCACATAGTTGGATCACATGAATCACATGTAACATGATTTTTGGAGACTGCATAAAAAATTATGTTTAAGTGGAAAATGACTCATAAAACTAGGCCGTGTGCTTGTTAAACATTTAAAAAATGCATGTATAACAAGCATAAAGGAGTGAAATAAATATGATTTAACCAACTAATTACTCATCAAAAGTTTTAAAACAGATGTTATTCATAATATATAGCCCTGACTTTTCCACAGATAAGAAACTTCCGGTCTCTCTTATTTTTATGACTTTTCTGAACTGTAGCTTAAAATGCAACATCTTAGATACCTAGACAAAATTCATATTAACTTATAGCATCATTTGCAAGATAGCGAGAACTGTAAAAGCTCCTTCAAAATATCTGACCTCTTATAATTTTAACTGAATCTGAGAGTATTCACATGCCAAATCCTGTGGGTCACCAATTCACATTCATCTCAATGGAAAACAGGCGTCTAAGTATTATTCTGCAGGTTTAAGTGTAACTGCTTTGTGATCTTGAACAAAGAAGCCATTATTGCTTTATGATCCAGGCCCTGACTAAGGAAAAGATTTAAACAAATCCTTACATTACAATTCGTTATGATCAGACATGTTGAATTTTTCCCAAAGAAAGGATATTTTCTTGTATGAGTGCCCCAAAACTTAACCCTGTCCATTAAAAAAACAAACAAACAAACAACAACAACAACAAAACAACAACAACAACAAACCACTAAACTTTACCCTAAAAATTAGAATTTCTACTATGGTATATAACATATGTGTGGGAAAGCACACTTGGTTTTTTGAAAAGGAATAGAAAATGTAACCTACTATTAGATACACCCAAGAAATACATTGACTTTCAGCACATTCACTCTTGAGTAATCTTAATTTCAAATTATACTGATGTTGCTTCACAACTTCCCCTGTCGCACACATGCAGTCTGCCATGCCCAGATGAAAGGTTAAAGTGAGCTTCTTGACTGAGAAAATGTATCACATAAAAGAATACTCCTTTGTCTTTTTATTTTTTTTAACCACTGAACAAACCACTTTTCAGTAATACAAAGTAATGAATTGCAAGCTTACCAAAATCCACTTATTAATCTGATATTCAGATATTTCTTTCATTCCTTGTAAGGATTCTGCAAGATCATCTCTGCAGATCATAATTGCACTTTCTGAGAGGCTTCCATGCTAGCCCCCATTCAAAATAACATTTTTTCAATACAGTACTGCTGCAATGCCATGAGGATACAAGCATGTTTAGTGCATTTTCAATAACTGTCTGCACAAGTGAAAAGAAAAAACAGTGAGTTGTATTTAATGAATGGGAAGCTGGCAAAGGGGTCCTCTTTTCAATGTTCAGGTGTGCTATGCAGTCTATTTAATTTAATTAAACAAAAAAAGATGGGAATTATAACATAGAAATTGGGTCTATTTTTATTAAATCCTTTTTTTTATCATTAGAAAACAACTTTCATACAAACGTAATGCTATATTGATGTTCCACAAGCACTTTAGTTTCACAGAAGTCAGCAGTATTGCTCAGAAGGGTTAGAATGCTTTTGCTCTGCGATCTGACCCCAGTTTACCACTCACATCCGGATTTTCTCTTCTGCCACATGGGTAACTTTGGTTCAAAAAATACAATAGCAACAAACATATAGAAATGGTTTTCAAATTCATCATTTTCACACTCAGATCCCTTGTGTGTCCATATAACTTCTATCATCAGTAAAACGAAAGGGAAAAAAAAAAAAGGTAAGATGGGACCATCCTTTTTGGAAGCATTACTAAGAGATGATACACTAGGTTGATTGTGTAAATACGATGAACATCAGTGCAAAAGAGAGGGTTTCCATGATAAAACCGCTTGCTTGGAAAGTACTATGCTTCCCAAAGGCTGTAGATGTTATTTATTAGTGTATGGCAAATAAATGTTTCACTAACTTTCTCACATTTCTAAGGTATTTGAAACCTGACACGTAAGGAAAACTTTACCTTCTGAATATTTAGCACTTTTTGACATAGTATGAAATGGATTGTGACCATAATTTCTAAATACATGGGAAACAGAAAGGAAACATTTGTTAATTGAGACCCAACCTCAACTTTACCAGGTATTTTGTCACACTAACTCCTTTCTCACATTTTCCATACTTGTGGTTTGTAAATGGGTTAAAAATCTACACTGCTTTCCTCCCTTGGCTCTACTGGCAGATGAAGGGCTGTGCATATGATACTTAGTGAGAAGGCAAACACTTGTCTTTGCCTCCTTCCTGAGTGTGGGATGAGCTAAATGTCACAGGCTAACATGGAATAAGGAATGGTGTACATCGTCATTATCAGCAAGCTTCAGGAAAACTGGTGCTGTATTAGTCATGAGGCTACTGACAGCTGTGTCTCAGTGGAAACTGCTTCACTGAACAGCATCATTACTCTCTTGTACCCTCGGTGCTGGGTTTGACTGGAAATTCTACCTAGGGCCTAAGAAAAAGGGGGGGTTGAGGTTTGTTTTTGGTTTTGTTTGTTGTTTTTATTTTGATTTTTATTTTCTTTTCATGCAGAGTTTATTGAAATCTAAGAACCTGAAATACTAGAATGTTAAGGGGAAGACTAGGACAAATATAAAGGAGAAAACTAGAATAAATGACCAGGCCTCTGTTTCTTAAAATGTATGAGCCGTTCTCCTGTGCCACTGTAGGAGCTTTTGAGATGCAAACAAAAAGTCCTGATTTTCTGCTGCAGCAGACAATGGTCCACCTGCATAATACATGCTACTTAAAGTCATTATACAACCTGGGGTGTGTAGTAAATAAGTAATAAAAAAACATTGTATTGCTTTCTGCTCTATAACTGCCTTCAATATAATTTATCCCTCAAGCAAAATGAAACAATCACCTACAAAAGCTACACAGCTACTATGAATAATTGAAATAACCACCAAGTCTGTAGTTCAGACCCATCCTAACATTTTCATAGAGAAAAAAGTTATAAGTGCTTGCACTGTATAAAATCAATGAAATTTGCTGTTCTGATTCTATACATAGGTAATTCAGAAACTTATTCTCGAGAGCTACCTTATATTATAGGGGGTACATTTTTTTTTTTTTTTAAACAGGTGTTATTAGGTTCACAGGCTTTAATATTAATGTAAACAGCCTCTAAAAGGCTGAGAGCTGGAGAAACAAAACCAGTAAAGCCAGGTCAAACAGAGAATAGCCCTTGCTGTCTGAGTTGATACATTTGATGTGACTTGATGAGCTCATACTTGATAAACAGGACTTTTATCAAAACATTACTCCTCTAAGGAATCCAAGCAGATTCCTTCAAAAAGCTATTCTGGTGTACTTCAAAAAGAGTAACTGCTGAGAGATGTTCCCAACAAGTGGAGATTTATCCTATATGACAAACAGTAATTAACATGGCTGTTATTTTGTATCTGTCTTGATTTCAAGGGAATAGTCAAGAAACTCTGACTGTATATGGAGGCCATATTTTCAAGTACAAAAGCAGAAATTCACTCCATGTTGTAAACTTTGTCATATTTTACACTGTTGTATTTTACAGTACGTACTTACTTACATATCTGTTCCACTATTAGCTAGGTTTTATGATCATTATCATGAGAACATAATATTAATCATAGCTAATAAAGTGTCCTTGCCTCTCTATCACATCATCATTTTTTGCTGTGGCAGAGCAAACAGAAAAAATGTGATGGAGAGAAAATCAGTATCCCAACTCTTTATGTGTGGATACCATATAAACATACGGCTGGCCAGCTCCAAGGTCTTCCCTTGATTTAAAGTGGGATGGCCAGTCCAGCTATGGAGAGGTGCAGAGACTGTATTGATACAGGGGCTGGCCAAGTAACATGGATGTCTAGCTGTGTTAAGTGTGCCAACCATCAGAGTAGTTGTGACTAGCATTGCAGGGTCAGCTTGTAACACAAATGAAAACCCCAAACAGGGACCTGGGAACTTTATTACTTGCAACTGTTCCCTTGTTTCTCTGAGGTATGCAATGTGTTTACAATGAATATTCAAATGTCAAGATCACTAGTCATATCTGGTTTATCGTGCTTAGCACCTACTTTACTACACTTGTTTTGGGTAGATGCAGAAGATAGACAAGGATCTGAGGCAGGTACATTTGCAATGTCCAGGAGATGTTTTCTGCAAAAAGGATTATTTTCTAACCATTTGAGACTAACTTCTTATACCTTCTGCTGTTTGAGTAGTGAAGGTGGCTGTATGCCAATAAGCAATGCAGCCATATGGTTTGCTTTACCCTGGAAATGTCAGCCAGAAAGACTTTGAGGATAGTCATGTCTACTGTCTAAGCATTCCTCACGGCTGTGGTGATAGGAAAGGTCAAATGTAATTGTCTACATGCTTGTACCCAGACATGACCAAGCTGGCCAACAGAGACTGCAGTAACCTGGTACTGTGTGACTATGAACTGGAAGCATTCTGCTCTGACACACCTGTGTAACAATACTGCATTGCTTCTTTTGGCTGATACACAGAAAAAACTCCTAGTCAATAAATTACAGGGATTTCCTTACAGGCCTGGGAGAACCCGAGTTCTCGGAGATCATCTGTGATACAAAAGAAATGCAGAACTTAGTTTATGAACTCTTTGGGGAACAGTGTATCTTCTCACTGCATGTGCATCTACTGCAGTGGGGCCCTGTTCAGGACCATATGAAGAAGCATACAATTTCCATTCCCAAAGTATTAGGAAGCACAGTTGTAGGCATTCATATTAGATAAACTGTATATTATAATGGAAATTTAAAAAGTGTTTTAGTTCATTCAACCTTCCTGACCTCTTTGTATTTCCACTGATTTCTATCATCTGTGTTCTCATAGCCGTCGGGATGCACCAAGGTAAAATCCACTCAAACAGGGGGTCTGGGTGCATAAGTGTATTTACTTCAATGGTTAGGTACACCTTCTGCATACCAAAGAGACCCTAAAATGGGAAAGCTTTCATTGCCAGAAGTTGAAGTGCCTTTAATATTTATTATACAGTTAATATGCCTCTTCAGAAAATCCTTTGAGGGAAATAGCAAAGATCAATAGACGCCTGATGAATCCTAAATGGAGAAACGAAAAAAGTATTTATTTTTCTGTCTATGTATCTCCCAGGGATGACAGTAAATCTGCAGGCATATTATAGCAATGCCCCAGGGTATTCTGCGGAATTAAGGGAAGGGGAAGATACTTTCAAACACAAGAGTAAAGACTGTTCACTACCACAATGTTAATTACCACACAAAGCATCAAATCACACATCTGCCCTTCCAGAAACAATGTGCTCTCAAAAATAATTAATGAAATACTAGGTTATTTAACAAAACACTATGCACAAAATTCACCCAGAACATGACATCTTTAAGAAAATATCAACCACCTACTGCAGAAAAATGACTAGTATCTTTTTGATTGTGCAAATACTAAGCTGATCTCATTTGTTGGGATCACATTTAATTATCAAAAATAGCAAGAAAGAAAAAAAAAAAAAAAACACCCTGGGGAAATAATCAAATTGTTAATAAAAAGTTTGGATGCACTGTATAATTACAACCCCTTAAGGAGTCAAAAGTTTTCTGTTTCTTTATTTACATATAAAAAATGCCCAGTGTTTGACACCCATTTATCATGAATGCCATTGAACATACAGTTGATGTAACATTTCAATGATATCAATAACATAGAGTAAGCAGGGAGAAAGGACAAATAATATGAGATTTGGTTGAGAACCATAATCATTAGTGTCCCAAATGGACCCTACACTACTGATGAACAGAGTTCACTGATAAATAATCCTTAGTACCTCTGTACAATGAAACTTGTTACCTGCACTATGTAAGCTCCACTTAGCATGTAGAATTAGAATTCACATAAAGATTATGCCTGCACAAGGCTTTTTTTGTACATTATTGAGTTACCCTTGTATAATACCACAGTGAATGTGCAAGGCAAATAGAATACATCTGTCATGTTACTGGAGGATTTCTCTCATGGCTTGCTTCTTGAAGTCCTTCAAACATGGGCATTTTCTTCCTCCAGTGGTACAAATTTACCCAAATATATTGATATTGCAGTCAATCTCTTCCAGCTTCCCCTGACTTAACATCATTTCCAGAAATAAGCTCTCTAGACATTTTAAGTGTAAACCCTATTTAAGCTTCAGAGGGAACAGATATAGTTTGATATCTTCAGCTGACAGCTTGAATCAGAATACATATGTGCCATCAGGCTGCTTGTCCCTTCTCTATGCTTGACTGGAAACAGGAGGTCTGCAACTTGATAGAAAATCTTTTTTTACTAAGTTTATTATTGACTAGAGTGGTTCCACAAGGCATCCATCTGGCTACTGAATGCTTCCCAACACCACCCACTTCTATTTTACAATTTTAAGTTAAATGTTAAATTAAATAAGCTGAAGCCTGGTGGAAGAAATACCATCTCATTCCTTCAGGCTATTCAGAACAGCTTACATAGCCCCTATATTTGAATAAATACAATGTGAACAAAATTTCTCATCCACAGTTTATGACTTTGGTGTCTAGCAGGCTAAGATATGTTTATTTGGAAAAATATCAGCCATCTAAAAGTTTCAGGGAACTTTCTCTTGAACATTTTAATAACTAGAGTAACATCAATATTTCAGTGTTAAGCAGAAGTGTTGGCCAAAATTTTTAATGTGTCCACTTCTGAAGAAGCTGGATGCTGAAATATTTCTTATAATATATCTTTGTGATAGAATAGCCTGTTAATTGAAGGAAGCATTATGAAAAGAACTGTTAAATTGGCCAGCCACCAAAATGACAAGAAATGCATGTTTGTTTATTGTTAGCTACAGAATTGTTAAAAAGAGCAACAGGCAGGTTGTTAAAATAATTTTTAAAATTCACTGCAGATACAAAATGAAACTAAAGTGATCTGTTTATAGAGGATGTTTGGCACCAAAATGAGTTAATCTTTCAAAACTCTGGCTTTAAATGACCTTTTGAAAACATATCTTTCAGTTACTGATTTAGATTTTCAATTTTTGCCATTTTGTAAAAACTTGATGTGCTTCATGTGCTTTACCACCTACCTTTTATTCAAAGCACCCTATTTAGATTAGGAAGCATCAACAGATTATTATCTTCACATTAAATCAAATCACTTGGCACCAAGAAACTCTGGCTTCTTGGCAGCAGGTTATTTATACAGATGAAAGCTGGCAATAAAGAATAGCCAACCATTACAGTTTTAGCATCTGAAATATCTGTGAAAACTCTTGATATGAAATATTAAGAGAATGGATGCTGGCTTTTTTTATTAAAGTACCCCCTTGCAGAGGAAATAGTCTTGAAAATTATTCTTTAATGTAGTGCATTAATTAACTTCTACCTAAAAATCCCATACGTTAGATTTCATGATTTATTTATTTTTTGGTTGTAAGATTTATTGTAGCAATTCAGTACAGTTGGATACCTTTCCTTTTTGTTTCATCCCAACAGTGTTTTTGTTGTATTCTTCTTTCAGTACATTAGCCTCTAAAGTAATCCCTTTTAAAGACAATGGTAGACCTGTGGTTGTTCACATAAAAAATTGCTTCTTTAAGAAAAGCAAAACGATAAATGCTTTTGTCTGGAGTATTTGTTTTATGAACATAAAAAGTTTTAAAGTAAAAGTGAAGTTCTGCTAGGTTTCAAAATATTTTGGAAAGTCACAGACCCAGTAACAAACCAGATTTGACCATGTTGTGTTGACATGCCTTGTGGTCATGTCCTCTCATTAACAAGCACAAAATAAACAGTAGGCATCTCAACTGTGAATGAAGCCAACTGCCTCATGATCAAGGACCACTGTAGCGAAAGGAAAGTTGGAAATCAGAAAGTTATGTGAAGATAAGGAAAGGGTTCGAAAAGGACAGTTATTAAAAATGGTATTGCAGATCCATGCGAGAACAGCAGAGAAAGATGTCCGATGAAGCTGCTGTTAATACAAACATATTGCTTTTTGCAGTGTGCAAAAAGTGATTTAGAATTGTGGGCAATGCAGTCAGGAAGCAGTGCTGTCTCTGAGGATGGCTGGAAAAAGAGAGGCCCAGCTTATCTTCAGGCAGAAGTGTCAGGACAACCTTTGACCTTCGGAAAACTTCTTTCCAACAGACTAGTGGTTCAAAAGGAAAGTGCAGGAAGCAGAAAAAGAAAGCAAAAGCAGCAGCTGCACTCTCCTGAAACAACAGAACAGTCAAGTGTGAGGTGTGAAAGAGCCAGGGGGAGGAGGAGAGGAGAAAGAAAGAAGAATAGCGAGAGTCTCTTCCCAGGTAGAAGCTTCTTACAGCTTAACTGGCGCTATGTCCTGAGGGATCACAGTGGAACAGACAAATGTCCTCACCTTCAAAATAAAATGTGAAGTGGTCTAACTGAAATAACAAATCAATGAGAGGACTGATGTAAAATAAACTACTGTACTTACAACTTGCTTGTTTATGTGCCTCTGAAAAAGGGCTTGTTTGCTCAATGCAATCCAAAACTGCAGTGTTTCTTCTAGACTTGCAGCTCCAAGTTGTAATCTTCTGCTTCAACAAGTCTGAAGTTTAAATAGACATGATCCACCAAGAAAAATTACACAGAATACAGGAAGGACTAGAATGAGTCACACAGGTATTTTAAGGAAGTTTTTAAAATAATCAGTAATAGAAAGCTACGATTTCCTCACTTCACATAGGTTTGTTTATGCTCTAAAAATAAACTGTAAGATTAAACTTTCATCATTAGCATTAGCTTTCGTAACTCTGAACAGAGCTTTATTTTGTCACCATAGACTCAGTGACATTAGCATTTTAATATCTGCAGTTGGCAAATATTTATAGCAAAATTGTAGAGTGAACATACACAGTCACTTGTACATATTAAACAAAAACACATTTTAATTGAAGTATAGAAATAATTTACAACCTATAATATGTATTTTCATCAAATATTTTAGATGCATTTCAAAACATAAAAATGACTATTGTTTATAGTGGGAACTATTTTTTTATTATACCTAATTCTTTTCTCATTTTACATAAAAGACTATGTTTGATGTTTAACGATGTTACTGAAAGACTCCATAGAAATATCAAGTATCGTTGATTAAAATTGTATAAGATAGAATATAAAATATAGGATTACATGGAAGACAATGTAAAGAATTTGTATCTAGTTCACTTTGTAATTAGGGAGAGAGAAATTGGATTATATTGATCCAATTAGTAGCATTTTTCTCTAATACTTCTTGATTGTTTGCATGGTGCAGTAATGATTGCCATTTGCTAAAGTGCCTTCTGTGGAAAGGCATATTTCACTCCTTATCTGACTGAAAGGGAAGGAAACACTATTATCATGGATGTCTGCCTTTGAGCACTGATCACTTCTTTATGTTTGATCAGAAAGTGACAGAAACATTTTTGTGAATCCCTGTTTGCACTCCTATAAGCTAGCAATAGAATGAAGACTAAAAAGACCTGAGAAATCTGTCTTTTTCAGAGCATAGCCAGGCAAGTACTAATTTGAGAAAATGTCATAATAAATTTTCAAAGCTGCCCTTAAAGTGCTCTGAAGTTTTGAATGCCAATCTTTGAAACCTTTCCTGGCAGAATGCTTTCCAGGTGATGTCTCATCAAAATTTCAGAAAACCATGGACTTCAAAAATATCCTCAAGATAAACTCCAAGACAAAGCACCTCCAATCATGATGACCTTCTTGAAAATATTTTCTACCCTTCTTGAAACTATTTTGAATTGTAAAAAATACTCTAGCCAAGACATCTTGATGGTTTTAGTCATTTAACACAGTATCAGCTCTTTCAACATACTATTGGAGACCAGCACCTACAGATAATTCTGCAATTAGTTACAAAGAGAAAATATATCATCTGTAGTTCAGTAACAGTAATCTACAATATTTGAACTACCTTGGCTTGGCAGTCTAGGACAGGAAATGTAATAGATCTGAAATCTTTGAAGAAAAGCATTGTGCTGCCCATTTAACTTCCACAGTGAAACACATATTCTCTCTGTTAACTCTGTTCTGTTAATTTACCACTATTTAAATTACAGCCAAGTTGTTAAATGCCACCCAGAGACAAGTATTTCTGGCAGACCTCAGGGTCAAAGGCCATGGTGACTTATGATGTTTCACATCAGCTTCAGTTTAAAGGATGTAGAGTAAAGCTGAAAAAACAAAAGCCTCTCCAGCTTGTGACTGTTACAGAGTGATTATTCAAATATTTGTGATAAAGAAAAAGTAAAAAATATGGCATACACTGTAGGTGTTTTTTAAAATATTTTTATGTTTCGTTCTGTTGTATTTGAAAGGCATAGAGAGTAAAAAAAATGTGTCTAAGACAATACTTAATAAAGTGCATGATTTGCAAACTGCAAATCATTTAAAGAACTAGAACAGTAGGAAGTGATGCTTAATGAGTTCAAATCTTTAGACAGATACGCTACAGAATACTGAAATATATTTTGGGTTTGGTACAATCACATTTTTCAGTTTTTCTAGTGTTAAATATTTTATCTAAGAGGTATCCCATGTTTAAAAATCACACACACAAAAAAACCAAACAGAATTACTGCCAGTGATAATGAGTTTGTAGATTTGGTACAGTGAGGTTTTGGCTTAAAAGGAAGAAAAATTTGAGATCTAAACCCTGGTTGAACATCAAGTCTTCTGAAGTGACTATAATTCTGAACAAAGGAGCATAGAAGAGAAAAGGCAAAATGGGAAAGCAATAGCTGGGTTTGACCACTACATTCATAGATGCTTATATACAGGACTTGGGGGCTGAGATCACAACTACTCGTAAGAGAACACAGTGACTACCTAAAACAAAATTTTGCTTTAGGATCCATCTATTATCTGAAGAGAGAGGGATCAAGAATAGTATAATTAGTAGCAGTGCAAATATTTGGCTTAGACCTGCAGTAAGATTGATCTCACTGTAGGTACCAGATTAGTTGCATATATTACTGAGGAGGTAGAAAACCACCATACTTCACTCTATACATGAACCTGTTGTCGTGAGCTCAAGTTTATCACATAATTTTTATGGTTACCATAAGAAACCATAAGTCTTTCAAAAATAGAAGATGACACAAAATGAAACAACAGATTACTGGAAAGAAAAAAGTAAAAAAATTCTCAAAGAAAAACTACAATTAAAATCAAAAAGAGTAGAATTGCCTAAACGAGAACTTGAATTTCAGTCAAGTCAATAGAGCATATAGGAAAGCTCAGAAATTGAAAGAACTGCAAATGAGAAAACTGAGGAACCAACACATGCACTGTCTGCTGAGAAGTGATAAGGGGATATCAACTACATCAGCAAACAGTTTCAGACAGTTGAATGGAATAACAACAGGGACATACCTAGAGATGTTCATTGCAGAGTGAAAGAATTCACCGAACATTTGGAGGCAAGAATGGATATGTAAAGTTAAGCACTGTTAAAAGAATATTCTAACAGCATATAAAAGGCATTCTAATCACCACATCTAATTGCAAAGAGGAATAAAGCTCTAAAATGGCTCAAATGTCTTACATACAAAGAAGAATAATTAACAATCAAATTGAAAGCTGCTATCTTGACAGATGATGTATATTAGAATAATGAAAATGCAGTCCATAATTTGAATGCTGAAAAGAAGAGAATTTCAGATTATTTTAAGTATAGCATTCTTTTTATGAAACTTTAACCAATTTTAAATTAAAATTGGTTTAACGAGGTTTTCTTTCTGTCTTCAGCTCAGCTCAATTTCTACCTGAATTTAAAGAATGAGTTTTCAGAAGTGGCTCTACCTAAGTTTGGGTTACCAAAACCAAGACGTTCTCAATCAGAAGTGTTCTTTCCTATTAAAAATTAGGCAATTTGTGTTTTCCACAAGAGGGTGCAGAAAACAGCTCTTAAACCCTGAGGTTAATTCTCTCACTGACAATCCTAGAATCAGAAGGAAATCTACAATACAGCAATCAGAGAGTACGTCTAAATGAACAAGTAATTTAACGCAAGAGCAACTTGTCCTTAGAGCGAAACAGCTGGTTTTCATGCCCCTGCATGCAGACTGTGCATTTTGGAGTAGAGTGTCAAACCATTTTTTTTGTGGACTTTCTGTCTCCCCTGGGTTTGAAGGACATTTGGTGATACCTGATTAACAGATCTGGGACTAATTTCCTTTGAAGGGAATTGAGTCTGCGTGCACCAAAACCATTCTGCAAAGAGAATCAGTGCACAGCAGTGACATTCAAGGAATTCACTTCAAAACCATACCATTGCTCCAAAACAAATCTCTAATCTAGATGCAGTGGTATGTCTGGACCAGACACAGAATCATCTAATCATTCAGGTTGGAAAAGACCCTTAATATCACAAAGTCCTACCATAAACCTAACACTATCAGGTCCATCACCTGATCATGTCTTTAAGTGACACTTCTACAAGTCTTTCAAATACCTCCAGGGATAGTGACTCAACCACTTCTCTGGGCAGCCTGTTCAAATGCTGGATAACCCTTTCAGTGAATAAATTTTTCCTAATAACCAACCTAAACCTACCCTGACACAACTTGAGGCTGTTTCCTTTCATCCTGTCACGTGTTGCTTGGGAAAAGAGACTGATGCCCACCTCAATACAATCTCCTTTCAGGTAGTTGTAGAGAGTGATAAGGTCTTCCCTGAGCATCCTTTTTACAGACTAAACAATCCCAATTCCCTCAGCTGCTCCTCACAGGACTCTAGATCCTTCACCAGCTCTGTTGTTCTTCTTTGAATGTGATTTACAGCAGACATGCCTCAGAACATTTGAAGTGCTGAAGGAAAGTAGCATCGATCCCAGCTACAAGCCATTAATGAAAAACTAAAGTATCTCAAATATATTAAGATGAATAGCTAGGTATAGTAACTGTAAATGTAGTAAGCTTTTTGAAGGCCTAGTTTAATTTTCCAATATTGTTGCCAGCAGCCAGGGTGTTTAAACAAAATTACTGACTCAAAAGTGTTAAACATGAAATGTTATAAATTCAACAAAAGTAATTCTTTATATTAAGTAATGAAAATTTAAGTGAATAGATGCAAACAGTATAATTTTCTCAGTCAACAAAAGTCACAAGAGAGAAGATCTAAATCTGCCAGTGATGCAGAAATGAACACTGGCAATGCTGATTTCTGGAATGGAAAGGAGGAAGCTCAGTCTGAACCACAATTCTCTTCAGGGCTTGGTTTGGTTGACTTGTTTCTTTTCTCAAAGGTTCTACATGAAACTCACTATCAGGTTATAATGATGAAAATTGATGGAAGGCTTTTCAGGCTTTAATGTTAATGCACACAATTTAGTCTCCTGAGCAACTCAAGTCACGTCATTTCCCATAATCTTTGCTTTGTATCCACATGTCTGTCATATACTATGTTCTTAACAAAAATTCTTGATTTTGAGATGTCATATATGGAGAGTACACTGATTCTGTTGCTGATGTATTCCTGTAGTTGCTCATCCTCATCACTGTGGAATATATGCCCTACATTTTTTAGCCTGATTCTTTTTATCTTTCAACCACTGAACACCCTTCCCTGAACTAATTCAAGTTTCCTATACTTTCATCAGCTTCCTCCCTGTCAGAGTACTTACGGACTGCAAACAGATTACCTCTGAACCTTTTCTTTGATAAATGTAAATTGACTTTTTAAAATTATTTTTTTAATTTGCCTAACAAGAGGGAAGGCTGAGACATTTAAATTTATCATTGACAGTAACAGTCCAGGAGGATGCCAGTCTCAGCTGTGCAGGTTCTGGCTGAACATACAAAGAGTGTGCAGAGATGAAGAGCTGTGCAATAAGGAAACTGGTGTGTCTGCCTTCAAAACCTGGAAAAAAAATCTGATATCAGAACACCCAAACTAAATTCTTCTAAAAGAAACTGCTTTAAAAGAAGGAATATTATAATCAGGATATGTCCCATAAGCAGGGTGACAAGACAAAATAACCAAAGAAAATAATGATTGAACATCATAATATTTTTAATAAGGCTTGATGGTCTGTTCATGAAAGTAGGTAATGGAGGGGGAAAAAAGTCAGCAGAAGTTGCTCACTTATCATTAACCCTAAAAGTTCCATTAATTTGTCCTGCAAGCAAAGTACCACGATGCGTCAGGAGAAGATAACAATCCTGGCTAGTGAAATGGTACCAGAACACACTGAGTTAAGCAATATAGGGTGGAATCTTTCAACTGAAAGACAATTATAGAATTGACAGAGGACCCATACCAGAGACATGAGAAATACTATATCGACTACATGAAAGCTTTTGGCTCGGCAGGTCAGCTAAGATCACTCAACTTATGGAGCAATAAATAGTTCCTTCTGAACGCTGGAAAAGCTGTAATCAATACCTATTCTACTAAAGACTTTTTAAAAAATGTCCAGAGGAGGAATATTTTTGTTCTCTCACATGTCATTGTAATTATAAGGCATTGAAAAAAAAAACACCACAGTTGTGAGGCTCAGCAGGCATCTTCAGGTGAGCACAATAAAGGCTAACAAAACTCTGTTACCATCAGCAGACTTCTGAGTGTTGCTGGATGAGCTGTTCATTGTTCTAGGGTAATAATTACCTATTGAATGACTGCAGGATAAAACAGCATAAAAAGCAAGTGTTTTGGTGTTGCACATACTATCTGTCATGGAAATCACTAGGGCTCTGATGCAAAATTGGCAGTTGCAATGTAAGAAACAAATAGAATAGAAAAGAGTAGCTAACAATTTTTTAAAAGGTGGCTTTGTGGCCACAGACATGCTCTGCATCATCAGTCATGTCACTTGATTACTTTCCATTTGCAACCATCTCATTGTCATGTTGCTACTACACTTCTCTACAGCTAAAAGAGATTTCTAAGGCAGTGAAATCGCGGAGATTTCTCTGGCTTGAAGAGGCAGGCTAATCAGTTTGAAAAAGGATCACTTTTAGAAGAGAGAAGTAGAGACACATGACAGAGATTACATCAAGAAAAAACAAAAGCTACTACTTTTGCAGGTCCACAGGTTCAAAATGCCCCCCAGTTTTGTGTGGCTTTGTGACACTACTGCTAACAGTTATGCCACTCGCATCTTGTCTACATTTTTATGCTGTACATTTAAAACATAATTGCTAAACTCACTCTTTGCACACTATCATAACCCATGAACTACTGGGTCCTAAGCATCACAAAAAAATGTCTGTTGTCCCAGCAGGCTGTCCAATCTGGTGATGATATGTTAAATAGCAATAAAGTTGGTTCCCGTATTTTTGAAAACTTTTCTGAAGTCTCCTGTCAATAGCATTTCATTGTGGATATATATTTTAATTAGATATTTCTTAATATCTGTTTTGTATTAGATTTATTCTCCTTGGATTTGATTTGCTTTATCTGTTTTATTAATGTATGAGCTAATATTGGTGAAATTCTGCTTTCTCTCCTGCCCACATAAACTGAGAACAACTCTAAAATTTAAATTGATACTGACCCCTCTGAGAGGAAAATTCATCCATTTCTGCATAATTTAACTTTGTCTAAGAGCTGTAGTATGAACACTATGAATGGATTTTCAATACTGTTTTGCTATCTAATTGTACAGGTGGAATTCACAGATTTCTTCTGAAAATGTAGAGAGAATTTAAGCAACTAATTTTCACTGGTTTTACTAGATTGTGGGCAACGTTTTCCCTTAGGCATTTGTAAATCCTCAGGGTCTCTTTGCCATATTTTTTGATCACCAAAGACATAGAAATACTGAAATTCTGCCACTCTCAACCCAAATTCTTGCTGTGTAAGCAGAAAAGAAGGATGTTTCATTGCTCAGGCTGTGTCCTACATGTTTTCCCATTTGACAAAAAGAACTCTGCATAGACAGGTGTGTTTCTGGATGGAACGGCCAACAGAGATTAGCTCTCATTGTGCTGGGGAAGCTCAACCTACAGAAATGCACTCTCAAGAGGCGCCTGAAATGACTGAGTCTCCTAGCCTGCACTGTTGCATATGCAGTTTCATCTCCACTATGGGCAGGACAAAAGCATAGGACAAAACATGTTGTCAAACCTTCAATTCACCAACAGTGTTTGTGACATGAATTTTAAAATCATAAAGAGAAAAATGGGCTTATGTTCCACATATTGCAATGAATTAATGGCTTCTCACATCCCAGTTTGCCTGCTGAACAGCAAGGGGCTGTTGTCCCCAGGGGCTACATCCCCGCAGAGCAGGACTTCCTTATATTTTGCTTCTGCAAACATCTTTCCTTATCACCTTCAAAGCCTCAAAATGCTCTATGGATAGAAAAAATTCTTATAGGGTCCTTTCTTTCTCCCACATATTCACAAAGCTTTTATTTCAGTGCTATGATAGGATTTCAGTTTTATCAGCTCTAGGTTTATTCCAGCAGTAACTTTTAAAGAGTTATAACTAAGCTGTGTTTCCCCAGCTTCTGTAATCCTCTGTGAAGAAGTGATATAAATGAGGTACATTATTATTATACATTACCACAAGAACTAACATTATAATTAGGTACTGTATCCACTTTGTAATCACTATGGATTTAATTTCCAACCGAAAGCATCAAAGTCTGAGGAGAGTGACCCCTCTATTGAACAATTCCTTTTCATTTTCTTTGACAATGAATTTTCAAAGGCAAAAGGGGGGCATGGAGGAATGATGTTTTATTCTAAAGCTTCTACATAATTATAGCAATTATAGAAACCTTTTGTGTGCTTGGTCAGCTCTAACTGCTCACATTTAGCTGTTGGTTAGAAGTATCTCTGAGAGATATAATGCATTTGCTGCACCGGAGTCTGTCCCACCATTATAAATCCCAGCCAGGCAGACTAATGATTGCAGAGCTTAGTGGAAAAGGTTAGTAATAAATATGGAGGATGTTAGTACAAGTAACATAAAAGGAATTTAGAAATCTACTTCAGCAAATTACTGTGTGCTATTTTACCTGTTTCTTACTCTCTCTTGTTATCAGAGGTATTAAAGCAGCACCTAAATGCCACAGTAAAGACTTGGGCTCCATTGTGCTAGATATTCAACAAACACAAAAGGAGGCCTTGTCCTACAAAGGTTTGCTGCCATGCTGCACCCCAAAGGTCTGGAGCACAGAAACTATTTTAGAGAGGCTCTTCTGCCATAAACTATTTATTTGAGTACATTGAATTATACCAAAAAAACCCTGACATTATTTTTTCACTAGTATAACTGTGTGTCCCCCACCTCAGGGCTTTTCCCATTTCCCAATGCAGGTATGGTAATGAGAGCTTGAGAAAAAGGGTCAGATATCTGAGTGTCTGAGAAGTGCCAAAAAATTCTGTGTAATACCTTAGGCAGTCAGAGTGGGTAAGACAGCAGAAGCAGACAAATCCGATCTGCCACAGGCCATGGAACAGCAGCTTTCCAGCCCTGAGACCAACGGAAATGCCGAGACTCACTGAAACTTTAGAAGGATTTTGCCTTGAATGAAATATGCAGGATATTTTCTTAAGGACTGAAAGCAAAGCAGAAAGAGAGGTTTCAGCTGGTTCTTCTCTTTAGAGATGAGAGCAGCTGAAGGGAAAGGACTATATGACTAGAAAAACTGCAGCCAAAGAAATATCAGTTGGGGACTGTGAATTGCTCCAAGTCATTCAATAAGAAGTGGAGTTCACTGATCAGTTTGAATGCCTGAGTCCTGGAGCTGCCTGACTGGGTCTTCTCTGTGTTTTCAAAGCATAAATGGGGTTTTTGTTATTGTTATCAATATTATTTTTGTTCTGAAATTTATTTAAAAATTAGTTAAAAGTTAAGTGTCAAAATGTTAGGTATTGACATTATCAAACTATTTCCACCTTTTGAGTTTAGTTTCATTTTTCTTTGATTCATCTGCTTATTGGTATTTTTAAGATTCTGATTTTTCAGTCTCTTTTGAGATGGATTATTTTCTTTTTTGCTCTGTGTGTTCTCACAGGAGAAGAAAGTCATTACTGCTTACTTCTATTCAAAGTTTTTGTTTGCTTAAAGACAATATTTTGCAAGCAAAATTAAAACATTATTATTTCATATCCTATCCTGATAATTTTATTCATACTTGCTTAACTCTTACAAAAGTCTATGATCAGTATGAAGGAAACAGGCAATATTTTGAGTCCAGGTATATAATTTAATGTTTGATACTATGGATTATTCTGTCCTACCAATGTTAGATTCTTAATATTCTTAATATGACCGAATAATGTTTTAGCAGTATATCTAGTCTTCCAGGTGGAGGCTAAGAGAGGAATTCTTGCATGCCATGTGTGCCTACCTGTCATACGCACTGTGCCTTATTGATATTAACTCCATCAATCATAAAACTTCACATCTATTGCTTTTTGTATCTTGTTCATTTTCATCCATCATATTATAACCCCCAACCATCTTTTCCTTCACGAGTGTTGTGGTACTCAAGTATTTATTCTGATCTGTTTCCCTGACCTTTCATAATAACTTTCATCATACCATTTTCCTTCATAACATTTTACCTGTCAGTGTAGTCTTCTCTTGGGCTTGGTACATTTTCTTAGCCTTAAAAACAGTATCAGAAGTTCCCGTTGGAGAAGGAGGTGGGGAAGGGAATGTGGGGAGGAAGAGTGAAAAATGGAAAAAGTGAAGGACAAAGAGGAAAGGAAAAAAAATACAAGTTTCGAGAACTCTTTTTACCCATTTTCTCCATTTCTTTACCAGCTTGCTTCATGAGTGCAAATCCTTCAGTTACATAATCTACTTTCCACAGGAATTCTTTATTGATCATACCCTCCCTTGGCTATTTACTTATTTTCTTGTATTTGAAATGGATAGTCTTTTCTGAATTGTCTTCCAAGTACAACATTTTTTTTCACAGCCTCAGTTGTCTGTCACTTTTGACCCAGACAAAATGAATCTTCTGCATCAGGCAGTCTACAGTGTATTTGTGGCCACTTGGGCTGCTTGAGTATAGGGACTGCCTTGACTCTGTTTTTAAAAGGCACGTTTTTCAAAATGAAGGGATTTTAAGGCTCTGTGATTTCCATGCTATCACTGCAATCAGTAATATAATGATTAGTAGTACACTGCTATGTATGTGTATTTCCAAGGACAGGATGTATACTGGCTAACTTTTGCTGGCCCATAGCACCTCCCAGAGTGTGTTTTAATGGCAAGGGAAGTCAAATGGGAGCAACAGCTAAAGACTGTTTCTCCCAAGAGCTTTTCTCAGATGTACAGAAAATGCCTATAGACCTTCCCATATCATGAAGATATTTCTTGGGTGTCTCCCATAGCATCCATTTTTGTGACACCTCACCAGGACACGGCAAAGGGTTTGGGGCTGTGACAAGAGCAGTGAATTGGTCTGATACATATGGTACACTCCGCCAAAAACTGGTTCAAAAGACACCCTTCCAAATCATCCAGAGGGTCTCAGGGTTTCCTTAATAAGTCTTAAAGCTCTCAAATCTGCTTCATTCTACTAATAATTCTATTAAATCTTGAGCAAACTATCATTTTATTCTCCTTCCTCATTACAAGAATATGTGTTATTATCCATACTGTTTAAAGAGCTTTTTACCACTTTGTTATTTTTTTTCCCCTTTGGTATTTTTTTTGCTTGATCCAGATGTCTTCACGACTTGGCCTTTCTAATACAGAGAAAGATTTACTTTCCTAAACCCAGGTACTAAATCCTCAAATTATGATTTAAGTGGACATTTACTATCATGTTAGATAGCTATTAGAAGCACCATTCTCATTCAAAGCATCCAGGAAAGTACAACTTTAGAAATGAGCCATGCCATTGACTAGAATTATAGACCAGTTTTGTGCTGCTATATATAGCTGTGCAGGCTCCTAATTCAGACAGTTCCTCTTTATTTAATAGCTCTTTCTAAGAATTTCAGAAATACCCCTCTGTGCAAATGGTTGCTATCAATAAGCTTGTGATATGGGTGTATGGGAAAAGGCGCTCCTCTCAGCTATTTGATTGTTAGATATCTTAGTGGTGATCATTTACAGGACATAATTCCTAATGCTATGCAAATCCTAGGCTTATAAAAGCGTGAATCATTAGGTCTATTTTGGCAGACCTTCATGAAGGTGCTCCAGGGATTCGCTGAGCCCATTATTTATCTTCTGTTGTCTTAAAAGGTCAATCTGTAGCGAATTAGTAAGTGTAAATTACATTCCAGAAGCAATAACGAACACATTCTACGCCAGAGATCCAATGCAACAGAGTGTTGAGGATCAGGATATACAGTGGTGACACTAGTCTGGGTCTGAAAATCAAAATCACTAATCCATAAGTTTAATTTTCCCACGTGACATGTAATTTTAACAGAAGTATTTACAATGTGGGTACCCACACCCATTACAGAAGATGATAAACACATTTCGAGCAAAGACTCCTACACACAAACCTCCAAATCATTAGCATTAATTTCAAAATCAGATGTTGCTTTCTTCAAGCCTCAAGATTACAGTCAATCTGCTCCACCAAAGCAAGAAAAATGTTAGTCATTGGGACAAATTTTTTTTATATTCGTTTTCTAAGATTATAGCTTTTCTTTCCAGTACACTCAGCCCTTGCCCAGTGATTTCTTTCTCTTTTTTTTCTAAATTAGTTCTTTCATTTTCTGTAAATGGTCTGTTTAAAAACAGAAATACAGATGTATGTCAGTATTCCTCTCCTCAAATGAAAGCAGTGCCTCACCAGCAAAAAGGCCTATAGTACTCCCCCAGGAAAGGTACATAAATTTCACAGTTACCCAGTATTTCAACTTCATAGCTGCTGGATAGGAACTGCTAGGAAAAGAGCAATCCTTTCGTCTCCATGTAGAAAAGACAGTCAATTCTGATTGTAACTTAACAAGCAAGACTGATTTTTTTTCAAAACAAAAAATAGTTTACAGTTGAAAAATACTGTAAGTTAATCATCAGCATACATTGTATACCAAGCAATATTACAAGCCTAGTTTTGGTACAAGAAAAATCACTTACAACAGTCCCAAGTTGCCTGGTGCTAGGACATTATGTAAAACTTCTGCGGATTCATGCTTGTTGACAACCAGACCATGTGGGTCTTATTAGCTTTAACTCAAGAGTGTAGAACTGGGCAGACTCAAAGGCAGAGGAAATTAGGGACACACACAGTTTGAGGCCCTCCAAGCAGCCAGAGAAAAAAAGCAAAACCAGATTGATAAACAGGTTATGCCAGAACCAGAATTCATGGGGCAGAGGTATGTGATGAAGTCCCACAACCTGTGCTCTGGGGATCAGGCTGAAACTGCCCTGGTTGCAGCTGCTTTTGGTGCTATTCATCTATTAGGAAGATAAGACTGAGGATTACCTGTCATGTAGGTAAATACCTGTGTTCTTACATTTTTTCTGTTATTAATATGCAGAGAACTACCTCTGTACTAGTGAATTATTTGGAGTTATGGTGGTACAATTTGTTTTCTGTTTTTAAAGCTTTCCTTTCCCTCTCTTCTATTTACATTATAACACCTGTGATTCTCCTCTGCTCAGTAGACTTTGTCTGTGCCGAGTTTTCTTTACAATTAGCAGGGCTGGTTCAGTAAAAGGCTCACTCTGGCAGTAAAAGACCCTGACTGTACAGTTCCTTATTTGAGCCAAATGTGTTTGCTAAAATCTAGTGCATCCTCTTGGCCCAAATCTATATGAACTACAGTGTGTGTGATTTGTGGGGGCTTTTTTGATGATGCTTCTGCTGGGTAATGAAGAACATGCATTATTTTCCACTCTTTTCCTTTGGTACCTCCTCTTAAAACGGTATTTCAAATTCTTTGCCAAAGTTTTCCCATCAGTATTGCTCTCACCACTCCACAAATTGTACACTTGCCTTCTCAAGCTCCAATCCATTTTTTGTTATTCCTCTGATAATCAACAGAGGTTATGATCACCACTTTTCAATATCCAGGTATGTCCCTTCAGTTTCTAATGTTGCATTATAAGATTGGGGTCGGTGGCATGGGATGCTGTAAATTCACATTAGGGGACTGTCTAGCTACGAACTCTTTCAAATTAGACTGAAGAAAACAACTGTACAAAGTCAACCACACAGCCAAGGTCACAGCCAAAAAAACTGGAAAGGGAAAACTCAATTTTTGGATCCCAAGATAAAATCATGATCAATTTTCATTAATTTAGTGCTTTGTAAAATGACTCTGAGGTAATTTTAGCAATATATTCTTATTGGTGATCTGCTGAATCCTGGTGCTATCAAATCTCTCAATTTTCTTGCCAATTATGAGATATTTTTTTTATGTGCTCCCTTAGAAGCCTTCATTTTCTGGGAATGGTGATAATCTTTGATAATTTCAGCACACATTAACAAAATAATGGAGTTTCTTACCTCTGTTCAAAACGAGATATTCAAAATTATTCTTTTTAATGAATCCAACACTGAATGAGAAATAAGTATGTATTTATTCCAAAAGTTCCTTGCATTATTATTTCATTATAATTTTAATGGCCAAGGTCTGTTTTCAAGTGTTTAGGCTGTTAATATTGGAACATCTTTAAAAAGTTCTGAAAGCTGAGACAAGCTGACCGTAAATCAACAATGCCAAGCTGTTACAAAACCCCAGAAATTTGAATATGAGATAGATTGTAACCAGAAAATTACATGAAATAATTTTCCCACACAGTGCTGGTATAGATTCATCTGGCATACTGTGTCAAGTTTTAGGAACATTGTGTTGAGATATACGTGGAAAAAGTTCAAGAGATGTCAATTCTCTGAAAGAACTGGGGTTGCTTAGCTTAAAGAAGTCAAAAAGAAGGCATTAATCAACAACAACATGAAAGGATACTGCAGGGATGATAATTATTTTTTTTTTTTTTTTCATATCTATGGCCTGTGGAATAAGGAACAATGGATGTAAAATTGCAGCAACATGCAAATTAAGATATTAAGAAAAGTAACATTAAAGAGATTGGTAAAATCCTGAACTAGATTACCTGGAGAAGCATTGGAGGTCTTTAAGAACAAATCAGGCAATCATCAACAATGACTCTCACTTTGAAGAATGGGGTTAAATCACATGAGGTCCTTTCCTATTATTATTCTTCATTTTTCCAGCATATGAAAGAAGACTTACAAACTGATTAAAATATGTTGAAAGACCCAACAGAGAGGAGAAATTTCAAGAGACCTTGACTTTATAAAAGAGAAAGGGAGAATGCCTCCCATGCTCCAAGCAGGGCCGGACAAAGCAGCAGTCAGATCTGTGTCGTATGATCAGGATATGCACATCTCATGGGAGGATGTTAGCAACACACTTTGTTCTCCACTACCCAATAACTCTGTAACAGTTTCTTCCTGTTATCATTCTTTACCTTCCTCATATCTCCTGTTTACAGTCTTGTCCCTTGGTTCATTATTCACTATTCCCTTTGAAATACTTTGAAACAGCGAACTTCCCAAACAAGATGCTGTTCATTCTCTTGGTGTGTCAATCAGAAGGCCAAAGGAAAGTAAAAGAAAAATCCTGTTCTCAGACATGTCCTACTCTCCTTGAGTTTCATTGGAGCTGTACATGCATTTGAAATGAAGCTGTCTTGTTTAAGTAGCAAAAGTGCGCGTACCTGTTTGTTTGCTAAGCAAAGAACCTGGTGCTGAGAAGCTGTCTCACTGCATGTCCTCCACAAGTTTGTTGTAAGAGCAGATCTGAAAACTAGGCACCAGGGCCTGTCATGTACCAGCCACTTCAGCTAGTGAAGGGAAGATATCTCCTTCGTACCAAAATTTCACGAAGTAAGGAGAGTTCCAAAATACCCATGTACCATTAGCTGCTCTCTTGAACATTACTTCTTGTTAAGATGGAATAGTATGTGCTTTATAAAAAGAGATAAACTATAACCTCTTCCAGTTCTAATTATAATGAAAAAACACAGTAAATTCTTTCAGTGTCTGTGTAGACATGTTACATCACAGCACTCCCACTGGAAAACATCACAGCTTAATTTCCTAAGAGAAAAGAAACAGGTACACAAGGCACATTTCAATTAGGATGTGAACATATCTATGTATTAAGAGCAACACAATCATGCTTCTTCAGCTCACGCATGAAAACCTGATCCATGTTGACCTGCAAAACTCTCTACTGTCCACTTTACCGGGGTACATTGTAACATGAAAATAACTAGACTGTAATTGTTGACACTATGTCAGTGAAGACAGTGTTGCATTTCAGTACTGCTTTGAGCATCTGAATAATTAATCAACTGTAAACCTTACAGTAAGTAAATCTGCATTACAAATGCATTGTTAATAACTCCTTGTGAATGAAGGCTTGAGACTTGTATTTAGGCTCTGACTGTAATTTTACTACTTTAAATCTAATTATCATTTTTTGCTCTTCATTTGACACAATATACTGGCACAATTGATTTTACCATTAGACTATTTCAGAAAAATATATACTAGTTGCCCCAAAAGAAATAGTTTTAAATTATTCCCTTTTGGAAAGTACTTCCTAATGTAATTGTTCTGTGGTTTCCTCCAGCTATCCAATCCCCCAACAAATAAACACTATATTGATGCTCAAGGCCACTTCTCAACTTCTAAAATTAATAATTTCAAAAATCCATTATGTCTCTAACCAAATTTCTCTTTTCCCATAGCCTTGCTCAGATTCTGAGGGAAAAAAAAAAAAAGAAAAAAAAAGAGAGTAAAATTCTTTTTCCAGCAACTGTATATTTGTTACCTAATAGTATAGCATTGAGATTTTTCCCCCACTTTTCCAGTATGAATTTTTTCTAGTTTCTGCATGCACCTTCCTTCCTTATCCATAAGCACCTCTAAAATTACTTATTTCACCTTTTTAGTTCTCTTTTTTTGCACTACGCAAACAGCATTATTTTGTTTCTGAACTGTGACTGCATTATAAATGAGAGGAAAATATTTAATAAATTGTACTAAAGGGAGTAACGACTTTCAAAGATGAATTCTCATAGGAAAGATTTTCCATTGTTGTAAGCCTTAGTATAACCTCTATAGCCATTCAGTACCCCATGACCTTTCCAGAATTCACAAATAACAGAACACAAATAAACAGTCTTGAATGCTTTCAATTATATTTATTCCAACAGAACAAAGAAGTTCACTTTTGGAAATAAGACAAAGGCTGTTGACTGCATTTGGAAATTTTAGCCCAACCCTCTTCTAGGAAAAATAAGCCATATGCAAAAAGATATTCTGAAAAGTTTAATGCACAACACTGAACTTAAGGTGGTTAGGCCAGTGAGCTTCATCACCCCAAGAGACACAATGCTACAGGTCTCCGTATGAGAGATTCTTACTAGAATGATACCCCTTTGGTTACTACATCACTGCTGCAACTGCACAGACACCTATTTTGTTTGGAATAAACATAATTAAACTTTTTTTTTTTTTTTCTCCATTATAGCATCTCCACAGCAACATAAACCAAACAAGAACAAAGAACCATTGTCCCAGAATAAACACGTGGGGGTTCGTAACCTCATCTAGGTTGAGGTTACTCATGAGGTTGTAACCTCATCTAGGTGTTCCTGCTCTGGCAGGGGGATTGGACTAGATGATCTTTCGAGGTCCCTTCCAATTCCTAACATTCTGTGATTCATATTGGTAATGTAATTTGCAGCGGTGTAATTATGCCAATATATTTGTCAGTGGATAAAAGTCTTCCTAAAAATGACTTGATGACTTGAAGGAGAAAAAGAAGGTGGGAAAGATGGTAAAGTATATGTCTACTACCTTGAATTCTGTGAGCGTGTAAATCCAGTCAGTCTGGTCCCTGGAAAAGCTGCTCACTTGAAAACACTGCTCTCAGGCATTAATGCAAAATGTGAACATTAAATAAGAATAATTAATTATCATAGAGTGTAGATTATCTTATTTTATTAGATAGCAAACATTTTGGTTAGACTTGAGAGTAAAAGCGAATCCACTACAAGAACTAATAATACTAACAAGGCAAAGGAAGGAAAACTGTAGAAGGAACCTGTTTTGTAGAACAGAAACCAGAAACTGTAACCTGGACAATGTGAAAATTCAAAATGAAAGATAACAGTGTGGCACAAAAATGTGGAAGAAAAACATAGCTATTAAAAATTTTATAATTGTGACTGCAAAATGCAGATGCTGACTGAAGAAATCTATTTCTACTCTGAACTGTCTTATCTATGGGATGCCTCTGAATAGATATTTTAAAAGATAAACAATTAATTTTAGCAAGAATGGGAAGGTTTGAATATACTCTCCTAACTAGCATCTTCTTAATTCACTCAGTCTAATAATATTGATGTGTTTTGTTGAAAGTAAAATAGGACTGTACATTTTTTTAAAATAAATACAGATCTTCCAGAAAAACACATTCTGAAACTAACAACTGCTTCTTACAAAGAAAAGCAGTTAAATTGATCTGAATTACATGTTGCTTTCCTTTTCTGAAGGAGTCAGTAGACAGCAAGCATCACAGCTAGGAGCTAAAGGAGTGGTAAAATCAACCTGCTGTCAGTTTTGATCTTGCATCATGGTGCTCTGCCTTCCCTGTTCTAAGATTTTAGCAAACTTTCAGCTCTGAGAAATAAATGCTGCTGGCTCCACTACTTATCTGCTAATTTGATGCTTGCCTCCTATGAGTTCCCCTTCAAATAGCTGCTCAGATATTAGCTACTCTGTAAGTAAATAATTTTTTGAAAGCAGTGAATCTAGATATTTCCTGTGTTAAGTGACAGCTCATTGAAATTTTATTTAGATTACTATTTTTGATTCAGACAACTCATCTGCACTAGTACTACAACAGGTACATAAGTGTTTTCCTTGTATCTAGTCTATTATATTTGGGTGAAAACACCTCTGATGAGGAAATGAGTCAATGATGCCTTGAGTCAATGATATCTTCATAGTCACTGATGAATAAAAGTCATCACCTGTAAGTCATTGTGTATGCCAATCAACTGGAATGAGAAGCATTTTTTCACAGAAAAGATTTCTTAGTGTAAGATTCAGTTAACAATGTGGCATTTCCATTTATTCTATCAGCTTGGGTTTGTTGTTTTTTGGTTTTGTTTTGTTTTAAAAAGGCACTGTAAGGTCAAACTTGACATTATAATTTGACTTTTTTTTTTAGTCAAGATTCTGAGAACACTTGAAGGCTAAAGTAAATGTGTCTATAAAGATTTAGTAAATGTTTCTATTCAGTTTATACTCATTCTCCAGGGGACTTTTTTAATGGCAATAGAAACAGTTAATTTAAAGACATAAATATAATACTAGCCATATTTTCAAACAAAATGGCTTGAAATGAAAATTAGTGCTTTCTTATGATACTGGTCTAATTTTATAAAATCACAGTAAAATGCAAACCTCTTAATGTGATATTCCAAAAGTTAAATTAATTCAAGTTGGTCTTCTGTTTTCCCTATTCTTGCCCCTTCTCTCCTAGATGGTATAATTAAGATTAGCCAAATAACAGAAAAGAGCAGACTCTATATATTCTAAACATTATATAGATATGTATCACATATGTAGGAGTAGATATATCTTATCCCAATTAGACTGTAAAAAAGTAAAGACCGAACACACAAATCTGGTAATAAGGGTTAAAAGTAAACCTAGCAGTGAGGGTCAATTTTTGTGTGTTTCCTCTCCCTCAACAGAATTAGGACTAAACTCAGTAAACTGAATAGGAGTCTGTGTTGATGTTCACTGAAAGTTTCTCTGGACAGTTACGCATTAGGAACTGAGATTAAAATCAAGTGCAGGAAACACTGCTGTGAACAGGTAGCAAAGTTCCTTTTGACTTTTGTGGAGATTGAAACATCAGTATATCCTTGATAGTAAACCTTTTCTGCTCCAAAAGGATGCTGCTCTATTGGGTGCTCTGTTCTATTTTTGAATGCCAATAGATATTCTCTTTTCCTCATGGTTACTGCATCTAAGGACCTTCAGCATGTTTATTAAATATTATATTATCTGAAACCTTTTTACTTTCTAATTTTTCTCCAAGGATAGACAGGCATGCATTGAAATGTTATCTGGTGATTATTTAGGTTTATTTCACTATGTTACATTAAGGTAGTCTGTATTTTCAACATAGAATGGAAGATGAAAGAATGGTACCTTGCAGGGTATCAAAGTTTTGTTCCTTGTTTGCATCCTAGAGGTTCAAGCCTCAGAAATACATTCTCAAGCTGAGGGAAATAAATTTTTGACAGAAAAGGGTGAGATTTCAACTAAAATGAGCTTCTATTTTCCTCTTCTATCAGCAGAAGGAAAAGTTTTGACTTAGGCAAATAAGCAACAGCCACTTGCTAAACATGCATAACCACAACTCCTTGAATCCCACCCAGCAATCACGTACTTCACTATCTATGGAAAACTTCAGGCGATATGAGCCCATTCTGTTCACATTCCCAGTTGACCAAAAGCCTTAGGACTATTTTAGTGCTAGAAGACAAAATATCTTATGTGAAGACATGAAACATATTAGCTTTGATTCAGAACACTGACACAATCTCATACCTTTTGCCTGCCTGAGGTCTGGTTAGTTTCTGAGCTCTGGACTGGAGCACATACTCTACCCTGTGAGACTGTGCAGCTGTCAGCCTGAGGAAGGGTATTGCATTGGATATTAATTCCAGAGTTTAGAAGGTTTTGATTACCTTCACTACTCATATTGTTTTTCTGTTTCTTATAGGTCTCCTGATCTTGTGCTGCAAAAGCCTGAAATTGTCAACCTGTTTAAATTAATAGCAACTTTATCAGCCTGTTATTTCCAACATCTGGCTGGTAATGCAGAGCAATAACTATTAGGTAGTAATGTCAGTTTATGATTAGAAAAGATAATATTGTACTAGCAATAAATTTTGTTCACAATGCAGCAAAGATACATTAGAAAAGAGATTTGGGAAGGACTGTGCAATACCAAAAATAAAGAGGCCAAAGAAAACAATAATAATAACACAGGTGGGTTGAAAATACAATGCAAACAAAACATAAACTGAACGGAAAATTCCTGTTTCCAAATTCTTCATAACACATCACAACACATCACTTTATAACACATCAGCTTCTACCATGTTATCCCATGCAGTGACTAGCTCATTAATCTGACTGCTTTTGGAGAAAGATAGTGTTCATTTGGAATAAGTCTGCCCTGGTTTAGTGTTCAGTCTTGCAGAGGCTGACTTGAGGTCTTTGGGGTTTAAACTTCTCTTAGGACTACTGGCAGCTAAAAAGCACAGCAAGCTTTTGAAATCCTCATTGGAAAGAATACAAGGTAAGAAGCATTTTGGCCACCCTTAGGATGCAACTGTGAACATACTGATAGTACCCAAGCAAGCACATCAAAGGTACTTCAGCGTGTCAGACCCTCAGATATTGCTTGGTATACTTTCTTAGACTGAAGAAAACATTTCACCTATAAGAAACCCCTTGCAAGAAGAAGAACATAATGAGAAAAAATATCTATACATAGCTTTCTTCTTGAATGCCTTCTCCCTGGATAAACAGTGACAAAAATGCTCAGGCTCAAATATAGACTCTCTTGGAAATGCTCAGATGAGTGATTGATTTATCATTTATTTTTAATGTTGAGAAGAGATATAAAAAGAAATAACGTTGTATTTAAGGCCTGATCCCACACCTGCACCTTTCAGTAGAGGGAATGACTCAGAGTAACTGTTCAAATTCAAACGTTCATTGAAAAGGTTTTGAAAGAGGTGGCAAAATAAATAGTAACAAATGTGTGGGACCAGATGTTATTCATGCAAGCACTCTAAAGGAAACTGAATGTAAAATCTGTGGCATGTTGCCTTATGTCTAAATCAGCCATAGTGCCAAAGGAGTAAAAGGCAGAAAATGTGACCTAAATTTTAGAAAAAAATCTATGAGGATTTAAAGAGCTACACCCCAGTGAACTAGACAGGCATGCAGAGCAAATTAGTTGAAATTACAGAAAGAATAGAGTTTTTAGACATCTGAATACATGTGATAAACTGAGAATGAATCCAAATGACAGATGGATGTCATGTTTCGGAAGTGATTGCCAGTTTGTCAGTTATGAGCAAGGACATATATCAGTGTGGCCCAGAGGGTACAATGGGCATCTGGATTTACAAAACCCTTGAACATGAACAACAAAAGCTGGTCAGGAAAAGCTGGAATAAAAGCAGGACCCACTGTGAATTAATAACTGTGTAAGAGATTAGAAGCAAAGGGCAGGAATAAGCAGTCCTCAAAAGAATGGTAGATTCTCAAGGGGTCTGGGCCATTTGATTTACCCATGAATGACATGGAAAGAAAGTGAAGAGTGAGGGGGTAAATTTTTCAAATATAAAATTATTTGTTTGTGAGGTGTTGCTGAAGGATATCAGAAGAGCATGTAATTGGCTACTAAATGGTCAGATGAAGCACAATACTAATAAATGCAAATCAATGCACTTAAAAAAGTAAGACCACATAGAAATGGATAAGTGCTAAATTACCTAAAAAAAGGACCTTGAAATCACTGGGGACACTGCTATGAAAATAGCTGTTCATTGCTTAGGCATTAAATCAAAAGAGTGTTAGTGATTATGAGGAAAGTAATAGAGACATCATTGCAATGATGTTTAAAGCCATAGGGTACCTTAACTTGAAAGAATACGGAGAACAAACAATTCTGGTCATCCTATCTCAATAAAGATATAATAGGATTAAGAGCAATTCAGGGAAGAATGATGATGCTTTGATACATGGAGCAGTATCCATATGAAAGTTATGCAACAAAATTAGGAGCCATGGTCCTAGCCAAGAATGACAGAGTAATGCAATAAAGAGCTATAAAATAATTAATGGAACAGAGCTGTTGAGCAGGGGAAGACCTATTCTTTATTTGTCGTACAAGAGGACCTGGAAGACACCTCATGAAATAATCATACAGAACTAAAACAATTAATTAAACCATAGATTAAGTTTGTACATGGGTTTAAAGAACAACTGTAGTAGAAAAGTTAATGAACAGTTGTTAAATAGAGCATAGAGCTGAAATGTTTGGGTCATGATGTCCCTGAAGGGGCACAGTACTTAGAGAGTGAAAGTGCCACAAGGGAAAGCATCAGTCTATGTGTCTGCTGTATCCTTATATTGTTTCCCTAAGTGTCTCTCACTGAGTGCAGGAAAACAGAGCTTCAGTTTGATACAGACCTTATGCTCTTACGCTCTGCTTCAAGTGCTTTCATTTGCTTTCATCCAAACACACATTATAATTGAATCAATGCAAATCTGGGTGCTCTGGAGTGGGTAACTAGGTGACCTTTTCAGAAGACACGCAGTCCTTAAACTATTTGGCTGTGTTGGGAAGTAAATTCCTGTATAAATTATGATACTGGATTTGTAGCACATGGTGCTCATTTGTTTATAAGTAGGTTATACTACCATATCCACCCTTTATACACTGCTCCTGCCTGCATGAAACCATACTGTAACCTCATATGCACCCATTTCCTTCTGAATTATTCTATGAGAATTTCTATGTTAACCTTTCCTGGAACTCACCTACCTCAAAAAAAAAAAAAAAAAATATATATATATATACATATATATATATATATTTTATGGAAAAGAGGTTTCCTCTTGGTCACATCAGTTATTTTCCCTACTGTATGACAGTAATTGCAGAGACAACAATGAGCAGCAGGGAGTGAAAGGTAGGAGATGATTACGACAACACTGCTGCCAAATTTGTTTGTCAATCTACAATCTTGGTGCACGTCATACAACTAAAGAAAGAGAATCTGGCCCTGAATATTTCATCCTTATTCCACTATGCATTCACAGCCATTGAATATGGACAAAAACTGTTCTACTCTTAATTGCTGTCCGAATCTCTTATCTCATAAGACACCAACAGTTCTCATCAGTCTAAGCTGACAAAGATGATGTGTTTTGCATCATGATCTGTTCCTTTAATAAAGATTCTGGTCTCCATGGGCTGAGCTCAGTAGCTCTGTGTTACACATAATCTCCTTAATCAGAGAGCAAAAAGCTAGGTTGAAAGAATGCTAAGGCAAGCCCATAACCACAGAGAGATTTCACTGCTACATTTTTTGCTAACAAAGCACATCAGGTCACACCAGACCTCTGGGTTTTGCCTGCACCAGACAACTCCCATACAAACCTGTGAGATGCTTTGCTTCTTCAGCACCCTTTTAATGGCAGGAGTCCTCAGGTCCTCACAACTGCTAAGCACTAGAATATGCTAAGGACTGGAATATGTCTGTGAATTGTATTGCTTTCGTTACCCAGTTTCACAAATTTAACATGGTTTTAATTAATTTTATAGGGGGTTTGTAGCACCTTGGGGTTTTTATCATCTAGGAACTTTTCAATTACAGCTAGCTAAATCATTAGAAACACCATATTAATACAGAAAAATGTACAAAACATGATAACCATTCCTAACAAAATCGGTTTGCACAGAAATACTCATCTAGTCATACCTTTCTCTTCTGCAAATGCCTAAGTTATCATGAATGTCAGTGACAGAAAGGAAGGTTTTGGAGAGTGTCATTGGCTATTCATGTGGCACACTCTGTTTTGCAGGACCCCCAAAGCAGAGCATCATAAATTCAGAGGGAGTTTCTGTGGTTAGTACCAATGTCTGAAACAAAATACTAGAACAATGACAACAACAACAAATTCCAGTGGCAGGAAATTTTTATTTCTATGGACACTTTTCAGTTTGTAATAAAAGGTAAAAACTGCAGTTTTGGCCAAGGAGAAGAGCTGTGTTCCCTGATGGATGACATAGTTTGCTGGTTCATTCCCCATATCCATGTTCTCTGCCACAGACCTTAGTCCCATATCAAACCATGGTACCCTCTATGCTTTGTAGATAGGAAGCCCATACTGGAAAACTTGTTACAGAAAGACCACCACATGTAATCTGAGATATAATTATTACAGTGGGAAAAAGGAGAGATTCCTTGGGAAAGAGGCAGTTTTTGTGAAAAAATCTTCTCTAAGATCCAGTTTTCTTTCCACTATGTTTAGTCCACAGAGATGCAATTGAAAGGAAACCCAAAAAAAATGAAGTTTGCTCATTCCTGCTCAGTCCTGATGGGCACAACTGAAAAATAGTCTGCTGTGATGACTATACCACTATACCACTATACCGCTACTAAGATTATATAGATATCACTTGTCTACATTATGTCTAAATGCACATTCTGCTTTTCCATTCTTTCTGATGCCCAGATCCTGCAAGCCTCCTGCTTTCTTATTATCCTTATAGTCTAGGAGTTCTCACCATGCAAGTCACAAGGGATCTGACTTTCTTTTTCTCAGCAATATTTTAACAGTAACCTGAGAGATGTTTATATCAGAAAAAATAAAATAGTATTAGGAAAAAAGGATTTAAACCAGCACACAGACTGTACTCACCGCCTTATAACCCTAATATCATGTCTTTTGCAGACACTCTCAACAGGCTCATGCATCTCCATTTCCATAAAATATTATTGTCTTTTATAATATTTATTTTGAATGCTGTACACAGATCATCTTTATGTTTATCCCTTTACCTTCAACTCTTTGCTGGATGTTGGCTTCTCTTGAGTTTTATCATGAGCTTTTATACCCATCATGGCATCCCTTACTAGGTGTGCTGTTACTGTTACTCATACAGATATAGATCATATGTGGGCAGCTATTAATTCTAGTTATAATGCAACTGGTGTAATTCCTGGAAGTCGATGTATTCAATAAACTCATATATTGACAGGTCAATAAAGGTTGACATAGGTACAGTTCAATATTCTTCACGTTTGGTTGGGTCTAGATGAATTTCTGAAGGGTTCTCAGCATTACGTATAATGGTCTTGAATAATTTCTGTTACACAAAGTCCTTTACCAATGAATGAACTGTAGAAATAATATAGGACTGCTCTCAAAAAATTTAGAGGGGAAAACATATTTAAATGAGAGAAGTTGTTACAAGTTCCAAAGACAGACTTTTTTAAAGTATCAAGTTATGAGGAATCATTAAAAGGAAAAATCAACTTTAACAACTGAGAATCATTTTTATGATAGCCATAGCTTGCTATGAAACCTATTCTACACACTCACTTAAATCATGATGTTTTTTGTGGTTATTCTCAGTCACGCTTAGGAATATCTTTTACAATAATAAGAAAAGGAAGCAGTAAATAGACAATAGTTGTGTTTTAGACATTTTCCATGAAAAAGTTGTGAATCATTTGTAATTTGTTTTCAAATTAAGATGTGAAGAGGAAATTTCTAAGATTATGGTCAGTAAAAGGCAAATAGTTATTAGGTATTTTCAGACTCTGTTTCAGAAAAGCATGGTACTTTATGCAGCAAACATACCACCACTTTGGCCATTTTCCCTGGGAGAACTGTTGGACCTGAAGGAGGAATTGCTCTGCAAGGGTGCTAGACTGGAAACCAATAAATCTGCTTTCTCTGTCTAGGTTTACCAGTGGAACAGTGATAGTCATTCCCATTGTATACAGTTTTAAGTCTCAGACTGAGCTGTCCAATATATCTGTTGTCTGCCATACAATCTCAGCAACAACTAAAGGTCTTGAATGTTTTCATGTCTCATACTAGAGGTTCCTGACACCTAGGACTGCACTTACGGCATGCTCAGGAACAGGTACTCAGCAAATAAATTTACAGATTATGGATCCCTTTGCATTTAGCCCTCAGTTTCTCTCATTCCTTCAAACGGTGCTTGCAGATGACCAGTTCCACTGAGTTCTGCAGCAGTCATTCATATGCTTCTCCTTCCTTGAACATACCTGGACTCACGCTTCTGGGTAGCTCTAATTTTCTGAGGGTTTACTTATTTGAGTTTATTTCATTCCACAGGCAAATAGTATTTGACTGAGGGAGTGAAGTGCCAGTTATTTTCTTTACTGAAATGATGGCAGTGAAAACAAAAAGGATGGGGAGGAATAGATTAATTTTTAAAATCAGTTTTTAATGTAATGTACAGTATAGTGAAAATATTTCCTATTTTTTGTTTTGCACTGAAAAAAAAGAAAGGAAATAAAAATGATCTTTTTCAGTGATCAAGCCTGTGAAGTCCAAATTAGAAGGCTACATATGATGACTTATGATAGCAACATTAACATTAAAAAGCATCCTTACCCATAAAGAGACTAGTAACCGTTGATTCTGATTATTTTGCTGACTAGTATGTAGGAACATAGGAATCTGTGCAAGCTTTGATAGTATTTTACTTATGTGAAAGAAAACTTTCCATGATCACATGCTATATTGTTAGGTATTTTTTCTCAAGGTCCAAAGCCAGTTTTATGGCCTATCATTTTTTTTCCTACAATACCACATGCCCAAACTAGATGGTCAGATTATCTCCATTTCTTTCACCTCCTCAGAGATTTGTAATGCTCCACACCGGTAATATAAGAACATCCTATTTTCCACCACCTGCAGCCCTGGTACTCTGTATAGTTTATACTTTTTACAATTGATTTCGCACTGATAACTCTCATATGACCCAGTGAGCTGCCAGGCATGCTGCACTGTAGATGCCTGATGAACCTCAGCTGCTCTGCCAGGCTCAAGCCACTTGCAGAATATAGAAGTCTTTGCCTAGGGTGGGGAAAAGAAAAAAAAAAAAGGCACATTCCCAGTTCTCTTTGTCTTTACTTGGTCAGCATCTTGCTGTGGATCATTCACCAGCTCTTTCTTTCCCACTCATATTGAAAGAAATCAATCAGAAAGGCCTTTCCAAGTGCAATTAATCCTGTTCACTTGGATTCAGAAGTTCACAAGCTGACAAAACAAACACAGATTTAAACAATGTCAGAGAAATTTAAGTCTAATGTTGAAAAGATTAAAAAGTTCCCTGGTGGAAAAAAGCAGCTCAAAGGATAACTCAGTTGCTTGTTCTTACTCTGTCTTCTCCAGACATTCTGGCCAGCTTGTTGCATAATTCTCTCCCTCACTTCCCATTTGTGTTTCCTGGAAAGCTGTACACTCTTATGCGCACTGCTTTTCTTGTAGAGAAGATACATGGTAAGAATTCCAAGTGTTTCAGTGTTGCAAAATAGGCAGTTATCATTAGCTTAAATCAGGCCATGAGAAAATATCAACCTTTTGATATATGATTTTTTTTCTTGAAAGTATAACATCATAGGGTTAGGGGTTCTTAAAAGAAAATAACTGATTTTTATGGAAAAAATGATTGTTTTCAAAAAAAAAATAGCTTTATGCAAATATATATATATATACAGAATATTTTATTAAATATAAGAAAAAATCTCTTTATCTTAAAAATTATTGTAGTTGAAAAAATATGTTTTTATAAAGAAAGACCGTGAAGACAGGGAAACTTCAGCCATCTCTATACATATTATTAATACTGTTAGTAAGTTTGCTAAACTAGTAAATTATAAGAGGGCTAAGAAGGGTGATATAACTTAAATCTGAAAGATAACTAGCAGAATCAAACTCAGCCAATATTCAATTGCTAATATGCAATGAAGTTATAAACAGACATAAAGTTAAGTACATGCTTTACTGCTTTGCTAAACCCTGTTTTGAGTCTAATCTCAAATGGCAGTAAAAATTTTTCTTCATGTTTTGTGCATAGAATGAGTGACACCTGAAGGTAGCAGGTAGTTTGATTAGTATTTGAAATAATAGTCTATTAAAATGTAAATTAAATAAATTATACTGCCTGGAAAATAAATGAGTTTTTAGCAACTGTCACCAAACCTGGATTCCACCTTCAGCCTCTCTGAGCTCTCATCAGCTGGATTCAAGCCCATATGAAGTGGGCAGGAGAGCACAGGAATCTAATGAGAATAAATGGGAATTAGTTTAGTACTCTCATGAAGCTAAATTATCCAAAGATTAGTTACCTGTTTGGAGCAGACTACCTGAGGATCTATTCAGCAGAGGAGCGTGCAGGCAGAATTCCAGCACTTTAACCGAACAGGTCTTTGCCATGGCATTGATAGAAAATAATTCAAATTGCATTACGATTCTTCTCAGCAGTGCCTCAAGGTCTAGCTGCTTGCTCGAAAATCTCCCAGATCCTAGCCTGTGCAAGAGCAACATGGGACTGGTCTTAGTGTGTGAATCACAGCCTCTCTGTCCTGTCCATCTTTGCAGTTAAATATCCACTGCTGTGGTTGAGCAAAGCTTTGGGTGCAGTTCTGCCAAGGCTGAAAAAAAGACAGTTTTTCAGTCCTGATGTGTGCTGGGCACTATGCTCTGGGCAGATTTGTGGGGGGAGGGTTTATAAAAAACCCTCCTAGAGCTGTGCCTGGGACAGGGAAGATGCAGACACAGCCTCAGTGGGCTGGTAAGGAGTAGCACAAGGGTCACACTTGCAGGTAGAGAGAACAGACCCCACCATGCCAGTAACACCAAGAAGTCACAGAAAATGGTGGCTGTCTTGCCCTCTTCAGGAGGTCACAGCGCTGCCTGGAGGGTCAATAGGCAATGTGGATGTGCTGCAGGATGAAGTTGTGACAAAGCATTAGATGTCCATCAGGTCCCACCAGCTCAGTCCTTCCAAACACCATCCCGAATGCAGGTGTACATATGGCACAGGGGAACATACTGAAAATGCAAGTCACGGCCCTGGGAAATAGAGTACAGACCACAGAGTAGATTGCACAGCTTCATTGGCTTCCAACTTTGTGCGTGTATGTCCGACTTGATTATAAGAACACTTTCAACGGTGTAATTTATAATATGTTCCCAAAATCTCCTGTATAAGCTTAAAAGAACCTGAGGAAATAACTGTCAATTCAGCAGCCATTAATTCTTCTGTTTGTCTTCTGCCAGTGACCAGACTCCTACACTGCTAACCTGAAGTGAGTATAAAGATAAAAATACCTTTCCAAAGACCTATGAGGCCATATATTTCCTCTAGACAAACATATCTCTAATAACTGTAGCCATTTTTATAACTAATATAAACTGATTTTCTTTTAATATTGCATCTTCCAGCATGATTAATATATCTAAGTGGTAAAACAAAGGCTCTTCTGAGTTACTGAAATACAATGTAAGCATAGGGCAAAGCTCTTTGTATCACTGAATTGCAACCCTTGGTTCTCATTAGGGAAAAGAGTTTCCTGTTTGCTTTGAGCTAACCTAATGCAATAGGAAAGTGGATGAGAAAAGAGGTTTCTGTCTGCTGCAAACCATTGAGTTTTACCCTCAGCAACATGGAAATGCCTATTGCCAGAAAGCTGAATAGCGATGACTTTTTTGACAGAGTCAAGAAAGAGTACAGCGTGCAATACACTATTATTCTTCCTGAAAAATATCACAGAAGATGAATTATCCAGATGTTAGAGTACAATCATGGGACTTGGGAGATGGGCATTTATTTTTGGACAATACCACAGCCTTCTTGGGTGATCTTAGGAAAAGCTTTCTATGAATAGCGTTTTACAAATTATTTAAATTAATATCTACACTCGACACTTCAGACAGCTAATTTCAGTATCCTAAAATTCACTGACAGCACCAGAGGTGGTAGCCTCTCTTCATTGATTTATAGGAAATATCTGACTTTGAGCTTTTGAATGGCCTCTAAGGTAAATCCCTCTAGTAACTGAAGATAAATGGTACAAAGTCTTCCCTTAGGGTTAAAGAACTTAGGCTGCTAGTTCATATTTCTAAAACTAAGAAATCATGACATACAGCCTACTCAAAGGGGTAAAGATTCAGTATCATGAGAAAAATTCTTTAAAGTTTTAATTTTACAGAAACACAGATAAGGAAGGTTACATTTGCCACCAATACACAAACTCACAGTCAGGTTGTTCTCAACCTAAGTTCTGACTAAGTTGAGCCAGCAAGTCCCTTTTGATGGCTCCCCCTGAAACTGAAATAATTAAAAAAAAGTATTACCAAGAATTAACAAAAACCTAATATAATTAAAAATAATATAATATAAATAATATAATTAAAACTAATATAATTAAAATCAAACCAACGTTAGTGAGCTTTATCCAATGCAGATCAAAATGTTTGAAGAAACATGTTATTTCAGCAGGGTGCCAGCTAATAGAAACAGATTCCTTGTTGAGAACGACCATGTGGGTAGAGCCAAAGGAAAGCAATAAACCATGAGTTCACCCCATGTGTATAGGTGGGATTAATTTCTTAATATTTTTATTTTTCAAAGCTATCAGGCTGCTTATCATATAAATTTGTCATATAACATCATATTTTGTCCACTAGTGTCTCTGGATAGGCATCAAAGCACCACAATTCCTTTATCCCCCACCTTGCTACCCAGCCAGAGCTCTCACCTGCCCAGTGCTGCAGGTGATGGTGCTGGACCTGCCACAGCTTCATATATTACAAAAGGTAAGTGTGTCTACCCCAGGCTGGGAGTGGTGCAAGTGCACATCTATGTGTCTCAGAGACTTTGTATGAAACTTGACAAGTCTAAATCTGGGGAAGGCCGCCCCTAAATGTCCTCACTCAGGTTTACTGTGTGGATGGTATGAAGGCAAAATGTGAGCTAATGCTGATGGTTCTCATGTCTTTGTCTTGTATCTTCTTTAGCAAAAAAGAACAACTCTTGGTTCCACCAAGGTTTATTACCTAGTTGCTGATCAAATCACTACTTTAACATATAAGTTACTACAATCACAGCTAGAAAACCAATATTCCTCACAAGGAGAATCATGGAGAGGTGAAGAAAGCTTAGCTTTTTCTTAACTACTACCAACAATTATCTATTGAATATAGTGAGTTTAAAGTGCCAGCTGCAGTTTCTGTCACCTTGAATCTAATAACGAGTAAAAGCACTCTCTGTAGCAAGGACTTTTCTTTGTTCTTTGCCTTTGGACACATTCACATAGTAGAACTACGTACCATGACTCTTATTTTTAAGCTTATACACAAACAGTTGTTATCTGATTAGAAAGTAAAGACTAAGCTCATGTCCTTAACATTAACCTGATTTTACTGTTTTCACAATACATTCACAACTTGAATGAAAGAGAAAAGCATACCTGGCAGAAAAGAGATTGTGACCCCTTTACCTTGAAAATGTCATTTGAATTCTAAGATCACAAAGGAAGAGAAGTTAGGGCTGTTTTTTATCTTCACCTGAGTTCGATTAGGTCATAGAAAGTTTGGGTAATACTCATGCCTCACAGCCACAATCATCACAGAAATAGAGAAGAGAAGCTAACAGAACAGAAAGAAAGGAATAGAAATTACATGTTTTTAACAAATATTCCAACTGCCTGATTGCAAAGAAAAGGTTCAAAATAAAAGCTGTCTAGAAGTATATTGACACATTCTTTTCTGAATTATAATAGTCAGCAACACAGCCGGTGAAAACTATTGCCTGAGACCATTCCCCTGGCTTAAGATGTTTTGAGAGGAAAGCTTTAATTTGAAAAACCATGATGACCGTGCATTTAAATATTTTAAATTATCATTATCATGAGGTACGCATGAGACTGCATAAACAATCTTCCATGTCTTATTTCCTTCCCCAGTAACTAGGGGGTTTTGTTTGCTGTTCTTTTTTATAACTTAATGCCTTTGCAAAGTGAGATTGTCCAAATAGACCCAAGACATTCAAAAGTCAAAGCTCGTATTTGCCAACATTTGCAAAACTTACTACTGATCAGTATTGGGATGTGGAGTGCAGGGCCAACCAGCACAATGGTTACCCAAAGACATTCTCATTGTCTAGAAGTGACTGGCCACACTGGACTCTGATCATGTTTTCTAAAGACTCCCAAGCTAGAGGCCCAAATTTAAGCCCACAGAAACATTAGCTCATTTTTAGTATTGCCTTTATATCTTCAGGTCTTGACTTAGATTGTCCAGATTCCCCAGTAGCCTGTTGAGCTAAAGGACATATCATTACAGTATTTCATGGCAGAACCTTTTAATCTACACAAGCAGCTGGGACTATCCAAGCTATGGAGAGACCGCAATTACCCATTGCTTGTAGTAGGTCAAACAGTTGAAAATTTAATGTGAACAATGCACAAAAAAGAAGATTGACAGCTCTGGTGAGCTATCAGCTGCCCGAATGAGACAATGAGTTCTTGGCTTAGAAAATCACAGAGAACTGGACATCACTGTATTAAATAGCAAGATAAGTTTTCCCACCAGCTCCGTAGAAAGGCTTTACATTTTTATTTGGTTTTGGTGTCTCAGAATCTGATGTCTTTCCTGACTATAAATATACTTGTACTATAAATATGCTTATCTTTCCTAGTAAAATACTTTGAAATCTTCTGATGAAAAGCACTAAATATGCAGCTTTCTATTTCTGGAGAAGCGTAAGGTCAGATAAGGCTCTCTACATTGAGATTTCATGGTTCTGTAGAGAGAGTTGGCCTCACATCTGATGTTTGAACATTAAAAAATATGTCTCACCACTGCTGATCAAGGAAAACTAGTAAGTCAGCTAGTAGCAATAGTGGTTGGTGAAAGGAAAGACAACAGCAAAATTGCAACGAAGAAATGGCATTGATTCTAAGATGGAGCATGAATTCTTTCTTCCTGACAAATTCAACGTGCTAAAATATCTTCACACTATTCTTGATTTAGCTAATCCAAATGTAGACAGAAATGACACCAGATGAGTCAGGCACACCGTCTGGACTCACACTCTGAATTTGGAAGTGATAAACTCACAAAGGTTTGCTTGGATGTTTCATTTCAACTGTTAAAGCAAAAGCCAAATTTGTAATTAAGCTTTCAGACAACTTGCAGGTGAAAATACCCAAAGGTTAAAGGGTTTGCTGAAGAGATGTGCTGCTGAGATTAAATGCAAGTCATATAGGACTCCAATTTTAAGCCATGGAAAGGGCCAGCAGAGACATGTGGAAAGGACTGCTGGGGAAATTGTGTACAGTGATTGCTTTATTCCATCCACTGAAACACATATGCTTAGGTTTGGTCAAGTAATGGTAGGTAACATACATTCATTGTTAGCCAATGAAATCTCAGAAAGCAGTTTTTCCATAGCTATAATTGCTCAGAAGGTGTCAACAAACAGAAAAAGACAGGCCTCATTTTCTGACAACTACAGAGAGCCCCTCTTCTACCTGGTCTGCCATGAAAGCACAACAATGTGGTCTGTAAGGTACCAGCTCACAGGGCATTTTGCTGTATTTGTAACTTCTACGATATATGTTTGTACAGCATCCCACAAAGCACATGACTTAAGAGCTGAGCATTTCTGAATAATATCATACTTAAATATCACTAGCAGTGAATAATATGATCTTTTCCGCTCCTGAACTTGTTTCTTCTATTCCTTCCACTTTTTGTCTCAATTCTTTTACCCTATAAATGCCTCACTCCATGTCTATGTTAGGAAATAATATCTACACGACATTAAACCAGAAATTCTCAGTTCCATTAAGCATTACACTCTTATTCACACTCTAGCCTACCAGTAAATGGCTATGGAAGAGATGTATCTGATCAGAATGTACCATTTTCAAAGGAAGTCATCTGATCTCCACACTCCATTTAATGTATTATTCCACTAATGTAATTCTCAGTGAGAAGTCAGAAAAACCTTTTCCAGGGGGTGGGTGGGAGGAAGAGAAGTACAACCATGGTCAATGTAAAATGAAACAATCATTGATCTGAGACTTAAAAAAAAAATAAAATGGTAGCCAAAACAAGTATGCTGTGTAATCTAAAGGACAAAAGATTGCATTTTACGTATCTGAATAATTACTGTGTTTAGAACAAGAAAGCACAATGTTTGATAATCCTTTCTGAATAATTGTAGTATTTCTCTCAGATTTACGTCTGGTAATTGACTAGTCTCAAGGTTGCTATGGTAAACATTTAGCTTACACAGCACACAGTGTATGGAACAGATAAAAAACAAACTGAAAGGAAGACAAGTGTCTGTAAAACACCTTATGATTCTTTTTTGTGTGTACTAATTGTCAGAGATATTAAGACAAGAAAAGAAAAAGAGCCCAACATAACTAAGCCACCTCTGCCTACTGATTTCAGTGGAATTACAAAGTCAGAATTTTACTTCAAGATATTTAAATCAGGATTAATAATGTTTGTGTTGTTAAATATGCTTTTCTCCCATCTTGAAGTGCCTACCACCTCCTTGGGAAACTTTTTCTGACAAGATTTTATTTTTCACTGTCAGAAAAACAAGCAGAGATGTCAAAATAGTCTTATTCTCATATTTATTATTGTTTATTACTGATACCAGGTAGATCCTTAGATGCTGGGCATTGTAGAAAACCACAATAAAAATGTACTCAATAGGTAGCAGAGACATGGAGACACAGTTCAAGGAAATGGTAGAGTAGTAACAGCTCAGTTGGGTATAATAAGGAGCATGACATGGCTTGTATCTGCCACATGGCTTGCCTGTCTGTAAGAGTTTTAGATATCACAAGATAACGTTTACAAAGGATTTGAAAGAAACTAACAATACTCAGACTGGGGGGCTCAAGGGAGAGTGTCAGCTGGATGGAGCTGTTCCTGATTGACACCACAGTGAGCAAAAGGCAAATCTGCCACAATTTGCATAGACAAAGTCTCTTCACAAGACCCAGCTTGGGCTTGTGAATAAAGTATGTTCAGTATTTGATTATTTATCTCGGATGGCTTTTGGCAGTCTGGAAAGAAAAAGGAAATTTTTTTGACAAGCCTCTTCTTTATTTTTTAAGCTGATGTCACTGATTTGAACCATCTCTAGTGTGTGTTTACTGCACTACAGAAGCTTATGAGCTTATGAGAATATGGTAGTTTCACTGGCACTGTGGACAGATCTGTAAAAATATGCTCTACACTAATTCCACTTGTCCCTGACTGAACTCATTTTAAAAATTCCTTGCCTGAGTCTCCTCGTGTAATGATGAGCTATAGCTAGGGAAAATGGCTAAAGGTTATTCAAGTTTACTGTGACTGCAGGAATTCTGTCCGGAGAAATAGATGCGGCATCACATATCAGTGGAGCACAAAAAGAAGAAATTAAAGACAGCCCATAGAAATGACAGCAGAAGATGATTGATAGCATAATTTTTAATAAGAGAGATTAGAAATATAAGAAACAACACTGGGTGATGACCCAGAAGTAGACAAAGCAAATCATAAATCCAGAAACTGGAAAAAGGCCACTCCGTGAGTAGTGGAGGCAGGTTCCAAGTATGCACTGGTGTCCTGTGCTACTGCCCACTGCAATTTCCTGCTCCTGACAGTTCCTCAGTGCTTCCATAGTCATGTCCTGAGTCATTTCCCTGACCTGTTCTCACAGTTTCTCCTAAATACATCTGTAGCTGTCCCCCACACATCCAGTAAGTCATTTATATAGTGCCTACATCTGTCTTTTGTGGGTGTGAAGCTACACACACTGAAACTACTTCTGAGCTATTAATTATTAACTCTTAATTATTAATATTTGGAGTGCACTGCTGGGTCAACAGTCAGACTTTGAATGCTACGTTTGCACCATGGTCATTCCCTCAACAGGAGCAAGGATGCAGGGCTGTGACCTGGTGACTGGTGTGTGACCAGTTTTCACCACTTGCACAATTTCCAATAACTGTGTAATAATGGTAAGAAAGGCTGATTTAAATAATTGATACACAGGTCTAAAATAGACATGTAGTCAGTTCTTATATTTTCACATCAGCCTGTCTTCTACATAAGAAGAGCAGAAATATAGGCAATTTAAATCCATATAGGGCATAAAAGCCTCTACCTCTCATTTTCAGGGGTGTCAGCAGGTGCGTTGGAGTCAGATCCCTACTGGCTTTCCATGGACTTAGGCATGCCAGACAATTTTGTTCTATTATAGTCTATTACTAATTTACAGAGGACACAGACTTTTTAGATGCTTCACTGCAATATCTTATCCTGTCTATAAGGAGTAGTAAGTAGGTTCCTCTCTTTTTTCAGGAAAGTGACAGTTTTTTAATTAATTTTATAAACAAAATCCTTAGTGGATATAAATATTTCACCTGTAGCTTTCCTCTTTACTCCCCTTGTTCCTGAGAAACTTGTATTGCTTATTTTTCATGAAAGGCCCGTCAAGATGAGAAGCCATCACAGAAACATTTCAAAATTTCCCCGACAACTGGCTCATTCATAATCTAATTGCGCCGGCAGGCAAGAAACTCCAAAAGTCCCTCGACATGCCATGACAGTTTTTACACAGATCTTGACAATACTTGCCAAGCGATTTTCACAGCCTTGAAGTTTCTGTCAAAAGAATAGAAAGAAGAATGAGAAACTCAGGGACTTTGACCACATGAAATGCAACTCAATAATTTTTCTTTCTCCAAGCTGAAATGCTAACCTAAAATTGTCATTTGAAACGTGCACAAGGAGAGATAGTTGCTCTTCTGAGAATATCTTCTTTTCTGAGCTTAACTAAGGTCATCCTGGATTCAAGGCGTACAGTGAAATGAAGCTCTTTTAAGTTATTACTTCCATTGTAGGAAAAAAAAAGTCTATTCTGCATCAGAGGAAAGGCCCACCAGTATCCTTTTCCCAGTGGCGCCTACTAATGGATGTGTAAAGAGGAGGAATAGTACAGAGCAAGAACAAGCACCACTGACAAACATGTCCCACTTCCATAGATGTGTTTCTCTTCCAACAGTCCTGGTAGCAGGGTTTGGAGGGGAGAAAGGATAGGGCAACAACAAAAGTATGTGTCTGGGTAAGAAAGCCAAGCCAACTCATCTCTTTGCTTCATAAAATGTTTGCAGGGGGGTACGGGGACATTCCAGAGCCCATGGGTCTTGTACTTGACTCTAAAAGAAGACACATAAGGAAGCTTATTTTCCTCAGACCTGTTGTTTCTATCCATCTATCAGTCAAATGAGTTTGTATCATCTACAGACATGTTACATTTAAGCTGCCCTTTTAAATATTTTTTCCTCAATGGAGCATTGATACCTAGTTTAAAAAAAAAAATACATACAAAATGACTGCATGATCTGGGTACTGTACACTGTTTGTGTCTTAAACATCTGACCTGAAAGTTTAGCCTCATTGCTTAGTATTTGAGATCTTAATACAGAATTGAAGTTACTGCTAAAAAAGAGTTTGAGAATTAATTAATTCACTCTGCTTTTGCCCATCTTCCTTCAATTTACTTCCATATTGTAACATATTGTGCAAGCTAATATAGATTTTCAAAACCACAAGAAAAGGAAATGCAAATAGAAATACTGTATTCATGCTAGAAATCTTCCGAAGCCCTTTTGAAAGCTCTTTGTGGGTTTGAGACACTTAAAGAAAAGAAACAATACCATCTGGAGTAGACAACAAAACAGGCATCAAATTTACCACTTTATGACATTGAATATCACAATCCATAGAAATGTCAGTTATCTTACATTAACATCAGAACAGGTATTTCTGAACAGAACAGAACATTTATATGACCACTTGATTGCTATGTTTGACTTCATCATGCTTAACAAGAGCTTAAGACTTCCTGTTCCAAGACTGAAGAATGCAATCTTTCAGTGGTGCTAATCAGCTAGAATGGATTTTGTAGGAAAATGAGGAAAAATTAACAGATTTGAGGAGGTTTAATATTTTTAGTAGGAGGCAACTCAAATGAAAATGCAGTCTCTCACCACAGATATGTGTCTGAATAAGTAGAATGAATTTTTCTCTGGAAAGGAAGATCTCTTCTTTCTCAACTAGACAGGGAGTGAACAGAAAGCTTAAGCTAGATGCTGGAGTTAAGTGAAATTACTCCCCCAGGATGTCTCTTTCTACCCAAACTGTCTTCCTGCTACTGCAGATGGAAACTTCTTACAGTCACACTCACAGATGACTGTGCCCTCCATACTTCCTTTTGCTGTTCTTTTATACTGCATAGAAAAGCGATTGAAATGGCTCAGGAGAAGGCTTTGGAAGTGATAAGGAGTGGCATTATGCTGTCAAATATGCCTCACATATGACTTATGGTTTTAATGATTTAATGATACAGGGTTGCTATTTTATTGGCTGGACAGATTTGGTCAAATGCCTTAACAGCACTCACAAACATTAATACCAATTCTGAGTGGCTATTCAATTCCATGTTCATAGCCCTTGTTATTCAAGTTGCTGTATGACTGTCAGAAGAAAACAGATTACTGTTCATTTTAATCAGTCAGATCACAGTTTCATTGAACGTGCCTGTTTGATGTGATTGCGTCTTGCACAACTGAATGAAATGAGACAAAAAGAGCAATTTTATATCACGTAGATAATAACAGATGCATCCCCCATAATTCATTATAGAAATCGGTTTTGCAGCCGTATGTTCCACTTCATCTGAAATCCTTTTGTTCTCATCAGCCTCTTCCTGGGTGAAACTACCACTTAGTATTTTGCTAGCATCAACTAATGGAATCTGATATTACTTTGTCCATATCTTTGGATCCCCCACTAAATATTGAAAACTAAGTCTACTTTTCCATAACCTACTAAAATAGTCTTCATGTAGTCACCTGTTTGTAAAGCACTGGGTATATTTAGCCTCTATGTTACTATATAACTTCTAAATATCACTCTCTAATAACAGGGAAGAAGAAAGAAAAAGTCTTCTGTTTCCTTGGCTTTTTTTCTGCCTCAGTCATCGCAGGGTGAGCACAGCTCTATGAAATCTCAGCTCAGCCTTGGTGTCAATTTAGTTCAAGGTGTGTTCAAATCTGTTCACATTCCCTTAGGACTTATATTTATGCGTATGAATCAAAATTACAGATATCATATGCTGCTTCTTTTCCTCACAACCTTTTTTGAAAACTGACATGACTATGACGACTAATATGTATTTTATTGGCTTGATCCTTAGCTGATTTATATTCAAGTGGTTCCACAGATTTTAATGGAGTTATGCCAAATTACATTACTCCAATGGTTTGGCTGACATCCTATCCCCTTTGACATAATTGGCAAAGCTCCCGTTGTCTTCAGCAAAGCAATTATTTCAGTGTATATGCTAGGCATATACAGACCCTCCTCAGCAGAAAGTTGTGCAGTCAGGCAAGTGATATGATGCGTTAGTTAAAGGCATCACATTCATCCTGTAATGTCTGTTAGAAGTCAACATTAAAACATGAATTTGTAGACTAGACAAAAGAGGAATAAAGGAAAGGTCAGACAAACATGAACTAACTTCTGTAAAAATCTTTCAAAGATGTTTCAGTGTAAATTTGAGCAGTGAATCAAAGCGTTTCCTTGCTTTTCTTTGTCTTCCTTATAAAGTACTGGCTTCCTTAAATATCTCCCTTTAACCTTCCTATAATTAGAAATCACAATTTTCTCTGAGTCAAACATGCAGCCATATACACATCATATAGATGTTAGATCAAGCACTGGGACTCTGTCATATCTCCACACCCACTCCTCACAACCCACCCATATAGTATCCTAACTTCTGTTCAAGGGTGCCTTGTAACTCCCTCATGTTGCCTCAGGTTTTCTGGGCCACTTCATCTGTTCTTGGAGACCCTGTTTGTTTCCCATATCCATATGTCTATAGCATCCACAACATCAGGACCCTGCTGAGTTATATTTCCTATATCTTTAAGTCTTTAAGGATGTTTCTGCATCCATAAATCTAGTTCTCAGCATAGGCCCTAACCTCCATAATCATCATCAACTTCTGCCCATGCTTCTGTGTATATTCTTAATAATGTCCTCTCTGTACAAGCACTTTTCCCTCTCCCTAAAACCTTTATTTCTTCCTACTTCACTGTAAGACCTCAAGTCCACATCCAACTCATGGTACATCAAAGGCTTGATTCTTCAGGTTGCATTCCCATAGGATGCCTAATAGTCTCACAGGATAAACTGGTGAAGAAGGCAACTAGATAATTGAATTTGCCTCTGTTATTTTACAGACCAACTAAATATCTTATGTATGATCTCAGGCTTCCAAAGTCTATCACATCTATTTACATTTATTTAAACTTAATTTATTAAGATGAGGCAGTAGTGTAGATTTAAATAGTATCTTGCACAGATTCTGATCTGATTCACTTAAGAAAAAAAAAATCATGGAGTTCTTTTTATTTGCTTTGTTTATTTTCACTTGATATTTTGTTGGAGGGAGGGATTTTTATTGTTATTGGGTTTTTTTTACTGTTTCATAGAGGCGCTCAGATCATCTTTTTTCCTTTGTTTGAAATTTCCTCTTTCTTTGGTCTGGACAGCAAATCAAAAAGCCAATCATTCAGACAATACAAGCTAGCTCTTCTAAACTCCATTGAAATACCAATAATAATAATAATAAATGATTTCAGTCCTATTTCAGTAGAGGACATCACATGCTTTAGCTTTTGCCTTGTTAGACAAGAGGTATGCTAGATGATAAAGGGACTGTCTCTCTCATATGTGTCTGAAGAGAACAAGGGGATTTCTATTTCTTGTAAACCTGGAGGAGCCTGATAACATAGACGTCTTTTTAATCTGAAAGCTAGACTTTCATCAAGTGCAACTTTTGTATCTTGACAAACAGATGTTGAGGCTCTGAAATGTCAGAAAAATCTTCCAGTAAAAAAAAAAAAAAAAGTGTAAGTTACACTTGCGTTAACAGTAAAAGGACAGATACAAAATCCATATCAAAATGTTATGAATTATGTTGCAGGCCTAATGTTGCTTTGTGTGTGACATTAATGCCATTGAAAACACATTGACATAAAAGCCTAATATAAACATTACCAGCCAAGGCTGAAATAAAGGCAGGAAGGTTATCATTGACAGTATGGATATAAACATATCAGTCTTATAATAGTATTATAAATAAAAAGGTTGTTAATTTAACAATGGCCATATATATATATATAAGTAATGTCAGGGCTCACACACTGCCAGCCTTTGTATCAGCATTTATATGGGATCTCATAAAACAGCCAAATACTTCCTGTTAACTTTTAGGAAATGGTGGCACAAACATGACCATAAACACAATTCTGCTGCATAAATCAGGCCTGTACATGTGTAAATTGCATTGGTAATTTATAAATCTAAATGTAAACAGAAATAGCCTGCCCATGCATCAAAAGCACTAATGTAATGAAAAACAGGCTATGAAAATGATACTTGGGTTCTGCAGGTGTGCAGTGTTAGAGCACAGAAGGACAAACATATATTTTTTTAGTGATGTTCGCCATGCTCAGGCATCAAAGTTCTCAAGGAGTGTATATTAAGGCAGAAAGATATACAATATGATCCTCCCAGGTATCCCCCAGCCTTATTATTTTCTTATGAAGGCCTGGTACTACCAGAGTCAATGGGAACTGACAACTTCACTTATCTGTCCTTCCATGCTGTGTCCATGCATGCCCCTTTAAAACGGATGGAAGGGAGCTGCACATGGACTAAAGATTTTGGCTTTTATGCTTCACTCTTAAAAATCATTATGCAAGGCATGAGGGCTCATCACCACAAACAACCCCCCCGGCAGACAACTTGACATCTCTCTCCATTAAAGCTGCCTATCTGATTTTTCATACCAACTGCACAAGAGTCAAAAATGCTTGTAGCTTTGCCTGAGAAGTACTGCTGACTCCTGTTTTGAAAAAATCTTCACTTACCCACCACAGAACAGAACTTTATTGCTCTGTACAGAGATTTAAATAATTGAACAAATATTATACCACTCTCATAACTGAGGTGTTAATATTGCTTTAAGGAATGTGATGTTTCCTGCCAAGAAACCATCTGTTGAATGAAATATGTGAGACTAAAATGAGGCTAAAAAGGAGACTGTTGATATGATAGCTCCAGATTAGAAGCTTCCTGGTACCATGGGAATGCTAATCAGTGTTGAACCTGACAGCTGTAGGTGTTCAGCTCCCAACAACTCTCTGATACCTTCTTTCTATTTTATCTTTTTACTTTTTTAAGGGTTAAGAGCAATCTAGAGCTACTTGCTCAGCATATTTAGAGAAGAGTAAATTAAGGAGACAAAACATTATCTATGATAGTGTTTTAAATGAAATAATGGTGGACACTGGGAAAAGTGAACTTGTGGCAACTTCTACAGATCACCCATGAGAACAATTTTTGAGATTCAAAAAATGTTAGAGTTTTTTATGTTAGTTTGATCTTTTAAATCTACTTTTACACTTCTGGATTTTGACAAGTGCAAGGAAGTCACATGCGTTTGGACATCTGCAGAGACTCTTAAATCTTAGTTCCATTCCAATCTCCCACAGTGCAATTAGTTAGACACCATCCCCTTCTTTGAAAAAGAATCTCTGTGTATCATAATGCATGTTTGCAGAGGCAGACCTGGACAACAAGGGCCCAGAACTTCAGGCACCAAAGTGTCTCATTAGAGCATAAGTACAACTGACTTCTGATTGATCCCACAGCCAAACCATACCCAGAAATCTCATAAGGATGAAGGAGAATTGTGGTCATTTGCCTATCCCCTTCTTTTACCTTGGATTGATTGTAATGCAGCAAGCGTACAGAATTAAATTTCCAAACTAGTCAATTGCTTTGAGTATCTCACCATAATTAAATCAAGATGACTTATTCTCAGGTCTTAAGATTATTTCTGGCTCTACTCTTTATGATCTTTCTGCATCTTACTTTTAACAATACAAGTAGAAATACTGAACTTCTGGATAAGGTGCTTTGAGATTCTTGGAAAAAATGTGCTATGGAAGAATGATGTTTTATTGCTGTTGAAACTCTTAGAACATTAAGCTGTGCTGACATCTCACATACAACTCCTTTTATTTGTGTAACTTACTAATGGTTACAAATGATTAAAAGAAGTCCCTTTCAGATTTCTTCTTTAAAGAAATTTGAATTATTTCAGCAGATCTATGATACCCACCAGTTAACACAAACTTAAGAAGGTAAAATGTTCTCCTAAACATCCTTGACCACTTACTTCCCTTTAGTATTGCTAAGAAGAGGAATATCGCAAGATGAAATCATTAAAAATAAATCCTACTTTGTGTGGAGAGCTGAAACAGTTATTTTTCACCTCCAGTGACAAGAAGCAGGCTTTTTTCTTTTTTATCAGCCCATCCCAGTACCAGTACAATCAAATGGTGGTACTGTGATGTCTTTTCACAGTTATTTTGACTGACTGTGCATGTTGGAGCTTCTTAATGTCAACATAGTACTATGTTTAAAATCAAATAACCAGCAGATAAAAAAAAAATAAAAAAGAAGAAAATACAAGGGAAGTAAACCTCAGGAATGTGTACAAAATCCACTGAACCTGAGGACTGTACAAGGTACAAGAGGTAAAGAAACTTCCCACTGTCTTGTACAGTCCTAATATTGACCCTTCTCCGGTCCTGCAAACATAGATGCTTGTGCTGTCTCAGGCAAGTGACTTCCAAAAAACAGCAATGTGAACAAAGCACTTTTAAAGAAGTTTGTCTCAAATGCCCACCCTCAATGTCTACACACAATGACCTGGCTCTGTCAATCTTATTAATGCAAAATATCTCTGAAAGCAATTCAGAGGGTTGTTTTCTTGTGAGCAGAAGAGGACTGACAGGGTCCCATTTGGTTTCAATGGTGCATCATCTGCACGATATCACATGAGAGAGTGGGAGATGGTTACTGTGTTGTCTTCAAATCTTTTTCCTTTCCTCCAGCCATCACTGAAGCTACAGCCAGTCCTGAGAGGGGTCTGGTATGTGTGATTTACATGTAGTTTTGATGAGCTGAAGTTGATAGGAGAGAATTCCATACAGATGTTTTGTTCACAGCAAAACTCTTGCTTCTCCCTGAGGCAGGACCCTCTCCTACATGTAATGATCTAAAATGTCAATGACAAAAAGGAGTTACAGATAGCAACACACAATCAGAAAAATTAAAAGTAAGTATACACAGTACACAACTGTACTTATCTAAAATCAACATAATCACCTTCAACAGCCAAAGAACAAATAGGGATGTCCCATTCTTGGTATTGTGAGTATGCCCCTTGTAGTTCTTACAAAAACGTAAATTACAAAGTTAAGTGACTAAATAAACTGATTTGCCATAAAAAACAAAAATGGCTCCAGGGCTTTAGATCTCATTAGCCTAGATTCAAATCAAAGTGATGAATTCCATTCTTAATTGATTCTGCAAAGATTCCTCCTAATGAGGCTGCAAAGGGAAGGATTTTGAACATAATAGATAGCTTTTGAAAAAATCAACAACAATAACGTCTTTGTAAGTAAAAGAAAAAGATGGGGAGTGTGAAGGAAGACTGTGAGGTTGTGTTTCTACCCAAACCAGAAAGTATATAATAACTTCATGAAAAAAAAATATAAAGTTTCTATAATAGAAAATGAAGTGTGGTGGAAAAGTGTAGCAAGATTTATACTTGAACAAAATACAAAACCTTGTCAAAATACCACTTATTCCTTTTGCAAGTGGGGAATTCAAAATTCAAAATGTCACCCACCACCACAGCACAGAAACTAGAACAAGAGCATGCAGCCTCTGAAACATCAAGAATTCAATTCTACCAGATAGAATTTCCATCAGTTTCAATACTCTTACCATCATAATATTCACAATCCTGAGTGCTCATGACCATGTAATTAATAATTTTATATCTAGCAACCCATTCCATGACTTGGAAAAAAGCTGGAGCCCTGGGACACTCTGCATATAAAGAGAGGGCTGTAAGTCTGGCATTCCGTATGAGATTGAGAGACTGCATAGAATAAAATTCAGTGTCTGTCCATCTCTATAAAGGATTGTTTTTGTCTTCCTCAGAGGTGAACTCCATTTCCATAGGTAAATTCTCTCTTCATAATGGATAGGTGAAAAGGAAGCATCACTGCTTAAGGTTATTTCCCTCTTATGGAATAAATTAGTAGTTGTTACAGCTTAGATATGGCCAAAGGAGATCTGATCAGCCAGACTGTAAAGGTACAGAAATTCACTCATCTCATTTGTGTGTGTGTGTGTGTGTGTGTGTGTGTGTGTGTGTGTGTGTGTGTATGTGTGTGTGTGTGTGTTAAGAGGTCAAGGAGAAAATCTCCTGGATCTTTGGTTTCTAACTGTTCTGAGTATCCTGGACAAACAACTGAATATCTTCAGGGACACTGTTGGAAAACACCCCAAAACTATCGAATGCTTCAGGGTTTATATATTACTATTAGGTTAGCAGCCAAGCTGAAATCAGCATTTAGCACCAGCATATAGACTCTTAACTCAAGCAAGTTAATTCAAACAAAGTATTTGCACAGTGTGGAAGCTTAGTGAGGATCAATGCCTAAGCTAGAGCCAAGGCTAAACCTTCAATAAAGATATATCTAATGAGTTGCTGTCCTCCAGATCTAAATGATTCCCATGAGAAATGCACATGAATACTAGGCTCCGATCTCTGAAGCAGCTCACAGCCTTAGCACTCGTGTAATTCTTATGGTTCCTTCTGTCTGAATTTCTTTCCTTCCACTGTCCTGGTCCCTGGAGAGCCATAAAAAAAGCCAGAAAGTACCAACACTGTTATAATACTGTGAATAAAACAGGAAAACCACCCAAAATAGGTTGTTTGTTTATGGGCACTGAACAAAGATATTAAGGAGGGTAGGGAGCAGTTCCAGATAGTAAATAAAATACTAGGAGTATAATGAACACTGCAGATTTTATAATCTGGCCATTTTCTCATCTAAAATAGTGAAAATCATCTGAAATAGTGTGGAGAGTAGAAGATATTTATATAGGGTAAAAGATATTTAATACCTTGATATAACTGCACTATTAAACCACTGAGAGCCGAGAATTGTACTTTTTTTGTTGCTGTTCTTTTGCTCAGCTACAAACTAAGTTGGCCATGAATGAAGACTCTTAGTGTTTGAAAGATGTAGGGTAGCATACAAAATATATTTCAAGGTGGAAGTGGTAAGCAGAAATGCAAGGACACAATTATATCTAAACTGCAGGACATCAGAGCAGGTCTCAGTTCCCAAATCAGGATGGAAAATCCAGCCATGACTACACTACTAGACCTGTGTGCAAACATAGGCACATACAGACATTTTGCTTTCCTGATCCAGCATCCAGCTTTATTTCACCAAACAGAAACAGAAGAAATCTACTTGGTAAAGTCACCAAGGCAGGGGGAATCTAGGCACAGCCTTAAAGGACAGAGTAGTTGATAGTTAAACCATTACAGCATAACCAATCTGGTATGGACAGCCCTTGAAGATGGTGATGGAAGAAATTCCCAATTCCCTGGTGAAACAGAGAGTTGTTGAAATATCTCCCCCTCCCTCCTGGTACAAACATACCAGGTGAAAGACAAGACTAAGATCAGTGTTCATCTCAGCAGTTTACCCCGTCAACATCTTCAGCTGGTATAAGTTTAAGTGGATATAAAACAGGAAGCCCTGCCCAGTCACTTCTCAAATTTTGCAGTGTTATATTTTATTGCATCCATTCTCTTTGCTTTAATATAAAATCCCCAAATTATATTATTTCTGTTTACAACAAAATTCAGTAAGAGCAAGGTTGTTTGGTTCAGGTTTGTGGTTTTTTGGTTTTTTTTCTTCTTTTAAATGATGAATTACAATGATATGCGATATTTGGAAATGTATTTACCATTAACATACTTCTGCCATCTCCTTGGCTCACCATTACAAATAGCTCATACTGACTTGGGATCAGACATGAAGAGAAGTTATTGCATGTTAGCTGGTCCTCTGTGGCTCTCCATGTGCATGCTTTTCGCCTGCAGTTCACCTTTCTGGGCCACCTTTCACTTAAAAAATTAGTATCTTTTTATATTTAATCTGAATGTTTACTGGTTTTCTGAATGTCAGAAGTTTGAGGGAAGTGAAGAACACAAGCACATTGACTCACCATAAGACTGTTTCCTGTAACCAAAAACCCAGCATGTTTTTTGTATGTGACTATTTATCTGTGTTTTGAGACCATATTAACCAAAGATTGTAAAGTGCTTAGTTATCCCTGGATGAAGGTAGTTTACACCACACTAAGCTAAAACATAAATAAGGATAAAGTACAGGTATATGCCATGTCTGGAGAATAGTCTCCAAAGAGGAGAAAATTGGGGGATGGATTTTTATGTTTTAGGCAAATCAGTAGGGAGTTCTATTCTAAAATGAGTGGATGGATGGGGAAGTTAGTGTGCAGATAGATGAGGATTTACAGCCCACAAGGTATTCTGCAATAACTTGACATGAGGATTTTCTTAGCCTACACCAGGAATGCCTTTGTGTGCAGTAGTCTAATAAACTATTTTGCACTTGTTCCGTATTAGACATGTTTCTTACACCAGCTGACACACCAATTTCTACACATTACCTTTTCTGTAATGATAAATCCTATAACAATGTCTGGATAAGTTACACTAGGTCTCTTTATATTCACCAAACACCAAATATGTTGTCAGGCTGGCAGTACAAGAATATGAAATTCAGTTCCCCTCTGCCATAAATGGGAATGCTTCGCTGGAAGCCAAGGCAGGTCCAGAGATTCAGATCTGCAGCAAATTCGAGCTGATTACCAAGCTATTGTCGCCATAGCACTGCACAGTCTATGAGCATCCTGCAGTTTTCTAGGGAAGAGGTCTACATGATGTGCAAATTTAGGAAACCACAGCAGTAGTTTTATGCACATTGATTGCCATGAGCAGCACAAGTCATTGGCATAGGAAGGTCCCAGCTGCCCCATGGGAGGAAAAGCAAAGCAGCCACAAGACATAATCCTTTGCCCTAAGGTAAATCTGCCCCAGGAACTTTCACACTGCTTCTCTTCCAGGAGGAGTTTTCCTAAGGGTGAAAAAGTTTGTGCAAAGTTATGCAAAGTCAGCTGCTGCCAGATATTTGCCTAGAGGGGTCTGCAGGGCAACTCCAGTCACACAAGTTTAATCACGCTGAGCTCTCCAGTGGTGGGTGCAGTACTCCAACACATTGTGCCATCCTCTGGCAGGTCAGTGTATAAAATATTGCTCAGTGGAGTTCAAGAGAAAAATGTAAGTATCCTGTGGTCATTCTTGAAAACAACACTTGTGGGGTTTGTTTTGTTTTGTTTGTGGGGTTTTTTTGTTGTGTTCGGTTTTGTTTTGTTTTAAAAAAAGGGAAAAAATAAATTTAAAAAAAAAAAGAAAAATTAAAAAAAAAAAGGGGGGAAAAGAAAAAAAAAAAACAAAACAGGAGACACACTGTCTGCACAGCAACTTCTCCTGGTAACAGATCTTAAAAGCTTCAATAGTGATCTGTTATTCTTACAAGACACAACAAAGCTCCCAACAGGCAGAGAACAGCAGAATTAATGGATTGGAAAGTGAGACTCTAATGTATAAGCTTTCAAAAGTCTCCCAAGACTAGCAGCCTCATTGTGCATATGCCGTAAGTTACTGCTATTGGGTTTTGGATGTACGTGATACCATCAGTGGAAAAAAAGCACAAAGGTCAATATAGCTGCAAACTATCTCAGAGCATCTAGGTAATATTTCTATGGAAATCCTTTAACTCCAAGAGAAACAAATATTATTTCCACAACAAAGGACTTAAAAATACCCAAGTAAGCAAAAGTCGGCTCAGTTCAACTACTTTACAGTTAAATCATTTTTTATTGAATTCAAGTTTCATAGATCATTAGAGAACCAGAGGCAGAATTCCAAGAGCTGCTTTGGACTAATGAGTCTGCAGTAAATTGTTTTCTTAAGGATCTCATGCCTTCTTTCTGGACCGTGAAAAGAAACAGAGAAACATTTCTCTTTATTTTTTCTTTAAAAAACAAAACACCAAAGAAATAAATAAACAACCAAAAAAAAAGATTTTTAGTTTAATGTCACTTATATCCAGTGCAATAGGCTGCTGGTAGTCTGTGTTTCCTTGACCCTTTTTTTTCCTGTAAGTATAAATGTCCAAATACCATAGAAAAGATACTGACACCTGCACTTATTTTCTTCTGGCCAAACTGCACACGTTTTATATAGTGAAAACCTACTGAAGTCAATAGCTTTAAACTCCCTGATTTCACAGGCCTATGCTGCTTTGTATCCTCCAATAACCTATGGTTATAAATCAGTGCAACCATTACTTCAGTGTCCTGGCTGATTTTGCAAAACAAGAGAGGGGAGCTGATAAATATTTGTCTCCAAAGGAAAATATTTATTAAAAAATAACCCTATCACTTTAACAGGTAAATGAAGAGTGAGTTGAAAGTTAATACATTTCACATCAGAGAAGAAACATTTGACATCAAGTTCACCAAAACCTCTTCTATTCATCACAGCCAGGGCATGCCAGTATCTGCAGCCAACAGCACAGAAGGGACTGGTAGGACTGGCAGCATATCGAGCCCCCCGTGACTGCCCAGCTCAGATGCCTTGGACACTCCTTTGCAGCTGGGTACACTGGGGATACTGTGTGGTGCACAGTCAGAGTGAGCTCTGAGTTCCTTTTTTGAGTTTACAATCAGATATCTTAATTTCTCTGCTATTATGTCTAATACATCTCCAAAAAGCCTATTGGTGCATCAGACAATCACCGTGAGCCAAAAAAAAATCTAGGCAGAGACCTTCTTCATGAAAGGAAAATTGCCTCTCTAGGAAGTTACCATCAGCAATTGTCTTGGACTTATATAATTGGAGGTCTTACTTTCTAATATCCACATACAGAACAAAAAATTGTGTTTTGCTTGAGAGCAGTGAAATTTTTAGCACGAGCTTGCTAAATGGATAGGCTGAAATTTACATATTTCAAAAAACTGAAAGTGTAGCACAGCAAGAGACACAGCAGCTTGTGGTAACAGTTCATCGACTGTTAATCCAGTCATTTGGTCTGAAAAGCCAATCAATCTTTGTAGCTCTGATTGTTGTGCAGCTACAGTTGGCAAAAAAATGTTCTCGTAAACTAGCCAAACAACAGGGATTTGAGAGAGGCAGAAATTGTTTGTCTGCAGCATCAAATTTGGTGACCACTTCCAGCCAGGGAAGTAGGAAAGAGAGCTATTTCTGAAATAAGCATTATTTTTCTCTACTCTGAATGGCCAGTGGCATGCACAGGCAAAGCAGAATGGTCTCGCACTCGATGTAGTCCTCACAGGACCTCACTAGCTCACCATGGAGACCCTTGTGAGCTGCCTCTCAGGAGGTCCTTTGGTGGCACCTGCTTCCATGGGAGATGAGGGAGGTTTGTGCACATTGGCCTACTGTGCTTCATGGTCTCTGCTCAACACTCTGTGTTTTGAACTCCTGCCCTGCCTCTCTGAGAGTGCCTCTGACCCAGTGGCCAGCCCCTGCTTGCTGTTGCAGGCCCTCCTTCTCCCAGTGTTTCCCAACATTTTGGTTTTCTTCCTTCCTACCCCAAAACCCCATCCTTTGCTCCAGGCTGTTCACACCCAATCACAAGGCAGCAAGCTTTAGAAAGCAAAAGGAGGCACAAATATCAAACAAGCCTTACTTTACTCCTGCCACACAGAACATACAAAAACATACAGCAAAGCAGGGTTCAGGCAATCCTCCCCTTCTTCCAATGTAGCCATTAATAGAGTCTTGAACTTGGGACAAATTGCTAGAGATGGTGAAGATGAACTTCAATGGACAGAGTAAAGCAGAACTTGTTAGTGTTTCTGGAGGGATAGACATTAGTGGGCATCATTAAGTCTCTCCCTGCTCAGGATGAGTAAAGAGAGATGCTGGATTACATTTTAGGACTTCGGGTTCTGGTGACCAGAGTGGGATGTAGGAGTGAAGGGAGCATAGCCCACACAGCTTGCAGACTGTACCCATAGACCAGAGAAATTATGAGGCCATGGCTCAAGCAAGGGACAAGCAGACTCCCCCCAGTGGCATAATATTGTCTAGGGCTTTCACTTGGCTGGAATTTAACCTTAGAAACAACACCAGAACCAGCTGAGGCAACCACTGGGCTGCCTGCTCTGCCTCATTTGTCAGAAAAGTGCAGCTGTGCAGTCATGCATTCAGGATTACCGAGCATCTGACCATGGCCTGAGGGCAGCAGTCCAGTGAGGCTTCATAGGAAGAGCACTACTCAAACTTAGTCCTCACTGCACTACTGCCTTCCACTGAGGAGTGTGGAAGAGTGTGTCTGAGCCAGAACTAAGTTAAGGACTTTAAGATTTGTCATGTGAAATTTAAGCCTTTTGAAGCAGTTCACAGCTGTCAGTGTCAACTGTGTTATTTCAGATTTTAGCTTCCTGAGGAATCGAAAAAACCCATAAGAACTCTTTGTGAAACTGTTCAGCCCAGGAGTTGCAATTCTTTTACATTTTGCACTATGGAAAGCTTGCTGAAACTGCTTAACTACAGAAGGCTGATTGCCGCATATCTTGAATTTCAGACAAATCACGAGATGTTAAAATTGGGACTCAGTGTGATAATGATGACTTTGCCCACTTAGTTCACTATAGGCTTCAAGTACTGTAGTTATTCTCTCAACATTAAAAGAAAAGTAGCTTTCTCCCCTGCTATTTCCCAGAAAGCAGGGGAATGAAACCTAACCAGCTTGAAACCATTCAGACTAAAATGCAAAATGATGATTTTGGCAGGGAGTGGGTATGTACAGTGGATAAAGTGCAGGAAATTAAGAGCCAAGTGCAGAAATATACATTAACTGAAACCCACAGTAAAGCACCTTGCTATGTAGCATGTTTAGAAAAATTATATACAGTTTAAAATTAAAGGCAATATTCTTTTTTTCTTTCTTTCATATAGATATATATAAGCATGTGTGCATGAATGTGTGTGTGTATGTGAATTACCAGCAGTAATGAAAGGGATAAATAAATTACTTTCTTCAGATGAATGAGGAAAAAAGAAAAAAGGCATTTTAAATACAGTCAGAGCATATAATTAATTAGAACTCCTCTGATTAATAACAATTATTATTGTAGTTATTATTGATAAATGTTGACACCAGATTTCAATGGCTGAGCTACTAAGAACCCAGATTAACTGAAATGCATCTAATTTGCCTACATGTAGCTATAGCCATTTTTATTAACCAATAATTCTTCTCTAATACTGCTGGTTAACATGGCTCTCTTGCTCCATGTAATATACATAGTTCCAGTTCTACTTAGAAATACTGAAGCACCATGAATCTTTTCTTCCCTCTGCCCCAGGCTTTCTGTTGACTTCAATGAAATGAAGTTCATTCTCTCTGCTTCCCTACCCTTGTCCGTTAGACAAGGTAACAATCCCTCCTGAATTCATAGCAACAGAAAGGGATAACCTTAATTGCTGGCTGTGGTGAAAGAAAGGAGAAAGAATTGCTGAGAAACCTCCCAATAAAGCAGCTCTGATGGGCTGGATTAAAGGAATAGACAACATGATGAGATTGAAGTGGGACAACGGGCTCAAATCAAAGCAGGATGGATATTTGGTATTTTTTTGGGATGCTTCAGTCCTGCCAAAGGATGTTCAGTGAAAGGGTAACCAGCTCTGCAAAAGGTTAGAGGATGAGCTTTGGGTAGAAAGAAGGAGTTGTGTCCATTACTGCCTGCTTGACAGATAGCACTATGACAGAAGATCTGTCATGGTCAGAGGATTTTCCTCTTCCTATCAGACTGCAGAAATCCCTTGCCCTGTTATGAGAGTGAAGTGTGAACAGACGCTTCAGCAGTGATTCTCTTTGATTTGCAATATAACTCTACCATGGGGCAAAGGGCAGAGTTAACGTTAAGTTACATATTTTTATCACCTTTGCCTATTTCCTTTATTGTATACAAGACTGGTCTAACTGTAGCCTGCGCTCACAGTAACTGTGCTATAGTTGTGGAATCAAGATCCCTTTAGGTGGGTAATTCAGCCATGCACAACTCATGTAGTCAACATGATCTACACCATGGTGTATATGAGCTCTCTCGCTTGAGTGCAGTCCAAGGCTTAGTGAAATTTGAGCATAGCCTTCGTGTAGCTGTAAGGATAGTAGATCAGCCTAGGCCTGAGAAGGAGCTGAGAACTCTGGGCTTTCTTGAGGGTGCAGACAGGCTCTCCTGGTTTCACCTGTGCTCTAATCACTGACACAAGCATAAAGCTTTACAAAGGGGTGCGCTGTGTCTTGGTTCACAGCATTGAATGCATGATTTTTTCCCAGTGCCAGTGGTTTATCCAAGGAAAAGCTTCAGACTGTCAATTGTTTAATTTAAGAGTGCATTTTTTTGTAAGAATATAAGAAATTGAAAAAGTTATCCCTGATAAAATCTACCTTCCCTGCTAACTGACTAGTCAATATGTAAGATAATTTGAAAAGGTATTTTCAGATGGCCAGTTTTTCTCAGTCTTGTGATTCTGCATGAAGAGTATATTGTCTTGGCCAGACAGCATTTTCCTATATGTTATAGTTAAATCAATTCTAAAGTGTGAAATGAGACAAGACAAAATCTATCACACTTCCCTGAAACTTTACCAAAGCTGTTTCCACCCTCAGAGAGCAAAATAATGTTTATTTTAAAAGAAAGTATTTCTAGGTCTGTTTCTAATTACTTCTGTTTTCCCCTGTTCTTAAGCTGCAAATGAGGAAGCAAAGTGGTCCGCAGTAAATTGTGTTCCTTTATTATCCACATGCAAAAGCATTTTATTTCATAGCTATCTCTTGATATCTATGTGCATTTTGTTTCTGCATTCAAATAAGTACAAATGGATAAGGTTAAAATGAAGACATGTTCATTTTATCTTTATGCCCACATCCTTCTGCAAGATGTAAAAGAATCCTGCTCTCTGTCCACATTGGTTTGTTTTCAGAATTGATTTCTTCTTGGGTTTACTGCAGAGAGCATAAACCTTCCCCTAAACTGAAAAACAGTTAAGTAGATTTTGACCTATTTGTGCTTATGTTCTTCTTTCATTGCTATCCTTAGAAGTCTTCCATCTGCTTAAGAGAAACATAAGTTTACTCCCAGTGTAGTTATTTCAAATTTCCTGATGTCAAAATTTATGATACCAAGAGAACAACAAATTCCCAACACCCTTGTCAGTCTCTACCTGTCACCAAAACTGATTTCTGTCTGCTGACAGTGAAGTCAAACAAGCAAAAAAACAGTAGAGCCTACAGCTATTACAGACAATTCAATTTAGTATCCCCATTAATGTCTCATCTAACTAGTTCTTGAATGCGTGTAGCAATGGTGTCTTGACCACATCCCTTGGAAATAAGTCGAGCTACCCAATTCTTTCTTCTAAGAATATTATTCTTATTCTCTATTGCAAGGTCCAATCTAATTAGCTCCACTTGATCTAATTTCCTTCTGTGTGTAGGATGATCATTTAGAGAAAATATGTATTTTCAGATATAAAGAGATGAAATACTACAACAATTGACCTTAATGTATGCAATTCTTTGTAATGTACATTATTACTTATTTTCTTTTCCACCCTTTTACTACAATGGCTTATTGAATGATAAAGTATAAGTTCAGGAGTTAACAATATATTTTGAACTGTAATTTTCTGGATGGAGAATTGTTTTAACTGGTAAAAAAAAAAAAAAAAAAAAAAAGGTGAAATTCTGCTAAAAGCTGTAGGATTCCATAATGACTTCTGAACTGCTTTTTAGAAAGTGTAATGAAATCATAAATGCTTAGTTTTTTAAAACGTGAGAGATTTTGGTTGTCCTATTCTCATACCAAATTTCATAATATTTTCATTGGTTTCTACTGCTAAGTGTTGTATGACAGGAAGACAAATGGCTGCAAGAGGGAGTGAATCTCAAACTCAGATCACCCGTTTTTCATATGCTGCTAAAATGTTTTTCTTCAACAATGGAAAGCTAACAGCCTATTTATCTCTGAAGCCAGTCCTATTATTTATAAAGTATTTATCAGGTCTTCACTTTATTTTGAAATACAGGGATGTTGAACTCTTTGCAATGCTTGGTGCATTCAAGGGAAAATTATAAAAAGATAAATTCACAGCTTAACAAAATTCAAACTAATAAACCAGCAGTTCTGATCCTTTTTTTTTCGTTTGTTCCTTTCAAACTAGTTTCAGCTCATAACTCATTTTTTCTAGATAAATACATTTAATATGCATCCATCATATCACATTGTTTAATTTTGGTTTTGTTTGACTGCTTTAGATAGCAGGAGGAGAAGCAAAAGGACAACTTCCTCCCTCCAGAACAGAAAGCCATTGAACCTGGTACTTCTACTCAAAGCTCTCAATCAGTCATCTGCTCCTATTTCACACTGCTCAACTATGCAATGACTGACCATTCAGTGGAAGCCTAACAGCTTTTGAAACAACATGAAAACACAATTAGTATAAGGCCATGTTTTCACCTCCATTCTTCTGAGCCCTACGCTAATAATTAATATCTTCCAAACCACTAGAAGTATGATGCATGACTCTTAGCAGGCCATATGATTTATGTTATGTGGTAGACTGTAATCTTCTGTGTTGAGGTATCATTTTTCACCCATCCCACCTACAAGCTTTTATATATCACAGCTGCTCTCTCCACGCATGCAACCCAACTCTACACCCTGAGCACCGGCAGTGAGTCAAGTCTCCAGCTGTGGCAAATCTCGAGGTGAGAGAAAAACCATAGCACCAGACCACAAATGGAAGTGATACACTGGTAGAAGAGGGTAACATAAAAGGGAAAGAAACTTGCATTACAGTGCATAAAAGCAACTGGCATTAAGTGGACTAGCCTAGCCAATTTAAGCCAGATGATGTTCTGCTCTAACAGACATCTACATCAAAGACTCTAATTACCCAAGCCAACCATGTTATCTTGCCTCATGTTCTTGTAGTAATATTAGCTGACCTGGAGCTTTAAAGGCACATCCTATTTCATCTTACTTCTGGGGGCAGGTGAAAGTCAGTAACTGTTGTAATGATCTTCACCTTAGATTTTTGCAGACAAGTCTCTCATCACACAGTAAAAGAATTTAGGAAAGTGTAAGAGAGAAATAAGGGCCCAAATCACCTTAGCTATAGTAATCCGTATGTGTTAATCAGAAGAATGAAACAAAAGCAAACATAGCTTCTGTAGCTATTGTCTAAACCTCATTACTGAGCTATAATATCACTTGGCGCAACTTGTTTATTTCAGGGCTACAGCCAGGGCTGACACTGGGGAACTAATCAAGGACTTCTAAACCTAACTGCCTATCTCTATAGATACAGCAATATCTATAAATATGATAGTACTCAACCCAGTGCCTCTCTGAAGTGCAAGATATCATATATTATACCCTGACCAATAATAGTTCACACAGGATTATGAGGAGCTATTGCCAGTATATTACTCTCTGGTCTAGTTTACCCTGAATTACTATAACAGAGTAAGCAGAATTTAGGAGGCCTTACCACCCAGGATCCTCACTATTTTGCATTCTTAAAGTATTTTTCATTCAAGGAACTCAAAGAAGTGTACATTACTTAACTAATTCAACCTTACAATGCCCCTGAGATGCAGGTAAACAACTTTATGTACATTTTACAGCTGGAGAAACAAAATCTAATATTTTTCCCTCAGAAATTAGTTACAGCCTTTTGCAAGTAAAATCTGCCTCAGAAAGGGATAGAAGATGGAATCTACACCAAGACTCTCACCAAATACATTTGAGCATTCATTGACTTTGGGAGAGTCAGACTAATTTACACCAGCTGTGGATATAACACTCCAAGTCCGTATCACTAATTGTCGAAAGCCTTGCAATAACTCCTTCCTAACAAGCCAGAAGTGGAAGGTCTAGCAAGCTATTTTCTACGCCTATGTTAGAGGAAAGGACTGGCAGAATCAGTTTGTTTCTGTAGGCTTATACTTTAGAGCAAAATGGTAAGAGAAGTAGTTAAGTTCTCACTTTTTTCCATTGCCAAAAGCAAATGTATCATAGTATACTTGAGTTCCTTGAGAATGACTAAATTTGTCTTTTTTATTGTGCAGCTGAGATATGGCATGATGTATTCTACTGCAGAAGCAAGTTAGGTACTGGCATTTTTTCCTTTATTCTCCTCCAAACAGCTGATCTATGGTACAAACATCCATGTCATGGGAATGAAAAGAACATGTGCTATTGCTTTACCCTTTGAATGTATTGTGCTTGCACAAGTTAAAGGAGCCAAAAGAAAATGACAAGCGAGAGCTGGTTTATGTAATGAAAGATCCTGATAAATATACGAATCAAAAGTATCTTTTGAATGTATCCCATCTGGTTCTCTAAGATAATTTTATAACCTTCTCTTCTATAGCGCTGAGGGGCCCTGGCAGACGGAAAGGTACTATTAAATAGAGCAAAACAGTAAGGACTATTTACTGCACTAATAAAAACAAACCAACGAAAAGTTTCACCTTTTCTGACTACTTTGGGTATTGCAGAATGTGTTATTTTGTGGGATTCATTGCAACATATCATTGTGTCAAACAGAAAATTGAGGAGTTGTCATTTTCATCACAAACACATCATTTTATTGGAGGAAAATAGAGAACCTGGATGTAACACCGTGCAACACCTTTCTTGTCTTTTAACATCTAACCTGACAAACCCTCACTGGCTTGCAAAACTTTAAGGATCACAGTTCAGGAAAATGATCCCTGCCAGTAACAGTGTACTGAGGGAAAATCTGCAAGAACATTCAGTTTTACAAGCCAGGGATATCTACTAAGGCTGGCATTGAAGGTGAGCAAGTGTCTTCCTATGTTTTAGTTTTATTTCCCTCTTTTTGGTAATTTTTTGGTAATCCCTCTCCTATTTCAACCTGAACACATACAACCTGAACAGAGAATACGGTCAAGCTGTCACCAAATGACCTTCAACATCCCTTACTGTTTTTCAATATACAGTGCTACACTGGGAAGAAAATACTGCTTTTGCCTTCTCTTTGTCAGGTGGATTTCATCCTCTCTTTTAATGGGAGAACCTGAACAGACTGCTTTATTCGTCTCCACAATGAATTATTTTCTTCCATTTTTCCTGGACCTGGATAAGATTTGGATTTTAATATGACATAGCCAGCAGCTTGTGAAGGGTTAAATCCTCCCCAAACACTTAGGTAATGTGTGACTAGATAAACACCTCATGTTTGTTGAAGTGGAACATTATTCTGCAACTTCTCAAAGTCATGGATGATTTTCTACGCTGTCAATCCGAGATGGGCTTTAATATGATAAAGAGCTCTGAAACTGCAGTCCTATCACCAGTCAAACACACTACCAAAATCATTTTGATCCACTTCTCCTATCTCATAAACAGCTGGCATTTGGCATGGCTGAGTGGATGAAGACATTTTTGAACTGACTTTAGTGACCTCATAGTACTTTTGCAATAGATGAAGCTTAGCAGTTAATCATAATTGAAGTTGGCACCTGAAACAAAACTCTCACCTCAGCTTTGTGTTACAGTTGCAGCTATATCTTCTAGAGATATAATTTGGAAGTATCTCTACTCTAATCTCAAAGGAGTACTGGCACTATAAAATATTTGCTTAGGAATAAATGGATTTATAAATAGTCTGTGCTGTATTTGGGTAGTTCAGGTTTGCTGTTCCTATTTGCATTTTCCTGAGATGTTCAACTTCAAGCTTTCCAGGTGACCTTTCTCCCAGTATATTTCATGGATTTTAATTGGACCAGAGAGATCAAATGAGATCAAATTTTTTGTTGGTTTGTTTGTTTGCTTGTTTTGTTTGGTTGATTGGTTAGTTGTTTTAGGAGAGGGTCCTTCTGTTGTTCAAATTCTTTCAAAGCCATAAATTGATTGATACTCTGGACTTTTTGACCTGTTTCAGCATTCCCACTGGTGCTTTCAATCCACTAGTTCGAGCTCCCAGTTCAGGATCACTTACTGAGTCTCCTAGGGAGCCTTTGGGCTGCATAAGCTATGGCATCCACTGTAAAGTGCAGGGGACACAGAGGGCTGGGGATACCCCTGTGCTATGGATTCTGACTTTTGACACAAAAGACAGTGAGTCTCCTGGGTGATTTGGAATTTATAACTGCATTTATTTTTGCAAACAGATTTAAGAATATTTGTTCAAATTATATTAATTTTAATAACATCTATGCCAAATTCAAAGCATAGCCATGACAGTACATACATACATATTTTAAGAGATTAGGTCTCATAGTTCCTTTTCTGATATTAAACCTGTCATATTAACAGGGCTTTCATAACATTGCCCACGTGCAGTCGTCCATCTTCAGCTTTAGAAGCAATAGTCTATCCTTACTGCTGTGATAACCTGATGAACACTTCATAAATGCTCATATCATTTTCTGAATATTATAGGCATAAAATCACTTCCTCTCTGTTGGAGAAGTCTATGTCATTTATCACTTTCCAGAAATTTGTTCAGAAATATCCTTTACAACTTTAAGACTTGTGATTACCATTATCTCATTTTCTGTAACTGGACTTGTGAATTTATTTTGGCTCCTTTACAGCCACTTTGAAATATCAGGATCATATTCTGCCTAAAAAGAAAACTCCTCACTTAAACGTATTTCAACTTATTCACTATAATGGACTCATGTTGCAAGTTTTTGGGAAAAGAATGTGTGTAATTTTCATTGCAATTTTAGCCTTTTTCTTTTTAATTCAGTATACCCTCAAAACTGGGATATTTTGAAAAATATGAACTGTTTCATGATTACATTAAAAATCTTCCTCTCAAACAGTGAAAAAGGAACCACAAAAATTAGTTCAGGGATGGAAAAACATTCACAGTAAAAAAATGTTTAAAATTTCAATCTCACTAAATAAGCAAAGTAAAGAAGGTGACTTGATAAAGCCGTGCTTTCACTGTCAGAAAATACTGGATATCTGAAAGGCTTTTATGTTAACAGAGGAAAACATAAGAGAAGCTCATAGCTGGAAGTGGAAAAGAGAAATTCACATGAGAGAGAGGTGCATTTTTTTAGTAGTAAGACCAAATAACTTTCATAAGGACCAATGCATTTACCTCCTAATAGGCCTCCACATCAGGCCTGTGTGCCTTGCTGCTTGGTTTGGTTGGTTTACATTTGGTATCTACTAATTCTGCTTCAATCGCATGTTACTGAGCTCAATACAGATGCCCCCAAATCAAACCAAACAGTCTGTGTTGGATCCACCAGAAGGACCATGTTTTCTCTTTTTTATTTAAATTCTATGAATGGATGACAATTTGACTTGAATATTTTTCTTTTAGGGAATTTAGACTATGCAAAAGCATCATAAATGTAGCCAAGTACCTAAACATGGAACAAGCTGTAGAAATGAAGTCTGGCTTCAGCAGACTTAGAACAATGGAGCAAGATAAGCAGGAAGAATGGCTTCATCCTCCAGAACTATGGACAGAGCAAGTTTTAACTGGCATTGATGAGACTGCAGAATTAATGAGTGTTTGGCAGCCTTTGGTTCTTGTGGCAGATGATAGCAAAATCTGATAGATGCTATGCCCAAAAGCACTTGGTCTTAGAGCTGTAGTTTCTTCCTTCAAAACTAGATCATATTTCTGTGATTTTTTTTTTTTTTTTTTTTGCTATGTCATGCAAACGTTCATTTATAAAAAAGAGGTAGAACAAAGAAAATAAAAGAGCTTGCATGTCCTGCTACTGGGCAGGCTGAAACAGAGCCCTGGCCACTCTGGGATCTTCACAGAATCATCAGGAATGTGGCAGAAGGATGAAGCAGAACAACCAATATCTGAACTGTTGATTACACCAGCGACAATTGCTTTTATATTTTGTTGATATAATGGCTTGTATTTGCTTCTCAGTCAGACACTCACAAAAACAATTACCATTAAGTTCAGAATAGAGGCAGTTTCACCATGAGATGGAAATGGGGCTGGAGTCAGGTATTGTTCAAGTCATGGTTTCTGGGAGGTCTCATTTTCCTCACCCCCCTCATGCAAAGCACATAAATATTTGGCATTTAGGTACAGGAAGAGGAAAGAAAGGAAGTAAAATTCTGGGCACCGGGCTCAGAACAATGGCAAGCTGTGATGCATAAGCATGATCTCCCTAGAGAAAGGACCATACACTTCCAAGCATAAGTAGAAAGGAAAATGACCTTGTGAAAGAGGAAAACAGACTTTCTGACTGCAGAAATAGTGAAAGAATGGGCAACTACATACATGAGTTTCCTTTGAAAAAGCCACTTCCTAATCAAAGCAGAAAATAACCATAAAGCATGGTTCAAAGGAGACCTTCAACACCAACTTGGCTGTCAAAAGTTACTGATAGTTTAGCTGCAAGGCAGCAAAATAAAGGGTCTCTCCCCTCTCTAGTAATAGCTGATGGGAGAAGTTAACAACCAACTCCTGTAATCAGTCACTCAACTTGTGTAAGTGACTGCAGAAATCTGTGTGGTGGATGGAAAGCTTCTTAACTGACTGACGGCAGCTTGCTGTCTTTATTCAGCTTGCTTTAAAAATACATGTGCATATATATACATATACTTACATGTGTGTGTATATATATACACACATATATAGATGTGTGATGAGTAACCAAATGCACTTAAAGAACATTATCAGCTGACAAATCAGGAACTCATAAATAGCACTTTCCAGCAGAAAGTTTGCCTGTTCCGAAATACTATTCGCTGGTTATTCGCCCGGATTTGAAAGATGCAATTTCAAGTCTCTTTCAGAGTTTTCCTGTGTGACCTTTGGTAAAACACCAAAAGAGAAATTCAGGTGCCTAAAGTAGACATTTGAGATTCTCTACTGGGTGGGGGACATCTACATAGGGCTGTCATAAATGACACTGTGTTACAGTAGTGTGGCTGCTGGAGGCCAGGTAAGAATAACTTAGAATGCCTAAAATGAAATTAGACACTTCATTTAACTCATATAACCACATTGGTAAAAAAGAATACGGGGGCATAGTTTACATTTAAATTCCTTTCAAAGCAAGATTCCGTTTTCATTTATATACCATGGCATAGGTAAAGAACTCTTTTTCCAGTGTTATGTATACAATGCCCCCACAATAAATACCCTTCCTCATGAATCACCTTGGAAGATGATAACGTAATATCTGCTATTGGGGCACCTGAAACACAGCTACAGCCCTCCAGAGAATCCACACCAACAATGCCTGTAGATTAAGAACAATCCAGCTAAAATCTCTGGGTTTTTTAAAGAATAAATGAATAGAGGGCAATCTTTTATTTCACTTGTTGTTACAGCTTGGTTGGAATATCCAGGGAAAAAAGAAAGCAAGAAGAAAATACTAAGTGAATAATTAAAGATCACACTGAAAGAGAAGTATCTGTTGCAAATGGTAAATGAGAGAGGTATTGTGGAAGACATGCATGCAGAAAGCTACACTGAGGGCAGCAAAGTTGTCAGGAGAGCAGTAGCACTTACTCTTTTCTAAATGTCTGGACACTTCTCTAAACAAGACAATTCATTCTGGTTGTACATGTGATCCCATGTGTTTCTACTACATCTAAAGCCAGCTGGAGGCCAGACTGATTATTCTTGTACATCATGAGTTTTTGATGAAACCAGTGAATTTACCAGTTATGGAAGCCTTAACATGAGGAGGAAGGTTCACTAACAAGGAACTTTGAAAGTTAAATGGTCAGAAGCCCATAAATCAGGAGAAAGCCCAGTGAAAACCTGGTTCTCTGTCCAGAAGTAGATTGTAAAATGCCAGCTGGCATTACAATGCAGTATTCTAGAAAATACAGCCTTGGTGATTATACAGTGGCATGTGTCAGCTATTTCAGAAGTGCTGTATGTCAACAGAGGTGACCCAAGGAGCAGTTTGTCCTTTATACTCTGTCAAAAACAGCTCTCTATTCAAGGAGAACCTGTAAATTAGAAAGGAGGATGGGACCATGCCAGGTGGCAGCCAATTGCACAGACAGTGCATTTAATTTATGCCAATTTAAAAGAGCAATGTTTGGACTCCAAGTCAAAATTATGTACTTCTATGACAAATATTTTTATTGCAAAACAGCACCATCTTCATAATTTTCATACCAGTTCTTCAATTTGTGTCTCTCTCCTTTTTTTCACAAAAGGCTATAATTTGCTCTCATCCTGATCAAATTCAGCCCTGCTGTATTCAGTGTGTGTTTGCTGCCTCTTTGAACACTGGCTTTAGCACAGATGTTTTCTGGAACTATTGGCTTGAATCTAGTTTTGTTGACTTATAATTACACAGGCAATTCTCACTGAATGCAAGATATTTTCTTAAAGTGTAATAAGACTTTCCTCCCAGAAGACTCCTGTGAGAACAGTCCCATAGTCTGGAAAGAGGTGATCAGGTTTTAAGAAAGGAAATTATCACTTATCTTTCCCTACAAGGAGAGAAAACATTGGTTTTTATGGCTAAAAATCCCCTGGAACTCAAAGCAATCCTCCTCCACCAGTATACCCCTAGGCAACATGTATTAATACCTTTGGCCCTGGTTCCTTAGAGGACTGAAGCATGTTACACATGCAAAGAAACTCAATGCCTTCTCTGAGCTGATGTTGAGTATAGCCCAGTGTTTGCTTTTCTCACAGCTGAATGAGACCAAACTGTCTCCAAAAACATAACCTTGCTCTTGGTGCTGCATACTTCTGAAAAACTTGACAATCTTGGAAAAGCTTCAGGGAAAGGAGTATGTAGATGTCATATTATTGATTTGATTCGTGGATGAAATAACAAATACAGAGATAATTTGCAGTGAGGGTTGAACAGAGATGGTTTTTTCATCAACTTTTCGCAAGATATCTCGAGTCATCTCTGAAGTCTCTGAATTCCATTACAATTGTCTTCATTGAAATATATTTGTAATTCTCAGGCCTAGCCTAATGAATTATCCAAATTTTTCTGAATGTGTTTGATGTGCTCCTTATTATTCATACCTCATTCCCATTTATTATCTTCCGCAGTGAAAATCTAGCTTTCAAATCCCTCCTCCAAATCACTCGTAAGTTCATCATCTTTATAGCAAATCAAGCATATGTCAAAATTAATGGTCAACATCATTTACTGTATGTTTTACTTCAGTTCTCTATTTGCTAACTTTCGAACTTATGCATTTACCACTGGTTTGCTTTACTCAGCCCAGAAAAGTGCAGAAGTGCAACAAATTGAAGCTGACAGACAGTGAGACAATGCCACACCTCCTCGGGAATGGACTGAGATCAAAACCTGACTCTGGAAGGTAAAAATTTGTATCAGATATTTACAGTAAGTCAGAGTTTAGACATCAAGTATCAATTTTTGAATATATGCCTGCCAATCTGAATTGTCTTCCACGAGTTATTTTCTCAGGCTTGAAAATATGTGAATGATTGATAAGAAGAAAATGTTTGAAACTCCTCAGCCTTTTTCTCTTCCCATTTGAAACTGAATTTAAAAGATGACCTGATTGTAAAGTGCTGGAATACAAATCCACAGATGAAAATTCAATATTTTGCTCAGTTACACTTTCTGTGTGTGACTCTGAGTCAGTCACTTAACCTATGCTTTGCCTTATTTCTCTGTGTGGAAAACTCTATTTGTAAAACAAGCATAAAGCTTAAAAAGTTCAAGTGAAAATGAGATAGTGACATAGTTAGCAAGATCCTCTGCATCTGCTCAATGCCTGAAAGGCCACTGCAGTGTCAAAGTCGCCAGCTAGCCAGGTTGGTTTGCAAGAACACTCTCAGTGTGAGATTTAAGGCCAGAAAGACAGTACATCTTTGGAAAGAAGTGGGGAAACGTTGAGTGTTCTTGACATGCACATACCTGCAGTACAGGTGTGTCCTGGCTCAGTCATCTGCCTACACCTGCTCTTGAAACACCAGACAAGCCTGAAAGAGAGGAGATCCAGGAATCCTTCCTGAAAGGGCCTAGGTCTCATCAAGGACATGTAAAAATTACAACCTGAACTCATGGCTTCTACCAAGGTACTATGAATGTGCGAAGCTGGATCTCAAGAGTACCCTAAGCCTGAATCATCTCCAAAGCCCAGACTTTCCTTATGTGTTAGGTAGAATCAAACAGTTTGGAGACTTTGTGACATAAACTTTGCCATGAAATAGGCTCTAGTTGCCTGTCTATCAAAACCACAGTCAGACATGATACACAAAATACTTCCTGTGACAATAAAAAACCCCACTGCTCCTCATAAAATGCCATTTTCCTGCCACTTTAAATACAATTCCAATTTGCTTCCTGTTTCAAGGTCTATCTTTTTATTTTAGAGATGTTACACAAAAACTTGCTGAGCAAATTGCCAATTAAGACTAAAAGAAGGAAAAAAAAGTCCTTGGTGCCATTTTGCAACCTCAACTCTGGTAAAATGCAGCTGTCACTTTTAGTCTCTGCCTTTCCCATAAGTCTGTTAAACATTAACACTCAGGTACAGTCTGCCTGATTTGTGTCTGAAGTACAAGGGTTTACAGCAAAGACACCTCAGAAAATTGAAGAAAACGAGGTACAAATAGAAGTCATAGGAAAATTCACAGTAAAAACATATCTAAGAATTCTCTAGGATAAAACAGAGTTATCTTTTTTTTCATAATTTCACTTGGAGTTAGTTCTGCTTTTCACCAGGGATGGGGGGTTGGAGCTAACTGACCTACAAAAAGTCCCTTCCAAACAAATAATTCTACAATTTTATGATTTGTAACTTCACTGTTAACTTTTTAAAATTAATACAGCCTGAGTGAGTGAACACAACTACCTAGTTATTTCACCAGCTCAGGCTGTAGCTGCCTAATACTATACTTTGTCAAACATAACAATATACAAGTACAGTTGGCGAAAGTTATTCTGTATTCCTGCTCACAAAATATGTGATACAGCAGACAACATCACATGAAATCTCTAATGAGATTTGTCTCCGTTATTCTTCAGGGTAGTCATCAGATTCATTGAGCCTTTTCTCTCCTGGTATATCTTTTGTTGCTGTAATTTTTTACAATTTTACATCATTATTTTGTTTTGTGAATGTTTCATCAAAGAACCTCTCTCTGTTCTCCTTTTCTGCATATAAAATGCCTGACTGATAGTTATCCATTTGTGCTCATTTTGTTCTTTACTCCTGCTCTAAATCTTTTCTTTGTTTCACTGTATCTCAGTTGTTTGCAAGAAGCTGGGATAAAGTTAATAGGAGATCTTAAACACCGAAGAGAGTCTCTCTAACAAAATCAAGATAGGACAGCATTCAAAATAGAAAGCATGGCTAGATGCCAAAATATTACTGAAAAAGAAAGGGAGTTCGATACATGCCTCTTACTTGTGCTTCTAAAAATCTGCCCACAGAGGCCTGGAAGCACTGCGAGGACACGTTTGATTTCATGTGTAGAGTGTGCTGAGCATAAAGTCTATGCAATTCATGTTCACCATTTTACTGTTCAAATCCTAATCATACAAGCCTTCCACTAAAATTTGCAGGCTTTCTGCCTCAAAAATGCAAAAGATTTTTTTTTCTCAAGTGTTGACTCTGTCATTTACTAATGTAAGAATGTGTGATATTTTGTGAGTCATTCTTTTTTATTTGAGGTGCTGGGAGAAAAACAGCTTGATGATGAAAAAGTGACAACCAAACTCTCCATGATCTATATGTTGTTCATATTGGTGTTAAAGAGTGCTAAAAGTGACCATGGAGTCATTAGCTCCTCTTGAAAAATCTGACCTTTGCACATTTGTATTAAACCCAGCAAAACACTAAAGTTTCATCCACACTGTAGCCTCAAGGACTTCTGTAATCCAGTTGTTTAATAGCAGCATTGCTGTTGAATATCATTGCAGTCAGAGGGTAGATAAGAGGAGGTAATACATGCTCCTGGAGCCAGCATGAAAAAAGAGATGGCTAGATTTAAAACAAACAAACCAACCAAAACAAGAAGGGAAATGAGTCTTCTAAAACATCTATTATTGTTCTTGTTCCAGCAGGCAAATATGCCTTTTAGAGGGCATGACCAGTTTCCTGGCTGGGAAGGCTGTGGTTTTTTGAGAATAATACATCCTCAGGTCATGGCTATTGAGGCTGACATTCAATGTAAGAGGAAGTTGGAAAGTAAATGCCACAGTGACAATGATCCCAGCCTTTCACCAGCATCTTCATTTTAATTTCCCTACTAGTGTCACTTTTAGATGACTCTGATGCAGTAACAGCATGGCCAAAGGTGAAATAACTTCACTTGGTTCTAATTGAACTGCAAGGCTTGGGAGGGTGAGAAGAGTCTGGTAACCAAAGTGCCACCACCAAACCATCTGATCCAAATCCCTCTGATCATTAACCTCCACTCCATCCCGTAAATCATCACACCTAACAGGGTGCTTCAACCTTCCAGATCCTCCTGAAGCACTGCTAATGTTGTAAACACCAGTACACCAAGCAGTCAGACCGACAGCAGTTTCCCAGCAGAAAAGGAAACCTAATACAAGTTGACATATGACAGACACAGGAGCTGTGGTGCAGCCCTTTGAGGATCGCATGTGCCATTTTCTCCCTTTCAGAACTGTTGAAACAACAGCCTGTCCTTGCCCAAAATGGACAAGTTTAAGCCAAACGCTGTCAGGTCCTCTTATTATTGATAACATTTGACACGGCTGAGCATTGCGTGATCTTTTTTAGCCTTTATGTGCAAATGGAAATGTTGCTTTTTTTTCTCCAATTGTTTTTTCCACTCCGCATTGCACACAGCTGGTCTAAATGTGCAAGAGGTACCAGTCCCTGCGTGGAATACTAGGAACACAGAGATGTAGCTAAGACCTTGTAGAATTTCTGGGTGTTTTTTTCTTTCTCCTTAAGAAAACTAGCAAACCCCAGAACAAAATAAAATCCTTTGTGTGCATCCTCAGATCAGGCATGAAATATTTATACTACTGCAGAAATCTGCTGCTGGGTTTTGGAGGGTTAGTTCATTTATTTATTTACTTATTTGTCCTGATTATTTGTATTCCAGTTAATTAGGCCTACCAAAAAAAAAAAAGCTAACCTGTTTGCCTGTAGAAGCCTTATCCTCTATTCTACAAGCATTTTCATTGTGTCCCTATTACTCTTCATTAGAATTCAAGCTGTTATCCTGAGATGGTGAAACCAAGTTAGCCTGACAGGTAGTAAAATGTTTGTAGACACCTAGCCAGTCAGATCCTGAACAGTTGTCACCAAGATCAATTTTAGAGGCAAGTGGATGGCTAAAAATAACCTATATATATATTGTAAAAATAATATTTTTTTACAGGAGTTGAAATTACCATAGTTGGAAACTATATTATGCCTTAACTACAGCTCAAGCCCGAAGTTGAGCCAAAGTGAAAGCCTGAGTGCCAAAGTGTTATTAAATACTAGGAACACATGGAAGAAACTTTGCAAAATTTCTCATGGCAAGTACTGTACTTTTCATTAGATCAGGTGGCTGCTTTCCCTTTCCTTTGCTAAAAATACCAAAATGAAAACTATCAGAGGTGAAGAATTGAAAATAATTTATTTTCATTAAGCAAATTTATTGTTGCTGTAATTTACCATCAAAACAAAGAAAGCACCAGGTGAAGACTTAGGAAACATGATTAATTTCTGTTGGTAGCTCTGTCTAGTCCTTAGACAACTTTGGTTTAGCTTTTAAGACAGTCAGTTCTCATTTCATGAGCTCCATCTAAGGCACATACATATATATCAATGATCAGAGGAGCATTTGAAGAATCTATCTATTCACTTTTGCTTCCTGGAACCTGAACTCTTTGGATTATTTGGTAAAGCACTGATTCTACTGCTGATTTTACTGCATGGTTCCTCTGTCAAACTAGAGTTTATCTTCTAGCCCTGGCACATCTCATCTGTGTAGATCATATGAGCTTTATGACAGTGACCACCAGTCAGTATGTGATCAGAGTCCAAGGCAGCAGACTCGTGAGAGTGGTGGAATCTTTAAACTGATACCACAAGAAAGGTACTAATAGTAGCAGAGCCGTAACAGCAGCTAAAATGTTTGACAGCTACAGCAGAGAGACAAGACAGATGAGGATGAAGGCTGGTTTTCCTTTAAGAGTGACTCCTACAGGACTGGAAAACTCCTTGTTAGGGCAATTGTTGGAGTAAGCTCATCCAGGTAGCTTTTGTAATGGAAGAAATGGAGAAGGAGAACAAATGTGGTTTTGACAGCGGGGGTTATAAAAATGCAACAAAAATTAGAATTGTGCTTGATGGTATTGTCCTGTTGAAGGGGTCCAGCAGAGGTCTCATCTTGCCTTCTGGACTTTGATGATAGCTCATACAATCTCCAGGCTGCAGCCCTCTAGCTTTGTGCTGTATCTGGCCACATGCACAGGTTGCTGACAAACTATAACACATTATTGGCTAGAGAAAGGGAGACAGGGAGAAAAAAAGCAGCCAGGGGGGAAAAAAACAGCTGCCAGGAACAAGAAAAAAAGCTGGCAAGTTTCACACCATTTCTCCTACTTTCTAACTGGCACTGGATAAATGCAGCAAGTGCTTCCAGACACACCAAATCAACAGCCAGGTATCTCAGATCTGGTCAGGCTCTCACATGTCACCTTACGCAAGCATTGGCATTTCCATCTGTCTCAGCTATATGAACAGAGAGAAATAAGCATCAAGGCTGAATAATGGAGGTTCTCTTTCCAGTGGCCCACCTGGTGAGTAGCACACAAAAGTACATGACGGACCTTTTTGCTCTCCCATCTAGAGGGAGAACCAGCCCTGAGTCAGGCACTATGCATTACTTCCAGTTGATAGACCAAATTATTTGGCTTCTTGTTGTCTGGGTTTTTTTAATTGAGGAGTGAAATCTGGGGAGAAGTAACTTCAGACTGAAGATATTTTTTTCTGATGGCCTGTCCATAGACCTGATCTCCAAGATGGGAGGAAGTATCACCTGTGGAGGAGCAGACAATCTTTTTGAAGGAAACATCCTGGAAATGTCTTTGTTTTGAACATCTGTTTTATAAATAAATAAATAAATAAATAAATAACACAAAACAAACAAACAAAGGAGAAAAAAAAAAACAGATTCCAAAAAGAAAATGTGATCTCAGCAAGGTCCTTCACCCTTTTAGGCTCCCTTGCAAAGATATTACAGGAAGGAAGAAGCATGTTCCAGGTACAGAAAACCTACCTGGAGTTAGCATAAGGACTTTGCAGGACTGGAGCCAAAATCCTAGTATATTAATACCCTGCTGATTTATTGTTCAGTCAATTGGTCTAATAAGCAGTGACCTTCAAATGGTTGCTCATTTTCTCTCCATGGGTGAAGTGTGCAGTTGCCTGCCTCCCTCACCTCTCTGTAAAGTGTTTCTCTTGCAGCTCTCTTTAAATTGATAAAAATGTTTGGGATTGGGACTTTCAGATTCATTCTGACCTTACACAACCCTCATTCCTCCAGAAACAGGTAAATTCCTAAGGCTGCTCATAACTTGCAAGGCCACTCTCATTTAAAACCCATCTCTCCTCATTTATAGAAGGAAATGTTACTCTTGCAAATTCAATGAAGTTATGAATCTTTTCTGTATTCCTCAATCTTATAGTCAGCTTAAGAATACAAGCCTGGAAGAAAGGACTCAGGTGATTTTAAAAAGGCTCCTGGTAAGGGAAAAGAGACACATATTCTCTTTTGTCACATAACAGCTTACAATCTTTCACAAATGACTAAACTCAGATCCTTAAAAGTGCAAAGTGCCTCACTGTGCTATGTGCAAAATACCTGCATACTTTGGGGCATCTGGGTTTAAGCCCCTGAAGCTGTTCTCCACCTATGAAATGAGATAATAATAACTTCCTGCATCAGCAGAGTGATGTGGGATTGTATCAGCTCACCTGCAGCCAGAAGCAGTTCATTACTGCCCTCAGGTGTGAAAGCAGCTTGCTGGCACAAAGCCACTTCCACAAAAGTCTGCACTGGAGCCATGAGTGCTGTGTTAAATATAGACTGTGAGACTCTGGGGGTTGTTAGGTGCGCTGGAGGGTGGGCAGTGTGGGAGGGCAGGGGGGACAGAAGCAGTTTGGGAAAGTCGTGAGGTCTCCTTCATTTTCTGTCTGTATCAGATTTCTAGTCCAGGATTCAGAGTAGGGTCTTCAAAAGGAGCAAGGAGTAGTAGGGTTGGAGTGAAGGGAAGGTCTATGATAAGCATGTAGTTCTGGGGTTTAGATTAAAAGCTAAATGGTTTTGCTGTCTCTATGCTGATTTTTTTCTTGGTTGGGTTTTTGTTATTGTTGTTTGGTTGTTGGGTTTTTTTGTTTGTTTTATCATGGCAGAAAATGCCAAGACTTTTTATGCCTTAGTCATAACAAATGTCTTAGATACAGGTGGAGATCTCTGACAGACAGTTATGGTTTTAAAACTATCTTCTTCTTTGTTTATGCAGGGGAACTATTTCACAGAATTAACTCTGACTGTCTCAGTTTTTCCTATAGTCATCTCAGAAATAATTGTTTTCTCTTTTCATCTAAAAAATAATAGGAATGCTTAAAGCTCTTTTTAAAAGCCTCTCTGGGACTTTCAAGCAGTCACAGTGAGAGTGGAACATCTCTCACCTTAAAGGTTGCTTTGAGAATCTTTACATTCACCCCCTTATGCTCCTAGGCTGAGCTAATGGTCACTGTGTATACTGGTGTTGATGAAAAACAAAGGAATATCATTAAGTTAGTGAGCATGAAACTGTTCTGCAATCAGAGGAATTCTTCTTATTCCTGTTTCTTTTTTCCTGTTATGAAAGGCTGCTCTAGTCAGTGTTGGGATAAAACCAAGCCTCCAGAAGCTCAGACATGCTAGAAAAGGGTTGTACTATTTTTTCCCCACTGTGAAGGACATAAAATGGAAAGATGGGAGACCTGCGTGGAGACAGATTCATACACAGCTACATCACTTGTGGAAGAACAGCTGTGCTGGATCATTATCTAGGTTTCACCAGGGTGTAGGAAAATAGACATTTGATCAGAAACTTTTCATTTCACCAGATAACATTAGTGAAAAATTCATATTTTGTTATTTATGAGATTTGCCTTGTGAAAATTTGTGAAAGGTGTCTCTGTTTTAAAATGGCTTTTAGAAAATGTTACTCCTATATGCATATCTGACACTTGCTCAGTCTGCTGCTGAGACCACTTCTCTTCAAAACTGACACTGATCCATAAAGTACCTCCATGCCTCAAATGGGCAAATATATTATTGTGGTCTTCATGGTGAACCATAGGACTTTCCCTCCTGTGGTAAAGAAAGAGTCACCATGCCCTGCTTATTTTTAGTGCACCACAAAGGGAGCCTGCAGCTGCAGCTCCTATACATTTCAGTATTAACTTTTTCAAGTACCCACTAAGAAAATTATTGTGGACTGGAACAGAAAGAGTATTTCCTAGCAGCACGTACTGAAAAACCACAATCATCATTATTTCTTTTTTTCCTCAGCCATTCATTCAGTCCTTCATTTTCTGGGAGAGACATTGACGCAAATTCATGCAATTCCAAGAAGTTATATAATAGTTATTCAGGGGGCTGAGATGGGCTACTTAAGTCACCTGATTAGGTGATCAGCTGTAAGCAGGGGACTCACCAGGAGCAGTGGGTCAGTTACCGTGTACCTGCATTAGCACTTCAATCGAAGTTCTGTTTAGGGAAGAAAAGGGGTTTGAATAAGCAATACTTTTCTTGATGGAATTGCACGCCCAGTGTGTGTTGGAAAGGTAGAACAAAACCTGGTCCCCAGGCTGAGAGTCTGCTCAGCTCTGATAATGTGGTTGCTGACCTTTAGTGCAACAAGGAGTTAAGTTGCTCATGGATGACACTAGCAGCAAAAGACGGACACCTGGCTCTTCTCCAGCCCAGAGTGTATGTGGGGCCATGCACGGCAGCTTGCCTCTTCCAGCTGAACAAGATGCAAATCTCAGGATGGAAGGCAGTAAAAAATCACTATTACAGACCTATTCTGCAGCAGCACTTTGTGATGTCTCTGCAGTCCATCCTTAGATGTCTGTTGCAGATGAGAGAAGGAGAAGGAACAAACAGTTTCTCGTAGGAAATAAAAAATGGTTTTTTGGAGTGTTCTAGTGGTTACACCATGAGTAATCAAACCTTAAGGAATTCCTCAGAAAAACAGGTGATTTATATAGTTCAGGGATTTGCATACATAATGCTGAGAAGTAAGTCCAACACTGGATGTAGCAGTCTTCTGCTAGGCCTTATAGCACAAAAGCCTGAATGATTTCTCATCAATATAAGATGTGTATCACAAGGAAGGTGAATCAGTGTGAAAGATCAATTACTATAAATTCATTCAGGGGATAAAAATTAAAATGATAGTTAGCTTATTCTATCCACGGATAAAATCTGAGCCCAACTGATAGCGCAGAGAATTTTGTCATTTACTTGAATAGGTGTGGAATGTCAAGGGTTTAAAATATACATTAAAGCTACTTTCATCAAATAAAGCAATTATTTATCATTCAAATTTGCAGAATAAACTTGCCAGTTACCTCCCTGGAATATTTGTTGCTATTACACTTATACATAATTTATTGCTAAACTTGTTTACATGTGCTGTGTTTGAAAATGAAGCAGCATGAGAGCAAAGAACATTGTAGTTTGCCTGTTACAGAAAAGAACAGAGTGTGAGGAGGTTTTTTTATTGCTCCTGTATTAGAAGTGATAAGTTAAATACAAGGATTGAAGTGCCTTTGCAGACTTACATAATAAATATAATGTACATCAATCCTTCTAGCTAAATATTGATCATTATCTCCCACATTAAGGACCAGTCTGTGCCTATTTACTCCACAGGAAGGGGTAGTTTCAAAGAAGTTTGTGCCCTTTCTCTGCCACAATTGCCTTCTTACATTCATAGACTGAGAGAAATTCCCTTCAAATTCTTTCTTCTTAAGGACTGCTGGGTTACAAGATATTCCCAAGGAGGTGGAGTAATACATTGGTATGTCCATGCTGTGAAGGCTTCAAGTGTCCCTGGGGCCAGCAGAAAGGATGGTCGTTGAACAGGACACTGGAGGTGCCCAACCAGTCTCACACTGAGCATGGGGCTCCCTGCCCTCCCATCCCAGCCTGGCTCCACATAACTGCATCCTAGCACATGCCAGGTCCCGAGCTGTGGTGTCGTCAGCATGGCTCAAGTGACATCAGCAAGGAAACAACTCTATAGCAGCAGAGACTCCCTCCCTGCAGCTCCTACTTTTGCAGCATGATGTGGTTCTGCCAGCTCAGCCAGCCATCTCAATGAGAGAGGACCCAATAGGGACACTGCACTTCTGGCTCTCAAATTCCCCAAAAAGAAGAAATATTTCCATTAAAAACTGTTTTCATGTCTGTCTGGAGGTACTGTAACCAAATAAAGTATAACCCTACTGAGTTGTTCAGCACTGCAGTGGCAGAGAGGGAGAAATGCTTAGAGAAGCATCTTGGCCTTTTTTGTAAACAGAGCATGGATTAAAATCTGTGCCTCTAAGTGGTATCAAATGCAAACCTGTACACCACAGAAGGCACACATGAGGATATGGTCACAGAATTCAGGAAAAATTTCTGTCTTTCACTGAGGTCAATACATGTTTCTTGCGGGCAATGGAAATCAACTTGCAAAGGAACAAGTCCCTAGAAACAAAATTTCCCCTTCAGCAGCTACAGACTAGCACACGTTGGCTTTTGCAATGATTATCTTAAAGAAATAAGCATTGAGCAGGAAGATGGGAGATCCTGGCAGAATCCTGATTCTGCTGCTGATGGCCAAAACACACTATTTTCCCCATCTGTTTACCCATTGGTGAAGTGAAGGCTGTACTTCTCTCTGGAAGGGTATTGTACTGCTTAATTAGGTAATGTCAGGACAGTACTTTGACCATATAAATACCATATAAATGCTAAGTGCCTAATTCATTACACCCTGTGCTTCAGTGGTGAGGCAATAGGGTATTCTTTTGATCTCGTGCATAGACATCCAGTCCAAACTGCTGTACTGACATCCCTGGATGAGTATTCAGGCCCAGTTACTCAATCCCTGAAACGTGACCCATTTCTTGGGCACAATGATCCTCCTGCCCACCTGTCTGCGTGGCCCCATGCCCTCTTAAAGCATCCTGTGTCCGCATTGGAAGCTCAGAAGTGCCAACAGGGGGGAGAGGTGTGTGTGCACAGTCAGCAGTGCTTTTCCTTCGAGTACATCACTGCACAAGGTGACACAGCCTTTCCTCCATGTGATGGCCATGGTGGACTGCCTTTCTGGAACACCTGAGTGGCAGTTTCTGCCAGAAATATGTTCACATAGTTGCATCTTCTCCATGAATTTGAAGCAGTGTTGACTTGTATGCAAAGACTCCATTTTATTAGTCACAGAATCTGTACCATTAGGGCCTGCTTCACAATTTAGCTGGTCTCATTTCTACACTAGCACAGAGCCTGGACAGACTTCACAATTGTGTTATTATGGTATCTCCCATGAGCAGCAACTGCTCCCTAAGTAGGAGAGATGAGGTTATTAACTGAACTGCCTCAGAGCTCCTTTCAATGAACGGACTTCAAGGATTGTCAGACAAAACTAAATGCACCAAGCTTCAAATTTATTGTGCATGTTGTTTCAGCACAAGAAAGCAATCCATTCGGGCACAGTGTGGATTTCCATCCTCCTCCATTGGTCAGATGACATCTTGCTGTTGAGGTTGCTCCTGCCTGTGAGATTTGCAGGCAGTCTGTGCCTCAAACAGTAAATATGGTCCCTGGATCAGTGCCTGGAGATAAGGCAGCCAGGGGACATCGCTGTGAGAATGGTAGAGTTGAAGAAAAACGTAGATGAAATAAACCCAGACATGGAGCCAAATAATTGCTCTCTCTACAGTCCTTAATCCGGAGCTGGCTCCAGCAAGCAGAGGTGCCAGTGTACACCAGCTGGGTGTTTCTGGCCTGGATGTTGTTTGTTTTCATGTTCCTCCTTTTCCTGGCTCCAGGCAAGGCCAAAAAAAGAATGCCCAGAGGCTGCGAGGGGAGATAGTTGGTCAGATCATCATGGCTGGATGAAGGAAGCACTGGGAATCAGCAGAAATCACTGCAGATGCTTTGTGGGATTTGCTTCCCTGATCATAATACTGGAATGTTCAAACTGGGAAAATATTCACAGTTCATCTACTGCTAACTAGAATAACCAGCACCATGAAAACATGACAATCAGCATGAGATGCTACTGCCAGCTTAGATCATTCCTTCATGCAGCCCCTCAGTCTTTAGCAATTGTTTTAGGAGTTTGGAGAAATTTGAATGGTGTAACTCATGCAAATAAACTAACTTTCAATTTTTTTCAGAAAGGGAGCAATTCTACTTTTAGTGGTTTTGCCAAGAAAAGCTTGAAAATATGAAGCAAAATATTTTACCAAGCAGTAAGAGACAAACAAGATGACTGTGATTTCAGGAACAGCTTCCAGCCATTCGAGAGTTGTGCACAGCTCCTGCAGCTGGAGCATTGTGCACCACCAGCCCATGTCGGTGTGGAAAGCAAATGTTGCAAAGCTCCTGAGCTCTATTTTTCTGTGTCTGGCCTAAAGAAGAGCAAGATGAGACCTAACAACCTTTCTGGAGGCTGAAACTGTTTTATTCTCATTCTCTGTTGAGAAAAGTAATAAAATGTAGCCCAGTGGTTCAAAATATATAAACCTATATTTCAGTGGTGCAAAATCATTACAGTGTCTGTCCATAAATTCTTGTACCAGTCTAAGCTGTTTAATTGGCAAAATATATACTATATCACATGAACTTGAGCACTTAAATTTAATATTGTCTCAGCCTAATCTCAGGTGGTATTAATCACTAATTAATACTTTTTAGGGGTTTTACTCATGCAGAAAGAATCAGTACTCTAATTACCACTTGTTTGATAATGTGCCTTTATCTTCATTTTAATGGGGCTGCCACTTTATTTAGATGCAAACATCTAAGGATTTTTACATCCCCAAGAGCAATTGGTCTCTTAAATACTTTCAGGTATACAGTTACTTTAAAGCAATAAGCGGTGCAAGAAGAGCTAGCATGAAATTACATTATATCTCCAGAGCTTTGTAGTTATATAAGAACTCTTGGTATATTCTGTTAATTAATGGAACATGTTTACTGTGTGGTTTTGAAGTTATTAATTATTTTTATTAGTTTAAAATTCTTTAACTGTCATGTCTCTGTACTATTTATAATATTAATTCAAGCCAAAGGTGTATGGTATTTTATGAATTCCTATCTTAACCAAGGCATGAGCAAAAGAAAGGAGGGAAGAGATTAATTTAGTCAGATGCCACCCCACATTCCAACAGTGCAAACATGTACATATATGTATGCGTATATTAGCAGCACCCAAAAAGCATGAGAATAAAATAATATTTTATGCCACAGAGTTGCTACACTAAATCTAGCAATTTTCCAGTGTAGGCTTATTTTTAAAATACTAATATTTCTAACCTACACTGATTCATAAGTGTTCCTGTAATGTAGAACATAGTACTAATTAGAAATTTTCAAATTTAAAAGGAAAAACCCTCTACTTTTACTTTCTGAAACTGGACTGAGGAAAGTATAATAAGCATTTAGATGAGGTTTCTTCTTGTGTTAAGGGACTAGGAGACAGTATTCTTCTTTACTTTTTATTATTTCAATTTCCATGATTTCTGAAAAAAATACTTAATTGCTGAATCTTTTTAGCTGACTGCAAAATGAATAATAGATGTATACAAAGGATTAATGTAAAAGACCTGTACTATTTAGTCATTTTAATCCTCCCTTTCTCAGTGTGGGCAGGTCAGGTGTAAAAATGCTTCAGAAAGGTGTCTGAAAATTAATTCATTAACATTCATTAGGCACTTGTAATGAAAAGTGAGAATGTGGTACAAAGAATTGCTATTTTCCTTCTTTACATTCCTCAGACTAAATTGGATTAATCAGATTGGAAAGGGTAATAAAATATTAGAGCTTGTTCTTATCTCTTCGCTTCCTCTCATTGGTTATAAATGAGTACACAGGAATGTACTTGCTGTTGCGAGGCAGCAACAATATTTGAGACACTCTGAGCTACCTTCTCATTTTGAGGCAGAAAATGGTTACAGAAAGATCTTATTTTCTCACTGAGCTCCACTGCTGGGCAGCAAAAGAGAGGGAGCAACTGTGAATGAGACATTTCCTTTTCTCTTCATTTTTTAACTTGCTTTGCCTTTTGCTGTGCAGAAGAGCAGGCAGCATCAGTTGCCCTGCTCTGGTGCGGCTCCTGGGCAGCTGCTCCCACGCTGCCTGTGACCTGCTGACTTTCATCTCTCACCTCAAGCAGTGGCATCACCTTCTCTAATGTGCTGTGAAACTGTGGTGCAATCCTGCTTCTCAGCTCTGCCTTTGGGTACAGAAGAGGATGATACTGCAGCCAGAAACAAGCTTGATCTATAAGAATACCTGAAGATGGCCAGGTCTTATATGAGATCACAACCTATTTTTTATTATTTGACCCATCTCCTCAAAAGAGCCCACTCACAGCAGTGAGAGGTTTCTCTCCACGTTGGAATTTGGTACTGTGCAGTTGTCTTTTTCACATGTTCTATTTTTATCAGCCGTCTAAAGCAGTTTACATCCAGCTTTTCAGTTCTGAGTAGAAGTTTTCTATAGATTTTTTTCAATAAAACATGGTGAAACAGATTAACACTTTAGATGGGTTTTAATAATAATTTTCTTCATTTCTGTCAAAGGTGAGCACAGAAGTGTAGCAATCTTTTCCTACCAGCTGTTTTCAGCAAGCCCTTTAACGAACAAGAGGACACAGGCATGTGAAGGCATACAAACCACACTTATAGAGCTAAAGGTACCTTCAGGTGCAGAAACTCAATGTGTCTTCAGCATTGACCCACAGGACAGCAGCCCATGGCATTGTACCCAGAGACAGCAAATAGGCTGCATTAATCCAGAGAAAAAAAAAAAAAAGCTGCATGACCAAGTGTATCTTAGATGATAGTATATTTAGAGCTTGCATTTTTTCTTCCAGTATCATATAAAAAAAACCCTGTTTTTTTCCTCAAGGCACACCACTTTGTCAGCACTTCTCTAACAGCTTTCTCTATCTATTTCTTTTACATATGGAAGAAAAATAGCTAAAATCTTCGTTCTTGCATTCCCCCGCCATGAATATTTCCTCAAGGGCCTTCTCCTAATGTTGGTGTTCATATCTCCACTTAGATAACTCAGGAGAGAGCTGCCCTCGCTGACATTCAGGGTTCTCCAGATCTGCACTACTGCCTCCATTTCCATGTCTCATGCTCTCTCTTTGTCTTTCCATCACATCCTTTTCATGAAAGAGAAACTCTGTCAATCACAGGCTTTCACAGAGAGCTGACTGTTTCCTTCCTGAGCACTGCTGACTTTTGCTAAGCCTGTGGCTCCTGCACTTGGAGCTGCCAACTGGCTCTGCAGCACTTTATAACTTCAGTATTTTTAAAATGCTCAATCCTTCACTTCCCTCTTTTAACATCTCACAGCAGGCATGAAGCTCTGTGAGATGGTCAGTAGGAGAACTGACTTCATGTAAGTAAAAATAAAAGAGTAACAACTCAAGTCTTCCTCTACCTGGGACTGAATCACTTTGAAGATGCACAAAAGGAATACTCACTTTTACTGTGGGATTTGTTTTTTTTTTCATCTTCACATACTCTCCATACTTCCCAGGGCCCTGGTTTGTTCTAAGAATCCTTGAAGTCAAGTTTGTGCTTTGGTCCATGCCTAAATTGGGATCCAAGAGTCTTGAAGTAAGTGTTCTGAGTAAGAACTGTGACTTCCATCAGCCAGGTTGAACTGATATGAACTGAGCAGATTTTGTTATTGGAAAAGATAAAGGCATTTTCTACCCAAAACAAGCCATGGATTTCATTCATTTCCAAAACACCTTTCAAATACATTTGTGAGGTCAGAAGAAAAGAAATAATATTCAACAATCAGGTTAAAACCTAATTCATATCCATCTTTCAGGGAGTGAGATTTTAATCTTTTAAGATATGTTTTTCCTACAACTTTGAAATATAGACTCTTCAAAACTATTAGGAAAATATTTTATTTCAAAGATCTTTCAATTAAGAACTCATTTGAATATTTGAAATTCTGGTGAAGAAAAGCTTGCTGCTAAAAGACTTCATCATCTAGAGCAAAGCAGATGAACTACAGAAGACATCAGAGTTAATAGCCTGACCAATACATTCCTAAGGCCAAAAGATTGTCAGTCATTAAAATTCTCAGTGCACAGTGAAAGTTTGAGAAATTCATGCTATGATTATTTTATATTAAGCCTATACATTCTGGCTGACATAGAACCATATTTTAAAACAAAACTCCCCAACTGGATTTGAAATTCTACCAAAGAATACAAGTTTTTTTTTTTAATCTCAAAGTCACAAAGAGCTAAAAAGATTAATTGTATTTTTGTCTCACTTCTGTTTCAAGAAACTCACAAGCTTCTAGCAAAGTCATCAAGCCTCAGTTTTTCGTTATTACTTTTTGCTGCTAAATTATAGCGAGCTGCTCTCAAAACTTTATTCTCCCCCAGAGGTGAGAGTGGCTGTGGTCCAACAGGATCTTCTCCCTGCACAATCCACATTCCCTTTATGACACACTTTCTTGCAGATAACTCATGCTAGGAGAGCAGAAACTCAAGATGTTGTTGATGCCATACACAGTAGCGATGCCAATTCCATACTCTGAGTCATATCCCAGTTCCAGCTATTCGGGGGTCCCCAGTTCCCTGGGGTCTCTTGTACCAAGAGTTCAAACTGTCATCTGCCTTGTCCCTAGAGCAAACAATCATAATGTGACCATCTCACATGTTTGAAACACCATCTATTCCTGTTCCCCATGCAGAAAAAGTCTGTAACTGAGTTCGTCAGCCTTCCTTCAGGGAATGAGTTCTGCAGGAAAAAATGTCAGCGTGAATGTAAAATTGCAACCAAATTAATATTAATACTTCCTAGTCTCCTATGTTTTCATGTTTCTCTTCTTTTTTGTGTGTGGCCTCTTCTGTATTGTTTTTGAAAGAGCATTTTCTAATTCTAAAGAAAACAGACCTGGGGCCAGGTATTGGATCACTGTCTCCTATTAACTTTTTCATTTGTACCTTGTGCCCTCTAGAAACTGAGTCTTGGAAGTCTCAGAGGTTGACTGTTTTGTCTGTGTAATGCGTGTTGCATCCTGTTACAGAAACAAAGGACACACATTCGCTTTTATCTGCACTATAGAGTCAAAACACCACTGTTCATTGTGATGAGTGCCTCAGCAGTGGTCTCCTGCCAATTCTCCTCCTCCAGATTCATATTCATTTGTTAGGTCTAATTAAAGACCCATGGTACAAAGAAGCTTAGGGCTGCTTTACATTCAAGCTCCTCTGCTTTTGACTGATAGTGCACCTTTTGTGTGCAACATTTTAGGATTGTGTAGAAAAGACTTACAGTGACAGATTGTTTTTGTACATACTGGCTACTGTCCATTTCATTTTCATTATATGTTTCATTGTGTACTTCAGAGAGAGCATGCTAACTGTTTGCAACATACCAAACGTATAGTGTAATTTGAGTGCTCTATGGATGGATGGAAAAAGCCTGGTATCTTGCACCAGATTATCCTACAGCAGCTTTGAAAGAGCTGTGGAGCCTGCAGCACATGGGGACACTGTAAAAGATAACATAACACTTTCTTTCTTTGCAGTTCTCTCCTTCTTTTCCTCTCTACTATTCCACAATATTATTTCTAAGATGATTATATATTGTGTAGGAACTTGGAAACTGGGCTATCCAACCTCACCCAAAAATCAACCTGGGTTCTTTCCAGGTCAGTAATGTTTTGCAGATCCAGTTAACAGCCTTGTTGGGACATTTCTGTCTTGATTACCTTGAAAACCTGAACATAGTCAAGACAGCCTAGAAAATGGTTGTTGTCCTTCAGTTCTACATTGTCAACAGGCAGCAGAAATAGCACTGACCAAGGCACTACAGTTTTACAGATCAACTCCTGTCCCACAAAGATGCATCTGAACTGCATCTGAAAAAATCAAGACATTGTAGAAGGGAATCCAAACCTGTTGCTTAAGAAGATTTTCCTTTTATTTAATCACTTTATAGGTGAGCTCCACCTTGATAAGATAGAATCTAACTTTGAGATATCAAGGGAGAAGGAAGTTTTTACAAGACTTTGAAAGAAAAATATAGTCTCTCTGTAAAACTGGGTGCAGTTATCAAGCACTGCATTCAACTCCATTTCCTCAATACCAGAATGCCAGTAAGAAATTCTGGGAATGGGAAAGGACTGATGAAATGGTTGGGCAGGGCTGAGAGTAGGAAGGAAGTGTGTTTTCAGGAAGAGAGCATGTGTTTGCACTTCAGCTGTTGCAGTTTTCAGCCTGGTATCTCAGTTTAACATGCTGATGAATGTGTGAGTTTGTATTAAGACACTAGACTGCAAACTGAACAGCTAAAGCACAGGTGTAAATTCCCTTCTGTCAGTCCTGTCACTACAGTAGCAATCCCCAACATAAGGCAGGACAATAAATTCTTACACCTTGATTTCAAGATTCATACGAATGTTTGTTTCCATGTTAAACTCCTTGCAGAATACCCACATTACCCACCTAACCACAGGCCAAAGAGAAAGTCCATAGACCTTCTGCTCAACTTGTTTGGTGTCTTGGAGAAAAAAATTAAGAAATAACAACTCTAAAAAAAAAAAAAAAACCAAAAAAAAAAACCTGCATTGCATTATCGTGGTCATCATGTTGATAAGGACAGACCTTTGTCTACAAGGCAAGTAAGAGGTGAGTTCCCATTGCAAATCCACAAACATTATGTATTTTTCTAAGGAGAGCCATTTACCATAGTTACATGGCAACAGTGCCCCATCTTCCCAGTAAAACAATACAGTGGTGGGAATAGTATTAGTCCATATGTTATATCAAATATTTACTGAGATGAATTGTATGCAATATCATATCTATGTCCATAATATTTGTCTTGAAATTTGCATGGGGTAATTAAATAAAGAGCATTGTCTTGGCATTGGAAAGCAGAGTAGATGTGTGCACTACCAGGCACTGTACGTTGTCTCTGCTTATTAAACAGTGTAAGTGCAGTTCATATCATATCTGGGGAACACACTCATGCCTCATCTCTTTTTTTCCAGCTGATGAAAGAGTTGAAGGGAAATAAGTCTGTTCATGAAAGGACAGAGTTATTTCCCTGGTTGGTTTTGCACCAGACTAAACCCAGTCTGTATTGCTTAGTTTGGATCAGCCCTGAAATATGTCATTCAGAGAAGAGTATTTCATCCAGGTATTCTTCTGTGTATGGACCCAGACATCAATACGAAGGATTTTAAGGTCTAAAACCTTAAAGCTGAAACTATTTCAATTTTCAAGCTTTTAGATCCTACTCTTATTTCAGCTAGGAAGGCATTATGTATTGCTTTATGGGGATTCTTCTCTGAAAGAAATGCCACCAGTGCTACTTGGTCCCTCAGAGGCCAACAGTATCTGCTCATTAATTTTGTTGATAACTGTTAAATGCATGGTTGACTTTGATACAAGAATCTTAAACTAACCAAGACAATCAGTTCTTGCTCATGATAATGTCAGCTTGACTATAAAACTGCTTGATTTATAAAGATCTCTGCTGTGCAGCTAGATTAAATAAATAGTACACTCAATGCCTGCTGTCCATACTGTAAATAGAGTATAATCACTATGATAAGAAAACACTTTTCCTGCCCAAATGCCATGTTCTCCACTAATTTACTTTCTTGTTACCTCTTGTGACTTATCTCACTATTAATAACTTATAAGATAGACAAGTTATACCAGAAGATTCAGAAAATTTTATTGATTTTATGAGACTAAATTTCTCCACAGAGACTCTTAATTTCTGGCAGGAACCCACACTGAAATGAGCCAGTTTACAAGGTGACTGTAGAATAAAGTGGACTGAACTTTGTTGTGGCTATGAGTTTGTGCCCTCAAGAATCCAGGTTCAGCTCCCAATTCTGCCACAAGTTTCCCAGTACAGCAGTGTTTGAAACTAAATTTGCTGCCCTCCAAGAGAGTGTTCAGCATTGGGATATTTTTTTGTATGTGTGTCTCCTTTTTGATCTAAGAGTTATTTAAGTATTTTATATTTAAGAATGGAACAATTTCTAATTATTTAATATTCACTAAGGGAAAGAGACACCATAGACTAATAGCTGGTTTGCTCTGCTGGGAGGAAGGAAGATTTCAGCACAGAATCTCTACTATGTAAACCTTTAATTATTTTAGATAAAGCAGAATAACTGACTAGGTGAGACTAAGTGTCCATCCAGGACAATTCCCTCACATAAGTACCATACTACGAACTGCCTGGACTTCATATACCCTGGCAAAGTGAGTAACTTGTTCCCTCAGCTCCGTGAATGAGAAGAGGAAAGACATGCTTGCACACTCATGGATGCAGTATTTGCCCAGAAGAAAATCATTCAATTAAGAATGGCAGAAGTGGCTGAACCCAGAGGCTCTTTCTTATCTCTTTTGCAAAGCCCTACAGGTAAAGACCATAAACAGTCGTACAGATAGAAAGAAGGGAGGTGGCACCATAGCATTGAATCCTGTTGTGTGGAAAGTTGACTCTGGAAAACTTAAAGCAGTGGCAGAGATGTTCAGAATGCACTACACCCCTTCAGCTGACCTGTAATCTTCTTGAACTTGTCTAATATACTGTAATCAAACTAAAAGTATTCCCAGCCTGTTTTAATATTCAATTAAGACAAGTTACAAAAACAAAGCTTGCTGTTGAGAGCAAAAAAATGCAGCCAAATAAATGCATTGCAGTTTAAACCTGCTTTTATCATTAGATGTGAAAAGCCTCTGAGCTTGTTTAGTTCATGGTAGTACTGGTAGTAGCGCCTCATCCATAGCAATGGAGACATATGGTAGTAAAAACACTGGGGAGAAGAATCAGTCCCTGCAATTTAGATACAGAAGTGGGGGCAGGGGGAAGTATGAGTAGAGGAACTCTACAAATAAAAGTTGTATATCCTCAAAAGACACATCTCTAAAACAATTGGCCAATTGCTTTATATCCCCTTGCGAAGGAATGAATGTTTTCTGCTCAGATGTCAGGAAACAAATACAATACAAACCATATTTACTTTGACAAGCTGAAAATTACAAGCATCAAGGGTCCTGCCTCTAAGCTGTGTCTTTGCAAATCTTGACATTTTTTAAGGTTCAAGCAAGCATTGACAGAGAACTGAAGTGGAAGCCATGAAATCTCAGATGAGTGTGAATGGCCAACTAGCGAGATTTCAATCAGCTCTATCAACCACCTCTTCAGCTCCCAGTAAACAAGGAATTTGAGAAGATAAGCATTTCACTAGCAGCATTTTTATTTTCATAATGATAATTCTAGGCCTCCTCAGTTTTATTGACGCTAAGGACACCTTAGGAATATATATGTGTAAGACTGCTCACAAATTGATTTTTTCCTGTCATTTTCACTTTCATCAAAATGAAAACAGAACATGCCTTGGAGCTTGAAATATATATACTTAAAATAAAGGAATTTGTCTTTGAAATGTCATGTTGGTGTTTTGTAGTGTGAAGCTTTTTACTCTTTTAAATCCTCTTCCATACTGCATCATGCCTGAGCTGTTCTTCAGGTGCTTTAACTTAACACATTCCAAAAAATTCAAACCCCAAAATATTTTCTACAGAGAATTCTAAGTCTCTGTCTCCATGCTCCTGGGAAAAACAGCTCAGAGTTCATACTCTTGCTTTGCTTTACCAACTAGATTCCAGCTCTTCTTCTAAGTATTTGAAAATAAAGCCTTTGTGTTTGTGTTGGAAAAGACTTTCCTATGTGTGATTTTTTGTTTTAACAGTATTTCTTCTGCCTCAGCACCTAATAAAAGCTTTGCAATGTTCTCTGTATAGAAAGGCCAACCAGAATAGTAAGATAGGTAAGATACTGTATTGGGTTACAAAGTTTCTCAGTTCAGATTCCTTCTCAGCATAATCCAGTCTTGGGCCCTGAACCTTGAATTTTTATTTCTTCAGTAGCACTTGTTAATTTGCAGGCTACTTTAATTGTGTTTATTTTGTGTGGAACAGAAGTAGCATTTCTCCAGGAAAATCTCAGATAACTGTACACACAAGATCTTGATTATACTTCCTTTCAGTTTGACTGTGCAAATCTGTTGTTCCACTGAATGACAGATAAAAAGTGTTATCCAGATAAGACTGGATCCTGTCTTCACATAATTATCAGACAAGATGAACATAGCCTGTTTTCTTTCAGATTTGCCTTCACTGCAGCACAGAGTAACATTCAATCCAGGTCATGAAAAGTGACATCAAGGGGATTAAGTATCTAAATCATTTTCTCAACATAGTTTTCAGCACCAGTCTGTATTCAAATTTTGGCATGTCCACACTCCTTTTATTGTCCCATGATTTCAGCCAGTAGAAGACAGAGAAGTGTCTTGCCCGTCTTCATCCTACTTGACCACTTGCTTTTTGTTAAGTGGGCAGAGAAGAAGCCACAGATGTGCTTGTTTCCAAAGTCAGGCAGTCTGCATAGACCCTAAGAGAGCAGAAAGTCCATAGGCAGTCCACCTCATTCCTACAGTTTAACTGGTTTTGTGTTCCTCAAGTGATTCTTGTTTTCCTGAAGCATTCATCCTTTCCTTAGAGGAGAAAGAGCTCAGTTTAAAAAAAAGAAAAGGAAAGAAAGAAAGATTATTTTAATCTGCTGGCTGTAAACTCCTTCAAAACTCCTTCAGTCAAGTTAATTATAACAGTTGCACCGACCTGTGGAGCAAGGCAAACAAACATGAAAGAGAAGAACACGCAACCAAGATAAAAAAGGGACCAGGAGATGAACTTGTCTTCAGTTTGTCACTCATGTGCTTTGATTTGCCATTCTTTTCAGGCATTTTAAGTTTTCTAGGCAGCTGTGCTCACATATTCTGACAGTCCTGCTAATTCTGCCAACTCAGTGATGGCTGTTTGAAAATTTGTTCACCAAGTTATGCAAATTTGAGCACCCACAACTTCTTTTAGGAAGATCCAGGGTTGTTAGTTTAAACATGTAACAGATATGCACATGCAATCATATTTATTTATTAATGTAGCCTGCGTACTTAAATATGTACACATGCATGCGTTTGTGCTTGCACATGCACACACACACACAAATATATATGTTTAACATCTTCAAAGGCAATGGATCTATACATGCACAGATGGTCCTTGACAAGAATCCAGAGAAAAAGACACACCTTATCTTAGGACCAAAAAAGAATATTCTTATGACATTGAAATAGAAAATTCAGTCATTTGTTTGTAAGAGGACATACCGCCATGTTATTTGCAAAATACAAAATGCACACAAGTAAAAAACTTGTTACTTGTGTTGTAGCAAGGCTTGCCACACCAAAAATACATTTGTATCTCAATAGCTACCCTAGTGCCACAGCTGAGTGCAGGCAAACAGCCCAACGGGTAGATTTTCATGTACTGAGTCAAACAAGTCCTACAGGTGTGTGAGAAAAGCAAATTTTCTATATCAGTTAGCTAAATTGGTCTTGTCAGCAACAGGGCTGTCAGCATAAAAGCATCATCAAGCCCCAGCCACAGTCAGTGGGAGTACACACAGGTAGCAGATACTGCCTTGTCTTCTGGTGTCTTATCACAGTTGCATCAAAAATTCTGGTGAAGCGGCACAGAGCTGTCAGCTTAGATTCACCACATTCAGTCTGTACCCTTACTTTTTAGTCCATTTTAAGTCCATAAATTCAGTGAAGTTCTGCTCCCGTAAGAACGGAGCAATAACACAGCGAATCAGGTCTCATGTGGGAACAGATCTTATCTTGCTGTCACAGGTATGCTAAAGTAAAGGGCAAGAAAGAATGACAGTGATGGCAGAAGCACCCAGGCAGGCACAGAGGAGGGACTGGAGACTTACCAGGGTGATAGAACTTGAGAGGGTTATTTGGCAGCTTTATCTATCCACAAAGTAGGTGATGGTTTCTGAAACAATAATTCTGGGTTAACTTTGTAGTCAAGGAAAATTTAGTCAATATAATTAATGGAGTTTAGGGTACATTTATCCATAGATATTCGATAAATAAAATTCCCACTTGCCTCTGCTGATTGTGGCGACCAATTCTCTGCAGAGACAAAAGGGATCTTAATATGACCAGATCAGTTATAGGCACATACTCATGGTCAGATGAATCCCTGCAGTAAGTGCTTTGTTGATGTTATAAAATGCACAAAATGCTCCTTTCCATCTCTTTGTGTTGGAAGCTCATCTACTCCATGCTTTGACAGACCACATCAATTTGGATTCACAAAATACAGCAGGCACATAAGCATCTACTCTGCTCCTATCTGAAAGATTTAAGTTCTAATCATGATTAAATGTGGTACATGTACAGCAGGAGTGATTGGAGGTCCCTGATGCTAAAATAAAAATCTAAGTGGGGAACCTGTCTGCTCTTCAATGTACTCTACTCTCACACTGTGTTATATCTCTTATCATTTTGTTAAGCACTTACTCAGCTTGTATTGTGAGCAAAAGACTTATTTACCCATAGAGCTGCAAAGAGCAGGTTAGATATTCTCCTGGATAAACGTTTCTGGATGAAAGAGAATTTAAAGTTATTTGGCAAGAGGGGAGGAAACATTATTTGTGGGTTTACTAACTGGAATGCAGTGATCTCTTTCTCTCCTACAAAGAAAGAAAAAATAAAGATGGTGTGTCCTGTAAATTTTTTTTCACATTTGTACTAAAATTTAAAATCTTCTTGCAAAAAATCTGCATCAAACTAGTGAATGAAAGGTTAATAAATACAGTGATCTAAATGAAATAGTATAGCAATGTTTAATTAATATTTTACATGCTTCAGAGTCAACACAATTCATTTTTTTCCTTTGCTATGAGAAGCTAGCACTTTTTGCCATAACTTATTCCAGATTCTTATATCAGTAAACAGCAGCAGAGAAATGTATCAGCTGAAAGAAAGCTCAGCATTATGCAAAGAGTGATAAACTTCTCAGAAGGTGTTTACAAATGCATTCAGTGAAACAGAATTTTAATGAATTGTGCCACATAATCTTGCAGTTAATGAGCTGTAAAAGCCTTTGTCAATTATAGTGACTAGAAACTAACTCTTTTGGATTCTAGATCAATAATGGGACTTTTTTCTGTACATTTTTTTAAGGAAAAATTAAGATCTAAGAAAAATAAAAGGTATCTTTGTCGTATGAGGTATCTCAGAAAAGTCCCTCATTATTATAACATAGCTATCTATATTCTTATTATTTTGTAAAAACATCTTTCAGCTGCATTAAAAGAAACAAGCTTTCTGAGATCAAATGGCACCAGTGTTGTAAAATGCCAATGGCAAAAGCAGAAGAGACTAATGACTTCAATAACAACTAGGGACTTTTTCCAGGAGTTATATTAAATTCAACTGTTGTGCACAACCTCCTAGAAAACAAAAATTATCTTGTTCTGCCTTTTCTATCCACCATAATTACTCTGCTGTTAGAAAGTGGACACCTTAAGGCTTTCTGAAAGACTAGTTCATCTGTTTGTGTCTTATTTTAAGCAAAGGGTCTGCACACATTTCTTTTTTTTCAGATGAGGTCACCATTCCTGCCTAGGAACATAAGATTATAACACATCAGAACTCCCACCGTTCCCAGCTACAATTAAATCTTGTGACAAAATAGCTCCTGTGACTCTCTATTCAGCTAGTAAAATATTATTTTAAAAAAACAAAGATTTGGCTCTATATTTTAATGTCTTCAAACTCTAAAAGAGATGAGACCAATATTTATCAAATAAAAACATGGAAGGCAGTTTTATTGCCTGTAATCTCTAATTTATTGCGTGACTTTTTCCCAGTATGATTCTCCTTTTTCCTTCTCTAAAGATTTTTTTCTCTTACTCTTGCTTCAGCAGAGGATTCGTTAACAGAAGAACCACATTAAAAGTAATTTCAAGGAAAAGCCTTATAAAATGTGAAAAATTAAAGCTGTGCTCAGATCCCATTAAGAAAAGAAATTGCCTTGAGGCATCCACTAAATACGTGAAATCCATTTCTGCTGAAGGGCTTCAGAGTTTATTCCTCTCTTACAAATGCAATTTCACAGCACAAGTTGAACGTTTAAACAAAGCGAAGCAGGATCTTTTCCTAGTTAACACCTCTTTTCCTTGATTGCTGCCAGGTCACCAGGTGCAAATTTACATGAGAATCTGAGATTATATAAATCTCAACCAAGAGGCTTTGAGGGCTATTCTGCTTGGGAAGCCTGTAAACTGGGAAATGCTCCCAGTATGGAGGGTTTATTGTTATTATTAGTATTTATTTTGCTCAGCTTTATACAGGAAGCTAAAGAAGGCTGTGGGCTTAACGTCTCCTTTCCTTAAATTGTTAGTTTAAGCTCCGCTGATGGCCCAGCTCTCTCTGACCTTCTTTTTCTGGTGCTGGCACCTCACATATTTCTAGGGCAGCACCCTGATTCATCTTCATCTCCAAAACCCCACATACAAGAAGAGTAAGCAGACACCAAGGACGATGTCTTGTCCGTGCTGAAATTCAGCCCTGCCACCTGCTTATATCCCTATGTCGCACGGGTCGCCCCCATGCACTGGTGGGGACCACAGCCCAGCACTGAGGGGATGTGATAAGGTAGCACTCCTTCAGCCTTCCACCTTGCTGCTGGAGAGATTTCTTCATCCAGACAACAGTGCCCTGTTTATTTAGGCTCCTTCATTGAAATATGCTGAGCAAAAGCCCTGCTTTATCCAGTAGCTGTGGAGCCATGTACTAGTGCCAGCATCTGGGTGTAAAACCTTGCTGACATAAGCTAATGAATTGGCCTCTTTTCAACAGACACAAACCAATACGGTAATGACCCCATGTTGACTTCATACCATATGTGTTTACTCGTTTTTTTACTTTTGCTTCATAAAACTCAGTGTAACTTGGGGACTGGGAAACAGGTGGGAAATCACAGTCTTCTCTTCAGAAACTGTATCCTGTTCTCTGCTGAGGAAATGGACTTTGTCTCCTCCTTAGCTGCAGACAGTTTACTATCTGGTAACTGAGGCTCCATCTCCTTGCCTTAAGCAATGTTCCATACCTATCCAGCCCTACCCCTGGAGACATCAGACCCAGTCTGTTGGCAACTGACAGGGCTGTTTTCATCATTTTGCTCTGTCCTACAGAATGAAAGATACCTCCAGTGTTGCAAAAGACTTCAGTGGTGAGAATTAGCAAGCTGTCTGCAAGTGCTCCAGAAGTCATAAGTGGTAATGTGATTGTACAAAATACCCAGAGAGGAAGAAGTGCTTTTTCCCTCTCCTGTTTTCTTGCTTAGTCATCATTTCAAGGTAATGCCTGGAGAGAAGGAAAAATTGTGTTTCTGAAGGTTATCGGGGAGACTCTTCTAAGGAATGTAACAAGCAAAATGACTGCAAGCCTGATGAAAATTCAAAAGGTTTCTAATCCAGATAAGATATATGAAAGAGGGTCCTAAACTCTGGCATATTTATTAGTGGTTGCTATTTCTCAAATGGAAATACATGGTAATATTTAAGCTCATTGGCATGAAGCCTATCCTTCAGGAGCTGTATGCCAGCCCTCATGAACTTATGGCAATGTAAACTGCTAAATTTAGGTCTAGATAATGGGTGTTGCCTCTTAGCATCCTGCTTCCAATGCAAACATCTGAAAGAGATACTTCATTTCACACTTAAAAGGAAATTGGAGGGGAGAAAAAAGCCCTTCCCAATGTAATGATATTGTTTTTAAAAATGAATAGTCAGTTCTGAAAATAGGTCAGAGCCAAAACTGCTAATGCGGTACTACCAAATAAAAGCACTGAGCATCAAGGAACTATCAGGTCTCCTGATAACTCCGCTGCAATATTTTACTTGGCTAATGTTGTCCCTCTTCACAGCTCCTGAATAGTTAATTATAATGTGGTTCTTTCTATATAATTTTTCAATTTTCTTGTTGTTGAAACTACTGGACCATCTCTGACAGTCCTCTAGTTTCTGAATTTTGCATGCATTTCTTGGACCTGTGTGGTTTATAATGTACATGAAAATGAACAAATACCTATATGCTTTAGCTGCCTGCTGAACATATACTTTTCTCTCAAACTGTTTCAAACTGTCACTCTTCTATTTAACAGAAAATGCCAGTAATTGTTATCTATATTTTTAATAATAAGAAAAAAAATTAAGGTCTCAATAACACATCTCAAAATATGGCATGGCTCTGTAAAAATACTATGGATTTATATCACCATTACTGACTGCTTGATTTATTTTTTGGTAAGACAAGTAAATATACTCATTGCATTTTGTGTATAAAACAACTTCTGTACCATTAATGGAAAGTACATTTTAATTAAGCCAAAGTAAAATATATCTGAGAGACCCACACTTTGACATCGATTACAGAGGTTCATCCCCTGTAATTGCAGTTTAAAAATTATGTTTGTTGAAAATTCTAAAACAAGAGCAGGCACAACACCTGAACCTTTAGTTCAGCTTCACTAGGAAAGCGGAATGCTTTGGTGTTTGAGGTAGTAACCTAAGACTTGAGATTTCCAGTTTCAAGTCTTTATTTCCTCGTGGGTTTCTCTTGTGTGATCTTCAATGAATCGTTTAATGCCAGTGTGTTTGAGGTGTTGCAGAACTGAACATCTGCTGTTTTCAGAGGAAGCTAAGTTCTGGAAGACCTAAGACATTATCTCTCCGTGCTTCAGTTGCCCTGCTGTGAAAGGAAAGAGTTGTAGGGGTAAGAGCTTTATAGGCTCAGATATTACAGTCATGAAAGCTGTTATGCATTCCAATGAAATTCTGCTCTCACTTTAATGAAGTGCATATAAACATGAGGTACTTAATATTTGGCAGAACTTCTTAGGACTTTGGTGATTTCCTGAAATATGATTTGTTTATTTATTGTTTTCTCTTCTGCCCTTCAATGAAGCACTAACTAAGAGCAGCAAAATGTCTTTTTGACCAAATTGATTCATTTCTTTCTTCTGCTGTAAAGATTGAAATGGTTGAGATGGACTGTTACATGTAGCCCTTTACCTGGAAGGACTTCCTTTCAGTGTTCAGTGCTAATGGTCACTCTTCTTCATGGCCTGATGCATTCTTTTTCCAATGGCCTTCTCCCTTCATTCACCTATCATCCTTTTAGCTCTAACATTTTTTACATCTGTAGGCATCGCCTTTTGCATCTTTGCTTCCCCTCTTTCTGCAGCCACCCTGACTCTTTCTTTGTCAGCTCTTGTTTTAGATATGGTAACAAGGAATTTGGACTAGAATAGCTGGTACAATTGCTGCAAACAAATGAAGCTGGCTAACACTTTTGTTGATAGCCCGAAGAAAATACTGCACAAGGAGGTTTCAGTAATTTTTTATACAGAATAGAATAAAAATGTGCTGGACTAGTCTCTCTTGCATACTCAGAACAGCCTCCTCTCTTTCACAGATATCCTTGCTGTGCTGCCATCCCCACCCTCACCCCTGTTCCTTGCCCTTCACCTCCTTATTGATCTCCTCTCTCTTTCCACCACAAATCCTCTCCACTATGTGAGCATCTCTCTCTCATGGCCTTTCTCAGCTGACATTATGCATAGTGGACTCCCCCTGTCATTCCCTCCTACTCATTAAAAACACACCACTCGCCTCTTGACAGCCTTCACTGTCAGGTTTAGTTGCTTTGCCAATAAAGCAAGCCATCTCCAAAGTGAATTCTTCCTGGCAGCATTCCCTTTAAAGATCATAATTAGGAGCCTGCATTTTAGAGACAAAAACAGTGAAATTAAAGGAACAAAGCTTTGGCCAGTCTGCTGTATGAGGAAATGTTGCTGTGCTTCCATCACATGGAAAACAAACTTGGAATAACTCCTCAACAGCCACATCTTAAATTAATAATAACAATTATAGTGATAGTCATAGTAATAAAGTAACTGTGTGTATTAGATTGGATCAATGACATAAAACAATTGTTGTAACTATAGACTGGGTACCTTTCCCTGTCCCACAACACAGACAGACAAGAAAAAAAAAATGAGTTGTTAAGCGATTACCCCTCAATTTATTACTTTGTCTTCGCTCCCTCCCTGCCCTTTTGGGACATGTAGTTTTCACTCCTGATGAGAAAGCGTCTTAGACAGTCTTTACATTTCTTTGTGGAAAAAAATCCCCTAAATATGTCTTTCAGATGCCACTATGCAACAAGCATGCTGCTGCACAGGGTTGGCATTGTTAGGGACACCTGCGAGAAAATTCTTTTACTTTCATTTGTAAGAGATTAGGCACCTGCTACTTTGGAATTTGACTCGCTCACATGAAAAACAGACTAACATGAGCAAAATATCACCCATATTATATGGAGAATCATTTTGTGCAGGCAATCAGAGCATTTAAAAGGAAACAAAACCAGGATGGAAATCCTTCAAAACTAGTGCAGCACAAAATGGGAGAACACTGGAATCCCTCTGTGCTAGAAAGCCCCAGGGGACCTATTACAGTTAAGCATTAATTGTTGAAATTCTGTGAGAATCGTTTGCAATTGCAGAAGACATTTGCTGAGAAGATACCTGATTCGCATAAGGACATTGCTTAAGCATTTTGTAAATGACATGAATTAGTTATTTTACTATTTAAATTACTTTTAATGATTCTTACCTGCAACAACTTTGCACAGGGTGCATCATATCTGTTTGCACTAGTAAGCATTCATCAGCTGAACAGGGACAAAGCAGAAGAAAGAAAAGCAGAATATTTCTCTTCCACCTTCATCTTGTCTTTTCTAGCCTGTTAGCTGAAAAAAACTTTTCCCCATTCTCTTTCATAACTCTTAATTTTACTTGTCTCAGTGTTACCAAGTTGATTATTATTATTACTCTTTATGAGATGGAAATTGTCTCAGTCTGGGTGATCGTTGTAATGTCTTTAAATATACCCTCTAATTTTCACAGTTTTACTGTTTTATAGATGTCTCTGCAGTTGTCAAAACTCAGTTGTATGACACTGTACCCACAAATGGCAAGGGACTACAGAGCATATTAGTAAAGCCGGAAAAAAAGGAAAGCTGGAAGGAACATTATTCCCCAGTTTAGAGATGAAAAAAATGAGAGAGCCAGTAATTTCATTGCAACACTCACATAAAAAATAATTCCAGGTCTCTGAAATCCCAAGACTAAGTATACCATTCTTATTGCAGTGTGGCTGGATTGACTGAGGACTTCTAGGTGCTACTGTACTTCAGTAACAATTGTTTCCAAGCACAAATTCAGTGAGGTTTTTATTGTGCTTTGGTAGCAAATATTTAAAAGTACCCAGAAAATACAGGCAAAGAAATTACACTCCAGCTATGTTGCTACCATGTTAAGGGCAGAGTAAGCTGTCTACAATTAAATTTTTTTTATCATCGTTATTCTTTATTTAAAACTTGTCTTTGACACTGTGTCACTTTGAAACTCATAGTCATGCAGACAACTTAATCAACCATATTCCTGTCCTTTTCTTCTTTGTCTTTCTCTAGCTTTAAAAGTTCTTTGTCTTCCAGTTCTTCCTTCTTTAGAAGGAGATTACAACCTCCTTACCTTCTTTCTGTAAATCCTGTGCTTCACTGTTTTCTTGCCCTGCACCATATTTCAGGATGATCATATCTTCCAAAACAAATTAAACTAACATTCTGTGCCGCATTTATCAGATGTATTAGAACAATCTAGATCTCATTCACACAGTGTTTGTTGTAGGTCTTTATCCAATGCCTCCATCCATGTGTGACCTGAATGCAAAATATCTAGAGACAGATCAACACACACATAACAACAAATGAGCAAAAATTACTTTTACAGCCCCAGATCCCAGGAGGCTCCCAGCATGAAGAACTTGTTGTACTTGTTCTTATTGATTTTTGACCCTCTCTCTGCCCTGTCCTGTGTTTGGTTGACAGTAACTATGGGAAACATTTTGCTTATTGCTCAAAGGCAGCTGCTCACGTGTTTCTTCATTTTACCTAATTCCTCTTTTTGTCATGGTGGATTTCCCTAAGATTCTGATGGGTATTAGCAGGTATTAGTTACACTGCTGACTTGGGGGGGGGAGGGGGCCGAATTTAAAAAGGAAAGATAAAAAGAAACCATGCATATGTATAGAAAAACTCAATTGATTTCAGGTGAAACTCTCCTAATGCCATAATCTCTTGCTAAAATACCTTATAAATGAACATCTCTTACAATTACAGAAGTCTGAATTTTATGCTTTGTTGGTAGCATTGATTCCAAAAAAGGAGTTTGGAGTCCTGTTCCTCCTCACTGTCCCTGAGAGCATTCACACTTTGAGAGCATTTATGGGATATGCTTGCCAGAATCAGCTACCTGCAAATGTTCTTAGTAACTTTTAATGGAGAAAAATGAACACCAAATGACAAGATTTGTCCTTCAACTATTGAAAAATAGATGAGCAAATTAAAATCTTCTGAAAAAGAGTTTGGGTTAAATGCAATCAACATTTGGGGACGTGGCATGGTTAGTTGTTTGGCTTGTTTTGGTCAGGGAAAACAGTGTAACTGAGATGAGTTTTATTGGCTTTGCAAATATGAAGTCTATGGTACTTGAATATATTTCTTATCATCTAATTTATGGTGGAGTTACACTTTTGCAATGTGACAGTTTCAGAAATATGAAGCTTAAAAATTGGAGCAGAAGATTGCAAACTTGCTCTGAAAATTGATAAACATTTGAATAATGTCCTTTGTAAAAAGATGCCAAAGATGTCAAAAAATAAAAAAAGGTGAAATGTATTCACTGAAGTCCTAATCCTAAATACCTCTGGGAAAGGTTTCAGGGTACTTAGTGTATTTGGCAGCAGCCACAGATGCTGGAGACATCCATCTGCATGAGAAGCAACCACACTACTGCACCCCAGAGGCTGGCTAGCTCAGAAAGGCAGTGCCTGGTACAGAACATCTTTGCATTGACAAAGGGAAGAATCAGGTATTTTCTACATTCAGTGACTCCAGATGGGAAGAAAACTGTAAAGCCAGAGCGTGGCTGTCCTTACCACAAGTGCCACGGCGGTGGTGCCAGGAAGGTGGATCTCCCTGCCTCCCCACTGGCCGTGGTCACACACCACCAGCTCTGGCAGAGCCATTTCACCTCGACACACCGCATCCCCTGGGAGCTGGCGTGCTGCCCGTGAGCCGGCAGCCCGCCACCACCACAGATGGGCAGGAGCAGTGGTGGGCCAGGGGAGACACGTGCACGTCAAACCGCCTTCCTTCCTGCCATGCTGCAGAACCTGACAGACAGCGCTGTCAGTAATGACAGCTGTCGCTGCTAAAGATTCTCCCTCATTATTTGCAGTTCACGGTGTTGGTAAGGTTATTTTCAAGTCAAGCAGTTTTTCAACAATGTATGTTTATGCAGAACGTCTGAAACAGTAGCTTGTCACATGCTTTATATTCATGGAAACTTCAGAGAGCACTTTTTAAAGCCCATGCAATTGGAATTTAATTTGCATTTTAATTAATATTTCAAATGAGTTCCTTGGCCTCATTTATTTATTTATTTGAGCCTTTGAGAGCAAAGACCCTATCAAAGTCCTGAAATTAGGAGGACTGGGATTTCTTTGAGGACAGCTTTTATTTGGCCATACTGTCCAAGATACTTACAGCTAATTTTTAGTATTGAACAGAATTCGCTGCTCTGTAGCTGAGAGTCAAGCTCATTATTTGCTTTATGACAGAGGCTTCAACAAACTCAGTTCGCAAGAAAGAGAAGTATTTGAATTTCCTGTTAAGAGGGACACAGTTTAAAATAGCATTTTCGATACATGAAATTAAAAAAAAAAAAAAAGAGAGAGAGAGAGAAAAAAGGAAAAGTAAAAGTATCTCTATCTTGTAAAAACAATGAGGTGACATGTAGATATTATGGAAAAATTGGAGGCTGTGTTTCAGGAAACCATTTGAATAAATGCTTAGCTTTTTATTTAGTATAGTACTTAGGACAATTAGACAGATTAAGATTAGACAGCTGCTTATATTTCAGAAGTTAAACAAAACAAACCAAACATGAAATTAATTTCTATTCAAGCAACCAAAATTTCAAATATGTCTGATATTTATTGCAAGAAAACTTTTTATTTTACCGTCTCAAATTGAGCTGTTATAATAATAACATCTAATAATAAATACTGGGAGTCAACTCTGGGTTCTTTATAATGGGCACATAAAAGTTTTGTTGGTTGGCTGTATGTCTGTTATAGATGGTGAAACAGCGAATGACATGATGCATAGTGAAGGACTGCCCTCACATATTCAGTGCAGAAATAATAGAGCTGAACTCTAACATTGCTTACTGCCTGAAGATTTCAAGGCAAATAAGCAGGAAGTCAGAAATTAGGGAAATTAACTTAATTATCCCTGTATTAGAGTCACAGAAACTGAGGCAGGAAGCAAAGCATCAACTGTTTTAAAATCAACAGCTGTCTAGCAGCAAAGCTGGAAAGAAGACATCTGTCAGTTCAGCACTGAGGAGCACATCCATGCCAGAAACCCAGTCTCTCTTCTTGATCAGGAAAGCTGCAGGGTGATGAGCAAAAGGATGAGGCATAAAAGACTGCCTTTGTCTTCTGAGTGTCTCTTTACACAACAATCCAGTGCTGCAAATGAACTTGGGAAGGGAAGTGAAGGGAAGGGAAGGGGATGGGAGACAGATGAAATAAGGACACCACCTTACACAGAGACTAAAACAGACATCTGGAAATCCTTAGTCTTAATGTAAAATGATGCTGCCAACAGATAACAATCTCTGTTTAATTTGCTGTTAAGTTCTCCCCACTCTCAAAAGCAAGCCTTGTGTCTACTGTGAAAAAGTCTATTTTACTTCTGGCCAATAGACTTTTCATAGTTTGACTGGGCAACTGCTTCTGATGCTCTGCCAAGCAATATAATCCTGTTAACCAGTCCCAGGAACAGGCTGTGGGATGGCCAGGGCTCTGCTGAAATGGGGTATGGCCACATTGTGCCCCTGAGCAACCCAGTCTCAAAGTGCTTTAAGAGGAAGATAAATGAGGTTCAGGATGCATTATAAAGAAAGAATCTAAGTATCTCATCACAGTCTTGGGAACATCAGACTGTCTGGAAGGAAGCCTGCACAGCAAGAGCATCATGAAAGGGCCTATAAGGGAGAGGAAGATTCTGCCTTAAGAGCTTCAACGAAGCCATAGTAAATAATGCATAGGGCCACATGCTAAATGACAAAGCTAATTAGAAATATCAAACATCTACATGTCCTCTGAGCCTCATCCATCCTGCTTGCCAATGAGGCAAGTGCTCAGAGAAATAAGAGAACGTGACTATGGACAAGAAGAGCCTATCAAAATGCAAAAACACCAGGCAGCTGAGTTAAGGTTACAAGGCTGTCCTTTTCTGGCATTTCCATTCTAAATGCAGGAAATATGAGCTTGAGGTATGGCAAATAATATAAGAAGTTTATACAGCCCTGCTGGGGAAGATCTTCTAGAAACACGACTGTAATATAATTTAGTTTCTGCACCTGGAAGAGTCCATCTCCCTGTGTTTTGTCAGCCACTGAAACCACCAATGTCTTTGTCCATGTCTTATGACACTACCAAGTACTGAAGGATTTCCAAACTCTGGGTGATCCAGTGCATCTTCATGCTACAGTGCAGTGATGTGCAGAAACACTTCCAGACATATAAAAGTACAACCTAGCTGTAAGCCACACCAAAGCTAATTAACCGTCTTGAAAGATCTGGCTCTGTGGGGAACTCTGTCTAGATATGATGCTCTTGCCTATAATTTCTGAGTAGACTTGGTTAAAATAAAGTTAGGTATCTTGGCACAGAAGTGCCTTTAGTTTTCAGAGCTATAAGCCTTTAAATAACTTTTGTCACTTAATTGAAAATAAAATTTCCCTACAGTGCTGGAGTCTGTTCTTAATGCATGTGCATAGCTCTAATTGATGTTAATTATTTGCACTCACCAGGGGGAGAAGCAGATTACTTTAGGTGCCTACTTGGAATATGTTACTTTAGCCCTTCATGCAACTCCAAGTGGTACACTTAATGGGAAAGATGCAGCTGCTTCAAAAAACAAGTGTCTAGTGCCTGAGGATAATCCAGATTAGGTGTTGGACAGGGTGTACTACACCACAAACACCACAGCCAGGCTTCCTGTACCACACATAGTCTGATTCACAGAGCTTGCAAAACACAGAAGGAGAGAGATCACTGCGAGCTCATTTTCCCCTTGCACATTTGGGCAGGGGAGTCATTTCATCAGATGCTTGTACAGTGCCCAGCCAAGTGGGCACTGAGCCTCAGTACCACACTGCCTCAGCAGGAATAATAAACAAGCACTGGCCTGGCAGAGACCACACAACAGGTCAGTGCTAGATCCAGAAACCAACCCCACATCTCTGGAGATATAAGCTAGAAGTTTTATCTACTGAGCTACACTTCATTTTGTGGCAGGGATGAAATCTCTGAAGGATATTTCTTCCAGAGCACAACTGAAATAATAAAGCAGGACAGATTTATGCCATTTGGGGAATCTAGTCCATACTCTTTCACTGTAAATAAACTGCAAAACCTGGACATCTTCCATGTTCTTGCCAACACATGCAAGTTCATCCAAATTCATCAACCTTGCCAGCAGCTTTCTAGATGGTTACCTTTCAACTAGGGCTTTATTGGATAACTGTAACTCAATTTGCTGCAGCTGTGTGACCCTGATTTGCTTTTGGAGCAGAGCAAGCAGTGAGAGGAAAAGCCAAGTGGGAGCCCACCTGCCAGGCAGCCAATGCAGTTAGAAAGGACCAGTCTGAATGTGCAAAATCTGGCAGGTGGCAAAGATATGCTGTTTATTTTTCCTAATGACAAAATTAGCACATTGATAATAATCAAACAGAGCTGTGTGCAATGGAGGTTTATTTAATTAACAAATGTCCTTTTGCAGGTATGAGCAGGACATAGGCACTGTGCTCATTCCTGTAAGCTGTTGCTCACGTCCCTGGAAAGCTCATATGCAAACTACCTTTGTCTTCCTTTGTCTGGGTTTGTTCTGGGAAGGAGGTGGTTCATACGTGCCTTTTTTAATCACTTATTCTCTTTCTGCAGAATGTTATATCCTTGCTCACATCCAAGAACACAGATCACATCTAACAGGATAGATTACTTTGAAAGATGCAACAGAAAAGCCTTTCTTCCAATATGAGCCCACAAAGAACAGTGTTGGACATGCCCTCTCCTGCTGGTTCTAACTATAGGACTTCTCCGTATCTCACACCAGCCTGATTGGAACTGGCTTTTTCTTATTAACAATTACCTGTAGGTTTAATATTTAATCAATAGAAACATCCTATTCCTTGACTGCCTTTATACAGTAATACAGTAGTTTCACAGTCATGATCACTTTTTTTTCTAGCATCCAGTTCTAGAGATGCTACGAGTAGCAGAAGTTAATAGACTACTTCTAGCTTGGGTACAGACAGTCAGGATGGGCTTTTGGAGGTCTCTGTTTCAGTTCATACTGATAGCTGAAGTATCCATCCATATATGGTTCTGATTTATCAACCAATCCTCTCAGAAGACAGGTCATCTGTATTCCAGTCATCCAACACTTTCCATTAATTGAGGACCAAGTCCTGAAAACACTAGATTTTTGCAGCATTACTCCTGCTGTTACTCACAGTATTAGCCCTTTCTTTCTGTGAGTTTTCTGAAGATTTAGAGTGGAGAGTCCCTTTATTTCTTTTCTGATGTAGATTACATCAGCATACATTGCACAGAACAGATATCAAAACACCATGTGTAACATCAGTAGTGGTGATACAACTTTTCTTTTGTAGTTTTATATTATGCAGCAAAGGAGTTGATGCAGTTGCTCAGAGTTACATCAGCCCACCTGTTCCTTATTTCTAAGTGGAAAGTTGGTCAGCAGACATGTAACAGAAAGGATTTTTCTGTTGTGTATTATCCTTCAGAAAGAAGGTAGATGAAGAAGAACAGCAATAGGCACTTCATAGAGAAGTCAGTGCAAACAAAAGTAGATGTTTTCAGTTTACCCCTGCTCGAGGGATATCCAGACATCACAGTGACTTTTCTTGCACTACAACCAGAAATTTCTAACTCAAAACAGCTTCCATTTGAAAAGACTAGGTAGAGAAGGCTTAAGATATGAAATTCAGATTTATTTTTTGCTTATTAGTGATCTTCTCTAGAGATTTTGTTATCCCATTTGTTGTGGAAGAGACTCTGTAATAAAAGCCTGAAATTACAAATGCACACGTACATATGTGTAACTTTTAATCCAAAGCACTGAAAATAGTAAATGCCCCTAGAGATGGATATTACGGGCTTTGTTTAAGTCATAATCTCTATTGCTTTTGAGTTTATGGAGCAAAAAGCTGTTGAAATTGAGTGAAAGCTGCAGCCAGAGTCTTTAATCAATCTCCAAAGATGTTTATTGTGAGTTCAGCATAAAGCAATAGAGATTAACGTTGATTTCTATAAATCACAGTAAAAAGCATCTTTTCTTTCACTGACAGAGGTGTAAATATCTTCCTTCTTTTTTCTCAGATTTTGCTGTAACATGCTGGCTGCAGAGGTCCTTCAGGGGAAAAGAACACAAGCACAGTGTCAAATGCTTTTGAAACGAGTAAATTTTAAAATAACTTGAATATTTATTTACAGAACTGGAAACTGCTGAAAGTTTTAGGCACCTAATTCATACTGAGCAGCTTTGAAAATCTCAACCCACCTACAGAAAAGAACCACCAATTAACTGAAGCTACCACTGGATGGAGGAACCAGGCACACAGTGGGCAGCAAATCATCTTTCCCATGCACACCCCAGAGGTTCCAGACAGTGAGACCAATAGACATATCACCCTTTCCTTTCCTTGCTAATCTAGTGATTGGGCATCTATTATGATTACCTTCTCTTTTTTTTGAGGGGGTAGCAAGGGAAGCAATAAAGTATGTGACAAAATAAATTATAAAAAATCTGGGAGCGTATTCAAAAGATCTTTATTCATGTGGATCAAATTCTATTTTACATTCTTTATTGCTTTATACTGTAAGAAACAGATTTAAACCAGAGAGAACAGAAAGCCATGGGACAGCTTATGCTGCAAAACTAAGATACCATATATGAAATACCAAACAAAGTGGAACGTTATTGCCATATAGCAGTGTCAATGTAACATAATTTTTTTTCACCTCTCCCATCAGTCCTGCTCTCTCATTATTAGCGGTTGGCTGAAAACCTCTACCAATGCCTCACAGAAACTGTGGTAGCTGCCCCTTTTTTCCTGCCCTGATCCTTATAAAGTTGCAATACATCTTATGCAGGTCTGCAAACTAGCTATCTAGAGACAGATCCTGCCTTTGTAATTGGGTGGCCAACCCACAATATGCCACAACCATGGAAAGATGCTCCCTCCTCCAGGAGGAAAGTCACAGTGCCTAAGCTCGGCTGGTCCTCTGAATAACTCTCTGAAGAGAATATATATATAGTGATTGTACAGGGAGCTATTGGAAACCAGTCTCCTGGACTAGCCACTCAAATTGTCTAGGGCACTTAAGTGTTCTGAATGCCCAGCAGTAGGCACACAGTTCAGTCTTAGGTCCTTAAAGAAGATCAAAGTAAAAGATAAGCTCATTCATCTAGAATGTAGAACAGTGTCAGTCAAAATGCCACATTGTAACAGACAGAAGTGAGCCTTCTGAGAAATAGTGTCTCACCCGAGGTCTCCACATACCAGTCTGAACTTTGCAAAAGACCATGGTAATTGGAAGCATCACACAAAGCAACAATGTAGTACTAGAATATTCAGACTGGACTCAAAGATTTTTACTTACTGAATTTGATAAAAACTTTCGAAGAAAGAATATTATCATTCCAAAAGCATTTAATAAATGCTAAGCTACTACCTCATTTTTAGTTAATTAAACTTAAGGAACATGGAAGTGGATAAAAGTTCATTAAATAGGTACAGACTGACAGTGAATTGGAATACTAATTGAGCTTTTATGTGCAACAAAAGAGATACAAATGGAAATGCACTGTTATTCTAGTGAAAGCCTCACATAAAAGGCCCCAGTGGAGCAGAGAATGCATGAAGGAAATTGGATTGTAAAATCTCTGAGATAAAGATCAGTTCTATGAAACACGATGCCCCATTGCTTGCTTTTCTATTTTGAGAAGATTCTTTTAATAATGCCAACAAATGAAGCAGTGAATGCTGTAGGTGTGTTTGAAAGGTTCTCAGTCAGTTTGGGAAATGAGGCAGTTAGACTCAAGGCTTACAAAATAGAAGGGGATGTGATGGGACCATCATTTATTTAATGGTATGTTTCAGTATCACTGTCTTAAACAGCATGAAAACCTTAGATTAGAAAGAGCCACGTATTTCGATGCTGTTCTTAAACTTCTGAAGTGTGGTGGTTATTGGGTTTGAAAAACCTTTCATCAATTCAATTTGTAGCATAACCATGAACTGCATGTGAACTATTTGATCTTAGAGGAAAAAAAATGGGGCTGGACTGAAATGAATATACAGAGTTGTTTCTGGGGGCTGGAGTACACACCCAGACCACATGCTTCTCCCTGGTTTTCTCCCTCCACGAAGAGTAACAGACCATCTGCTGGAGGAGATAACTTGCATCTCCAAGCCAGCTTCTCAGATGTTCCTTGGGATTGCAGACGACTTTTCACTAGCAGTAGCAGCAGTACTAACACACTTCCTTGAAAGGCCAAGAAGAAAGAATGGGTACATTTCCCACATCATTTGGAAATGAGCATACCTAGTAGCACTGGCAGCCAGTGAAGAAAATTAGGGAATAGTGAGGGGAAACGCCAAGAATCTACACAGAGCAAGGCTGAATTATGGGGCATTTTTATCTACCTGAAGCAAATGTTCACTGTGGAGCAAATAATCACTTTAAAATGTACTTTATTTTAAGTGTGTGTTGAGCCAGAGCTGCTCATATATTAACCTCCATAAAGAATTTTCCAAATATTGTTATGTGGTCATATCAGATGTAATTTGAACTGCTCCCAGAGTTCACAACAAGATACTGAATAAGGACTTCTGTCCTCTCTGTCCAGACAGTAGTCTCTATGCATGTAAATTACCATTAAAAAGTCCATCAATCTCTTTGATTTTTTTCAGCTATTTTATAAGATAATTTTGGCTGTACAGATACATATCCAGACAGCCTAATTCCATCTATGTCCCTGTGTCTTCAGTGATGTCTAGCCAGAAGGAACTATTAGGCACAAGGACCCTGGTGGGATTTCAGATGTTAGGGAAATGTTGATAAATGTAGGGAGTGTGCTGCCCTGGAGTGAATTTCCCAAGGAAGGGCAGGAAGTGCTCATTATTGAAGGTTTTAAGAGGCAGCTGGCAGGAACTCCACAGGTATAGGTCCTGGCTTTGCAAGAGGGAGGAACTAGGTGATCTTTGAGGTGCCTTCCAGCCATATGAGATTATCATTATACAATCACAGTGTTTTCTGCCAAAATGGCTTCAGAGTACCTCACAATATAGATAAAATTAAATTCAGATGTAAACATGAATCCTGTCAACTCCAACTTAAAGTACATGTAGATTTATCATTCCTATTATAAAAAGATAATAGACCTAAAAATGTCATGCCTAGTTATTTGGGATTTTTATAGAGCATTCTTAGAATTTAATGTGCTATAGGAGGAGCCATCAAAAATTGAACTGGTGTTGATCCGGAGACCCAAAAATGAAAAATGCTTATTTGGGGGAGCATGTTTCAACTGTGCACTGACATGGTAGACATGTAGGGAGATTGTCCAAGATAGGGCAAGACACATGAGAGGAAATCTGCCACATGTGAACTGAAAACCTGATCTAGGCTGTGCAATGACCCGTGAACTTCTCATGGAAACCAAGACAACACCCAGTCTTCATCCTGTACTACTCATAGGTGATGGGCTCAAGAGTAATCCTAACAAAATGCAGACATTTTCAGGTCTCACTAATTTGTGTTGTTTATCTGCAAAGATAAGCTCATATTTTCACGTTTTAGATAGTCCTCTCTAATAATTCTAGTTTAGTGCAGTGCCTTGATAATTCCATCTACTCTAGGTAGTGATACTCATCTAAGTGAAATTAATTTGCCTGCAATGACAATCTACAAAGACAAAGGAGAAAGAGGAGAAGGAAAATATATAACAGTATTCTTTCACACTGTTAATTTCCGCTATTTGGTAGTGGAGAGCCAGCTACTACAGTTACAGTGTCAATTGAGCTGTGAAGGTTATTTGATTTCTTCATGTTCTGCTGATGGTTTACCATCTGTTGTCCTGATAATGATGCTAAAGGGAGGATTCACACTACTAAAATGCCCCCTGGTAGAACATCTCTCCCCATGTGTTTCTCCAGTATTGTTCTTTCTTCCTGCATCCTCTCTCTCACGCTCTCTCTAAGTTAAGGTTCCTCCATTTACCTTGATAATCCTGACTTTTTAAATTGTATTTATTTTCACATCATCAGAAGTCATATAACCTCCAGCTGTGATCTTATTGGTTCCCTGAGGAAAATATTTCTGTAACTGCCTATTGAAGAGTTTCTCCCCTCTTTTCTCTGAAGCGGCCAGTCACTGTTAGAGACAGGACACAGGATTAGGTGGACCACTGCTTTGATCCAGCAGGAAATTCTCTCTTGCAGCAATTGAAGTTGGCTTTGGGCAGTGATTAAATGAGGCACCACTAGAGAAAATCCAAGGTGTTGCAGCCTTAGTTGATACAGAATGGTTTTCTTTCTGAATCAGCTATGCTGAAGCAAATTCACATTACTTTGCTGCTTCAAAAGCTATGCAAGCATAAAAAGAGCAGAAAGGCTCTCTTTATCCCTGCCAATAACAGACACACTACTTCAGTGTATTGCTGTGTCCAAGACTTAGAGCATGCTTGGGGCTTAGTGCCCAAAATGTGGCACGTTGCAGCATAGCATGGTGCTGTCTTTGCTGTTATCGCCCTTTCTCCCTGAGTTATACACTGTTTTCCCCAGCTGCTTTTTAATGGAAACTTTGTCATCACCTCAGATCATTTGAGGACTCTTTTTTCTCTGAAGGACATGCTTAGGACTCTGGAGTAGAAAGTGTCTCTCCATTTCCAAGTTTCTCACATACCACTGGTTGCACAGTAATTTCCATTTACATTTGCAGCATGTTTTGGGCAGCTCCATCCTGTCCCCTGCCTGTGGTCACTACTTCTCCAGTCACTCAGGCTTACCTAAGCTTTGTGCATGTCTCTGCTCAGCTAGTCCAAATGAGTTTGTGTGAGATCCCTAGAATCTAGATGTTTTTGTGCAAAGGGCATGCAAGAACAGTCCCCAAGAAAATGATAGAATAAATGATTAAAAGTTATGGCTATCGGTCCAAGAGTTTCAGTTTATAAATAAAGTCTCTTACTGGCTCTAATGGAGGTGGGATCACACTATTTAAGCACGCAAATGAATGCACACTAAAAGCAAGTAAGAGGATCCTTTATTTTTGTTGCGGTAAAAGCAAGGCAGAAAGAAGGAAAAAAAGCCAGTGTTTCAGGACTCATTTTTTGTAGGAATTGATTGTAGAGAAAAAGAGGGCTGATATGAGTAATTAGCTCCCATTTCACTCAGATCGGCAAAACAATGGTTTCGCTTCATTTACATGTCCTTTGGCCTGAGTTTCCAGAGAAGCTCCTATCCTGACACAGGGAGCTACCCACATCATGTTTTTTAGGAGGTGTGGGGCTTCCTGAACTGCTGCAGACAGCAGTGCCTGGATTCAGTTCCAAAAGGTCAAGAAGTCTTGCAGTTAAATATTATTTTTCAGGGTTTTTTTTCCCCATCAGAGAAATGCAACTGCTGAAGTGATGTATACTAATCTCCCATTTCACCCTTTTGCCCTTCTTTTGACCATGTGGTGACACTGTCTCTGCTGAGGATTTTGGAAAGAAGTCAAGTAGCTAATGAATGCACCAGGCTGCTCTTTTAGAGGACTTTGCATCTGAGCTGGGAGTCATAGTTATTAACTCCTCTGGCAGCCCATCATTTAATTTACCTGCTACTGACCCCTTTTGTGCACCCAGAGGATAATCCAGTCCACAAGATCCCTGCTATAGCTGGTGTGCAGGAGATCGTTGTCCTATTCCCGATTTATCTACTATAATCACTTAATTGCCTGCCTATAAGAGCTCTATCCAATCTAGAAGCTTTGGAATAATGTAGAGACATTAGAGATTAGAATTTATCGGTCCTGAAGTTCATAAATTTAATGAAAATCATGATTCTCCAAAGGAACTTAATCTTAATTTGTTCTGTCAGTGGAGGTGTCAAGAATTAGTTTATGATTCATTAACCCATTGACTACTGCTACTTTTTCCACATCCAGCTATTCAAGAAAAGGGAAGATATTTCGTGTACATTTACATACAGTGCCTTCTCTTTGCTTCTTTCATATTGGAGTCACCAAGCTGATAGTCTCTGGCTGCAAAGGAAGAAAGGAATGTGGTTTCTCTATGATCTTTCACACCACATCTCATGTGTTTAAATAAATTAATCAGAGAGGCACCAGCATAGACACTTCCAAAAATCTTACTGACTTCAGTGTGATGTGGCCCAGGACCTTTCATGAGCAAAGCAATGCAACTCACATAGAGACACTTCTATCCAGGAATGGTAATAATGGAAAATACATTTCTGAAGATTATTTGTTCAGTGTTACTTCTAGGTAACAGCTTTTATATATGTATATACACACATACATATATATACACATATACCTATAAATATAGAATCACAGAAACATAGAATCATTTCAGTTAGAAGAGACCCTCAAGATCATCAAGTCCAACCATAACCTAACTCTAGCACTAAACCATGTCCCTATAAATTTCGTCTAAATGCCTTGTAAACATCTCCAGGAATGATGACTCAACCAATTCCCCAGGCAGCCTATTCCACTGCTTCACAACCTTCTCCATGATTTTTTTTTTCCTAATATCCGTTCTAAACCTCCCCTGGTGCAACTTGAGACAGTTTCCTCTTGTCCTATCACTTGCTACTTGGGAGAAGAGACCAACCCCCTCCATGCTACAACCTCCTTCCAGGTAGTTGTAGACAGTGATAAGGTCTCACCTCAGCCTCTTCTCCAGGCTACACAGCCCCAGCTCCCTCGGCTGCTCCTTGTGGGACTTGTGCTCCAGGCCCCTCACCAGCTTTGTCACCTCCTCTGCACTCTCTCCAGTATTTCAATGTCTTTCTTATAATGAGGAGCCCAAAACTGAACACAGGATTTAAGGTGTGGCCTCACCAGTTCTGAGTACAGTGGAATGATCACTTCTCTGGTCCTGCTGGCCACACTATTCCTGATACAAGCCAGGATGTTCTTGGCTTTTTTGGTCATGTACATATACATGTATGCCATCCTGAGACACAAAGAAGTAATTTCTCCATCTCCACATGATCACTGTCTATTGTGTCATTTACACTGCAGAGTGGCCTAGAGGTTTCTGCCCTGCAGCTGGTGAGATCTGAGTTATAATCTCAGGCCCACGGAGTCAAATCATTGACTGAACGTGGGCCTAGTCATATCATCGCCCTCTGCATTGGCTTCCCAGTAAATATATCAGATTTTTTTTAAAGACTTCAACATTTCATTATGAAAAGTTCTGTCTAACAGCAAGAGGTTGATCTCATTGTTATTTCTGTAGAAAAATAATTTGATTTAGTTTATTGCCAAAAGTTCAGCACCTCCAGCAAGCACATTTTCTATTGGTATTCATCCCTAATTCTGGTATGAACCCCTTCAGCTAAGAAGAGGGTTTGCAGTTAAGCACTAGATAGTGCACAGTTAAGCTATAGGGAAATGAAAGTACCCATGCTCAAGTCTTCAGTATCCATAATGATATGTTCGCAAGATAATTCTGTGTATTTCTGTTCTATTGTGTGCTTAATCAGAAGACTATATTTCACAAACCAGATCTTTTGGGTGCCTGTTATTTTTTCCAACTGATAAAACCTTATAATGAAATCCATAATCTTTTGGGCCCATTGAAAAAAAAATCCATAAACAAGAGCAGAAAGAAAAAAAAAACACACTATATGGGAAGCAAGCATGGAGAAGAATTGTAAAATCTCTGATATTTCTTCTGGAAGCACTGCATTTGACACCATTGTGGGGCGGGGGAGTGGGGTGAAAGAAAAAGAGAATCCACACAAGTGAAGTGGCTATGTGATGGTGGCTCGAATCTGATCTGCAGCTCACAGGAGTCAATGGATGGAATCCTACACATTGATTTCAAGAAGCTTTAATGCACACCTTTAATCTTCACTTACCCCTTCTCAGCCCACAAGGCTTTTTTCCCAGCATTTATGTAAATAATGCAATTCAATTCTTGTCTATGATGACCTTTCTTTGTCTTGCACTTATTTTACCACCCAACATTCCCAGTGTCATGAAAACCATTTAGACTGCACTATCAGGACAAACTACAGTTTTGGGGAGGAAACGGAATATTTGGGGGAATATCACAGCCAGAGTCATCTAGGTTTTAATAACTCAGTCCACAAGCCCATGGCCAGCTGTGGTGGTGCTAGTCCTGCAAGCCCCTGCACACAAGCAACTTGCAGCACAGTGTGCTGCTCAGGCTTGGGCATGACTTCAGGCAGCAGCAAGGGGTTGTTCTGCCTCCTAACAATGTAAAATAGGCCTGTCATTTGCAGTGTGAGCAGAGCTGGAACAGCATGAAAGAAGGGCAGCCTGTCTCCTCCCTAGGAAAGCACGTCAAGGGAAGCAGCAACCATGCAACGAGATGTGACAAATGGCCTCTTTCATTATCTCAATACTATTCTCAATTAAGCATCCTCTCACAGGACTGATTTTTCAGATTAAAACCACAAGCAGAAAATAAGAAAACATGAAGGTGAAAATGGCTGGAAGTCTTTAAAAAAAGAGTATTTTGAGTTACCAGGCAGTAGAGGAAGTCTTTTCTGTGTAGATTTTGACTGAATTACCAAAGATAGATGCTCTGGGAGGGTCATTCACTGTAGTGGGTCACTTAAGAATAACTAGAGTACTTTTAGAATTTAGCTTTTGCTTCAGAAATTGACCCCAAACATTCTCCTGTTGGGGAAGGGTACATGGTTGACTGCACTTTTTCTCACTTTCTTGCTTTATCTCTCTCTACATAGTTATGTGGCCAATAGCCCTTGGCAATTTCCTCTAAAATTCTGCCTATAGCAAAATTAAAATGTAGGCACAAAGCCCTGGGCTCTTTACACTCTTAAGGTTTTCAGCTTCAGTATTCTTTTTCTAAATTGCCATGTCCTAGAAGCAAGGAGTGAAAACAGCCAATAGTTTCAGCCACTTCACACTGTCTGTGCCTTTTCTAGAAAATATAATCTCTGCTCAAGGAGTGATTAAATTGAACTGTATAATCCATTCCAACAGTGTGCCTTCAGTACTTCCTGATATCAGGTTTACTAACAAAAATGTCTGTGTGCTTATTTTTCAGGTCCATGCAGGGACACAAGCAGAAATGGCTGGTAAAACCACATTTCCAGTGAGCCAAACAGCAGAAGAGAGTGGAACAGGTGTTCAAGGGACTTCCCAATCCATTTGGGACTGTGAGGGTCCAAAGAGCATCCCAAAGTCCCAGGCGCTTTTTGAGCCTGTTTCATTCAGACCCAGTTAATGCTGCTGTCAATGCCTGGGAAGGGACATTACATCTAAGAATGGTACATGCATGAACAAACATCTGACAAAAGACTTATTATCAAGGCCATAATCTTGAGAATACTATGCAGGACATCTGAAGTGTCAGGGGTATCCTGATTTATGTTGCATTGTGCTGTATAACTGGACATGTGTTAAGAGATAAAGTGACAGTATGTGTGCTCAAGAAGTCATAGCATCACAGTGTTTTTCTTTTTGTTTTCAGATAAGCAGAATTTGTTTGGCATGATGAGGGGCTTCCTGTGTCAGCTTGCCACACGAATTCTTGGTATACTTCAGGACAGAGTTTTTTCTGCAATAACATCTCTTTACAGCGGCTCTGTCAGTGTAAAGCCATTTAATGTTGAGGATTCACTGGCTAGGGAGTAGAAAATTGCCTTCCTGCAAAAACAGGTTAACCTTTACCTATAGTCTGAAGGAAGGGTTACAGAGCTATGTGTTGCTTGATGTTTTACTTTAGCAATGAGTGATACTGAGAGCATCAAAAACATCCAGCTTTAGAACTATAGCTGCGCTAACTACAGTGACCATGTCTTTGTGCAAAAATATGTAGATCCAAGGGGCAAAAAGATAAAGGCTTTTTGACTGCAGCCCCTGACCAAGGCTCAAATGATGAACTCAGAACAACATCAAAACTATAGTTCAATTTACCTGTCTGCAAGTAGTTACCCGAGATTGGGAATGGAGATGGCAGTCTATGTCCAGTCTTTGAAGCATTTCTTATACACAAACACAATCATTTCAGTACGTCCATGAAATAATTATTCTTCCATGACAATTTTTCCAAAGTCCAGAGACCACCTGGAGGAAATCACAACTGTACTGAAATTAATCAAGGTTTTGCCAGAAGACCAGATCCCAGAAGGCTGCATTAACAGCATTGGGAAAGGATATCATCAGCATCTCAGTTCACATCTCTCCACATGTCCTCTAAAAGCTGTCACAGATACTGTACTGAATGTTGTGGTGCTCACCTGCAAAAGGTCATGAGGGCTGAACAGCAACGTAGTATGAGACAAAAGGGAAAAATAAAAACAAAACAGAGCTGGTCCTAAACTGGAGATGTGCATTGGAGCAAAGATAGCTTATGTTAGGAGAAAAGCCAAGTCTTAAAAATTGCTCAGCATGCCTAGGCCCACTGTTTTCCACACCAGCAACAACTGAGAGCCTTGATGGCAGCTTTGTTGGTTTGTATTTTCTAGAAGACATGCAGCCAAATGATGCTTATCTATGAGAAACAATTTAGCGATAATGTAATCATCCTGCCATTGTGACTTACTACAGATCCCACTGACCCAAAGGCCGCTGTAATTCCTCAGGCACAGATAACCTCGTGTTGTTCCATGGCTGGAAAATCACATATCTATATAAAACCTTTACTTACTGTAACAGTAGACTTAGTGATCTGATCAGGCATCAGTGCCTCAGCATAGGCAGCTTGACTTCATAAAAACAAATTAAATCACTGCTACTAAGGCTCTGAATAACAGCTTACAGGAGTCCTCGAGAAAATCCTATGACCATTTAAAATGAGTGAAGAACTTTGTGTACACTGTTTGCCTTCCTGCAAGAAAAACTTTTAATTTATAAAGGCAGTTCATTGTTCAATATCCATTGTGTTTTCTTCATTAACTCCAAAGTTTGCCTCATTTCATTTTTCCACCAAAGGGGAAAAATATATTGAGCTGTCAGTGATGTTATCTATGAAGAGAGGCTGTGGAATTCATATATTGAATCTAAGCTTTACAAATAGTCAAGTAATGGGAAAGGCTTTTATAATAAAACACAGGTAAAAATAAGCTTGCAAAAATCAAAGGGAACAGAAAAGTCTAAATTGTTTATGTAATCAGTTATACTCCCCTGCGTTGTTGATCTGTCTTTCCCTTTTGAATTTTTCTCTTGTATTTTCCAGAGTTGGTAAATCAGTATTTGAAAACAACTGCAGAAAAATAGTATCTCAGTTGCTTCACAGATATTGTTGTCTAGTTCTCGCTCTTGTGAGAGAAAGTACAAGTGTGCACACACATGCATATGCATATACTCTTCAATCTAAGATTTGGACATGGGAAAACTGAATTTGGAACTGACCAACAATGTTAGTTGTTTGAGATCATGTAGAGTGACAGGAAATTTGCAGGAAAGATTGGGGCTTGGTCATTTCATTTGATCCTGAGACATGTGAAAGGGGCCAACCTGCAATGTGAAAGAGAGGAGGTATGGTTGCAAACAGGCTAAGAGTGAAAAGAGATTGGAATCATCTCCATGAAAACAGCAGTTTAACAAGTTTGAGTGAGTGGGAGAACTCATACTATGGGGAGGGGAGTACTCCAAGAGATTGGAGGAACCTCAAAAGACTTGAAAACATATATTTATGGAGGCACTGTCAAAAACAATTGAGAACATAAAGAGGATTAAGATGACCAGGAGGCCTGAAATGTGGTCAAAAACACATTTGAGACTTAGATGGAAATAACTGGGGCAGAGATCTGGAAGCCACAGGATTTGAAGGAAGCATGGTGCTGAGACTGACACAAGGCTTTGTGGTCATTGAGTGAAATAATTGCTATAGTGAGATGACAAATGAGTGGAGATGCTGAACATGGTGAGAATAGGAGGACTAATAGACTAGTTCATTGCCTAATGCATGGGTGACTCTGGAGCCTGTGACACTTCTGATAACTTCAGATTCTATAATAAATTACTGTAATACATTAAATTTTAAAAGCACACAAGACACTCAGGAACGCAGTCCCACTAAAGTCAACACAAACTATGTTCTTGTGCTGGGCAGGTACTTTCCAATTTCCCTCCCAACCATCTTCAACTCTCGGAAGAACTGTTGGGGCACACCACAAAAAGAGTGCAAACTGAGATAATTATATTACAGGTCTGTCTGCCAAACTGTATGGAGAATCAATACAAAAATAATTGAAATTGCATTTACTTCTATGCCCCACGTATTTGTTTCATGTCCACCAATAGTCTTGTCTTCTCTCTAATTCTCTCTTTCTTTTCTCTTAAATTTAATTCTCTCTGAAACAGTTCAGCTGTAGATGCTACAGATTTTTGTTTGCTTGCTTGTTTGTTTAGTGAATAATCATCCAAAACCTCTAGAGCATGTCCTGTTCCAATCTAATGTGAAATGTTAAAGGCTGTTCACCAGCAAATTAGCTCTTGCCAAATTATGTGCACACCAGATCCTACAAATAAAATAAAATTAAACTGGAGTTTGGTTTCCACTTTGGTAGAGATAGCTTAGAAACTGGTTCTAGGGCACACGGTCAGCTGGCTGTCTGGCTTAATAGCACAAAGCACAGTACTGTAATTATGTGAGTCATTTCCTTTTAACCATTCATTGATGCTAAATGAACACTTCTGCTTTACCTGCTTTTTCAGGGATACAGTACACTATGAAATTCTTCTGGCCCAGACAGAACTGCAAGTCACATCCTATCCTTAAAATGCACTGATTTTCAGGAATATACTTGAACCATTTGGCAGCTAAACATCACTGCAGTTGATTTACTTTCAATACAAATGACAATATCCTGAGCTGTCCTGTCTCCCCAAGCTTTGTTTTTTAGCCCTTTATAACATTTGTTTGGAGTATCCCTTTTATTTGCACATCAACATGTTAGACCAAGACCTTGTAAAGAATTTGAGGGTTCAGACAATACATTGTACAAGAAATTTATTTGCTGCTTTGGTCACATATGGCTTTTACTTCCTGTATTTTGGCAACATCAAAGTCTCAGGCTTCTGTGCCTCACAAAAACAGCCTGTGTGCATGGGAAATCACCAGCAGAAAACTGTTTCAGCACTGAAGGGTAAAACCCCACCTCTGCTGAAGTCTAGGGCAGTTTTGCCATTGACCCCATGCAACCCATACATATCAAAGGTATGGACAAATGTAATGGGACAAATTAGAAAAGGGAGTTTCCTCACGTTGAGAAGCATCCTGCCTGTTTATCACTGTTCGCTCCAAACCAGAAACCCTTTACAATGGGAAGAAAAATGAACACAGAGGGGATAAACTGCAAGAGAATAAAAAAGAGCAGGACAATGAAACATTTTGTTATTAGTGGCACCAAACAGTCCATAAACTCACCTTTCCTGATATGACCACACAAGTGTGAGCGATTATTAGCCCAATTTGAATTTCACTGAGCTTGGTGGAAGCTTTTGTTCTGATGGGCTTTGGGTCAAGTCTGTAGTACATATTACCACCAGCATGTACAAGTAACACGTGGATTTCTTTAATTTATGCAGGTTTTGTAGAACAAGTGAGTGCCATTAATTAGCTAAGGTGATTTCACAAGGACAGAGCAAATCCATATGATGTACCTTTTGAAAGAACCAGTATGTTATCTATAAGAAATCCTTCAATTATTTGTAATAGTTTCATTTGCTTCACACTGGATCGTCAAAATATGCCTAAAATGCACCTGTGAGGCTGATCCTGATCATAAATCATTTTTTTTCAGCTGGAAAAAAAATGTTGTAAATTTGCCATTTTTAAGGGTTTTTTCCCAGTATTTTTAGATAAATAATTTTTGTTTTTAAAATTAGACATAAGAGCTTCACAATAGAAGCAGCTTCATTTATGGTGTACCTGAATGGATTTTTTAATAGAAGAATTAAATCATGAGAAAAAAAATAAGTTCATAGTAACTCAATTTTTATGTGGACTTTGCTTTTTTTGGGGGGGGAGGGTTGTTGCATTGGATTGGTGGAGTCTTTTTGTTTGGTGGGTTTTTTATTTTTATTTTGTCCAGGGGTCCATGAGTTTCACTTCTTGGATCCTAAGAAAAATGCCTTTTTTAAAAACAATGTGTTACCAGAACATGTATTTACAAAAACAATGTGGCTTCAGGATACACCTTTAAGACCGCAAGCTTTGTCAGTGATTAATTCAGCCTCTCTGAAGTGGAATGCAAAGTAGAAGAGCAAGGAAGATAGATAGTAATCAATCAATATTGTAAATCACCACTAAATTCCACAGATGGCATAAATGTTGAGCAACAGAAACACTTTTATATGGAATTCATGTCAAAGCAGTACTGCTCCAGCACCCTGGGGTTCAATTATATCTATGGTGGCTCTATATAGGATTAGTCTCTCATCTCTGGGAGGGTGGGGAGAAGGGGAGAGGAAAAGGAGAATGTCACCCAGAGTTGCAGAACCTTGGATGAAAAATGTAGGTGTGAGTGCTCTTTCTGGAACTTTAAAGTGAGTTTAATTCAAATGAAACAACCCAATAAATAATACCTTGCAGCTGACTTTGAAATTCTACAGCTGCAAACTTTCATTCCCATCATAAATGACATGCTATAATTATATTTTTTACAAGGTTCCCTATATATGTTGATTTATTTTTTTAATTTCTCTTTCATTAATGGTCTTTTTCTTCCTTGGAAAGATAAGGTGATCTGAAAAAGGCCCACCAGCTTTTTCTGTGACCCTTTCTTTGGCATGATAATGCCAACAATAAGAACTAATTTCCTCCTCTGATTTCTCATCTGTACAAAGCAAAGATTCCTTCTCCCTATGCTTGCAAGCTATTGGGAATACAAAGGCCACCAAATAACTGGTCTAAAACACATAGATATTTTTTCATCTTCTCTTTAAGAGCCCGCTTTTTAATCCATTAGCAATCACAAATAGGAAACCAAGTCACGGGTGGTTTGGATTCCCCCCGTCGCAGTGTGTCGCTGCTATAATTGATTGCCAGTTAACTTGTGTTAGCCAGCCAGTTCAGTAAACCACAAACATTCATCTCCAGGAATAAATGTTTGCAGACTGTCTATGCTAGCATTTACAAATGCATTATCTAACCAGAGTTAATTCCAGTCATCCTTTAACAAAATTAAATCTAGTCTAGAGAAGAGCTCTGTTATTACTGCGCCTTATACAGCTGCTTTTTGGATTGTTTAGATGGGTTATTTGTTACTTATGGTATTGCATTACTGACTCCTATTTTAGGGCTTCCCTGGAGCTGGCCTGGTCTGTCTTTCCTCCTTTTTTTAGCTACCATGACTGGTTTTTTTCACTGCAACAACTCTTGAGAGCCTTTCCTGAGCCCATGTGTGGGCCACGTCCCTAGCACAAGTGTCTGTTTTGTCAATAGGATAGTCTGCTCCTCTTCATGGCTGTGGAAGTGTGTGATATCATGTATTTATACCCTTAAATGTAGCTCCCCAAAGCGATTGTTAAAGAAGGGCATGCAGGCACAAGGAATGGTTCTTTCCCCAAAGTGCCCAGCTAAGATGTCAGGAAGGCTGGAGAGAAAGACACAAGACACACTTTGTGCTCCTCATTTTTTGTTTTTGAAGACAGATAGCAAAATGGGAGGGATAAGAGAAGTAGTAAAGGCAGGAAAGCATCAGGAAAAAATTAAGAAAAGGCAAGTAAATCAAGATGGTGGCCACGCTGCAGTTTCCAGTAAATCTGAGAAGTGGTACTCCTACTTTTGGTGCCATCTTCCAAGGCCGTAGAGGGTTGAGGGATATAGTAACATCAGACAGCTATTTTGTGGGCCAAGAAGAGGATTTCAATCCTAAGATCACTGTGAGTATAGCAAAAAAAGGCTGTGGAGATCTGTGCTGTGTCACATTGGAAAGGAAAGGTTATGAAAAGCAGTACTGTAAAAGAAATCATCTTTAGGAATGAGTAAAGACAATCCAGTGAGCCAGGGAGGAGGTGGTAAGACCGGCTGGTACCCTGCTTGAATGTGTTTACAACCCCTCAAAATAGAATTTGTCCTCCCTTGGCTAAAATGCCTCCAGATGGGCCCGGAGCTGCTTAGGTAAGGGCATAAATGGTTTGTGATGCTGAGGGTCCTACTGACAAATTGCCAGGAGGCTGAGTCGCACTTAATTTGCATATAAATTGCAACCATTTTTATCAAATATAAATGCACACAATCGTAATAGAGCATTTGCTTATTCTTCCTTCTCCTTTGAGAGATGAATACAAATAGTTTGCTTTTAAGTTTAATATTAAATAGTTGCACCACCTCACCATTGCAAAAAGTGGAGGAGAGGGAGAAGAAGTTGGCAATGAAACCTAATTTAGGACCTTGGCAAACCAGGTGTGGCCAAGCAAGGGCTTAGTAGATACCCAAATGAACCATTTGATAGCTTGAGGCAAACCAAAGGTGAAAAAAATTCAAGCTGAGGGATCTGCCAGGTTAGTTCCATAATTGCCAAAAGTTCAGACCAAATTTAAGACTTAATTATACCTGATATTTATATTTAACTCAATTTAACTCAGTAAGTAGGGCTCCTGCAGTTCTGGATTGAAAATTTCAAGTTTTTATCCAGAGAAAATTCTCTTAGTGAGGATGTTGGCTATGATAACATAATGAAACTTGTAGTCACAGTTTTAGGTAATGGGTCAAACATAGTGCTTAAGACACTAAATTAGGTGGTCCCAGATTCCCAAAATGGCTAGTTATCCTGACCTCCTCCAGTCTTTCCTGCACTTGCTGACTGGGGTTTGCACAGTGTCAGGGTGTTAATGCTGAACAGTGCTGTGAACATACCTGGGACTGAATTTGCATCTGACCAGTATGTCCTGGCAATCTCTTGCAAACTGCACTTACATCTTCCCCAGGTTTGTGGAAAACCTTCCAGATTCTTCCACCAACAACAATGGGTAAAACTGCAGCCAAATTGCTACAAGCACAGTATACAAAGGAAGAACCCATGTATCCAGAGCGCTGGGGTGATCATCCTCTACTGAAGTGCTTTTCTCCATCCTCCTCCCCCAAAATAGTGATCAAAAGGAGAACAAAAATAAATTCAAATTCCACAGTCTAAGCATAATCCCCCTTATTGTCACCTCCAGCCTTGGTAATGTGGTGAAATCAAACGTTCAGTCATACAGTCTCATCTGTAGATGATGCCAAAGTAGAGACCCATGTCCAAATTTCTTTGCCAACTTCTAAATACCTAAGGATACCAATAACATAGAAACTGGCTTCCTTCTTTCACAGACTACCGCATCAGTTGTCACAGCTGCAGTTTTTGCTGAAAGGGATGTATTTTCTGGATGACATGAAACTGAAAACAGCTCTTGGAGAACATTCTTTAAAGGCGGCTTGGTAGACTTCAGTTCGTTTCGTGCTTATTAGGCAGTGATTTACATCAAAACTAATAGTCAAAGATGGTTCTTGCTGTGATTTACATGTTTCTGGCAGTACAACAGAGCTTTAATATATAAATGAGAATAAAGTCAGGTTCTTCAGGCACCTGCCTGAGAATTGGTATTGCAGGAGAATCTTTCTAGCCATAGCTTAGTCTTACTAGGGAGAAATAAATGCTATAGACAAAAGGAGGTGAGGCAAAGACACCAGCAAGGGAGAAAGTTTACTGCTCTCCTCTGTCCAACATTATAGGATTTATCATCTTCTGAACATTATGCAGTGTTGTTTGTTATACATTTACACATTGAATAGTCTTGGTCTTTGTTATCACTGTAACTAGTCTGATTAAATGAGGGTACTCTACCCCTCAAGGAGTAGTGATCAATACATACAACAATGGTCAACAGTCTGACTTTTCATCATTCCAGAGCTGCTCCCTAAAATGTTTAGTCATTTATGTTTTATAATTGCAACTTGTTGCCACATGAACAGTAAATTAGTGCTCAGAGAAGGAAAGAAAACATTGTTATTTAATGCAGAAAGGTCATTCCTTCAAAAGAGGTCTTCTGTCATACATCTGTCTTAGGACAATTTGTTACATGCAATTTGTACATTGCTAAATTATGTCAACAGTTGCAGAGCTTATTAAAAAAAAAAAAAATTAAACCCAGCAGCAAAAACATTAATTATACAAAATGTCTAAGTGGAGAATTGAACTGGGAGTCATATCAAGACAAAAAATGAATCTTTAAATACAAATAAGTTAAAGTATGTGTGTCAAGAAGTTGAATGTATCAAACAGGCAAAAGGCACTGCTTTGAAGTCCAGAAATCCCTGAGTAGGACTTTTTAGTGAGCCTGGCCTTATCTTCTTGCCTGCTCTCTGTGACAAGGCTGACCTGTCCACCCTAAGGTGGTTGCTGACACATGTGAGGAGGAGGGAGAGGATCTTACTTTGACCCCAAACATCACCAGCTACAGTCACTCTGTTGCATCCTCAGGCAGAGCTGCTGAGGTTTATTATGCGTTCTACCAACAGCCATAAAGCCTCTGGGCAAGGACAAGCCTGAAGCTCCATCAGCTGTGTGGTGTGACAGGAGCCAGCAGCCAGAGACCTCTTGCAACCCCATGCTTTCTACCCCGTTGCCATGCCTTCTCCTCACCAGACTTTTGGGGACCTCTTGGTTCAAGGTATCTCCACAGAGAGATCATAAGTGTTTTGTGCTGTGGCTGACACCTTCCTTGGGTAGCTTTTCTCTATGGAGGGAGTCCTTTCATCTTCAGGATCCAGCATACATAGGTTGACGAAGCTGAACCGCTCCCCCCCGCCACCCCCCACTTTTAAAGCTAATAAAACCTCCAGGTTCCTTCCATTTCACCTTCTTATCCTTTGGTACATCACTGAGTTTCCTACCGCAGGGGCAAGATATTGAGTCTGGTGAAACAGATAGATACCAGCTGGCTGCAGGAGCACACACACGTGTCCTTTTATTTTCTGAGGAATAAGAAATGCTACTCTATCTTGTTCAGACTAAACAATACCCCAGGCACTAATCCCATTTATTAGTGACACCAGTCTAACCTCATTTTACTTTACCATTTGGGAATTTGCCACTGTAGCATTTTCATATTATTCTTAGCTAAGTCCAGAAAAAAATAAGTCTTTCCTTATTATTGTCCTTTTGTGAAAAAAATCTTAATCCTAAAAGAGTACGAAACCCACTTTTTCTCCATAGTCTATAATGCATACATATTTTAAGTAAGTAGACTAGAAAATATCCTGCCAGTTTCAGTAAAAAAGTTCACTCAAATCACAGATATTTTAATAGCATAGTTGGCATTAACAATTAATAAATGAATCTTTTTTTTTTTTTTGAGATACTTTTAGAGATGTGAACAATGCAAAATAATGACTAATGTTAAATCAATAAGAATTTGGTGTCCTTATAATTACTGTTTTCTTTCTGACAGCTTTAAGTTTTGACTGCTATTCTGAAGTTTACAGAATCTGATTCTTTTAAGTAAATATTCTCCATGTGATATTGTATTTCAGATGGAGCTCTTTGGTAGCCTTGGGTTTTGACTATTAAAACACATCACTAGTAAATAATTAAACATGAGAGATTGAACTTCGTAAATCCGCTAGTGAGAAGATGGCACATTTTCCCTCACAGTGATGTAAAAATAAATGTTGTTTGACCAGTTAAGCAAGCAGCATGCAGAAATAAAATCTTCATGGCCTAATCCAAAACTTGCTGCAGTCAATAGAAACAGACCCATTAGCATAAAATGATTTTAGATCATCTCTTTACTGAATAAGCTTTTGTATTATTATTATGGTTAGGGACAAAGGGAATTAGTTGTTACTGATATGACAGCAATTCAGCCATCTCTTGCAGGATGCATTACCTTTGGACACATGGATGTTGTGAGACACAAAGACTTCTCAAAGACTCAGAATATGTAATGTTTGGTTTATTCTTTTCTCCCTCCCATGAAGACAAATTAGGGTACTTTCATGTGACATAACAAGGCCATGTGTTTGCTTACCCACTATTTAGAAAAAGCCACGAATGGCAGATTTAACTCCAGAAATTAACATGTACCAAACTTTATTTGTATGGAAGAAAAGAAAAAAACAATGTTTCTCCACCATACACATGCTATATTAGACAACAAGCCACAGTCACACCATCTACCTTTCACGTACAAGTGACAGATCATGGCCCCTTCTGTTGCTAATGGAGAGAAGCAGAAGCAAACTTGGGCATACTGGGTTATATGATGCAAGGCTCCACTGACTATACAGCAAACACGCCTGAAGTTAAGGGGTGTGAATAACCATTTACATGTAAATCCATCCAGATCACTGTAATCTTGCTTCAGCACATCACACACACACACACACACACACCCCAAAAAAAAAAAGCCCCAGACAGTTTAAAGGCACTATCTTTTGAGAATAAAAACAAACACCTTTTAGTGCTGATGCAGCTTTTTTTAGATACAATTTCCTCATTGTCTTCTTTGGTTATTCTACCTTGTGCTGTTTCCTAATCTAAAATGTTCTGCCATGGTCGTGGGCTGCTTACTAGTTCACAAACCTGTGCTCTTCTTCAGCCACAGGTACTTGCAGCAACAGTCTTGCCTCTCCACAGCTTCTGTTCCCCCCAAAACTGACAAGTTTGCTCTCACTTATTGTAGTAAAAGTCTATTTCCTTCCCAAGCAAGTTGCTCTCCATCTTGTGCTTGATTCAGTGCATTAAGCTGTAACACTGCAAAAAAGTGAACTGTGTTTCCTTTGAAGAAGAAAATTGAAAGATCTTTTTCAAAAAAAGCACAGGAAAGTTCCCTTAATGGACTTAGAGTGCATTAAACCTGCTATAAAATACCATACTGCTTATGATATTACTCCTGCCATTTTTCTTGAATAAGCAAAAAAATACTCCAAACAAAAAGCCTCTAAAACTTCTTTAAATCTATTTTTAATATTGTTTGAGTTCACATTTTAAGCATTTTATGGTGTTTCTATTTGTTTTGATTCCTTTCTTGTTAACTTATTTTTAGATTATTATTTTTTATGTCAGTTTCCACATGAGGGGATGGCCAGATAGGTTAGAGATTTTTCATTTAACTATCCCATGACACATCAAAGGAGCAAAATGTTACAAATCAGTTCGGTGTCATCGATATTAATAGCAGTAGAGGCTTAAACTGCATGATTCAGCATTACACTAGCTGAAAGATCACTCCTTAGATATATCAGTACTGCAGCAATAACAAGAGCCATCAACTAATTAAGAAAATATTATCAGGTGACAAGTATTGGGGTCTTTTTAAACAGGACCTGGCAGGAGCTGGTGACCAGCTGAAAGTTTATGGCTGGGAGAGGCCATTGTTGCTGTGAGATCAACACACAGGCACTCATGCCCAGCACAAAATGAAGGTTAAGGTTTCCTTTTTCCTCGAAGCCAGGCTGATTCAGTAGACAGATTTGGGGGGATGATTGCTTAGATTGTCTCTCAATGCTCCATTCAACTCTTGATAGCAGGCATAAAAATTTTATCTGATTTTCTACTTTACTCTTTTGAAATATTAACCATTGATAAAATATTAAACTAAATATAAAGTGTTACAAATGTACATACATTTCATAAAGAGGTCTGAGCAGGCAGGCTACATAATGAAACTGCTTCTGCCACACAAACAGGCCAGAAAACAGCTTCTCTATTTTTTTCCCATGTCTGTTGGCTCAGATATTTCCAAGGTAGTTACATACATATCCATGTGGTAAGATAAATCCTTACTTGAACTCTTCTTTCTGCTTTGTCTATACTCACTGCTCTCCTCATCATCTCCTCCTCCCCTTTTTCCCCATTTGTAAAGCCCATGCAATCCCATATGGACTTTCTGTGAAACTTCATGAAATGTGCTTACTGGAAATGGGTTAACAAACCCACAGATCTTGCAGCTGGATCAAAGCACAAACATGCCTGTTTGATCTCTTTCACTCAGAGGCTCTCAGACTCCATAAGATACTACTCCTTCTTGGACTGGAACTAGAGATTTTAGCAAGATATTTATGCTCAATGCATACTGAATAAGGCAGTACTTCTTCCTTATCCAGAGGATTTGAAATGTTTCTTTTGTCTGCAAATGTATTTCAAATAGAAAGCTACAGCACATCCCAATGTTAGTATGTTTTCCATTAAAAATTTACACACTCTTTCAGGACTAGTACAGTAACCGGGGTCAAGTTAGGCTTAATTTCATGGAAGGCTGATGCTGTACACTTCAGAGCTTCTCTGTGTGGTACTGGATCTTTAACAGTGTTTATACTACAGCAAAGGCACCATGAAAAGTAATTTCTTAAGTACATTAGAGATTTTGCTGTGCTGAATTAGGGTCTGAGTTACTTTGAAAATAATATTTTATAGGACTAATTTTCTCCATTCAGTCCTCAAACTGATTATGAAAAAAATCAAGAAGTCCAAAATGAATAGCCAGTCTTATTGGAAAATTTCAGTGTTCTTCAGAAGTTTCAGTTTTCCATTAAGTGACAAAAAGGAAGAAACAGGAAGGAGTATTATCCTGTCCATTTTTTTCAAAAGATTCATAGTGAGGGACCTGAAGAAGTCTACTTTCCCATCCTAAAACAGTTTCAGTGTATTTTTGTTTCAAATCAGCCTATATTCAACCAGCCTGTACTTAAGAAACCTCCATGATGAAGACTACAAAACCTCACCTACTTGTTTCTACCATAATATTTTTTTTCTTTGTGGTCTGAAATACACCTCTGATGGCTATGACAGCCTGATACTTCTTGTTTTACATATATATAGAGAAAATATTGAAATTTGGACTTCCAGTGACTCTTCTTGTACCTTCATCTTCACTCTCTTTTCCTTCTGACTACCCAAACCGGGTTATGTTCCCCATAGCTCTTATCTTTAAAAACTCTGATCTTTCTCCATCCATTTTCCTGAACTTCCTTTAACTGGTCCGTGTCTTTGTGGAGGGAGGTGACATAGTGTTACCACAGCCATGTGGTTCCCACAGTCACCTGCATCCCACAGTGGGTCCAGTCACCCTGGAAAACAAAATCATACTTGGGAGTCTGGCCATGAGGGAAGAGGAGGAACATGATGGTCTGAATTGCAACTCCTGAGCACTGTTCTGGCAAAGCAAAATGTTGGCATTTCATTATTTGGGAAATGTTCCTCCATTGTTCCCTGAAATGCCAAGAATCCTACCATAAAGATGGGAAAATCTTGTTTTCTATTAGTCACAATTATAAAACATCAGATAAAAACAGAAAGAGTGGATCTTGTGTCAGCTCTTAGAGAGAGCTATATGCATCAGGGAGAAAAACTTGCAGCTCACTCAAATACTGTGTGTATTCAGGACTTCAAAGAGACACTGTGCAAGTGGAAGAGTCTAAATGCCACAGTGGGTATTATCTGGCCTTACATAATTCCAGTAGTTTTAGCACAATAAAGAAAAATGTCTAATCTGGCCTTAAGTATTTGAAGCATGGTGAATTACTCTGGATATTAGCTGTATTGTTAATGTGAAAATATAAGCCTTAACAAAAGTAATTAGCATTCATACCTTGATTTACATTGCCAATGCACTCTGTGGATAAGACACTAGCACTAGCACTATTGTGCTTTATCAGACTAGTGGTCTGTAACCCTTCAGGTTAAATGGTTCAGAATAATGGAAGAAAATCCAGACACAATTTGCTACTGTGGTTTTGCTCTGATGTCAAATCCTTGCAGAGTTAGCTGCTTCCTCTGCTTGCTAGATTACCTGCATATTTGCGATTTCAAGTTGCCATGCAGTACCTATGCATTCGTTTGATTGGTTTCAAGAATTATGTAAAATGTCACATATGAAAAAAAGTGGAAAGACAGATCAAGAAACTGGTAGCTGGAATCTGGCTTTTCTTTTCCCAATCTTAAAATGGCATTTCTCACTTTAGCCCATGGCAGAAGGATTATTGCATACTAATGGAGACCTGCTTGCACTTCTACCTATCTTTGCACAGATTTTTTCTTCTACCTTCCCCTACTAAGAAAAGTAAGAGGCAGAGCTGCTGCCCTTCCCTAAGGCTTGCCATAGATCATCCCCTTTTGTGTGTCAGGACATCTAGTTTGAAAGCTTGGTTATAATGACAAAAATGCTTCTATGTAACTGTGATTGCTGAGCTAATGACAAGATACAACTGGGCTGTGAACAAGCCGATGAGTATCCAAACCCAAGTCCGAGTTAGTACAACCTTTAGAAATGTGACTTGCACCTTCTGCTGTACAACATTGCAAAATTACTTCTTCAATCAATACTCCACTGCTTCAGCTCAGCTGAGCTGTCTAAAAGAAAAACCAAAATCCAAGGTTGTTCAAGACCTTCCCTGAGGAGGATATGGGATAATAACAGCATCAGCCAAAATAATCTAGACCTTGTACCATCAAAAAATTACTTCATTGATCAGCCATATAATATATCACATTTTCTGGAGCATGTAAAATTAAATGAAAGCTAGTTATCTTTAATGCTCTGGCAACTTAAAAATAAACCTTTCATGAGTGTTTTATATATACACCACATATATATTCATGTTTTGTTTCCCTGGAAGCAAGACAATTTTATTAACTCTTTACAGAAAGGAAGGAATTTTCTTATTGCTGCACAAGTGACCTGGGAAGCTTCTTCCCAGAAGTCAATTAAGTCACTATATTGGGGAAAGAATGGACATTTGTTGTATAATAAAATCTCTGCTCTCCAGAAAACCCCCTGAGAAGGATTCTGTAAAACACAGAAGTCTTGAAAGGGATATAAACCCACATGCCTCAGGCTTTGTCAGAACCTCTAATGAGCAGAGGTTAAAGCAACTTTTGTGGGCAACCTCCTCCATAATTAACTACTGTGGAGTTTCCTGAACTGTATTGGCTGGTTGTATCAGCCAATGCCAGAGACAGAATTTATGAGTAATCTGGCATTGCAGTCTGCTCTGACAATACCAATTTTACAGTAGAAGTTCACATCCTTTATAAAAGAAGAAGTATGTTTTAATTGGGAGTATCAAAATTAATTCAAATACACTTAAAATAATTGTGGATAAATCTCTTCATGCTTTATGCTAAGTTTGCTTGCTAAGGTGCAATATCTGAGGTAATCCAGCTGACTTCTGTAAAAGGACATAAGTTAGACCCAGATCTGTCCCAATATTAACATTCAAAATACATAAATGTCATATAAATTAGTGTGGGGAGGGGACTACCATGGGGTGTACTTTGGGTAGGAGATCATGTGTTTTTTTTTTTTCACTGCATTACATCCCTGGTCTAGTATTCGTGGATATGCTCTTTTACATCACAATGACATGCTATGTTAAAGTAATGCATTGTAAGGGGAAGCAAGTACATTACCATAAGGAAATCTTTCATAAAATCGTGTCAATAGGAAGTAACACGTTCCATTCAGTCCAATTTCCCTGATGGAAAAAGGTGCTTGGAATTAGCAGAGATTGTCTAGCTCCATGGATAATTTATCAGTGCCACCAGCTGATCTCTAGAAAAGGCTTAAAAGTAACAAAAGACAACTAATCCATTTTCAAAATTTTAAAAAAAAAAAAAAAAAGGAGAAAAAAAAAAGCTCATTGGTGCTTCCTGTATTAAAAAGCTTACCCTGGTGCATTCTGTCTACGGCTTTTGACTATTCTTCACATCGTTTGCATGAAGAAGCTTACGGCTTTCCCCAGACAGCGGATTACAAATGTTCATAAGTCAATAGCCTTCACATTTTAAAGTATTTGCTTATTAAAGGCTACTTTAGAAAGTTCAGAATCAAAACCTTGCTATTCCTGTTTGAGAATAAAACCTTGGCAGTTTCTTAATGCTCCGTACAAAAATTATGCTTTACATTTGTTCCACAGTTTCCCTCCAGGTGCTTTGGATAATTAGCATAACTTCAATATGTATCCCTGGAAACATCCCTCTGCAATACAGAACTCTTTACACCACATTCTTGCAAGAAGAGGTCACAAAGTTGGCATCCAAAGGCAATCAATTCAGTGGTCAGATTCATATTCATGTAAGGGGGTTTTGATAAATTATTGATAGATTTGATAGATTATTTGAAATTGTCAGGGCTGAAGAACCTTCCATGGACACACTGTCTGACCTTCACAACAGTGAAGGATTGTGCCCAGTGAATCTCTAAGCTCGTAATCCCATGGATATGGTCCCAAGACTCAGCCTTTCTGCATGCATCAGCATGCAGATGTTGTTCCTCCTTTGCTCAGATCTCAAAGGAGACCATGCTGTCTATACATCCCGTACTGTGTCCTTCCTCCACCCCACAACTCTGAATCTATGAAGAATTTTAAGCAATTTTGACATAGCAAAGAGACCTCACAGATGGTCCAATGAATTTTATGGAAAAAAAAAATATCTAGGTCTCAGCACTGAATCTATTACTGTGGGAGAGCTCTAGGGATATAAGACACAAATACACAACCGAGTCTCTTCATTAGCCAGGATGCTCATGGACCAGGTTATTATACTGGGACTGATAAAGCAATCCAAATTCTAACACAGACAGGGAGAAATATGCAGGACTAATAGTAAAATAACACTGAAGTGTTTTTACCTTTCTCTTAATTCTCACTAGAGGCTGTAGCACAATGATTATTCTATATATTAAAAAAAAAAAAAATGTTTAAGAAATGTAGTAAAAATCCTAAGTGCAAATAGTCTGTTGCAGAGCCAGAGGCAACACTTAGTTTTACTGGTTTGCAAGCTATAGCTGTAACCAGAAGTTTATCCTCTTATTTAATAGGGGCTGACAGGCTGGTCAAGGAAAGGAAAGGAAAGGAAAGGAAAGGAAAGGAAAGGAAAGGAAAGGAAAGGAAAGGAAAGGAAAGGAAAGGAAAGGAAAGGAAAGGAAAGGAAAGGAGGGGGGAAAAAAAAAAGTATATATAGATATGTATTTAACAAAACTCTTGGGCCTGATCCACCTGATCCAAACAGCAAAATATTAGATAAAAAGAATTAGATCATCTGGTGGGGCATAGGGAAGTTTCATCTGTTTTCTAGTTGATGACTTTTGCTTTATTGACCCTGGCCTACCTGAAACATGCTGGTTTTGTGGGTTTACTAAACTGATTAATAACTGGAAGAAAAAATAAGGAGGTTCTGTTAAGCAGCCTCTGTGAGTGAGATTTTTGGTTGTCTTTAGATCATATAAATGAGTTAAAAGAATGTACAACATTAGTTCTAACAATCCTTGTTTCCCAAATGAACACACTAGTGGGTTAATTTTTCTGCAGATTCCTTCCTAAATATTAAGATCCAGGTTAAAAAAAAAAAAAAAGGAAGTGTGAAATTATCCCTTTCTTTCATCTATGGAAGAGCTAAACATAGTTTCAAGCTCTCCTACAGACCACTCTTTGATCTGCTCAGAGTATTTTTACCAGTTCATTGTTTTGCTTGTGGGGGATGTGATTTTCTACTTGCAAGAGTTAAATCAATACCATTTTATAAATTGTATCAGTGTAAAAGTTCTTTGTAGCTGGGTAGTATATTGTCCTTTCTGGAGAGACATAAGATCTATTACTACAGGTACTCTAATACAGATGTACATGACTCTGCCTTTATGGTGTTGTGCCATTTTTATTATACTAGAATTTTGAAAGCAACTCAATTTTTGTGCTATAAAAAACTCTTCTAATATTATTTAATACTTGTGCTTCAGATCTTCCCTCTTTCCTCCTGCTTAGAGTGAAAATGACTCTAATTTTGTTCCACCCACTGCATGTCTTACTTGTCTAAACATATAATTTCTTTAGGTCAGAATGTTTTATTTAAAGTGAGCCTGTGTGTATATACATATACTCTGTGCTAGGCATCCTGGGTAAAGTGATAACTGCTCAGGTAAAGCTGGTGAAGGGATATACTGGCCTCTGCTTCATTTAACATCTTTAAAGCAATTTGGAAGTAAGCTGAAAATATACACCCTGGATTAATCAGTGGTCATAGACTCAATGTAAAACTTACTAAGTGAAACAAGAACATCTGAGAAATAGCCAAACAAACTGTAGATAACTGTAATGGAAACTAGTGTATGATTTTGATCTTATTTAATTAGGGCCACTTAGCAGTATTATGATAATGGAAAAATTAATACTAGGAAAAACATTACTGTAGTCTAGCTATATCCAGACAGACACAGGAGCAAAGAGATATATAGATATAGATATAATATATAACTATAGAGTTAGATATTAGATAGAGAGATAGATAGAAGAGGAGAAGAATTTATAGTGTTGAAAGCCCAAATGTTCCCAAGTGCCCAAATAGAAACCTGAGGCTTAGAGTCCCCATCAGTGGCACAGGGAGCCACTGCAGGAAGCCCAGTAGAGCAGCCTCCAGATGTTAATTGAGTCAATCAAACTGCTTTGAGAAACATCAGCTAAAACACATTGGCTGTGGCTCTACCTTAGCTTTCTAACGCTGCCATAAGTGACTTTATAGCACTTGCACAGCTGAGGATATGAAAGGGGGAATGAGACTCTTGACTGGCTCAGTGCCTGAGTTCGTCTACTTTGGAGGATTGTTAATTATTATCATCTTAATTGAGTCACCCTCATGTGCAGCTTATCAACCCAGGTAAGTAGACAGACTGTTGAGAAAAAAAACTGCATTTGCTTCTCACTTTGACCTTTATTTGGCAAATTCTCCTTCAAAAACTTAGACCTACTGTTAATGGTATTTATCCTATTTAATACTTATTGCACACCACCTAATCTCTCAAGTTTGGCCTGATCCATCCATGACATGGATTTCTTTTACTGTAGCCAATACTGGCCTGTCTTTATTTAATCACAGTTATCCTCATAATGTCTTCTGGGGAAGCCACGTCAATCAAGTAACCATCCTAATCTGCTGTATCCCAGGATAACAAGAAAAGCCTCATTCTAACTGTATAGCTTTTAGTTATTTTAAGCCCTCCCACAAACTAAAGTCAGAGGAGCACTAACAATAACAGCTGTCTCACAGAGGAGCAGCATGACCTGTTTGCTGCCCTAGGATGGAGTTCCAGTGGTGACAGGCAACTTCCACCTACCCTGATTGTTTTTCTCAGGACTTTTCTCACCCATTCAGGCTCTGTTCCCCACAGAGGTGGAGAGCAGGCTGGCCATGCACATGCAGTGCAGGACTCACCCTGCTGGGTCTGAAGGTACCATCCACCCAGATGCAATAACATACAGGGGTTGTACAGCCACTGGAGAAAAGGACTGTGATGTCCTCAGTGGTCCTCATCTGGTTCCCAATCAGTCTTCAGCTCACTGTGGTATTTCCAGATTTCCCCAGATGTTTTCTCTGCAACTAAGAAAGGCATCAAGGAACATCCCAGTGAATCACCAGAGTACTTCTGTAAACTTACCAACCCTGGTCAGTAGTGAGGGTTGGGAAAGAGAAGGTGGAATGGGAGGAGAGCCAAGGGGTAGATCCTGGGGTGGAGATTTTTCCTCTTGGGCAGGAATAATTCTGTCTCTGCCAGGGATATTAAGTCTGACATTTAGGCCTGACCCAGGAATTCTTCTACAAAGTCTCACTTTATGAGTAAAGCAAATAAATTTATAAACTCTACAAGAAAATTACACCCATCAAAACATTCATAAAATTGTGTATATTCACACACAAATCTGAAGACGTATAAAATTACAGCCTAAACCATTTTCCAGAGTTCTCTTTAATTGGCACAAGGTGTTGAATTATGCAGAACAGATCTCAACAGAGATTTTTTTTTAATATAAAGTTAATTACTTTATCTTGGTTTCCATGAAGCAGCACAATACTTTTCGCACTGACTCTTTGTATCAGAGACAGCTACTATCCATGTTACTCTGTTCATGTAATAAAAATCAAATTGCATCAATTCCTTAACAAAGCACAGCAGAGGCTTCCCTTAATAGAATCCTTATTAGAGAATCAGATACAGCCATCTCCACAGAAAGGATTTTTAAAAGGTACTGGGATTTCTCTATAGTTTATTAGATTAAGCAACATTGAAATTAGCTGCTGGGAGATGTCATCTTGGAACAAGAACTGATGGGTGGAAGCAAAAGCAATTAGGATACCCTCTGCTGTTGACATGATTCAATGGAATTTTTTTATTTTGTGAGCCAGGCTGGAGAGGTGAAAGGGACAGAAGCGCTGCCAGTTGATGTTTTGACTCTTCCACTGCTATCCGCACAGAGTTTCATCCTCATGCCCCAGTTTCACTCCCAGGCAAAGCCAGATTTGCAAACCAAAACCCATTCCACTCTGCAGCCATTTCTGAAGTCACAGCACAGCAAATGCAGGGAAACTGGGAACCCAAGTGATTTTGCTATAATAGGATTCAGCTTAACTTCCTTCCTGTGCTTCAAAATCACAAACATCTTAATAGACCAAATCTGAACCTAATTCACAAGGAAACAAGTGAATTTTGCATGCCTTTGTTTTTGTCAATAATAGTTCGCAGAGGCTTATTCCTAGCTTGAAATGTCACTCAGTTTGTGCCCTGAAGCATAAGGATTGATAGCCCTTGTCATTTGCTCCCAGCTCGTATAACTGCCGTTATCTTAGCAAAGCACACCCCATTGCCATCGGACTCCTCTGGAGAACAATTAGCAGAGCTCAGCAGCTGAAATACCGACAGCAGGGCAGTGGCAGCGTGGCTGCAGTTGGGCTGTGTGAGAAACAGACCCTGCGTACATCTTAGAGTGGCTCTCTGTGTCTCCCCAGCCATGGCTGGGGAGGCAGGAGGTTGGCAAGGTATTTAGAGGTGGTTGTCAGGGCTGGTCAACCAACAGCCACTGCAAATCCCTTCTGGTGACTTAGGCACTTCAGAGATTCAGGGTTTAGAAATCCTAGTTTGTGATATTTTAAATTACTAGTGCCAGACCCCTCAGCCACCACTGCTTATGGTATTTCTGGCCACTGCCTTTCATTTATCAGTCCATAATGGCCATGCAGAGTTCACTGTATACTCCAGGCTTGTGTCCAAACTGATGCTGACTGTAAAATTCCAAGCAGCACCATGCCAGCCGGGGTTATCCTCCCCGCTGCAACATCCCCTCGCTCCAGCCCTGTAGAGCTGCTGAATTGGAGAAAGTGAAATCCGGTCTGAAACGTATGCCGTCCCTTTGGAGTTATATTTTCTCTTCTGGCATGCTGCTATGAAGAAGTTTTTTACAGACTGGGACTTCAAAAGAAGGCAAGTTTTTCCCCTTCCTCTCTGTTTGCTGTGCTTTAGAAGAAAATGGATAGCACAGAGGAGGTTAAAGATCCAACAAAGCAGCTGTGTGAGGTCTCCAAGATAAGGAGAGGGAAGGGACAGCCAAAGGAATGGAGTAGGAACAAAGACATTTCTTGACAAATCTGGGGGTGTCTTGAAAGGAGCATTGCTCCAAGCTGCTGTGGAGCTGGATCCGAGTGCACCAAGGAGAAATAGCAGAAAGGTACACAGCCCCATCTCCCCCTTCTTCCTTGTCTTCATTCACCAGACAAGTAAAAGGACTGTTCCTCTTCTTGGGCATCCACCAAAACTGAGGCAGGAGCAGTCAGTGGTACCTGGCTGTGACAACATTAGAGAGCCTTATCAAGGTGGATACCAAAGTCCCAACTGCGTCAGCTGCCAGACTCCAAAAATAGCAGGTGGGATGCAGTTGGGCAGCACTTTCTGGATTCATTCCCTGTAACATGAGACATCAAACTGAGCTGTCGCTCTCAGTGGGCACAGATAGGACCTTTCACAGAGCAGTGATGGTGCTGTCTTGTGTGGGCTGAGCCACACTCTGAAGGATCCTGATTTCTGAAACTGCTCTGCATGCAACCATCTCTGAGTGTAGCAGAAACCTCCAGTGACTCTGCTGCTATCTTAAATTCTGAAAAAAAAATCCACAGCAGTGAATGCAAAGACACAGGTCTTAAACATAAATCTTCTGCTTAAAACTAAATACATGCCCTGATGACCTGCACATGCTGCTTTTCAAGTAGAAAGCTACCTGTAATAATTTGAATAAGCATTAGATGCTAAATGTGAGTATATTATAAAGCACACTCTAAAATGGCCCACAATACAGCAGCCACATAACTTTTGGACAGCTCCAGCATCAACCACTTTGCAATTTGCACTGCTGGGACACAGCATCTGGTCCTGGACTCTGAATTTTATATTCCACCTTCCTCAGGCAAGTGCCAGGGAAAAGTGCAAAGTGCTCACCTCCAGCTTGCAGAGGCATTTGAGGATAGGAGGCAAGTTTAAGTGGAGTTTGGCATCCCGTGGGGTGAACTTTTCCTGACAGCCGAAGCAATGATATTGAGCACTATCATTCTCTGCTGTGCACATCTTTGCCTGACCTTATCCTGGATGCATCCCCTTTGACTTACTTCTTTAAAGAGTGTAATAGATTTTCTTTAGCTTGAGGCAGAGCAAACCTCTGCTGGATTGAACTAATGTAGAAGTATTAGAAAAGATTGGTGCTGGGAATTTTTTTTCCTCTTCCCCTTGCTGTGTGATAGGAAGAAAATATATGACCTAAATCTGCCAAACACCTTCAAAGCTAAGGAAGAAACACATGTGGAAAAGCATTAGAAAGCCACCCATCTCCCTTTAATTATGATGAAAATGCCAACATTGCTAAATGAATAGGAAATAAACGGAATAAGTACTAAATGATTATGGTTCCCCTCACATATTTCTTTTCATCTATTCACCAGCAGATAGTTTTACAACATAAATAAATCTTTTCAGATGTAAACAAGTCTCCAGCTCAGGCTGCTGGAGTTGGCGGTGGGGCTGTGGGCTGCTGGGTGGGAGGGAAACCGTGATCTCCAGCACCCTCTGGAGCCTCTGCGCCAAAAGACAGGCTGGGAAGTGAAGCATAGGGCACAAATCCAGCTCTGGTTATAAATAGTTCTGGGATTTAAAACAGTAAAATGTACTTATATGCAAGGTTTAATACTACCAGTTTCTTACCGGTTCTTGGTTTCATCCCTACACAGAATAAAAATCTCGTTTGAAATTGGAAAGCTTTGTAGGGTGGGAGATGCAATTTCTGTCAGAGCCCACATTCCCCAGTGGAGCCTTCCTGATACTGGCAGCCACGGCATGAGTGGCCTGTGTGGAAGGCGACAGGACACTGTAGAGAACGGGAAGTTTTGCAAATCCCTAATGTTTAGGAAGAAAAAAGCATCTGGATCATTTGAGAAACCTGAAACTCTTCCCAAGGTTGGGTGCAGAATGTCCACCAGACTGCCCCTCCCTGCACCAGAGACACTGTTAGCACCCTAAATCACTCATCTACAACAAGCCTCCAGCCCTTGCTGGCATTTTAGGGAAGATCAAAAAAGTAGAGTTATACTCTTAAACTCTTGAATTTCCCAATTTAATCTTTGGCTTGTTGACCAAAAGGCTTTCCATTTCTTTTCCATTCATTCAGCATCTACCTGCTGAGCTATTGAAATGTGTCAAGAACATCATACAAGAACTGTATCCCTTTAAAGTTCACTGAAATAAGTTAATAGCAGGGCTCCCACATTCAGCCACACAGCATGAGATATCCTGTTCAGGAAAACAGCAGTGTGGGGACTGTCCCCAGCAAAAAAACCTGTAAACCCACTAAGGATGCAGAGCTGCATCACTTCATACAGGCTGGGCTCCATCTCATCCTAATGTCCAGCAAAGAGGTGCTACCCAGTTTGGTTTGTTCCACTTTTGGAGCTACCAGGATGGCCAGGCTGCAGAGCTGCCAGTGGCCCCCTTTATTTTGCTGAAGTGCAGACATGAACTTTCACATATTTGTCTCAGAATCATGGTGGTCTGAGCTTGCTTTTTTCCAAGCACAAAGGAAAAGAAAATCCAAAAATTGTTCTTTTCTTTGCCAGACTGCTTCCCAGGCAGGTTTTGAGTAGGCCAAATTTGGCTTATCCCCATAAGCCTCCCCAGTGACAGTTACACAACCAGAACCCCTCCCATGGGGGCCATTTCACGCAGCTCAGACACGCATATGGAAAGAGGGATGTTTGTATTGTATTTATCTTTCTTGCATTCTTGTGCTTCTGAGAGCCCCCTCCTGCTGCCCAGCAGTGTCCAGCCCTTCCCTCCTGCCCCTTCTGTTAGATGCCTAATGTGACTTTTCTCCTCTGCCCTGTCCTCTTGTCAAGTCATCCTCCTGCAGAAGCAGCTGCTGTTAAAGCAGATGTAAAATGGTTCAGTAACACTCACTAATATTATCTTTGACACCAGCACAGAGAGGAAATAAATTCTTTTCTGGGGAAGAAGCACAAATTACTTAATGCAGCAAATCAGAGCAGCATCCGTGACAATGCTGGAAGAGAGCTAGTTTAATATCTCCCTGAATATAACACACACGCAAAGCAGAATAACTCTTCCCCTCCAGCAGCCAGAGTATATGGCCCGTCCCATCTCACCCTGCACAGCCTGTGGTGATTTCTTCCTAGCTTTGCAGGATTCTGGTCATTAACGTAGAATCTGCTTATTAGTCCATAAAAAGACACCTCCAAGGGCCTTGGCTGGGAGAAGAGGTGCTCCACAAGCTGGGCTTTTCTATGGCAATTACAGCAGGTGCTAGTACCAGCAGAGAGATGGCCAAGGCATGTAGAGATGAGGTGGCTGCTTGCTTGTGTTTAAGCAGAGATGGGTCACAGAATGTGAAGTGGCAAGCAGCACCCAAGCATAAGTGATCACCTCCATGTATGTGTTTGACATAAGGTTTGCAGCAGTCTGTCTGGTCACAGGGAGGAGGAGGAGAGGGGATTGCAGTGGATAGTGAAGCTGGATGGAGTATTGGGACCTGACTTGTAAAAGTCTCAGACTCAAGCTGGGGCAAAGAAGAAGACCTGCTTAGGGTTACGTGCCTTACTTGACAGCCAAATTACCCCCGTGCCATGTGCCATGAGGTCTTCAGCTCCAAAACTCACTTTCCCAACAGCTCTGGCTCCAGTCCAGACAAAAGAGGGATGCAAGGCTGGAGCTATTGTGCAGATTTCAGGGAGTCTGAAAGCATTCTGCTTGCAGGAGCAGCCTGTCCTCTGCTGCTCAGGCATACCTCCTCTCCCAGGCAATGAATTTACTCTGCCCTGAATGACTTCTCCAAGGCAGTAGCTTGGCCAATGATTTATGGTGGTCTGAGCTACAGGGGAATCACATCTCATTCACATGATCAGCCAGGTTTTCTGTGTGTACCAGCCCCAGGAGGAGGTTTTTAACTCTCTCTGAAATCTCAGGTACGAGAGGAATCTGACATGGATAGGATGACCTAGTATGCAAATGATTATGTTCCTGACCTGGAAACTCCTCTTCTTTCTCCTTTGTTCTGCTTTGGGGATGAAAGCACTGAAGTATTTCAGCAAAGTCAGTACTAGCTGCCCTGGTGGGAAATACCTTCAAAGGGTCCCTTTTGCTAATGCTGCAAGGCTGAATGCAGCTCAGGAAATAAAGAAATTTGACGAAATTCAGGAGCTACACCCATTGATACAACCAGTAACTGGCCCACTGCTCCTCTGACTAGTTGTAATGGAAATCTTTGCCAGTCATAGGAATGATGATCTGTTAATCAGCAGAGCATGCTGATTCCAAGGACAATTTGTGCTCAGGTTATGGATTGACACTGCATGTGCAATGCAGAGTATTATATTCGGGTAGAAAGAAAATAATGAATTCAGCACAAAGAAGCAAGAAACTAAACTGTTTAGATAACCTTAGGCTTTTTCTGCTAAGAAAATCAATCCAACTACCAGCTCAGAAACTACCAGTATTGCTGGCAGAGTCAGGTTATAGAGCCACAGAGCCAATGTAAATGACCAAAATAATTTAGTTTCCATTTTTTTTGCTTGTATTATCTTTTGTGTTGTTTTGGTTGGTTGGTTATACATATAATTCTAAGTGTTTCGCTGTAGTTTGCACCTGTCTCTTAAGGCAAAGTTTAATATTTTTTTATCCCAACTCTTGATTCAGAGTTCCCTGTATCAGGAACACTACAGACCTGCAAGTTCTCATCTCTTTTGATGATATCTGTTATTAGTCCACAGAACACCTGGCATGGAAAAGACTGTGTCAACTTGCAGTTTCCCAGCATGGGTAGTTTATTGTCTGTATTCCATTCACACATTTGGTGTCCTTACCCTGACAGCCAACATGGGTGCTAATTAGCAGCTACACTCCTCCTGGCAGGTTGTGTGAGCACCCATCAAGTAGCACCTGACATGAATTTAATTCACATCACTGATTAACTGCTTTGTTATTTGCATTGCAATAACATCATCCGCTCCCAGCTAGTGCAGGGACCCCAGCACACAGAAGAGGGAGGAGCATTCCCAGCAGTGTGAAAAATGTAGTTTGGTGTGATAGTATTAATGGGCCTTAATGTCACTGACCAGCTTCACCTGGGACCCACACCTTTCCCCTGAGTGCAAGGACTCTAAGCTCAGTCCAGGGATCTCAGCCCCTCCTTGAGCTATGCGGTGGAAGTATCTGATCTCAGCCATGCTGCAGGGTTTGCTTTCTGGGGGAAATTGTGGGACTATCTTGTGACTTCTTGTACCTCAGGTAAGGACCCAAGCAGAAGAAAGGGTGTGCACACCTGTCTCTTATTTCATCAGTCAGTTAGGATGCTGTCAGGGCAGGTAGCCAGGGATAGCGGAGGGTTGTGCTTGCTGTGGATCTATCTTTGATTTTTTTCTAATGATCTTCCACTGTATCACTTCTGGCCACTCCTGGGCTTGATCTGACAAGATGGCTACAGCCCCTTTCATAGTGGAGTCCCAAGCAAGAGCTCTAAAACACTTGACCCAGGGGTCCATCTCTGGTTGTATCCAGAGCCACCCTTGGAGTTGTTAGAGTGCTAACAGCAGCTTAGCTGAGTTGACTTCTCATTTCACCTGGCCTGAGAGGGCAGGCACATGTTCCTGGTTTCCATGTAGTCATTCCCACCTTGTATAAGGCTGTACCATATTCTCTTTAGCAGTGCAGGTATGCCCTTAATTGTGTGATGACTTTCAGAAATAACTCTGATTAAAGGAGGAGGAAAAACACCAGAGCAAAGGGTTCTTTTTTAAGTAAATAACAAAGGACTTTAATCTTTGGAGGCAGTTTGTTCCCTGTGTGTTTTAAAGTTTGTGCTGCAGAGATATTATGCCATTTACTGCGAACTTTTTTCCTTTTATTTTTTTTATCTTGGGAAGGAGCTAAAGATAGAAATGTTCAGTAAAAGAAGTCACTACAGGCACTGGAGAGTCAGGAAACAGTAATTTCATTTCCCTCTGCATACTTTATATGTCAAATGGCTACCAGTCCTTGTCAGCCTTGCAGAGTATCAGAGGCTGTAGCAGGCTGTATGCTTCAGACATACGGACAGCCAGCTGGGCTGCCCCATAAGGCAGTGCCTTTCTTTAGTGCTGCTGAGCCATCTATATCCCCAAGCACGAATAGCAGGATTGTGGAAGCCAAACTCACATCTTACTAACAAAGCTCAAAGGAGGGGGTTCAGATCCCTTGTGGTGGTTTCTCAGGCTTGTCTTGCTGTGCTGCCAGCCTGGAGCCTGCACGGAGCTGTGTCAGCCCAGGTGAAAATACTCTGTGAAACAGCTCCACATGCTGTGGGGAGTAGAACCTTAGGAGATTTTTTACTGAGCAGGAAACTTTAGATTTCTCCATAGGGACCAGGGATGAGCATATTGAGGTGTTGGATGACAACATAATCTATAAAACTCTCATGCTAAGAGGTGTTTCTCTGTAAAGAATGAGGTGATGCTAAACAGTGGGAGATTAATCACTCCTCCTCCCTTTTCCTCCCACTTACCTCATGGATCATTAGGTCTTGGAAAGGTTTTAATTCTGCCTCTTCCATGTGGATGTGAAAAAAAATGGCAAGAAGTTCACCTGGCTGGTGACTAGGTCATGTTAAGATCTGTATCACAGTTGACACTCATTTGTCCAAAACAGCAAAGAAACAATGCATTCTCCTGGGAGAGGAGGATATCTATTAAGTTAGAAGGGTTTTAAGGGGGAATTTTCTTGTCAGCTGTACACGGAGCTTTCTTCTACAAGAGGTACATCTATAACAGGGAAAACTGGTGTCCCTAAGCACCCCTCTTACTTGAGTGATCACAGCTTTATGTCCTGGACTGCTTCCTTTAAGGAGGATTTCCATCACAGGAGCTTTGGGGTGAGAATTTCAAAATGAAGTAATCAAAACTGAGGTGATTAGTACTGAAATAATGTCTCACTCTGATGCAAAGCCCCTGAGACTGGCCTGGATTTACTCCAATCTGAGCCCATTTTGTGCCCAGAGTTACTGTGAAAATGCCAGAGTCTGGGTGTTAGCGTCCAGAGCAACAGGCTGTGGTTGACCATCAGTCATGTATTGATCAGATTCTGATGTCTCTTTTTTATGGAAAATTTTCCTGAGAACTACTTTTGTTGAGAAGAGATTGGGTGCTGCCTGCTCCTTATGCGTTTACAGTGGAATTCTTGTATTCATCTGCTGGTGCTTCAGGTGATGTTAATCTCTGCAAAGAAAAGGGACAATAAGATGGTATTTAGAAAATCAACTGAACTAAAAATCAAGGGGGTGAGGAAACAGATTTGTCTTAAATATTTGAATTGAGATAAAACTTAAAGGCCAAAAACTTGCAACTAGGAAAGAAGGAGGGGGGAAAAAAACCAATGAAAACATTTCTCTATTTCTTACCTAGTGTGTTTTAAAAATACAAATAGAAGGTTTTTTCTTAATGTAGAGCTTCTGTGTGGTAACTAAAGTTAGAACTAGCTCAGAACTTAAAAATCTTTAAAAGTAGCTTTTAATGACTATGATAGTCTTTTACAAAAAGAAAAAAAAAATGAAAAAGAAAAAGGAATTAATCTGATTCTTTCCTCCCAGTTTACTACACCAGGCACTAAAACTCAGCCTTTACTTTGCAGATTAAACTATCAGGAAGCAATGTTTCACTCTGTGTCTATTAAGAAGGCGATTCTACTGGTAACTGCTTTCATGGGGGCTGAAGTGATTTTTTAAACACTTTATCTTTCTATGAAAAATGCTGTTAAAGAGTATTATAAGCTATTATCAAGTTTACAAAAAAGATCCACTGTGGAGTTATGATATTTTATGCCAACTTTCAGCTTAGACTAAACTTTTATAGCCAGGATATAAACTCCTGAATATAAGGTCTCTGTAATTGAAAACTTGTCTCACTATAGGGTCAGGAGGAGCAGTGGTATAATACGATTTATAGTCTACTCAGTTTGGATTTACTTCAGCACAGTACACTATCAGAAGCAGATGTTGCAATGACAGTCCTCCTTTTTTTTGTTGCTGTGTAAAAACATCACATAATATAGTCCTAAAACAGAACTACTGTTTTCTTGATGGGAGAGCTGGGATAGCTCATGTTTCCCAAAAGTATTTTTACAGGCATAGCCTTTGCAACAGCAACACCTCAAGTATCTGCAACCTCCTTCAAAAACAGTGGCATTGAAAACAAATCTTCTGATTTAAACCTCTGAAATTAGAGACCAGAAGCACAGAAAAATCAAAGGCTGAGCTCTCTTGTGACGGAGGCCAAACTGTGGGGGCTCCAGAAGATGCTGGGAAGGGACAGCCTATTTTAGAGACTGTAGACAGGGCATTTACCTCGGATGGAGTGTGGTCACTGAGCTCACACGCAGACCCTGGAGGATTCTGGTCCAATCCCCTGCTCAATGCAGGGCAAGCAGAAGGGATAAACTCACTTTCTGTTATTTGACCATGCTGACAAATGGTACTTCTACTGAACTGCAAGAACATAGCAGTACAGTGCTTGCTCAGTACCCAAATCAACCAGTTCAATGGCAACTATGTCATCCTAATACCACCTGAATGGAAATGTTTTTCCCCTAGATCAGAGTATGATGTACATACCAATGAAGACTGAGCCTTCTCATGACCCTGCACCTCCTTTATTTTTACTTTGCTAGCAGCACAGAAACGAACAGATGCCTTAAGGCATTTAGTGATCATAGAAACAGTTTGTTTTGAAAGCCTGGGTGTTGTGTATGGGCTGCTTTAGGGGAAAAAAAAAAAATAAAATATATATTAAAATTTGGATCTAGTCTGACAGAGCATATCCAGTGAAAGATCACTGGGACCAGAAAGTTGGGTTGTGGTTTTTTTGAGTTTTTTTTTTTGTTCTGTGCTTGTGCAGTGTCTGCTCTGGGGAGTGAGGGTTTCGTGTGCAGAGCTCCCAGGTATTAGTGGAAATCAAATAATAGTATCAGGAAATTCTCTCAGTAGATTTCCAAAAACTAAATATTTGAGATTACTGAAAACTTTACATAAAATCATGTTTGCAATTATTTCTGCCTTTATTTTTGGTTGTTGTTTGTCTCAAAGTCTACAAAGTTGAGGGAAGACCAGTCTCCACTTTGTGGATGGATAGATCCCTTCCAGGCTTCAGAACCATATCTCTTGCCATCTACCATCCCATAGCTCTGAGGAGAGGACAATATTGATAATATTAACAAAGAAATCCATTCCAGGGTGAGACTGAAGCTTTCTAGTGGTTCAGTTTTTACCTAAAGTTGCTGGTGCTCTGTGCCACCAGCAGAGTTAGCAAGAAAACAATGAGATTTAAAATGTTTCAAAAACATTCCATTCCCTTTAATTAGATTCTGGCTACAAGAAATACTGTGAACTACTAGTGAATCTGGCTGAGATTTAATGCTTATTTCATGGTTTTGGGCAGGTTCACCAGTGTTTCCTAGTGATGCTTCTGACCTTGAAGGTACCACATAATCCATGCACTGCAAAGGGCTCTGATGTTGATGTCTGATAGAAGAGGTCAGTGAGTGGAGGTGGAAGCACTAAAGGGAGGGGTTCAGACTGTGCCAAGAAAAGGAGATTGAGAATATATCATTGTATAGTGTGCTGTTATGTGTCAGTGTGTAGCAGAGGGTACATACTGGACATAACTTGGCTGTGTGTGAGAACCAACACAACTATTCGGAGGGGTATTCAATTTGCCATGTCTTGGCTGTATTGTCACTAAGGTGAAGCTTGCAAGCTCTGCTTAGCTAAACCTCCAAAATCCTGAAGCCTTCTGGTTTGCAAAAGGAAGCTCAGGTTGGCCTTTTTTTATTGAATAAATCATTGAACCATTCTTTCTGGCTTTACGAAGAATTTCACTGGAACAACTTAGCTGATGCCATTTCGGCATGTCTGAATTGTGCAGGTCACACATGATTTTCAAGGTATTTCTTAGATTTTTTTTAAGTTTCCAGAGCATTAAGTTCAGGGGAAGCAAGGACCATGAAGAGGGCATAGTAAGAGTTTCTCCTGACGATGTAATCTATTGTTGATCATAAACCAAAACACCAGAATGGATCTGTATGACATCTATGACACTGTCTAGTGAGCTGGATGCTAAAGGACAACCAGAACCCCTGGACTCCCTATCAGTTCCTGTCACTTTGCTGTTTTCCTTTCCCATTGCTACTCTACTTGAAACCTGACATCTTACCAAGTCCTCAAGGTATGCACAGTTTGTCACTCCATTATAATCTTGATGGAGGTATCAAAGAGATATGAGCAAGAAAATAAGAGGTAGGATGAACCATTAGAAAATTTCTGAAGGACAGGATTACAGGGTGAATCTCATAGGCAGGAGTTTTTTCTTCCCATAATCCTGGAGAGCCCAGGACTTCCAATTAGGGCTGATGTGCTCTGCATTTTCACACATCAATCTTTCATTGGGCTTACATCAATCATTCACTGGCTTGTGCAAATAACTTCTCCCAAACAATATTCTCCTGTCAGAGACAGACACTATGATCTGCAAACCTGTTTGAATATTTCATTGTTTCCAGGTGATGTTTTTTATTGAGGCTTTTTGTGCATATCCTGGATGACATGTCAAGATAGTCCCTGTGTTCCTTGCCCTAGTGAGGTTGGAAAGCCAAGGTAAAGTCAGACAGTGGCTGGGGCTCTGCCCTAGAAAACCTTTTGTCTGCAGTCTGTGCAGGAAGGGACAGAGGGAACTGCAAACATGGAGAATTTGTTGAACTTCAGTCCAGTCAGGTTCAATCTAGCTGATGTCAGGAGTGGCTAGAGCCGTGTAAAGGTCATCCTCAGTTGACAGCCATTCAGCAGGTACTGATGGTGGAGCCCTTACAGATGTTGTCTTGTTTTCTTCTGAAAACCTTTCAAATCCTCCTGCCTACCTCCTGGGAAGTTCAAGGGACTCACTAATTAATACATATCATGGGTAGGTACTGATAATTCTTCTTGGACTTCATTTAAAAAAAAACATACCCTAATCTTGTTAACTACAAGATCTCAGCACAAAGTAAATCTACTGATGTGGTGTTGAGTGGAGAGTGGCTCATGAGATTTTTGGCAGCGGAGTTCTTGGCTGGCGTTTTCAGACTTGAATTTAAAATATATATATATATAGCTATTTAGCACAACTTATACAAAGCTTGCTTTGGCTACCTGTTCTTTCTGGAAAGTTTTCGTCCATAGGTTACACTTCAGGCAGCTGCCAGATGACTTGTTTTCTGAAGGTGCTATTGAAAGCTCTTTCTCCATGGTTTCCGGGAGGCCGCATTTGCCTAAGTCTAGATCAGCACAGATGAAATGGACTTATTTGGGGACAATTAAAAGGTAGAGTTGAGGGGAGGCCTGGTGAATACTGACCTACCCAACAGCCTCTGAAAAGCAGGTCTCGCCAGCCATGGGAAACTGCAGTAAGTTGGCTGGTCTGACCACTTGAAAACTAGACCTATCCAGAAAGTACATCACTGGTGCAATAAACAGTAAATGCCTGTGAGCTGGGCTTACCTATGCCTGGTTTGGACACTATAGTGTTTACCCACTTTTTGGTGAACAGAACATGGTACTTGTAATGCAAGTGCCTCTCAGATAAGGTCACCAATGAGCTTTTACTCATAATAATGCAGCAATGATCATTGCTTCCTGTGATGGCAAATAGCTTCTGCAGGAACAGTGTGCTAACTTGGCCCAGGTCTTTCAAAAAGTGTATCAATAGATTAAAACTACAAATTAACACTATGTTCCTATGGTCTCAGATTTCCCCCTCAATTTATAAGTTCCTGTGAGTGTATATTGAACTTACTGTTCTCTCTCTCATCATGTTTCTTCTCAGTGATATGCTCTTATAGTACAACAGGCTTTGAAATCAATTGCTGAAATGTAGTTCAGTTTATGGTTCATAAAGGGCTTTGGGAAACCATTTTGTATAGGAAGTGTGATTATAAATATAAGCAGTATATTTATTCCCATTTCTTAGCTTTGAAATCATACTATTAAGCTGGCAAACCTGTCAAATATGTAACTTAGCTTACTGAAGCCCTACCTACCAAAAAACACTGAAGTGTATGCTTAAAATTAATCCTGCCTTATACAGTTCTTAAACACAGGCATAAGTCTCTCTGAAGTCACAGCAAGCACATTAAGGTTGTGTGCTAAGTGCTTGGTTAAATCAAGGCCTAACTCTACTTATTTTCATACCCATTCCTAATTCTGAAAAATAAGAAGTATGTTACAAGAGACAGTGACATCTCAACTCCTGCCTCGATTAAATAAGTTAAAAAATCATGAATCCTAAAGCAATTGCATTGCAATCATACTTCTTTCCTTTTACGATTAATCCAGTTTTATATGTCTTTCTATAGGATTAATATCTTAACAGCAAGGTAATAGGTAGTATGACATTTAATCTCTTTGATTAAAATCCATACTAAAAATGTCCCATAAATAAAAGAAACAATTGAGGCAATCATAAATTATCTTCATTGTTGCAAAGTGATGGATTTAGTGGTTACAGAGGGTAAAATCTCATGAGCTCATTAAAAGCTATAAGGGTTTTTTCCTTCCACAGACCTAAAAGTTGTTGTGGCCTACGGCAGGTTTTCTCACATTCCCTTCATTTAATCAGCTCAAACCTTACAAGGAAACAGAAGATTCTGTATATATGTGCCCATTTCATTTCCCACTAGAGATGACCCAATCCAAATAGGGATCTCTTGCTTTAGGTTTTATCTTAGGTGCCTTCTGTGGGCTCAGAGCTATGTGCCTAATGAAGGAGAATGTATTTTTTGGTTAATAGCCAGGATCAAATTGTTTGAAGATCTGAGACTGTTTCTCATCTCTGCCACTGACCTCTGCTGTGACCTTGGGCAAGTCACCGAAGGGCAAATTTCCAAGAGCTCAGCATCAACCATCAGAGACAGCTCAATATATATCAGCCACAAACATAGTGCGAAATTAATAAGGTTTGGATGCAGTCCAGTGGACTGTGCTCTTCCAAGTATTTACCTAAAAAGCATCACAAGGGAAATGCTTATCTCAGAGTCTCTCTGAAAATCTTCATGCAGGAGTGGGTCCCAAACCTTTTAAGGCTCCACTGTGCTAGAAATGCACTTGAAGGATTCACTTCTCCCTTTTCAGAGTTAGTAAAAGGTTGTGTACTCAACCAGAAGGGCTTTATTAAGCATAATAAGGCACTATTTTTTCCTATTCAATTTGAAAATCCTTTTTACCACAAACACCAAGACAGCTTTTTCCTTTCTGTCCAATTATAGAACATAGAGAAGTTTAGCTAAGTGACAGAAGTGGAATAACATGGATGGGATTTTGATCCAAATTTCTGGGGATTTTAAGGGCTCTCACTGGCACTTTCCTGCTTCCTGAAATCCATGCTGTCCCTTTGACTCCTTAACAACAAACTGTCATTGCCATGTAACCCATCCTTCAACAAGGACAACACAGATGCACAGATTGAGCTTTAGAGTCCTCTTGCACTGCGTCTCTGCTGAGCTGCATGGTCCTCTAGGGTAGGAACAGACAAGAGGCTATTATACTGTCTGACAGTACCAAAAGAATAAAAGAAAGAAAAAAAAGCCAGCCCATTCGTGTGATTAAGGATTCAAATGAAAGGCTTTCTGTAAAGATGTGTTTTTAATATAAAAGGCTGCCAGCAGAGAGGTCCCCCATGGTGCAGTTTTTAGGATCTTGTAAGAGTTTAGCAAGATTAAGTTCATGTAAATGCATCTGCACAACCCACAGTGAGGTCTTGCTGCACATTTCACCAGATTAAATGCTGCGTTTCAATGTTAAACCTTGTTCAAGTACCCAGGACAATGACAGGGGTGGGAACACTTGGTTCCCCACGGGGGAAATATGGTGGGAAGCTTTATTGTGCCTGGCATGGGTGCGCTGTAAGAATGAGCTGTGAGTGATTTTGCTGTATGTCTTTGCCATCAGTGGAGACCAGGGAACTCAGTCTACTTCAGCCTCCAAAAAAAAACACAACAACAACAACAACAACAACAACACATATATATATGCACATACTGACCAAGGAATTTATCTCATTACTAATCTCAGGAGCTGCCTGCAGCCTGTGCCTTAGGTCGTGCAAGGCCTGTCTCAGCAAACATTCATGGAAGGCAGAAGCTCACTGACAGACCCTGATAAATCAATCAGATCTTGAATTGCTTTTTAAAAACTTCAGCCTGTTTTCATTAAATCTGTTATTAAACATGCCGTGTTCTGACCAGTTCCTTTCAAAATGACATCCAACGTGTTTTTGCTGGAGAAGCTACAAAGAGGAAATGGGCACAGGGCCAGGGACCCACAAAAAAATGCCTTGCAAGTAAACAGGCTGCAGAACACGGCAGGGCCTCCAGACAGGGCAAGAGTCATCATAATGGCCCAGATCTGCTTCAGAAATACCTGCTGGTAGCGATCTAATAGTGCTTTGGGTGGATTAAGAGTGAATGCATCCCAAAGGGACAAAAAAGGGAGGAGAAACACAGTCTTGCTTCCCTGTGCTTCATTTCTTTGTCTTTCTTTTCTTTTTATACAACTGCATTGGAACTGCTTTATCACAGACCCAAATCACTGCAGAAACCTCATCGCGAACCTCTAGAAATGCTGGTTGTTCATGCAATCTCGCCAAAAACTTCCTTTCCATCAATCCATGTAGGTCTGAGAGTCAAAGGCTGAGGTTGGAGATGCAGTTTGTATTTGGTAATGTTAATCTATTTTACCAATTCTTACAGACTGAAGTAATGTATGTAACATAGGTGAAAAAATCTACATAATACAGGATGTCTGTTTCATTTGCATCTTCACTTTGGTTACTTGCAGCCTGAGTTCAAAATCCCTAACATCAAGGGTTATTTTAAATGCTCCAGAGTATCTGAGACATCCATGTGGGCTGGCAGGTATGTCCCAGGACATGGGGCTACCCAAGCCCTTCAGAAGTGGCGTGTGGAGACAAGTGGGATAAACTAGGACATTTCCAGTGACACTTTAGATGTGTTTTGCACTTGAATCCTTTTCCCATTGGCTGCAGTGAGAGCTCGGACATCTAGTGCACATCTAGACACTTGTGTGTCACACCGAATGTAGGTGCCTCAATCTGGGAGGCTGAATCTTTCATCCCCACGCAAGCTCCTCCTCAGCAGTACAGCCCATTAGTCCCACCTGCACTCTTGCAGGTACCTTGCAGATCTCCTTGTAGTTACTGAGCTCCTTGAGACCAATAATATCCCTGGGTAATCTATGAAAGTGATCAAGCAGGAAAAAAAGATCTCATTGAATCTTGGGAAGAAAACTTCCTTCATTTTGAAATTTTTAGTTGTGTTTTACTTTACTATAAAAGCTACATTAAAATACAAATTCAAAAGTTTCTTCATGGGAAATTTTTTTTTTGTTTTCACACAAAAAAGAAACACTTTTAGCCCACACTTAATATGATTCAAAACTCAGTTTTCCATGAGGTAGGAAATTCAGAACAGATTTTTCACACCACTGGCTGATTGTGCCCTAGGCAAGAACTAGTAGGATCAGGGAGAACCGAGAGCTACCAGGGCAATTCAGAAGTCTGTGACATGAGCTGGAGAAGCAACTGATTTGCACTGTCTTTTCGAAGATATGCCATGTACAAGAACAGAAGCAGTCGGACATCTGAGGTCAATTGGGCAATGTTCCCACAGAGCAGAGATGGGGTAGGCTTAGATGTGCAACGAAAATGAAGCAGTTTCTTTAATAACAGGCAATCAGCCTGTTCCCTTTTTTGAAGCCAAGGAAATTCTCACATTTACTTCAATGTGTTCCAGTTTATGCTAAGAGGAAAGCACCCACCTCAGGTAGCTGAATGCAGTTCCTCTATTCAAACCAAAGTAAAACGTGGTTTAGAAGGTAATAGCTTAGAATGGAGGGAGCTGGAACAAGGAAAAATTTGATGTAATTAAGCCTTGATTTTTGTTGATGTCGTTTTTGTTTTGCATTTGTTCTTGTTCCTTTTTTCCCCAAATAGACCACTTCATTATTTGTTGGTAATCATGATTTGCAACTATAAATGTAGTCCATAGAGCAAACACAGTATGCCTTTTGCATTTCTCACTTTCAGTCTCCCCCATGTACCTTTTACATCCTCGTGCCATATGTGCCCAGTGTTATGTCCACATGCACTTTGAGCAAGTGAATTTCTAAGGTTTGTGTGTATAAGTATTTACAGGATCTTCCTTGTTTACACTCACTGTTTGTACATCTATTGAGCCTGGTGCCCAAGAGACAATGAGAACATCAACAGTCACTAACATCACCAGCAAATAAAAATGCTCAGCTTCATGTAGATCTTGGTCATTTTTTTTTTCCAAAGTTTTGCTTCTATAGTTCATTTTATCCAAGAAAATTGCCATAACCACAAGGACTATCACTACGGTCACCTTGAAGGAGAGTGTTACTGGTTTTACCTGTAGACTTTCAGAGTTTGTATTGGTATTTAGGGTTGATTTAGAGGTTATTCTCTGTGAGGTTTTAGGGATTTCTTTTTTTACTCCTCCTTAAGCATTGCATAAGTGTATATTGGGTTGGCTTGCAGAGCTGTTCAAAGGATCAATCTGCATATTTATTTGCTTTTGCTTCTAGTTGTCATTAAAGCTAGTTTTAGCAGATTTGGAAAAAGAGGTGTAAAATGGAAATGAGAACAGGGACTGCTGGAATTGCTGGCAGTCGCCTGCTTGAGCTGGAGACTTGAAGAATGGGTGAAAGTTCCAGATATGCTGCAAAGTACTTCAGACAGCAACTGAGCAGAACTGCAAATTCAAAAGAGCAATTGACCTAGGGAGAAAAGGGATTTACTGGATATATTTCAGCAGACCAGGATATAGGATTTGATGGTATCCTAAGACTGGCCCCACCAATGTAGACAGCCTTGAGGACAAATATGGTATTTCTGTTATGTATTTGTGAATATCCTGGAGCAGTAGGCTTCAGTCACAGCCAGAAGTTTTAGGCTCGACAATAATTACTGATATTACTTGGCATTTATCTGCCAAGTTGAGAATTATTGGTGCTGGAATCTTTAGCTAATGAGAGAACAGGAGGAGCACAATCTGCTTTCCCCAGCCATTCACACCTTCACAATGAAGCCTGAGTTTCCAATGCTCCTGGTCCCGCTCCTGTGTTAGGCTTCGTTTAAGCTATCAAGTTCATATGATAAATATATTTGAGGAAATCTCTTCACTTCCATGGATCCCATGAGGAAAAAGAAAAAAAAAAAAAATAGAGCTAAATATGTGAAATAAATTATTCATTCTGAATTATTTACTCAGCTCCACTTACTTGTTTTCATTTACTTCCTTTTTACTTAAAATAGATCATTCATCTTCTCTTTCTTCCTTAAAAGATGTTTCAAATGTTTTTTAAATCACTGTGCATATTTCAAATGCTGTTAGATATTACCATCATGCTGTTGTTTGGGAAGCCTACAAATAGTATTGTATGCATTGAAGTAAATAAACCTCATTAGCTTTGTTAACTCCATTAATCATTGTCAATAACGTTAATGAAGCATACTGTAGCATGACTGTCAGAGATTTAGGACTAATTCTTCTCATTATTAACTTCTGTGGAATTGCAGTCCTCTTCAAATTTATCCCCAAGTGCTATCAAATTTGATGTGATGTCAACATTTTCTCATGAATGATTCCAATTTAAATTTAACAAAAAAAATATTTTGGAAGCATCTGGAAAGGTTTTGAGTTTGATTGCAAAAGAACACAAGGATCAGAAAGTGATGAGGACTGGAAATTGAAACTACGCCAAATTAGAGATCTACTTTTTTGCTTCAGTTGCTGCACTCCAGCCTCCACACAATGAAGGTGTCACCTGGTAAGTGGTGGCCCAAATCTCAAACACAGCTTCATCACTGGCGAGTCCAGTCTGACCTAAGGATGTTGACTTAGGGGTTTAAAGAGCTTTCTAACGTGTAGATTTAGTGGTTGACGATGACATGGCCTCTACCTTACTGTTTTCTTACAGATTGTCTTGGATACATTTATGGACTCAGGTTTCCACGTCTGAGGGGTTGTAGGAGGGAGTTATCATACTAATATATTAGTCTACTTGTAGACTGTACTGAGACAGGTATATTTCATAGATAATGTATTGTGCAGGCCTGACATGACAGTATTAATTCTATATGGAGCTACAGAAAGATGAAGAGTTTATTTTCATGAGAATTTTGTTCAAATGTTCACAAAATCTTTTTTTTTTTCTTAACTGTGTAACATGTCTAACTGTCCTATTTGTACATATGTCACATTTCCTGAACATTTTAAAATTTAAAGCAACACCTTTAATGTTACACTAATACAATTTTCTACTTTTGATGCTATTATTTTTATTTTCCAGATATCTGCCATTCTGTTTTCTGGAATGGATTTGAATTGGCAGTATCTAAAATACCCTGAAAAAGATATGTCTTCCAATAAATCTTTGCAGCTAAAAGCAGAAATAACCAGTGACATAAAAGAGCCAGTTTTGCAGCTAGACTTGATAAATATCTATTCACATTAATACATACCAGACTTCTCTATGAGGTACCAAAATCTTCCCCAAGTGAAACAGCCTTTCCTTAGAGTTTTTCCTATTCCTACATCACCAAAACAGACTAGTTGCTCATTGCAAAAGAACTGACTGTAGATAAACATAGTTCCTGTATTTCAGTCCCAAGGTATAATATGTTAAGTGTTAAACATCTGCGTTGGACTTGTCAATCAGTTTGAATTTTCTTTTAAGAACAATAACCTGAAGCATCTCCAATGTGTCATTCCCTCAGTCAGGCAGCCTTAAAGCCTTTTCCCACTCCTTGTGCTTTGCAAAATAAGACATTTTTGTTCTTATACATTTAGCTGGCGGAAAGATTAAGGAAAACAGGGCACAAGACATTTTAGAGCTCTGAGTAGTGACTCGTCTGAGCTTTTGCATCAGTTCCCTTTAAGCAGCTCTGTGGCTAACTTTCCACATTTCTTGCAGCAACTAATGCTGGATATTAGTTTAACAGGTCATTCACTGATTGGGTCATAAATACAGAAATCCTATCACTGAAGCTTAAAAAAACAAAAAAAGGCTCTTCAAAAAGCAGCTAGAACTCAGCATAGCAATGCAACATAGCATGTATCTCCTGCTTTCCCTTGCAGAGATGGCCTTTTCTGATCTTGTTTCTGATCTTGCTGCATTTCCCTTATGCTGGATGGAGGGAATTTTTTCTTTCCTCACGAATCCCAGATGTTATAAACTCTTAAGTCAAATTCTTCTTTGGTTTTGGTTTGTGTTTTTTTTTTCAGAAGCAAGGAGAGTCATGGCCAAAGGGCTACCAATGCAGGTCGCCATGGGGTGACCTGGAATTGTTTTAGAATCAGGAAGGAGTCATTGGTTTTGCCAGGTTTCAGTGACATTTATGTCCTGTGGCAGGCTGGTACATTGGCCTGAATTTCTAAGGGAAGAAGCTACAAATGAAAGCAACTTAATTATTACAGTGTTTTATTGAAGTCTTTGAGGAATAACTAAGAAGCTATTTGCATTGACCTTTACAGAGCAGGCCTGAGGCTCAAAACAACATGGCAATGCTCATTGCCGATAAAACCCTGCTGAGATACTTCATGCTGTAACATGTGGGGTGGAGGCTGATTATTACAGCAATGGCCTGAAAGATTTCCACGTACAATGCCTCAGTGATTCAATGTGCACCAGTGATGGGGGCTATTTTCAGCCCTACTTGTATGTCTTGGTCCTGCCCTGCATAGGTGCTAAATTGTCATGCGCTGCGATGGTGACATCTGCTTATTTAATGTCTGATATTGCAAGCCTTTGCCGCATCTCACAGTCTCCACAACTAGGCTGGACAACTTTATGGCAGGGAAAGGAAGCATAAAAATAGGGACTAAGGGCATCTGAGCCCAGTCTGCAGGCAGAAAGCAAAAATGCACCTTTCAAAGTGAACGGGGGAAGGAGATGCGAGATGTGTCAGAATGAAGCATGACCAACCGCAGGCAAATAAAAAATCAGGTTGTAAAACTCACAAGATTTTAGAATAAGATTGGGTATTTTTATTTACTGTCCACCCTAACAGTTCTCCTGACAGGCCTCCTGTTGAGCTGACACAGAAAATCAGCCTGCAGAGCCGAAAAAGGAGATGGCCCGTTCTAACGCATCCACAGAGTCATCTGGTATGGGAAATATACCCCTTTCTCCTGAAGATAGCATCAAATTATTCTCTCTTCTTGAGTTCTCTCTGTGACATGCAGGATTTTTTTGTTCTTTTTTTGCTGTTTCTATGCCACCAAAGCTTTCTAGAAGTGATGGTTGGTGTAGTCTGAGGAAAGAGATCAAATAATTCCCTTCCAGAGTGTCCTATGCCTGTCTCTGAGGGGTCTCTACTTCAAGACATAAGTATTGGAAGAGCACATCTTCTTAGTGCCTTCAATGGCATTTCCATATTTGAAGCTGCTTTGCAAATTCCAGACATATAAAAATCACACAAGCAATTTCTGAAAGCAAATCCTTTCTGTCTTCCATTTATCTTTTGCTTTGTCTTGTGACTTTCAGGTTGTGTTTGGTCACATTCTTACAGCTTCTTTTCACAGCTGTGAAAAGTGCACTTCAAAAACAAGTGAAAGTGGAAGCTTGTTTGCCTCAAGAGTGAGAGCTTTAAAATAACAATATATTTCAAGACATAAAATCCAGAACGTGAGCAGTACCAGCTGAGCTGGATCTCTAATGCTCTTTTTCTCTCATTATGGACTTGCTCAAGAACATTTGTTGTATCAGCTACTTGCATCTCAGTTTTAGCTTCAAGTGTGAATCTCTTAATGAAACAGTTTCTAAGGACAGGTCCCCATTGTGACATGTGCAAGAAAGGACAAACCAGAATGTGTATATTTTTGTCAGGTTCTCAGGTTTTGTGGAGTGGGGGCGGCGGAAGGGGGCAATACACAGATTACATCTTTCACAGAGGCTCTGATTATTTTTTGCAAGATTATCATAATACTGAAAGTCATATCTGACAGCCCACACAAGACTTTCTGCAACAGGGAAGTGCAACACCTGAAGTGTTTATCTGTCACACAGCTGGACTCTGCCTTTTGTACCAAGTATATATGCAGACATTAGTAGCAATGTGAAAGAAGCATGCTATCAACTTACTGTACTGCAAGTTTACAATAAAGCTTGACAAATCTTTGTCATATGCACAAAACAGTAAAAGAAACTTCCTGGATGACACAGTCTAGTCCCCTGGTAATATCTGCATTATATAATCCCTGGTTTGTTTGGGTTTATTTTTAAAAAGAAATCATTTACTTTAAAGGGACTTTTGTTTGGGTTTTTTTTTTTTAAAAAAAAAGAGGGTTTCAGTTCTGGCACAGATAGGGAAATAAGCCTTGAAACAGGAAACATAACAGCCTTAGTGTTTTTCTGTGTGAAATCAAGGTCACTGGAGAATTTAAGGAGAGCAAGGTGAGGGGATCAGTCGCATGGCCAGCAGAAGCACACAGGAGCTTCTGCTCTCTTTTATACTGACTGGAGAGGAATACAGGAGGTAGTGTAGGGAAATACTGTCTGCAGTGATAAAGCATCCTGTAAACCTTGTAATTCTGTGCCTCCTGTGAAGTATGCCAGAACTGCAGCAGAAGAAGTATGTGCCAGATTTGATTGACACTTTGCCAAGGGAAGGCAGAAGCACAGGAATGAAAGGTTTGCCATCCTCTCCTGGCAGCTCAAATGTCACACAGAGATAAAGGTTACTGCCAGTAACAAGTCTCATTTCCCAGGGAAAGAGCATGCAGCACCATGGGTCTTCACATATGGAAAGTGGTAGTGGAGCAGTGAGTTGAGTGCACACACAGGCTCTGAGATTAGCACCAACAACAGAGTTGACTTCCCTGCCATCACGGTACCATTTGCAGAAATTGCATGCTGCTCCTATCTGATCTCTCAGTAAATCCGTAGGAATGTGAAAGGAAGACTACACTCTTTGAAACACGATGCACCCTTTCAAACAGGAATGTGGGAGTATGACACTGGGCTTCATGGTGTTTTGATCATGCATCAGGATCAAAAATAGCATTAGCTTCTCTCAGAGGCTAGGAGACCATCTGAATTGTCAAAGTATCATGAAGGCAGGGTCATGAGAGCTCCAGTTTTCTTCAGAACTTGCCTGAAACCTCTTGTACCTGCTGAAATAGATTTAAATTATTGAGAAACAACTGATTTTGACTCTCCCAGTTCCACTTCCCGCTGAAAGCTGAGTCCTTCACAAAAATTAAAGTATGAAGGAGAAGAGACAATTCATTAAATCTTTAGGAGCTTCAGAAATTAGTTGTTACACTAGGCAGAACGAACAAGCCTGCATTTTGCTTAGTATTAAATATTTCACCTTGATCATCTTGAACAATTGTTAGCTTGCCAACAATTAGCCAGCAAGGTTGTCTTTGTGTAGGTCTTGTCTACAAGATGTCAGGAAAACTGAACATGATTCAGTCATCTCAGAGCTAATGGGGAGAAAGGTGACATCACTCTTCTTGTGTTGTTGCCTTATGCCCAGCAGTAAATCTGATTAGTGACAGATGCCCTCTACCTTTGGCCTTTGCAGGATTAAAAATAATAATAATAATAATAATCCATGATTAAAAGCCAGAGCATTTCAAGACTTTCTGGTTGAATGTTCTACATCTCTTGTTAGTTATTTCCCAATCATTAGCTTGAAAAGCATAAGGCTTTAACTTTCCATAATTTTCCCTCTTCCCTCCCTTCTTCCTGTGTCTTTTTGTCTATCTGCCCATCAAGAGAATGATAGGATTAGTATTGTGTCAGTTGTCAATCAAACCACCTTGCCTTAACCACCAAACAACAGTGATTTGGGTAGCAAATTCTCTTCTAGGTGGGAGGTCTGATAGAGAGTGGAATCAATTCAGCCTCCCAAGATTTGTCCTTATAAAAGAGTGGACAAAATTGATACTTCTGATTTCAGTCCTACTTTTAAATCCAGAACAACCTTGTTGGTCACTTGTGATGTGCACTGTGTAGCAACTGATGTTCCCCATCTCTGACAGGCTTAGTGGTATTCTTCCTTTCTCAGTTAGGAAGATTGAATTTCTTTCTGTTTTTCATTAGCTTTATCCCCTCAGTAGCCTAATAAACCGCAGCTGAAGCAGGGGAAAGAAGCAGGAGGTTTTTTCCCTGCCTTTGCTGCTCTGCAGGAGGCTGCAGCAGCACTTGCGTGTGTGTCGTGCCATCGTGCGGTGCAGCTGCTGCACTGCCACCTCCTCTGCATCACTGGGACCTGCCACATGGCTAATAACCTATAAGCACAGCCTTCAAGCCTGCGTCCCTCCCTGTGAGCTGCTGCAGCCTGCACAGCCTCCCGTACCCCAGCGCATTAAACACTTGTGCAGAGGAATTAGCAAATGGCCAAGAAAGAACGGGATGGGATCTGCTCACAGGAGGGCTTGTGCCTGTCCTGACTCTCAGAGGCAGCAGGAACCCTAAATGGAGAGATTCATTTTTGTTCTGCAGAGCTGTTTTCATTTGGATCTGAGAGACAGAAGGAAACTATTGTTTTTAAGCGTCCATTACAGCTGTCAGCGAGGAGTCTTTGGTCCACTGACAGTTTCAGGCATGTAGGGCAATTTTCTGCACATTTGACTCCTGAGCTCTGGCTCCTGGTTCATGCTAAGTTCTGGAAAACTTTATCTAGCAACTCTTACCTTGTCAGAAGCAACATTAGAGAGGTTAAAGTCTGTAGGGAACATGTGCCTCATGGCATTCTAATGTATTTTCTAAAGTGCATTATGTTTTTCAGGAGGCTCCACCAGCAGATAGTCTGTCTCATACAGTTGAACCTGCACAGTTTATCCTGGTTTTCTGTAGAAGCAAAGTTTGCAGAAATGTAAATATCTCTACCATTCTTTTGTTTGAATTTGCTTGACACAGTAGAAGTTTCAAAGACACGAAATTCCCATACATTTTGCAAAAATAAGAGAAGATCAGAGAGACTCTATTAGTGCTTTTACCTAGAATAAAGAGCGGAGCATAAACTGACCTGTGATTAAACATCAAAGTATACACTTGGGAGGGCAGCTGGAAGACATAAGTCCACAGAATCGCCCTCTCCTTTTGATGTGCTACTTGCAAAATGACATGTTATTCTTCCCTGTGCACACAAAGACAAAGCAACAGAAGTGAACATCAGAGGTGCTGCTCACACTGGTGCAATTTCCTAACATGAGTCATTTTTATAAGGTCATGGCAATACTCTGAAATTGTTAGAATGGCATCTGGGCTGCCTTTTTGATCTAGAGGATTCTGTTATCATTTCTGTTTTACAGTTTATTGTAGCAAGAAAGTAAAGACCCTGAAAATCTGTGATCCAATATTTGTTCCTTGGGAATATTTATATTGTTATGAACATACAAAGAAATAACTCTTCGAGACAATTAATTTGTTCCAGAAAACTATTTCATGTAAGGTCAAATACAGATCTCTGTTTTCCTAATGAAGAATAATCTTCTGAGTGACTCACCACAGTCAAGCCAGCAAAAGAATTTTAGAAAGAGATTACCTATTGCATACATTAGTAGGGAAATCTTGAAATCAATTCAGGTGGGGGAAATAAAAAAAAAAAGTATCCAAACAAAGAGCTTGAACAAAACCACGTACCTGAAAGACCAGAAAAGAAGCCAACTGTATCAAATCACTCTGCATAGTTTTGATTAGTTTTTATTAACATTCAAATCTTTTGAACCATAGGTTTGTGAGTCAAGATATAACAGGCAGAACATGCCCATATGGTGTGCAAGCCAAAATAAATTATTCCTCTGTAGCCATACCCATTCTTCTTGGTTCATTTCAACTCTTCCTTCCCACACTCATTTTCTTCATGAAGTTTTTCCTAGCATTTCTGTTCTCTGGCAGTTCATATTTTTCTAGTGCTGAGGGGCTAAGATTTCCATGCCAATTAGCAATTCATTCAAATCCATCTTTTTTTCACTTTTGGTTCTATTTCATCTTCTCAATTTCATCTGCCTTTGACTCCCTGAAACAATCCAGTTTAGCTTGAAGATTTTTTTTCTTATTACTAATACAACGGCTCATTAGATTAATCTCTGCTTAAAATTCATGTCCTTCTCTCTCAACTCTGAGAGACAATCACTGAAAAAAAAAAAATAAAATAAAAGGCCTCCTCTGATGTGTATGTACTTGCTGCTGAAGATTACATTCTGAAAAATCCATTTCTTTCCCCAATAATCAAAAGATTCAGGATGGATGGATTATCCGGTCCTTCTCGTTTATAGCTTGTTGGTTTAGGTTTGAGGTTTTGGGTTTGTTTTGTTTTGGTTTTTTTTAAATCAATGGAGATTTAGAAATGCTTTCTGGAGTTCAATGTTTGTTATTCAAATTTTGTATGCCAATGTGTCTTGACAGAGCAGTTGTGCTCTGAAAATGGTGACATTTCTACCCACTGGGCAAGAAAAGGAAACTTCTGTCCAGGGTCCAAAGATCTCTAGTGATTTTAAAAGAGATTTTCACAAAGTGGAAGGCAACCACCATTAAAAGCTGTAATTTTTGCTCTTAAGAAATTTTGCATATTTAACAGGATGTCTTTGAACTTGTGCCACATAAGTAGAAAAACAAACAGCTTTTTTGAGAATTTGAGGATTATTTTACATGAGAATTTAATTTGTTTAAATGGAAATGAATATGGATGAAGATACTTGAATAGGTTCAGCGTGTTCATCAGTCCCAATTGCCAAGCAGGGACTAATCTTGGTGATTAGTAAGGGTAGTGATAAAAATATGCTTGTACCCAATACGCCTCCTGATTGGCAGTTTATCGTTCTTACACAACCAGATGTCAAAAGCCATACGTTAATATTCAGCAGAGAACAATCCTCTGGTTTACACTGTAAAATGCACAATCATCAGCACTGCTGAGCCCTGAAAGACGAGAGCACTTTCAGGTGAAAGGACCATTTGCTGCAGCAGTTGGCAGAGGAGGAGCGAGGGTTCTGGGGCTGCTCCAGGCTCTGCTGCTTCCTCCCGGCATCTTACAACAACAGTCAGGGAAGGGGAGTTGCAGTATTTTACCTAAACTGCATTTCATACTATTTAGGCTAGGAATTATTTTCTCTTTATACAGCACCTGGCACAGTGCAGTTCCACCTTGCTACTGGAAGTGTAGTTACTAAATCAGAATAATAAAGGTGTGTTATGTGAGAAGTGCATTGAAAAAAATAAAAAGACCTAAAAAAGACCTGCAGATATCAATTACTTAAAATGTCTTGTGTTTATATAGGGAAGTTTTTATTCTACTGGAATGAGGAGTTTTCAATATTGAATTAACAGTAAAAAACAGGTGCCTTTAAAGGTAGTACAAGCAATAACATGGGGCAGTGGGAAGAGGAGAGGGAAAACTACACCCTTGAACTATTTAACTTATACAGAGGTAAAGCTAAGTTCTGCCTTCAGTTAAGTCTTCCAGCCCCCAAAATCTAAGTGATGCTAGGCTGAAGGCAGTTTTAGGGTTTTTTTATTCTTGTACCATTTTCCATGCACTGAATATACTAATTATAACTGCTACTGGTAATGCTAGCCATAATGGCAAGGAAATAAGTGCCAAAGCCATCAGCAGTCACTTTGCACCTGATCAGAATGAAGAGACAGCAATGGGCAGGTTTCTCTCCCTACAAGCCAGGCTGTGGTCATCCAGAGAACTAATGAGATCTTCAGCCACTACCGACAATTCAAAAATCAGTTGGGCTGAACTGCATTCACAGTGGCTGTTCTTAAAGGTTGTTATGCTAATTGTACATCTCATCTTTTTTGTACAGAGACTAAGATGAGCACAATTTTGTGCCTGCCTAATTTCATCTCTAATTGCATCTACAGCCATAGCATAAGCATGCAGTGTCTTTTAGTCTCCATTCCAGGCTCTCTTTTGATGCAAGATGAGAGTAGAAGCCTTACACAAAAGATCACATGAGTTCTTTTCTTTAAGGAGAATACTTGGATTTCTGTGTGTCAGAAAAAGACTGAGTTTTAAACTTTTGGGAGGTTGGTCTGGAGTACATTTAAATTGCAAGAGAAGATAGTCAGTGATAGTCCTGCTCTTGTACGGGTGTTGTGCATATGGCAGGAGCTTACCCTTCACACTAGGGCTTTGCAGTACCTTCTGCGTCATTCTGAAGAAAGAACTGACAATGCATTCTGGAGGAAGGAGATATTAATCCAGTTCTTATGCCATCACTCTTCCTCTTTCTTTTTCAAAGCAGCAATATAGTAAGGTCATATGTTTCTCTGTAACATTCTGCTCTGTGCCATTTTATTAAATTCTTTTCATGAGTTGTGTAATCCCACACTAATTAAAGAGGGCTTAATAGACCATCACATCTCCATTAGATTCACCTTGTGTTACTCTTGGAGTGTGTGTCACACTCAGGGAGGACTTAACAGGAACCACTCAATGGGTGAAAACAGGCTGAGGAGGCAAAGGAGGCACCTGTAAGAGACAGAGTTTTCGAGGACTTGGGGGTGTGTGATGTGTGATCACAATCCTTAGTAGATAGATTTTGCCTGTCTTATTTTCATTGGTTTTCCCTTTTTGCTTTTAAGTTCATTGGGAGAGGACATTGGCAGAATATGTTGGCAGGCTATAGGCTGCAGAGAATGCTATTGGAGCAAGATGTATTGATTGTTGTGGCAGTGCTTTTAGGGTTGTGATGGTTGAGGGAAAAAACAAGGAGGCTCATAATGGGATCTGCAGGAAGTGTGCATACTCCTGCATATAATGATGGGTGCCCCTTTTTACAGTAAGATAAATAAAAGTTGCACACTGTACTATTAGGGAATGATGCACAGAGCAATGCATGGAGTTATTTTACAGAACTTTGAACCCGGGCTGGTTTGGAGCCTGCTAGCTGGGAAATGCAGACAGAGTTAGTATGCAAAACTTGTGCCAGACTATTGATGTGCCCTGTAGCACCTTAGCTTTAATGTACTTCTTCAGAGCTTGTTTAATATTTCACTAAAAAGCTGTGATAAGGTGAAACTTCTGTAAGAATAGAAAGACTTGCCTACTGTCTTAGGCTGGTGAGCAGAATGTGCTCTGAACTGGTCCAGTGTGTTTGTAAGTGGTCCTGTGCTGCTTGAATTTTCCCAGTGTTAGTTTTGTCTGGTAGCTTTGTTAACTGCTTTTCTAATAGCGTATTATAAATCCATTAATTTATTTGGTTCTGGCCATAATATTGACTTGGTAAGTGGTGTTCCACAGCCCTGGTTTTTAAGGGTAGTAGTTAAAGAGTTGATTGAAAAGGCTAACAAAATTGCAGTGGTTTGTTTATGGGCAGCCAAACTTTTTAAAGGATTTAGGCTAAGAAGGTTTTTTTCATGAAGTAGAACCACTTGTAGTTGCTTCTTTAGTTTTATAATGGAAAAAAAAAATCAGGCCAGGTTGAAACTTCATGATGCTTCCTCTGTGGTATAAGCAAGAAATGCTGAAGCCTTCTCCTCCATGTTACAACTAGTCCCTTAACAACATTATTTACAGTTAGGAGAAGATCTATATGGACACACAGATTTTTACCAGATACTTTGGTAGGGTGATCAGAGTCAATGACTTTAAAGGTCCAAAGCACTGAACCTCAGAAGAGCTTTGTCCCTGAAAGTGGCTTGCAAAGTTTCTTAAATACTTGCTGTGAATCTGATTAGCACCAAAACGTTTCTAAGAATCTAGCTGAAAATCAAGGGACCCCTGAATTATGCTACTACTAGGTTGGAACAATTTTTTTTAACATGTAGGAATACAGTGAACCATAACTGCACACAGAGATAATTATCTCTAGAGATGTTAATTAATTTCTGCCTGCTAAAAATCACTTGACTTTGGAGTAAACAAAGACAAAACTTCCCTTTCATTTGTTACAATACCATATATTCTGCAGCGTTAGCACTAATATGATAGATATCTTGGCTTTTTTCAGCATATACTCCAGGAAGTCACCTAATTTTTAAGCTTCTGATGATTCCAAATGTAATGATTCTGGAGGAGGAAAAAAATATATTACTTTTGGGTCACTGAATCTTTCCAGATAATACAGATGCTACAAATCACAGCACTGTAAAGCCTGAGTTTGTGATTCTTTTGAAGCATACCTTTTTATGTCTGAGCCATCCTGCTGGCAAGTGCACTTGGCCAAGGGAAGATGGTGCTCTCAGGGGATGTTCAGGGTCCATTGGTTAAGCTGACTTAGAATGACTCCAGTATGGCTGAGACTTTCTACATTTATTTGAAACCCCATTCCTTCTCCTGGCTTGACTCCCAGCTAAACCCACAGCCTACTTCATGATCATAACAAGGCTGACCTGTGTCATTTTGGGGAGCCCAAGGGACACTATTTGTTGAATGGGAGCTGGGGACACCCTGTTACCTGGAAAAGGCTCTTGTTAGGACACCATCTCCAGAGACGTGCTGGGCTGTGCTGAGCTGCCCAGGCTCCTGATTGTGTGAAATAGCAGTGAGGGAAAACAAATGACTGCGCAGGGGGATGCTGAGCTTTGTGCACTTTCATAACGTGGCTTTTGCTACCAAAAATGGTATTCTGATGTCCTGAGGGATGCTTACCCAGGGTAAAACTGAGAGCATGCCTGGATATTGCTTGGCTTGCCTTCTGAATGGGTTGTTCTGAAAAATCAGCATAGGCTGAACAAGATGTGGTCTCACCATTTTCCTGACACTCTGATGTTTTTTTACCTTAAAGCCTTATTTCTGGATCCCAGCATCATTTCTCACAGGGTCTTTTGAGAAGCAGCTGTCACCTTGGCCTACTTTGTGTCCTCTCCCAGTCACACAGGAGAAGCAGATGGAAGCTTTGGACTGCTTTGCTTTTTAGATATAGTATGTTAAGAAAATAATGGCTTCTGTAGCCAAGGGTGGCTTCTAGCCAGACCAAAGGCCAAAACGTTTGTTTACACCATATGTGACCCAAGTGCTACTCTTTAAGAATGGCCAACAGCTCAAAGTATAGGTATAGAAAGAGTTTGTTGTCTGTACTCTATCAGAAAGGTGTGGTGAGATGCTCAGGTGCAGGTAGGAGCTGCATGTAAGAGGAGGAATTGGCATGGTGGCTGCTGTGGGGTATGTCTTGGGTGTTTACCTCTCCCTGGTACTCCATAATGAACCTTGGCAAACTTGGACAGCACTTCAGCCCTTCTCTTTGTCTATGTATTTATATCCAAATGTGTCAGATACTCAAAACCTTTCCAATCTTCTTATTTTGTTTTACTGAAGTTATTAGTTATTCTCATAGTCCATGTATCCTAATTGTAATAGCAATTTTTAAAAATAGAGGAAAGGAGAGACAATTTATCTACTGGCTTATTAGATTTTATTTCCCCAAAGTATTACTGAAGGTGATATTTTCCCAAGCATAGCTCTTCTGTGGCTCAACTGAATTACTTGTGCTAAAACAGTCCTTTCCAGAGCAGACTCTGGAAATTAGCCCTGCTCTCCTGCAGTGTGCTGCGAATCATTACATTTGCAGCTCTAATTTATAAGTGCAAGAACTTTTTTCAACTGTTAAGCCCCACAAACTTGTTTCTGAGCAATTCCTGCACCTTTTGGACAGTCCAAATTGATCCCAGACTCAGAACAGCCTTGAAATCCTTTCCAGGCTCTCTTGCCAGCCTACACCCAGGATGAAAACAATGAGGAGAAGAGTGGTAACTCCTCCCAACCTAATCTGTCCACTGAATGAAAATGACCTTCCCCTGTATGTCTGAGCTGAGGACAGTCATCATCAGTGTGTTTGGGCTCTCTGCTCTCCTGGCTCTTGTGCCTCTTGGCTGTTGCAGGTGTGCTCACAGCAGAGCTGCCTGCTCCTCTCCCTAAATTCTTCTCCCCTAGTTAGGGAAGAGTAAGGAGACAAGTAGACAAAGCATTAAATTTTAGTGCTTACTGGTGACACCGGCTTTCTCTAGCTCCTTTCCAGCATGCCTACAGTGGGAAGTGCTTGAAGTTGAAGCACTTACACATTAGGTGGTGCTAAACTCTAATAAATGCAGGGCGAAGCGATCGCTGGAGCTGTTACTCATCCTACTTGCAGGCGCTTGGCAAGGCTCCGCACTCCTTCATGCTGTCACTACTGTCCTGCAGCACTGGTAGCCATTTCAGAGACTTGCCAGTTCATGGTTAATCTTGCCATCAAGTAATTCTAGGTAAAAAAGTTTCTCGACTATTTTTTTTTTTTTTTTCTAAAATTACAGCCAGTGTTACCAAAGACACAAACCTGAATTTAATGTTTTGGGACTTGTCTTCTCTCAGGGCTGCTCCCAGGGAAAAGTTAAATGAAGTAGGGGATATTTTGTCCAATCTGTCAGAGCCTAACAACTTTCCCTCACCCCCTGCTTCCTAGAGAAGATGGTCCTTCTGGTTACTTCATTTACTAAATGTCACCAGCTGCAACTAGACTCGACCTTGTACTGAAGCCCTGATCAGACAATACTTTCCCAGGCCAGGTACAGGGTTGAGGGGTCAGTCTTACATATGGCTCCTGTAATTTCCAAAGGAGTATACAATTAGGGACTTCATGCACCTACTTTAGTCAATACAAGACTGAAAATGTAGATTCAGTTCCTAATTTAAAGCTTGGAACTGGTGGGAGGGTGAAACCTTATTTAATGAATATGAAGACACTTGAGTTGTTGTTCTAAGGGATCCTAGTGAAAGCTGTCACTGAACAAAATTTACAATGCTCATTCACAAAGCTACTCTGTGTTGACAGTTTTAATACATTTATTTAGCTATCAGAGTTGATCTATGGTTATACTGGGAACAGGTACCTCTCAGGAGCTGCCTTGCACTTCAAGACACTTCTCTGCTGCTGCTTTCATAAGCATTGAATGAGGTCTGAAGGTAACACTGTCAGGTCCCTCTTTGAACCAAAACCCCATCTCTTCTTGGTTCTCCCAGACGCTTGTTGAATAAATCACCATTCTATGTGCAACAGATGAGTAGAAAACTTACCCTTATACTTGTCTTCTTGCATAAGCAAAGTAGAAATTCCCTCTGGCTCTGAAAGTAGCAAGAAAAAAATCCACCGGTGACATTGCTCTTTTGGGTCAAATGGCATAATCATAGAGGATTTATTCTAGTGTCTGGGCCAAATGAGAAAGATATTGGAAGAGGTAGGAGGTGCTGTCGTACATACCTGAGGACTACCTGTTTGAACTCTCACAGCGACATCTCTTGCATTTGAGAGGCAAGATAATGGTGAACCTGCAGCTGGGTACCCAGTAGAGCTGGAGACCATTCTGCAGAGCACAAGGAGGGGAAGATATCCATGGTCTCCCTTGCATACTGCTGAGCACACTTTTTTCATGCCCTGAGCCCACCTGAAGAAGCTGTCTCCAGGCTGCATGAAAGGCAGCGGGACACAGCGAGGGCTGGCACGGAGTATGCTGTACTTGCAGCCACCCATCAGAGTTTGCTGTTGAAACATTTAAGAATCACAGAAAGGCTCCTTTGAGTTCTACTGCATGGGTGAAGCTTTGAGTTAGGAGATCAGGACCTTACAGGATAATCGTGGACAGCATTAGAAATGAAGGCACATAAAATAGCTGAAGAGATGCTTTGAAACAAGCTGCCAAATAATGAATAATCACAGAGAATTTAAATGAGAGCCATAGTACAGCCTTTTGTTTCTTAAGGCAAGCTACCTCTCTTGAACTTCTTTTTTTTTTTTCCCCTGTGAAAACAAAAAGAAGAATCAATAAGTCAGTCAATGAGACCACTGGAAACCACTTTGAAGTTTGTGATGAAAGAGAATTTTCCCTCCTGTTTGAATTGCAGATTCCTTAGCACAAAACATGGCTGGTTCAATTCCACCTCAGCAAATCAGACTGAGGTGTTTGAGCTCCCATCCCACCCCACTGCCTGACCCTCCTGAGCATGACTCCACTGAGTTCCGTTTGCTGTGGTCTGTGCTGCAGATACTGCTTTTCAAAACAGGAGCTGAATCTATTGTTTCACTATCCCAGCTCTCATGAAATTTTGCTATGGCTATTTTAAAGGCTTTATATGTCATTTGAGGGGAGTGGAGCAGGGAGTTTTATAAGCAGTCCTAAACTTTTTAGCTTTTAGGTTTTGCTTTAAATTTGTGTCCAAGGGTCAAGAGAGCTGTAATAGCTGCAATCATCAGTGGCAAAGTAAGTTTTAAGTTGCATGAAAATTAGAACTTGACAGCCCCAAACAGTTAATGAATGATTGGTTTGGAGGACAAAAAAACACCTTATTTCTAAATATGAACAAGCCTGAGTGCTAGGAACCATATCAATCTGACTTTTAGCTTTAAACTATATAACAGGACGAAGCTGGGTTTCTTTTGTCTTTCTAGCTCATACCTAGAGGACAGTATTGCTTTGACTCTGGCAGGGAGGGGATGACTGCTCATTCCTTGGCTTCTGCTTTATGGATGCACAGTTTCTCTTCAGCAATTTCAGAACTGTTCAGTGGCACAGCACTAACAAAGTGTACAATTACCTAGAAGCAATTACATTTGAATCTTATAGTGGACAGTGCTTTTCATCTTTTGCTGTCATAAGTTAGAGACCTCACCAGAGCTTTGGGTGGTCTTTATTAGTGTAGAGTCATGTAACACAAGACTGCTCCTGACCAAGGCAGCTCTCACCCAAATCAACAAAGACAAGGATGGCTTCTGTGATTTGCATGTTTGCAGCACCTAGTAGTTTGCTTTCCATGTAGGCTCCTTAATACAGTCACTAATTTGTATTTTACCCCATTCAAAGACGAGATTTGAGACATTAGGATAGCAAGTTCCAGCTGGGCTAGAAAATAACAGAACAGAATTTAGGTAAGCTTCCTTACCCATAAAAATTACCTTGCTAACATTGGATGGTCTAACCTTTTCTTGTGCTGCATTGCATGATTATTAAGCCTTCCACTGGCAAATGGCAGCCTCTCAGCCCACCAGGGCTTGCCTTTTTCTGCACTGGTTTGTGTTGCTAATCTAGGGGGACCTAGGAGACGTGGCCTTATCCCACCTAGAAATTCCATGTACAAAATCTGAGTCCTTCAACTAACCTCTCTTTTAGAGGGGAAATGCAGAATTAAAACCTTGGTGCCTCATCTAACTAATGGTAAGATGGATCCAGGATAGACAGTGTTTCAGAGAGGCCCAAGGGAAGACACCTCCACCTTCCCTCAGCCTGTCCCAAATGCACTACAAAGGATGCAGGTATGCCTCAAGTCTCAGTTGAAGACTTCGTGTCCCTGTCACTGCTTCATTGCTCACAGAACTACCTACCGGCCCAGTCATTTCTGAAGAAATTTTGTCCAAAAGAAGTGCTCTGGGTACTGCAAGTTGCCTTAAACACTTGGGTTAAGGTAAAGCAGCAGGGAGTCATAGAATCATAGAATGTCCTGAGTTGGAAGGGACCCACAAGGATCATTGAGTCCAGCTCCTGAAGTCATCTTCAGGGGGAGGGTGGGGAAGAAAAGGTTAACTAGCAAACTGTAAAACCATTCATTTTAACCAAAGACAGGGAGGCACGCTGCATTTTTTTTTTTTACAGCACAGGAGAGGAAAGTGCACAGTACGTGACACTGATGCAGAGTAAATGTTCCATGAGCTGGCGTCCTAACAGGCATCTTCCTGGGAGGAAGGACCTGACATGGTGATGACAGCCTGAGCGTCTGCAGGCACAGGCTACGAGACCTCTGGTAGCTGAGGTGGCTTTCTCAGAACCTAAGGTTTTCCCCCTTGGACTTCCATAGATTTTTGTCAAATAAAGGTTTGGCAGTGCATAAAGGGTGCAGTGCATCCAGCAGATGCTTCACTGACAGACATCGGAGCCGGAGGGCATTGGTGACATGTTTGGTGGCAGCTCTGAAGGCTGTGAGCCTGCCTGTCCTTTACTTGTGGACATATGAATAATTGAATACCCTATCAGATCACATTTTTATTTTTAGTAGCATTGTTACAAATGCCCTATGTGCTACCTATGTGCTAGAGAGATCTCTCTCTGAAAAAAAAAATGTCATTTGCAACCTAATTTTAACATGGTTAACAGAGTTTGCAAATATAGTAGCCTTGGAAAAACTGTGTAGGAGAAAAAACTTTGGTGTAGTCTAAGACTGCAATTATTCTACCTCTTATCCTATCTCAGATCTGTGGTTGGAGAAAAGTTCTTGTCACAGCTTGCAGAGAGAAGAGCCAGTGTGGCAAAGGATTGAAAAAATAGGGATAAGAAAATAGGTGATATTTATCTCTGTAGGATACTTCAGCCAGGTATTTAAAAAATGTCAAGTATCAGGGTATTGTTTCAGCTTCCTGATATCTAATACAGATGTCAGATTTTTTTTCAGAGTGACTAAGTAAATTACTCCACATTCTTCTCCCAGAAAATAACTTTGTCTGTTCCAGTTACCAGTGAACAATAAGGCACCTTTTCCTTCAAGTGATTCAGAGGCCAAGGTCTTTTCATAGTCCCACCACTAGAAAGTGCTGAAAAATCTTCTCCCTGATAACAGGATAGTGATCCTCACGACTTAAATGACATGTAAAAGTGAATGCTGTGTCTTATAATGTCATACTGTATAAACTGAAATATTAAGCTGGCCAGAGCAGTGAAGTGGCATGAAAAAATGAGGCTTGGAGCATGGAAGCAAGAGGGTTATGATGCTTACACCACTAGTAAAGGGGATCAAGTTTTGTCATTTATTCTGTTCTCCAAGCCTGTTATTTTTGCTGGCTCTGCTAACCATGCCATTACAGATCTTAGTGTGCTCGTCTGGAGGTTGCCAGTGCTCCTGCTACTTGTGTGACCATTTTGCTATTTGGTCTGGCCTCGGGCAGCTCCAGTGACGGGTACAATGGAGGTACCGCTTCCCGGCCTCCTGCTGAAGAGGAGACCTGCCTTCCACCCAGAGCCACCTGCAAGCTGCCTCGGGCAGGAAGGTGTCATTATGTGACTTTCCACTTGGTGTCCTCGTTTGCTTTCTGGATCAGCTGGAAAAAGGGAGGGCTCCTGTTCCAGGAAGGACAGGGGCTAAAAAGCAAGAAAACTTGAATATCCGCATTTTTGACATACAGAATTAATCTGCAAAATTAAGTCCTCTCTAGGCTCTGACCTAAGTGTTGGCAGCATCTCTCCTGATGCCTGTTGGCTTTGAATGGCTTCAGGATGAGGCACAGACTTTGTAGACATTGTAATCCATGTTCAGGGGCTTGGCTTAGCTCCTGGAGAGCATGATAAACTCTAATGTGTGGGGCGTGACACAGAGCTGAAAATCCCTGGGAATCCTCATGATCCAAAGAGCACAGCTGTCCCATCGTGGATAAGTGCAAATGCTTTCACACCATCTCCGCTACTGATTTACTGGACAGACAGCATTAGTCTCACTTCGGGTCTTCATGCTGTAAAAACATCAGTGTGTACTCCACACTGAAGGCAATCCCACCTCTTTGCATGTTTATTGATAACTAAATGGTCAATTGTGAAACCTCAGCTAGCTCTGGTTTTACTTCAGACTGAAGAAGAGCCACCTGTCTGTTTTTTTTCAGCTTCCCCTTTTAAGATAACAATAGCTTATCTATCTTTAAACTTCACTTAGCTCGTTAATAAAATCTTACTGCCTAGATGGCTAAAGCTGGAAAGAATAAGGTCTGTGCGCACCAGCTCCTGAATTACAATTGCTTGCACATCACATGCCATTTAATGCCATCTGGAATTGCAGAGGAATCTCTTCATGTATCCCCCTTGCCCAGTTCCTCAAAACTGAAATGGGTTTCTTTGTAATGGAAATTATTTTAATAAATGTAATCAATTAATTTATTACTAATTTGATAAATATTGCTCACCTTAAAGAAACAACTTCGTAGCTTTTATAATTTGCCAAAAAAAAAATAAAATAAAATAAAGGAGATACAAAATTTTTACCAGCTCAGACAGAGAAGGGAATGGACCAGAGCTCCATATTGTGGATCAGCCCTGGGCTTTCACATACTAATTGTCATTAGGAATCTCTCTTTTCTGTCCTTGGAACTGTGGAGTCCTGAAAGCCTTTCTTCTGTAGCTGGTGGAAGAGAAAATCTTATTTTGAAACCAAAATCTTTCATGAAGGAACAACACTGTATTTCCGATGATACTAATTTTACCAAGTTCCCTAATTTGAGCTCAAAAACTGTGGGTTTTTTTCTCAGATCTTATACAAAGGCATCTTGTCTCCACACAAAAGCACAAACAGGAGAAAATCCAGCCCTCCCACTAGGGATTTGTTCCAATGATAAACACTGACTTTGGTTTTGAATACTTTGCATTATTTCTTTTGTGAAACGTTTCAAGCTTCAGTTTTCAGCTAGTTGTTTAAGTACTGTCATTCTCGGCCAGGGTAAACTCCGGAGGGATAAAATTTCCTGTTAATGGGGAGTATTTGAACACACCAATTCATGAAATGGACTTTCACCCAGTAATTCCACTAACTATTTAGTAGTGTAATAAGAGATTACCTTCTTCAGTTCCCATTCCCGTTCCCCAAGCTCAATACTCATCAGTCCAAAGTCTTCTAATTATTTTCTAGGGCTTCCAGCCTTTGTTTAATTGTGCATTAATTTGTACAATTGTATCTGACAACATTTTAAGTCTATTTAAATCCAGATTAATCTGATCTTTCTCCTCTGCTATATAATTCTTGATTCCTTTTTCTTGGTCCAGCCAAATCTTTGGACACAGGCCTCTAACCTGATCCTTTTTCTTATGGATTGTTAGGATCCAGTTTGTGGCTATTGAGAGCCAGTTGGCAGAGCTGCTTTTGTGTGCAAGATCAGTACTGGAGCTGAAAAATCAGAAGCATTTGTTTCTCCAGGGTGTAGTCTGAGAACAGCTGGAAGGCTTGGGCTGTCACTAGTGTCTTAGGTGTGAAATACCTGCTGTTTTTACCTGGGTGAATCTGTGAGAGCAGAGCCTGTTACTGTACCACCAATAGGATTGCATCAATGGGCCAATTTTCTCTGTAACCATAAATCACACTTTATTTCTTCATAGAAGAGAAAAATCCACAAGAGATTTGATTCTATTTGGGTGAGTTGTACTGAAGGAATATTGCTATTTTAGAAATAACCGTTATTGAGTTTGATTTGATGTGGAATACAATAAAGCCTAAGTTGAATTATTCAGGGTTACTATAATTATTTTCAAAGCTCAGCATGGTAAAATTTGTGACAGCTCATATGTTCACATCAGGGATCATTTCAATTTTACCCTCATGAACAGTTGTTCATTCATTGCTGATTGCAACAATCTTTTAATCAAGAAAACAGTGTGGATATTTTACTGCAGCTGGCAACAGCGGCTGGGAGAAATGGCGAGGTTAATTTTACAACCTGAATTTGAGAATCAAATTTCTTCAAAGTAATGATACTTGCTAAATAAGAACAAGTGGTTTAAAAGCTTCTTTAAAATGAAAGATGGTGTCAAACCCAGCCTTTAAGCAACGTGTTGCAAGTGTGCTCCAATCCTGGAAGCAGCAATGGAAAGGTCTGTGTCATAGGCAGCCTACAGAGGCAGCTTTTCCCCATCGCTCCATGTGGCAGCAATGGGCAGGAGCCCTGGTTTGCTTCAGCAGCAACAAATTATAAATCACTAAGTGAATGAGCAAGCACACAATAAAACAGCTGGAAGCAAGGATCTCTCCATCCGTTCTACTCACTGCTCAAATCAGCTCATGCAGTGCTTGCTTACTCTTCAGTGCCCAAACCCAGCGTCTCACTGAGTACCTTAAAGGCCGGTGTTATTTGACAACACAAAGGTGGACAGACACTGCAGCTGGCTTCCCAGGCAGGTAGATGTAGGGAGGGGATAAGATAACAAGTCTTTCCTGTGTTCTGGGAGTCCCGTATCCCCTGCAGGTTACTCACCATCACAGCTATCTGGAAAGCACATTCCATTATTTTCCCAATCTTAATGTGAAAGAGGGGAAAGAGACAGACAGGAGGATCTCTTTATATGTTGTTGTCAACTTCTGTGAGTTTTTTCCCCTGGAAAATGTTGGGGTTTAAAGTGTTAAGAGATAACCTAGTGAAAGCATGAGAATTCTTGATTAAACCAGTTTTGAGGGTTCCCCCCCCAAAAAAAGCAGATACACACACTTTTCAACTCAAACTGGTGCTTCTGGAGGAAAGAAACTGTACCTTTCTTACCACCATTCAGCTCCAGGACTATGAGAAATCCTTCAGATTCTGATTATAGTCTGATGGTGTCTCCCATCATAATTTTTAAGCAGAGTCCATCCAGATATGAACCACGCAAGCAACAGCATTTGCATCTCAGAGTTGCCTTGAAGGACCCACTTGGGCATCACCAGTGCCAAGTGAGTGTTTGGCTTCAGGTTCTTACACAGCTCAGCTGCCTGCTCTGACTGTGCCAGCTCTGCTGTTGACCAGTTTGGATCCACGCTTTCTGATGGGGACAATGCTCTGAGAGTAGGATGCTAGTCAGACTTCTCAGATGGCCCATCTGAGGAGACAAGAACAAAGGGAGTTTACCCCACAGACCTTGCAACTGTTTTCAGTGACCAGGTTTCGGAATATGTGAATGAGATGCCCAAACTGTGAGAATCTAGTCTCAATTCAGACTAGTGCAAATAGGCAGGTATGGAGCAGGGCTAAAGTCCTGCCACGCCATGGAAAAATCTGGTTTGCAATCAGGAGATGTGAATAAGTAGTCTATATTGAAATGGGATGCTTTGCTTTTATAAGAGTTTTTTGTGTGGTTCTGTTTGTTTTAATCTAGTAAGGAGAGCATAAGCTGCAACAAATATGTATTTTTTTAACAATGAAATGAGACTGCTAAGTTATGTACAACTTAGGAGCATTTCCATCAAGTATAACATGATATGGCCAAGATGCTTTATCCTTTTCAGGCATAAGTGAAGTGACTCCAGATATCACAGGTGCAACTGAGATGTTTCTTCCTTTCTTGCCCCAGTAAACTCTTGGCTTCACTGGGAGTCTTGCCTACTTTCAGAATTCAAGCTGGGGACAGTTCTCATTAATACAAAAAGAAGTAAATGAGAAATCCCTGTTCCAATATGTCATGACTACCTATTTTCTCAGCTTACTCTCCAGACGAATTGGGTTTCAAGGGTTGGTTTTCCTGTTGTCTCTTCTGGGGACTGGAACCTATTCAAAATGACCTCTTGATATTTCTCATTAATTTCCTTACTGAGATTATTCCATAATTAAAAAAAAAAAAAAAAGTTTAGATTTGTCATACAGAATCAAGCAGCTTTGATATGCCCTACTTCACCCTACACTGTATTTTTCTACATGGTTGGAATATAAATTGACCTCTGTCATGGTGATATTTTCCTTATCTTTTTAGTGGCATGAAAACTGTCAAGTAAATCTTCTATAGAATCTCCCTGCACAAATGAAACTGAAATATTTAATCCCCATGGAAAAAGCTTATCACAGATGGAAGATTTCCCCCAAAATCAGATTGAGAGCTTCCAAGAACACATCTTGGAAATGGGGTTATCACATGAAAGCTGAAAAAGCAATGGGAGGAGAAGAGAGAAGATTTGTGGGAGGAGGGGGAACCCAACTGCTGGTGTTCACCCAGCCTGTGGAGCCTCAGCCTCCAAGGTATAATTCCTGTGGATTTAGTGTACATGTGAGCACTTCAGGCAGAAGTGCCGTTGTTAGGTATTTAATCTGAAGGCAAAGAGAATCGTCTTTCTTCCTTTCAAGTCTAAATCCCTTGTTAGCTTAATTTCTTGAGAGGAACACAATCAGATGGCTTTTTTTCCCTCAATACAACTGAGAGTCAGGCTTTTTTCTTTCTTCATTCCAAAGTACAAGTTACAAAGGAATGCTTACCTTCATATGTCACTTTTTTCTGATCACTGAAGTGCAAGTGATATGTCAGCTCCTTAAATACTTTTATTCTGCATCTGAGTCTGTACTGTTCTACGTATTTTGTTTTCAGTCTGCTGTGTCACTTTCTCCTTCCTCAGAGGTTATTTTAATTGCAACATTTTAAAACTTGACACCTGCATACCATCACACATCAAGACCATCTGAAGTCTTAGATTTGCCATTCTTGTTAGTGCCTACTTCTAGGCAATGATGCAATGTGTTCAGTTGTTCATGCCATTCTCCAGTGGCAGAAAAAAGGAAAAACTCTCAGGAATGGTCCAGATCACTTTCTGCAACTCATGGGTGAACTAGGACCCACATCCATGTGACCCAAGATTTATTTTCTTTCCGCAAGCAACCGAATATTTCCTCAAATGTCTTGAGTCAGGACACTGGTACTTCTCTTTTCTGTGGTTCTGTGGCTTTTCTGCTGAGAAATGCTGCTCAGGCTCTCAAGTCATATAACCACTCATGGTCTTTGCACAGCTGAGGAGGAACGGATAGGTCAGTAGTCTAGTAGCCCATTTCACAGCCTTTTATTTGTAGTCTTGTTCAGCTTGATCTTAGCTAAGATCTGGGTAAAAACTGACATTACTTGACATCTGTTTTTTAAATGAGCTGGCAGCTTCTGTTTTCTAAAGGGACATGGCTGATATTGAATACTGGAAATTTTGGTGACACACTCTCAACAGAAAATGGTCAGGAATTGAATTAGCATGCAGTCTGAATTACTGGAGCATGCGGAAGCATCTCTTCAGATAAAATTAACTTCTTGTCAGTACAAACAAGACCCATGTGCTCATTCAGGACACCCTTTGGATTATTCCTTGAAACCCAAACTGTCACAGAATTCAGAAGATTATGCCCTCAGATATTAAGCCCTGTGCAAGCAACATCCTTTATCCAGGAGGGATTCAGAAGAAATCCCCACCTCAGTTGCATTTTGTGACATTGGAAGAGGATTGTTTGACTTCCTGGGGAACAGCAACCAGGGAGAATCTGATTGAATATTGTAATTAATGGTGGCCACTGTAAATACACTCCACAGATCTAGGTGGGTATACTTTGAGATGTGTGGTAGAGTAATACACTACATGTAATATATAACATGTATATTTTAAATAATATATTGCCTATTACATAATGTATATTACACAATACATAATATCACATATGCATTATATTTATACCCTTCAGATTCATTTGTTTTTACCCTTGAAAAGGATAATCAGGGAAAGAAATCGAAACGCTGCTGTATAGGGCAGACTTGTTCTAAACATTAGCCTGAGAATAAAAGTGATTTGGATCTAATGATTAGCCCTTGCTGAAAGGAGGGAAGGTGGAGTAAACAACCCTAATGGTGGCTTTGATCAGGTGGCAGAATGGGTGCAGGTGGCAGAACTGGAACGAAAAGGAACATATTCAGACAGAGAGCAGGAGGTTTTAGTCCAGTGGCAGGAAAAGGAAAAAGGCATTTGAGATGATGGTAAAGACTCAGGATGCAGACTGGAAAGATATTGACATCATGATAGAGATGTTGTTCGACAGTACTGAGAGATGTTTGTGAAAACTGGTAAACGTTTGTTGAAGAACAGATATTTATGAAGAGTACACAGGGAACATTAGATCAAAATTGTCCCTTGGTCAATCCAGGGTGGGATCCTAATATCATTATATCAAGGGACAGGCTGAATTGGTATCGACAGTGCATTTTATACAGGGTTAGACACGCTATGCCTAAAGCTATAAATATGCCAAAACTTTTTGAGATTAAACAGGATTGTAAGGAATCTCCCACTGAGTTTTTAAACTGTCTTAAACAGACAGCTCAGAAAAATATCAATATAGATCCTGACTTGGAGAACAGAGAAATAAAATTCTTAGTTGACCAGGAGCTCATTATTCTGCATTAAACACTATGCAGGGAAAATTAAGTAATGATTCTGTAACAGTTACAGGTGCCACAGGAATTGTGAAACACAGCCTTCCTTTAACCTGGTGCTTAGAACATTTATATGTAGACTCATGTACTTATTGATCTGTATGCCATGTGTCTTATCTTGTGTACAACGAATGATTGAAAAAAGCTTTAATGGTGTAATGGCTGTGCAATTACATGCTGCTATGGCTATGCAATTATTAAACAAAGACGGGGAGATGTGGCAGTATTGTGACATCAGGCCTGTGAGAAACTGCAGGAGTCGACAAGCACTGGTATGCTATGAGATACATCAAGGACAGAGGGACTGATACAAGATTGATACATCAAGGACAGAGGGACAGCTTACGATAGACAAAAAATGTGTTTATGGCAGTAACTTTGGTGGGAACACAAAATGCATTGCTTATGTAATTACTAACTTAGCTAATAAGTAAATGCTTGAGCAAGCATCATAGCGAGTATAAATGCAAACCTGAGTTTGTAATAAATGTCTCTTCACATCTTAAAGACAGTCTGTGCTTCATTCGCTAAACCCCTTTACCTGTTTCCCAAATCATGTTTTAGACTGTATTTACCATTGTAAAAACAAAGCTTTCCACCCTTATTTTTTGTCATGTATTGTAATTAGAATTAATAGAGATATTGAAGCCTGCCCTAGCTAAACTGGAAGATGATGGGTTTTTCTGGTGTAGGTAACCATACACACACCTTTTTACTATAAAGTGAGTGACCGCGGTTTGTTCTTTTTAATTTCGCCCTGATCGCCTCGGGGTCCCGGCAGGGCGGCAAGAACGCGAATGACGATGCAGAGCGGGCCAATCAGATCGCGCGAGAAAGGTTGATGGGCGGAGCGCCGGGGAAACGGGGCGGGGCGATAGGCGGAGAGAATGGAAATTGAGGTGCGTAGCCAGCCAATCAAGTTGCCGAGAGGGAACAGAAGGGGCAGGCCGCATGGGCGCGAGGGCTTCCTAATGCGCATGCCCAAATTGCGCAGTCCTCAGTCCGGTCCGCCCCCGAGGTGGACTCGTGGGGGCGGAGCGGGAGAAGGAGCATCCAATAGGAGGACAGCGCGGTGGGGTGGAAAACAGCCAATCAGAGCGCGATGAATCAATCTACTTTTAATAGCTACATCCTTGGCAAGAGTGTCCGTGGTGTCTCTGGGGGGTACGGGGAATTAACGGGACGGCGGTCGGGGCGAGGGACTGGAGGCAGCCGACTCAGGGCAGCCCTTTGTGAGGTCCCCGGAGCCGGCAGAAGAGCAGAGGGGAAGGAGGCGAGAGCCGGGAACCTCCCGCTGGGAGGTTCGCTGTGCAGGTCTCCAGGGCACGGCGGGTGTCGGTGCCCGCGGAGCCCGGTGGGATGGTGGGAGAGAGCGAGGGGGACGGAGCGGCGAAATAGGCGGCAGGTCAGTGCGGGCGTGGTGAGGGTGACTGTGACCATGACATCGAAACAGGGAGAATGGCATGGACCAGTGCAGTGAGGAGTGTTTAGTTACGTTTTCCCCTTGCCCTTATGGCTGCGCTCACGAAGCTTGTGAGAGGCATGTAACTCTTGGGGCAGGTGGGCTTAAGGTTTGTGGTCTGGAGCTGAGTCTCTACTGCAGTGCCCGTTCCCAGTGTTGCAGTCTCTCCGGGACCGGCGCATCCCCTTTTGCCAGGGAGATGTTTAAAACCAGAACTAAGGTGCGGTTGCAGGCTCGGTGACATGGTGAGCAGGGTGCCGCTTTGGCAGAAGCTCAGGGCGAGGCCCAGCGGGTTCTGTGTCTGTATGTGTGACTGAGTGTGTCCACTCACAGCAGGCTCAGGGTCCTTCCCAGCCTGAGTGCCCTCCCCGTGGAGAGGACCCCCGTGGAACCGTGGCACCCCAGTGCTCAGCTTCCCCTTTCCAGACAACGCAGCACAAGAGAAAGAAAAAGAAAACATGCACACAAAAAGACAGCACAAGAACTCATGCCCAATACACACATCGCTTCACGCTTTGGGTGGGAAGGCGATGGGCGGAGAGAATGCCGATTTGGATGCAGAGTGGGCTGATCATGTGCTTGTTCCTGCAACCAAATTTTAGGAGGGTACTCTGCATAGTTTGAATATCATAGTGTGGGGCAGGGGAAAGGGAGTAGCTCTGGGTCTCCTCTCACCCTTCCTCCTCATGGGAATTAAACATGAGAGCTAAGTGCTTGCTTTTCTGAAGCTATTATTGGCAACCAATGCAAAATGTCCCTTTTCATGACAAGCAGATGACCTGCTAAGTACAAGCTATAAAAATTCAGGTCATGTTTTCTGTTTCATTAATATGCTGCCTGACAAAGCCTTTGCCTGCTGGGCCTCTCTGCTGGGGAATTGGAGTTAGAGAACCCTTAAGGATTTCTCACTGTCATTATGAGAAAGAAAGGCAAACAGGCTTCTAAAGGAAAGAAGGCTCCTAAAAGACAGGCTGCCTTTGTGTCTTGATCTCACAAGCAACCACAGGAGGAGAGAAGTAATGCCATTTACACACACAGTCCCAGTAGTGTGGGGTTCGAATGCTTTTATGTTTCACTAATAGATGGGCCTGACTGTCTCAGAAGTCAATAGAAAGATTTTCCTTGATTGCAACAGGCAGTGGACCAAAAATGTCATTCAGCCACAAAAATGTTTGTAAAGTTAGTAAGGAGGAGGAGAAGAGCAATATGAATCAGAAAGTGAATCCAGGGGAGAGTCTCTCTGAAATGCTTTTCTACAAAAACCATAGAATCAGTTAGGTTGGAAAAGGCTTTTAAGATCATTGAGTCAAACCGTTAACCTAACACTGCCAAGTCCATCACTAAACCATGTTCCTAAGAACCTCTTCTATGCATCTTTTAAATGGTGACTCAACCATCTCCCTGGGCAGCCTGTTCCAGTGCCTGACAACCCCTTCGGTGAAGAAATTTTTCCTAATATCCAAAATAAACCTCCCCTGGCACAACTTGAGGCCATTTCATCTCATCCTATCACTTGTTACTTGGGAGAAGGGACTGACCCCCACCTCACTGGAACCTCCTTTTCAGTTCTTGTAAAGACCAATAAGGTCTCACCTCAATCTCCTCTTTTTCATGGCTAAAAAGCCCTATTTCCCTCAGCTGCATCTCGTAAGTCTTGTGCTCTAGACCCTTCACCAGCTGTGTTGGCTACTGTAGTCTTTGGACCAGTAGCATCAAGAATTTACTGGAGATGATTGTTCTTTCTACATAAAACTGTCTGTCAGAAATCAGAGAATTGTCTCCCTGCAGGGGACATCCAAGCTGGGTTCAGAGGGTGCATATTACTTGTAGGTGTAAATACAGGACTTTCCCATAAAGAATGCAGGGAGGATGGACCTTCATTCATATGCTTGGCTAAGGCTAGATTAATCTAAAACCAGATTCTGGATTCAAAGTCTTTTCTCTGTGTAGGGCGGTTTGGGTTTGAAGGAATTTAAAGAACTTTTGCTTTTGGCAATGTTGAGTAGGATGCACCCTGCATTCTTAACTGCATTCTCTGGGCTTGCAGGGTGTTACTGATGTGCTTGCAGGGAAGCTGTACTGCCCTGCCCAGGGCTGAGGTTTGGCTTCCCAGCTCCAGATCAGCTCCCATTCCTCTCACCTGTCCTGCTTCCCTGGCTACAAGCTGATGAAGTGAACTTCACATGGAGATCGTGGAGGCTGAGATGCAACAGAGAGATCTGAGATGTAACCTGACGGGTCAGTGCCATTCAGAGGGATATAAATATTTCCTGGAGCCAACAGGTATTTCCAGGTTTGGCATTCAGGTGTCCCGCTGAACCACTTTTTGCCAGAGGTGGGTTTTAAGGACCAGGCTGCTTCATGCCCTCCTCTGTGTTGTTCATTGCCATGTACCTTGTTCTCTCCAGTGCTCTTGCCCAGAATGCCAATGTTTTGGAGCAGCACCATCAGCCTCGTTCCAGGGATACTCAGCCTGTAATGAATGCATTGATTCATAGCTTATTTTAAAGCCAGAAGGAATGGCTATGCTCATCTGCTCTGACCTCGAGCATGCAGTGGGCACAGGAGTATTTATAGCTCTGTTTACAGTATTCTGCTCTGAATACAAGCCAAGAAGGCCAAGCAAAGAGCAGGGTCCCTGCCCCAGTGTAGGTTTGACAGTCACTACAAGCTCAACTGCTTTATTAAGGTATTGCCCTCAGTAAATGACAGGGCAGACTAACCCCGACAATTCCAGAGAGTTACCCGTGCATGGGACTTGCTGCGCATACATCTGTGGCCTGTTTGCAGCAGAAGCTGGGTCTAAATATCTCATAGGGATGTGCTGGAAAAAAGCAGGAAAGAGCCACCACCAACTGCAGCTGTTACAGCTCTTGCAGTGTAATATTTCTCAATGTGTGTCCCCTGCTTTGTATTTGGAGTTGCAGACGAAGACACAGCATGCTCCGGAGTGCCATGGTGCTGCATCTCAGATGTGGTGCTTGAACTGATCTCCCCAAAGCTCAAGCACTCCAAGAAGTTAAGCTCTCTTCTTTGTGTGGGACTAAGATCATTAAAACTGAAGCAATGCTAAAAGTTACCTTGCTTCGTACTTGCCATGTTCTGTTTTCCATCTTGCAACATGCAGCCAGTGTCCAGGTCACTTGTCTTTCTCCAGCGCTTGATTCTGTTTCCTTAGCTCTTGACGTGTGGTGAGTGCCCAACCAGAAACCTGAGCATTAACTAGATAAATTAGCTAGGTAGATTAGCTGGTTTTTCTTCCTGTTGGACGTCAGTTCTTTGCAGGTTGGTGCCCCGCAACTACTTTTGGACTGTCAATACAACGAAGAAGCCCATGTCATTCTCTTTCCAGTGAAATGACAATTACAATATTTCTTAGAATAAGATTTTCACAGCTAGATTTTGTTAGTATGCTGACTGACATGTGTCCTTTCGGGTTCAAATTCCCCTAAGAGCCTGCCTTTTTCACCAGACTGTATTTGTGAGTGAACATGTAACTGACTGTAACATTGTGCATCACTCAGATGAAATCCCTAAGAGGGAAAGTAATTGCCTTTTTACATGCAGAAATGGCAAAATCAGCTGGAGCTAATGCTTTGATAGTTAAGAGAATCAGTTATTAATATTTCTACATGGAGGCAGCACAGCCACTGAGGCCTTTGCAACTGTGAATCTCACAGTCTTGCTCTTGGGCAAAGTATATGCAGTCGTCTCTAATCTGTTTCATCTCTCCACAAGCAGCTCACCCAGCAGTGTGAACAAAGTGCCTGGAAATGTCGTCATTTGGCTTCATCTGGCGCTATCTCCCCTTCTGTCTGGGTCATTGATTTCCTCATCTCCTCTGCCTTAAAACTCACATCATACATTAATTTGTGGCTCTCCAGTTCTGAGGCAGCTGCACTGTGCCTTCCCTGCTCAATACCAGCAGCTTTCAGCCTCTAAAGTGTCCTTTACTACTGCTCATATGAAGACCTCCCGAATGTGTGTCGAGTGGCCTCCCTGCCTGCTACATAACAGCATGTGCTCTGCCAGCTTTTGTTTCATCACAAGAGAGCTTGGAGCTGTTCTGCTTTCGGAAATTGGGTAAGATTCGGTCTCCTTCCTTCAATGACTCAGTGTGCTGGAGAAATGACTCCTGCTTTGTACACGAGCAGCTACTGCAGAGCTCTGAGAGCTGTGCCAGCCTCTGTGAGCCAGCAGCTCCCCACCCGAGAGCCCCTCAGCCAGCAAGGAGCTGGGGCTGCTCCACACTCTGGTCTTATGATTGCTAAATATAGACTCCATTGATAAATAACACAAATGCATGAAGGGTGCAAGAGCCAACAGTTGTTGCAGAGTCATCTTTGCTAATACAGTCTTTGCCTCTGTCCTTTTGCCCGTGTCCCTGTGGCCTTTCAAACACCATCCTTTGCATTTTGAGTAAATATCTCCGTGCACCAAATTCATACTCAGTTCTCATTGCAAGATAGTCCAGGATTGGGCCTTCAATGTGCAATTCAGGCTGGATGAATGATTCTGTAAGAGATAAAGTCTTGTCTGGCTATTTAGTGATGCTGTGGTTGCTCTCTGCTTGCTCTGGTCAGAGTTTATTCCCTGTCCTGGTCTGTTGCTATCATTTAATAGCCAGGTACCAGGTATCAGACTTGTTCACTGAGCTGAAGCCAACTCAGGCAGCTGAGCCACAGGCTTTTGCCTACTGTAGGTTTGTTTGCACAGCTATTCCCAAGGATCTGGCCAGCAGAAACTCAGTTTTCTTGCATTTTATTAATAGTAATAAAGTCCCATTTTTCCTCAACACATGTAAGCTGAGTGCATCTGACATGGAAATAAGTGCAAGGGAGTGAGGCCTCAAAAGGGAAGCCCTTACTCCTAAATTAATAATGGGAATAATTCCATCCAAAGGAAGTGTCCGATAAAATGAGTCTATTTCCTTAGGGAAGTGTGTTCTTATATAAAGCTTTACTGATCCTTGTCTTTGTAGAAATCAAATTGGAAGTCTCTTTGTTTCACAGCCAAATTCTTCATTCTAGGCCTGGAATATGTCCGGGAACATATTTCTAGAGAAACCCGTTATAAATAACCTGGAGGGGAGAAGTATTCAATGTATCCTTCATAAAACAAAGAGTGGCAGGCTGCAATAGTGTATGGAAAAGGCCTGGTCTCTTGCACTGGAAGTGGGGAAAAAAAAAAAATCTTGATCTTGAGGCTGATGTTCGAAGTGTCTGCTCAGGGTGAGTCACATGAAAGGCAAATTGAGATAAGAGCAAAGACTCCTGAAAGAAAGCTGGTGATTTTAATCTCTTTATCTCTGCTTTCAGGGTCTTTGCTGTAGAAATAAAAGTGCTGCCCTTCCCTGTAATGTTTCCTTGTTAAAAAGTGCAGCACCACCAACTCCCCTGAGCTTTCTGTCTATGCCCTTGCTGTATGTTTTCGATGTACAAGCCTCTTAGGAGTTTTTTTTCTTTGTGACCTGTTTACAGAGGGTGCTGCTTGGTCAGCCTGTTCTAGTCCTCTTGCAGCTTTTACAGCCATATCAAATCCCGCCTTCAGACATGCTGGCTCTTATGTAGTCACACATGAATTTTTATTTGGTTTATGTAGTTCCCTGTGAATATCACTAGATGTCCTCTACTGCTAAGTAGCGTTATCGTAGCCTGTGCCAAGCACCACGAAGAAATTCAGTTAAATTAATCTCAGCTGCTTAAACTGTCTTTTTTTATAGCTTCATTGTTCCTAGTCCATAGATGTACAGCAATATTCCTCATCCATAGCGTGTAGGAGCAATCACTACCTCTGACAGCAGTGACTACAGTGACAGCAAAGCTACTGTATTGGTGCCATGCGGATTTGGAGACATCTGGCACATCATAGGAGCACCTCAACTTTTTCCTTTGCCGCTCATTTAAGCTGAGCTGGCAGGCAGGGCTCAGGCTTTGGTCTCCTTGTCCAAATTCTTTTATAAATTCAACACCAAAGTTCAAGCCTGTGGGGCTCCACTCTAGTGAGATCTGGTCTGGTGCAGGATGGCGCATGCATCTCTGCAGGGTGCAGCGAGGTATAGCTCCTTGCTCCAGCACAACCCAGCTGGCCTCTAGGCAGTGATGCCAGCAGCACCTTGGGTTAGCTCATGGGAAGGCCACCATGTGCCCTCAGACCCCGTATCCACCTCTGCCTTCTCCACTGTGACCTCTTATCCCTGACTGTGTGCCACCAGCAGGAACCTCTGCAGATATCTGCAGAGAAAACATTACTTTTTTTTGTGTGCAAAGCATCCCTGCCTTGCTGCCATGCTGTGCAAGGCCCTGCGCTTGCAGTCACTTGCTGCAGATGTCAGATTGCATGCAGTGTGCAAGGGACATGCAAGGGATGCATTTCCAGCCAGCCCAAAGGGCAGCTGACAGCAAAACAAGCCCAGAGGCTCACTCTGTGTTAACCTGCTCAGCTTTAATAGAGGACAATAAACAGCCACATTCATCTAGCCCTAATAGTGAAATATTATGCTATACAAATAATGTGTCCTCTTATTTAGAGACAGTTCACCTGAAGTATCGTCTGACCTGAGCGGTTAAGAGACCGTATGGTCACTTTAATCTAGTAAGTGAAGATGAAACACACTGGAAATGTCGTGTGCTTAAAGCTGTGTAGAGGGAAGCGCGGGCTGAAATCTTAAGGCACTTTTTTCTTTCAGCTTTGTATTAAGTTCCACACACAGTTTGAAGCATTGCCCATCCTGCACTCACATCCCCCTGGGGAAGGCTGCTAAAATGGGGGGGCTCTTCATGCCATTGCCTCTGCTGTCAAACTGAACGTGAAGTTTTGTTTAAGGGTTCCTCAGGGTGACTCAGCAGGATACAAAAATGCACTTCAATTGGAGCTGTATTGTGTAAGCACTCGACCACAGTAGCAATTTCCCTTTAGCAATGTTGTTAACTAATACACACTACAAGAAATTTAATGCTGCTCCAGATACTGGCTGGAATTGAAAGAGGAGTTTCTGGCTTTCCTCCTTACATAATTTTAGTATTTCTTACGGTCAGGAAGGCTACTGAGAACAGAGGAATACTCCAGAGACCCAATGTGCAGGAGCAGGCCACAGGCTTTTCCTCTCAAATGTTACTGACTTTGGTATTAAATGCATCAAAGATTTTCAGGCTTGCATGTCTGAATACTGGCCTTGGTTCGGAACTGCAGCTACCTCCACAGAAGCAGAAACATGCCAGCTCTGATGGGTTATCTGTTTAAGATGCCTAAGTACAAAGCTGGATGCTCAAATTTTAAGATCTAAGCCTGAACCCTTTGGTCTACTCGTCCCAGGACTGCTGTGTCCCCAGAATTTAGTGACCTTCGATGGTGTAAAAACGACCTGCTGTGTTTTGATACTCACTAATGGGTACCACTCATCAGCAGCTTTGCCAGTGTTGCTCTCGCTTGTGGCAAGAGGTGCCGATAGCAAAAATACAGATTCCTCATAGCCAGCCACTTCCATCGCTGCACTGCGCATGTCAATGCTGACAAAGTGCCCTCGGCAAACTGAGGAAATTGTTTTGTCCTGGAACATTTGCAGCCAACGGAGAAGACAAGCTTTGTACCACGTTAATGTACAAGCCTCTGACTCCAGTTGACAAAAGTGTGTCTTACAAACCCAGATGTTGATTGATATGAACAAAATGCCTCTGTCCCGCTGTTCGATCGGGAAAGCCTGGAAGCCTGAGGGGTTCTCCTGGACATGCCTCCTGTGTCTTGAGGTGGGGTGAGATTAGTGAAGAATTTTCAGGGTGAGCTGGCATAGGTGCTATGGCAAGGTGTGCTGTAGGTTTGCTCCCTCTCACCTCCTCCATGCCACTGGACATTAGTCCAGCGATGAGCAGATTTTGAGGCAGAGACTCATTTATGTTTTTTGTAAAAAGGCAGCGTGTTCCTCTCTGCCTCTAACTTACATGGGAAAGATGGCGTGGTGGCTCGCTCTCTTTTTCATACAGGCCACAGCACAGTGCCAGACTGCCTCAGGTAGATGTTTTCAGGAAGTACTGGCATGTACATAATGCTAATTTGGCACAGGGGGGACCTGGGGCTGTTCACTTGTCTGTGAGAACCAGTTCAAGTCACATCGGCATGGAGCTGGGCCCTGACCCAGCAAGGTAAGTTAGCAGGTGCCTAAGTGTAGTCCCCTGAAATGCTCTGGGTGCTTGGCACATGCCTGAGCACCCTGCAGAATTGTGCCCAAGATGCTCCCATGGTAGGACACCAGGCAACACCAGGCTGACCAGTCTTTACTGACATGGATTATCCTCTCATAGCCATTGCCTACAGCCTGTGTGAGGGCAGGGGGTGTAATTAAATGAATGTATGTGCAGAAGCCTGACTTCTGCTCATGTCAGCTGTAAAGGGAAGGTACAAGGTGTTTGCAGGTGAGATGTGAAGCACTGCTTTGGTAGTCTCCCATTGCCAAGGCCACAAAGGAGAGGTAGGAAAAGTAACCACTGTCTCTGTGTTCCCTGGCACATGTTACTGTGATAAGAGTAGATCAGGCTACCTTGTATTTAGTATGAGCATATGTATGTGTGTAAGTGTGCATATAGTAGCTGCTTCTTGATGGCACAGTGTGTGCCGTATTAACGTGGCATGAACCCCGTCTGTAGAGCATAATCCCGTGCCCTCGGGTTGCTGCCCTGCCCATCAAGCAGCGCCCGCAGAGACGCGGTTGTTTGCTCTCCTCCTCCTTCGCAGCCGCTCGCACGGAGCCCCGCGGCCCGCAGGCTCGGTCCGCTCCCGCTCAGCCACCACTCTCCCGGGGTGCCGGGCGGGGAGAGGCGCGGGACCGGCCACCCCGCCGCTTGGGCGGCTTAAGGTGCCGCCGCCGCGGTCCACCTTAACGCGGCGGTGGCTGCGGCGGCTGCGGCGGCGGACGGGCCCATTGCCGCGCCGGGGGTCGGCGGGCTCCGGGTTCCCCGGGCGCCGCTCCGCCGTCCCGCGCCCGCCGGAGAGCGGCACAAAGATGAGTTAAAAGTGAGAAATACGTCGCCGTCACCGAGCCGCGGGTGATGGCGGGTCTCGGCTGCAGCCGAGAAACCCCCGCCGGCGGCACCCGACCCGGCCCCCGCTGGCGGGGCCGGGCTATTTATAGCAGCCGCCGCGGCGATATAAGGGATGGCCGGGTGCGGGCTCCCCTGCCGTGGCCGCCGGGGCGGGAGCGGGCGGGGTTGGGGCCGGCGGCGCTACCCGGCCGCGGGCGCCTCTCGGCGGGCATGGGCTGGCGCTGAGGGCGCGGCTTCGGCCGCCGGGGTGAGCGGGGCTGCGGGGAGAGGGGTTGGAGGGCTCGAGGCTGGGTGGTGCTTCCACCAGGGGAAAAAACAAAACACAAGCAATAAAAATCGCAGTTTCTTTCGCTTCTCCCCCCAGGAAGAGAGGGGGTGCGGGATGGCTCCGCGAGGAGTTACGGCGCTCCACGCGTGAAAAGCCCGGGGGAGGGGTGGGATCACCGTGACACCCCGCAGTAACGGTGGCGGGGCTTTGCCCTCTCTCCTGTCTTCCCCTAGTAATTCTGCTGAAATGCCGTGCCCCGCTCGGGCATGAGCGCACCCCGCCAGCAGGAGCGCTCCCCGGGCACCGCCGCTTTCCCTGCCCGCAGCTCCGTGTCGGGAAGAAAAAAGGGCTGTCGCCGACCGTCGCCGCCGAGCCGCAGCTCTCAGCAACGCCAGACGCCGGGCTTGGGACAGGACGGTACGGTGGCTTCGTGGCGCGGGTCTCGGTGGGCTCTCGGTGTCCGGGGCGGGGGGGTCTGTCCTTGCCTGACGAACACTTGAAAACGGACCGTGTAATGCAATGGTTGGACCGCTGTGGGTCTCTGGTCTTCATCTGGGGGTGTAGGGGAGAGGAAGGGGTCACTCTGAGTTACATTGTGTAATGAAAGATATTTAGAAGTGGAGGGTTTGTTGGATTTTTGTTGTATTGGGGGTTCCCCCCCACCGCCCCAGCAGATTCAGAGCCGTGCTTGTCTTTCACTCTCCTACCCCTTTCGAGTTCTATTCTGCGTGTCACAAGTTTTGTTATCGTGCATTTAAAGCTGCCCTTGGACTACTAAATGCTTTGTGAAAGCTTTCAAATTCATGTGTTTGAGTTATTTGCTAGATTTCTACAAGAAAGATATAGATGCTATCTTTAATTCTAAAGAAAGAAGGAGAGGTACTTTTTTTCTGCTCTTACATTTTCTCTGCTTAAGAAAATGAACTGAACGACAGCTCAAGGGCAAGGAATTTTCAGCTCTTGTGCTTGGGATTGCTGAGGATTAGAAAGAAAACTTGGAACTTTTTTCTTTTTTTTTTTTCTAAACGGTTCAAGAGCCCTAGAAACAGTGTTTAGAAAACCCTGCTTCCCAGGCAGAGAAAGCAAGATAAAGCCATGCTGGCTGCAAGTTGAGGAGCAAGTTAAGTGTTAGACTTCGGGTGGACCAGTCTCAGCACCCTATACTTGACTGCTCTAGTAACTTTCCCTGTCGAGCTGATGACTTTATCCAACAAATCGGGACTTTACACTGTGGCGGTCTGGGGTAGAGGCTGGTGTTTTATTAGAAGAGCAAAGTGCACAGCGGAGTCCTGACACCCATGTGAGGCTTTCCCTCAGCACAGGTAATTGCGGCACTTATGCACACATCAGCTGGTACTTTTCTACATGAGTTGCCTGATGTTATGGAAGTGTGAAAATCTAAGCCACCAATTCCTTAAGTTATCTAAGTTCAGATTTTTGTGACAGGCTTAGAGGAATGGTATTGATTGGAAATGTTCTATTTATGTCTTACCTGGAAGCTGTTGTTTGTATGATAGTTGGTACTGAGAAAAAGCGCACCAACTTTATAGTCATACTTGGATATAGATGTGGTTTCTGAATTTTCACTATGAAATTACCTAGTTAGCTCAGGCCATTTCTGCACAAGAAAGGTGCATTTCAAAGGCCTAAGGCTGCACGGGTCAGCTCTCATTATTTTTCGTTATGAAAGGTGCTTGTCTGTTGCTCTGAATCTTTTAGGGTCATTCCAAAAATTTGGTGTATTAATTTAGAAAAAAATAGGAGAATATAAGATAGAGAACAAGGGTGTGGCAGGGAAATTATGAAGCAATAGCTTGAAAAAGAAAAACTTTGATAGTATAGCTTTAGACTGCCTAATAGAGATAAGATTTCTTTCTGTGTACTTGAGCCTAAAAATACAATACTGACAGCATCTCTTCAAAAATAATAGAGCATATAGAAAAATAGGTATTCTACGTGTTATAGTTCTGCATCACTTCTTTTTTTGCTTTCTTTGATATTACTTCTCCATTTCAGGAGATAACCCACATGATAAGAGTGCATAGCCCAGATTGCAGGGGGCCAAGCACCCCACTTGCGTGACTCCTGAATCAGAGCAGCTGCACCAGGGTCAGAGCTGGCCCAACCTCTGTTTTCAGATATGATTTGAAAGGCAGTTTCAGTTTATTGAAGTTTTTGGTGGGTGTTTTCACAAACTCAAGAGTTTTTGCAGGGGAACTAAGAATTACAGAAACAAAGCTTGCCTTCTTCATGGGGATTTTTTGGTATATTTTAGGTTGGGTGTTTTTTTTCTTAAACTGAGACTGAGGCTAACAAAAAGGAGGAATGAAACTGTATCATCTGGCAATTAGAAAGTATTTCTTTCTTCTCCCCATACACTTTTTGGTGCTCGGGGAGACCTGCTGGCATTTGGGGACTGGAAGGAGGAAGACAAGTCCTGTAAATGGGCTGGTGTTGTCATTGGCAAAGTAGTACATGAGGGCAACGTAAGGACAAGTGAATATAGGACAAATGAATGTGATGAATCATTATTGTTGACATCGTGCTGTGGTTCCTTAGTGCTCCTCTTTAACTGCGGGCAGAAACGGTGTCCTGTGCCCAAGACCCGCATGACCCTTTAGCTTCCACCGCATGTTGTTACATTGTTGAGACCATCAGGACAGAAACTCTTCTCCTTTCTGCTCTTAATTCTAGAGAGCTCCTTGAGGAAAGCTGTTTGGCTTCGCTCATTTCTGCCCTTTCCATTTAATCTTCCCACTTTCAGTGTGAAATTTCTTTGTGGCTGAATTCAAGCCAAGAGTTTCTACCTACCTGGCCCTGCTGCTGAACTGGGCATCCCTGCTCACCTGCTGGGTACAGGGGAGTCAAGTCACTAGGATGACTTAGTCTGCCCTATGGAAGTTTTAGGCTCCAGACTTCGACTGGACCAGTCTGTAGTTGGTTTTTCCTGGTTTGTTTGCTTTATACTGCTTCTGTGATGCTGTCACTCCTGGTCGCTCCTCGCTCCAAAGTTGCTCAGCCTCCGAAGCCTGTGCAGGGGCTGTGGTGCGGCGTGATGTCCCTGCACACAGGACTTGCCCTTGCCTCAGCATTGCAACTTCTCCTTGTCTGTGCATCCCTTTACCTCTCTTACCTGCGGGGGTGGGAGGGATTACACCTCAGCATGGTGCAAGCCTTTGACACAGAGGACACTCCACGTTCTGGAGATTGAGAATATTGACTTGAAACCACAAGAATGAAGAGGCAGAAGAGACTGGTGTTTGCATAAGTTTTCACTGTCATAAATCAGTAGATCAGGGTTGAGGGGAAAGATTCAATATGGAAAATATGGCATTTATTTTCAGGCTTCCAAGACAGTACTATAGACAGGTCTGAGGAAGAGGAGTGGTGTTAAAAGATATGGAACTATGCCTTGAAAGTGACCTTTCAAAGATTAATGATTTTTTTCTTGGTGCCTGAAGCACCCAAGTTTAATGAAGCATAAAGTAGAAGGGGTTGGGAGGGGTTTATTGAAGTGAAAACAGAATGAGCGTGGGACTGGCAGATGGGAGGAACATTAGCCCACTCCTTGGTGGAGTTACTGCTTCTTTCTCTGTTGTTGCCTACAGAGGGACTTGCCAGAAGATAGGCAGTGGGGAGGGGAGTGTAGCCTTCCTGTTCTGCTTCAGTGTCACTGGCTCTGTTTTTCCTCATGGGGGGAAATGAAGGTCCAGTGCTCCAGTGGGTCACATCCTGAATGTTTGTATCCAATGTAAATCTAGAGCAAGCCTATCAACTTCAATAACATCTGCAATAAGCCATGACTGTCTGTTTCTGAACAGGGAGGAGAAATGAACAGCTGTGACTTCAGATGTTGAATTTCTTGGCATACTTATTTTTTTGAGATTTATGACTCTTGTTCTCTGAGAATGTAGAGGAGCAATTGCTGATGCATGCATGCATGGATATGTGAGAAAATGTCAGCAGAGGAGTAATATGTATGGAAATCTTGCATAGAGATATGGCAAACTGGCCACCTGTTCTTAGATAATGAAATAATTATAGAAAAATATGTCTCCTGAAATAATGCTTGAGGGATGAGGTAGGGGCAGGATTGGGGGAGGTTAACAATAGTTTTAAGTACTTTGCAGTACTTCAGGTGCTTATGGTACTTATTACTCACTGTCCTGCTAATTTTACTGCCTCAGACAATACTTTTTCAGTAAGTGGAGGTTAGTGCTGCACAGAAATATCAGTTTAATCAGAGAGCAGTCCAGTGGCTGAAGAGATGGGAAACCTGGCTCCAGGTACCTTCTCTATCACAGGCTGCCTTTGGCAGAGCAGACTAACGTCATCAACTCTTAACCCACAACTGAATCTGCCTCTCATTGAGCCCACTTTTCTTCTTTCTAAAATGGCATAGTAGAAGTTTCTTCTTTGTTGAGTGTGTTGGGAACATAAATACAGCAAATGCCAAGATACTTCAGAAGGCATCTAAGTATTCGAGATGCTGTGGGATTAGATTCCCCTTCTTGTTGCTTCTCTTCTGACCACAATTGACCAGCAGAATTGGTCAATGATTTTACAAATGAGGTTTTTTTATTAATTTTTTACTAAATCCTGTTTGCCTCTGAGAATTTGCTGTTGGTGGACTTGAAATTAAAAACTTGAACTACTTTCTTGTACTTTCTTCTACTACTACTAGAAAGGAAGTTAAAAAAAGTGTGCCAACTCCCCTCTTCCTTCTCCCAGGTAACAGAACACCTACTTGCCTGCCAGCTCTTCTCTTTCTAAAGATCTGCTTCTGGAAAGAATATTGCACCAAATATGTAACTTTATGCAGTGTGGTAAAATGAGTTATTCTTTCTTTATCCCTCTCAGCCCCCTCCACTGTCTAAGCCTTCTTAACTGCTGCAGATTCTACATAGTTTCACACCAAGTCTCTCTTTTGAATGTGTAACAGTTGTCATTGCCGGGTTAACTCGCTAAACCTACCTGCAGCAAACACTTCATTTCATGGAGGGGAAAAATCTATGTATTTTCTCAAGTGCGGAGGAAATGCCCCAAAATGGTTTGCTGATCTCTGCTCTGCTCGGTCTCCCAGACAACTCCCAGCTGCATCTGCCTAGTTCTCAGTCTAGAGATAAGTGTCACTGAGGACTTCCTGGGCACTATTTTATTTCTCAATGGTGACTTGTAATGATCAAACATGGTAGGCCAGACCACACTACTGGTTTATGTAGTGACTGGTGTTAGTTCACAGAAGACCAAACAGCTACTCCAAGTTTCCATCATCTCCAGTGAAAGTGAGTACAACTGCATCAGCTCGCAGCCAGTTTGCAATAAACCTGCTCCCTGGGCTTGGGTTGACCTCACTGAGTGTCTCCTGAGGTCAGGTCTGTTACTCTTCTTTGTGAAAATAAGTCTTGGTGTGCTTTCTGTTTTACCGGAGTGTAAATAAAGTAAGAAGGTCTTTCACTTACAGGCTCACTCATCGGCATATATTAGTAATGCTCATCAGCTTTTGACTGGAACTTTGATGGCATAATTACTCTAAAAGGGTAACATATTCAAAACTACCTGTGTGACTTTGGGAGTTGGATTCCTAAGAGTCTTAGTCATTATTTTAAACAGGAACCAGCTTTTTAAGCCACACATACTCCTGGAAGTTTTAAGAAAAGGCTTCTGTTATCATGTCTTTAAAATGACAGTTTCTGGGATGAGAGTGGCAGCTCTGCCACTCATTTCAGACATTTAATAAGGAGGTTGAGAAAAGTATTAGAAAAATACTGTGGAAAATAGATTCTTGTCGATAATCTTACTGGAGAGGTCCAAGATGTGAAAATGTCTATTCTTCAGTAACCTGACAGCAGGATGTATGTGAACATGTATTTTCAGCTATGTCTTTAGGACAGAGAGGAGGATGACTGATGTCTTGGCCATTACTGTAGACAGAGCAAAACATACATTTCTCCAGACACCATCTGGTGCACTGAATTCAAACAACTTGTGACTGGAATATTTTGAGTCACCAGGGCAAACATGGTTATCAGAAGAAACAGATAAACTAAGAAAGGAGTCTTGCATACCTTAGTACTTACGTTTGTATAGGTAAGACTAATTTGCTATCAATCTTAGGTTTCTTTTTGAGCAGTGATGGATAATTCTTGGTACTTGTACAATTTTTAAAGCATTCCTGTAACACTTGTAATGCAAAATCTGTTTATTTTGTAACATACCTGCAAGATAGGGACCTACTATTTATCTCACTTGTACAGCTGGGGAACTGGAATATTCAGTAAAGCTAAACAGAGCACACAGGATCACGCAGGGAAGTCTGGAGCAGGACAGGCAGGAGGGTGCTGAAACCAGATATCAATTCCTGTGAAAACCATCAAGCTCTGGTCCATGTTCTTCCCATTAGTTTCCTTCTCAGTGCTTCTGAGGCAGCTTAGGGCATTTCTTTGGCTGGACAAGGTGGGATTTGGCCTTTCTAATGAAGAAAGCAAAGTGTGTTGATGGAGAGAGGAAGATAATGTATGTCAGAGGGAAGATGGAGAATAGGAAGCATCCCCCAGCTAGAGATGCCAACACCACTTCTTCAGCAAGCCTGTCGTCTCCAATGCTGACAAAGGCTGCTTCACAGCTATTGAAAATCCACTCCTCTGGGCAAATCCCTGCTTTTCCTGTGCCCAGAGCCAGCTCTGCTCTTTTTAATAAAGTTGATGTAAGTGGCTGGGCTGATGATGAAGCCTTCTGCCCAGCTGCTGGCTCCACATCTACTGCCACTACGCTGTATCTCTGTGCTGCCTGGGCTCCCTAGCAGAGTGGAGCTGCCTTCGCTCCATGCCAGCCTCATGAGGGGCACCAGTCTTTTGGGTCTGGGGGACAAAGCTGTCGCAGAGTTGGCAGGGGGAATTTTTTTTTGTTTGGTTGCATAGTAAACAGTAACAATATGAGTTTTATTGCTCAGTATGTATCCACATTTATAAGATGCTATATGTAAAAGGGAGAAAAAAATGAGTCATGGGGAGCTATGCTAATGTGAAGTATTTATGTCTACCTCTTGTGAGGCTGTAGGCAGCAGGAGCTGAGCAACACTCTTGTGAAGTGTCTGGAGGATTTACGGATCAAACTAAAGCCCACTGAAGTCAGCTATAAGTCGTGCTGTGCCACGTTCACGGCCTGTATGGTATACCTTGTGCTGGATACAGTGAAATACTCTTCATGAAAAACCTGGAAGTGCTCAATGCTGTCAGCTTTCCCTGGACTTGGTGCGGAGCTGCAACAGAGATGTCACCCTACCCGCAGTTACTGCTCCACTGCTGGAGAGTCACACCTGGGTGGTAGCTGGGAGGGATGTCCCTGTGCCTGTCAAGCTGTGCCTGCAGCTTCACGTGAGCTGGTACCTGCACCCTGAGTGGGAGCAGATGGAGCCTGGGCACCTCTCAACCTCTGCCTGCACCTCTACAAGAGCTGGATTCCCGAAGCTTGATCCTGAGTGTCTCTTCCAACCAAAATGATTCTATTATGATTCAGTGAAAGAGAAGTAAGTCAGGGTCTGCTGCAGTACAAGCTGCTAGAGCTCTTCTTTCAGAGCCTGCTAGGGACACAGGGATGCCAGGGTTTGGATGCTTTCGTCTGTGGCATGTCTTCACAGTAATTCAGTTGGCTTGCACTTAATTATGAAGAGCAAGTGTCAGTTTTTGTTAGAATTTTTTTAATTTAAACTTTCTTACTGAGATAGCATTCTGTTTAAGAGTGCCAGTGAATTCAGCTTTCCAAGTGTCTGCTTGCCACCATGGCTCAGCTCCAGTCACAGGTAGACAAAGGACAGGGACTGCGATTTCACTGCTGGGTGGGTCAAGAACAGAGGATGGAGACAACTCACAGTGAACAAACCCAGACAGTGTGGTGTGCCCAGAAATGCAAATTGGGTAACAACAAGGTGCTCTGCAGCTCCTCTGTTTTGCCCACTTAGTTGAGAGGAAGAGTTTTCAAAGTGAGCAGAAAATAATTATTAAAGTGAAGTCTTCGGGTTTAGTGGGCTTTTTGTTCTGTTTTGTTGTGGTTTGGGGTTGGTTTGTTTGTTTTTAAGAATTGGTCATATCAGTATGAAAATGAGTATGTTTAAGCTTTCTTCAATATATTTTTGAGGGGCACACTGGAAAACAGAAAAGGCTGTAATTGGATAAGGCTGGTTCTGGTTTGTGAAAACAAATACATGCTTGTCTTGAAAATGGAAGAAGAACTGAAAAGCTTTTGAATACAGATCTCTTATTTGCATTGCTGGAAGCACAAAGCCTAATGGTGAGTCTGAGATACAATAGCTGCAACAAAGACCCACCCAACCCAATTTAAAAGGATATTAATGGACACTGGTGCAGTGGGAAGCCCATCCATTTTTTTCTTGAACTGGTCTTCCCACTTAAAGGGCTACTAAAACATCTACTGTAGCACGTCTCCAGGCACCTGATCATCCAAAAAAAGCATTTAGAGGATTTTGTTCTCTAAGTTTGTGAGCCTGTGCTCTTTACCAGTTGGTTGTTGTGACATAGAAAGACTCCAAAAAGGTATGAACTGACAAAAAGTAACAAGATGCAGATGGAATTTAATCTTTCAGGCACATCGAGACACTGTTATCGTCTCTGTCATCTGTACTTAACATACCCAAATAGCTCTTGAGTGGTCTGCATAGACAGCTGGCAATTTAGTAGAGATTGTGATCTTCAGAAAATAGTATGTAGTTGATGTCTTGTGTAATACTTGGTATGGAAGTATTAGTGCCACCACTGTTAAGTACAAGACTTGCTGGCTAGGGGCATATCTATCTATGAAGTAGGAGTCATAGGGAAGAAGTTATTTGGTACCCAGCCCTCAATCCCAGAAACAGTCATCAAGGGCATTCACAGAGCTTGTTTTGTGGGGTGTTGAACTGGGAAGAGGAAGATCACTGAAGGAATCCCTTCAGCTCAGGAGTGCTCACTGACAAGCTGCAGGCTGGGGGTTGGTATGATGGCTGCTGGCGTTTGGTGGGGACAAAAGTCCCCAGCTAACCTTGGAGAAGGAGGAGGAGAAGACATGCCCCAGTGTTCTGGCAAAACCCCAAGCTGTTGTGAGTTGTTTTTGTGAAACAACAGTGCAGCATGAAGTATTGTGTCTGTAGCTCTCAGAGCAGCACATGATCTTGCTGTTAGGTACCTGCCTAGCCACAGGTCTACATCTGACATAACCATTCTTGGAGAACAAGGCAGGTATTGCCTGAGCCCATCCTGTGCATGCCCTGCTTCACTTCCACCTGAAGAGGCCTTGGTAATAGCTAGTGTGGGATTGTAGCACCAGATTAAAAGTCTGAAGGTTATAACGAGCCATACCAAGGAAATGGACTTGAATGAGTACTTGCAGCTCTTCTCTCAGAAAACATTTTGTTGCCCAAGGGTGGAGCACTGGGAGAAAAGACTTCTCTGTTTCCTCCACATGCTGTGGATGCTTTCAAATTAAATCTCCAAACAGGCAAAATAGCAGGCATGAGGAGCTGAGCAGACCATTTGCTTTTCTTGAGGTTTGGTCTGGTCTGAAAAGATACAGGATTCTGTGTTAAAATGCTCTGCTGAGCATAATTTCCTTTGCAGATTCTGCAGAATGGACCCATGTGGCACAGAGATGCTGATAAGATGCTGCATCACCCCTGTCCTGTGAGCAGCGAGTGTTTTGTTACATGAGATTTACCTGTGGAATGTCAAGTCTGTCTTCAAAGGTTTGACTTGGAGTGAACACCCATGGAGCATGAAAAGTCTTTTGTGATAATCACCAAAGTTAACTAAGGGAATATATGGTTTCTTTTTACTATGTAGCAAGTCTGTTTAATTAAGCATCTGGGATTTGAATTATTAAATAATGGAACAATTTCAATATACTTTTCTGTTGGTAAAGATCTCCAGCAACCTATTTTTAATCCTTGGATTTTTAAATTATGAGCTTCAGAAAGTCTTTGAACCTCAGGAGGATGACTTACTGGATCTGGGAGGGCAGAGAAATACAACTCTTTTTCTAAGGTCTCCTGAGCACAGCAAGTCACTCCCTGTTGTTTACATACCAGCCTCACAAGAATATAGGAATAAATGTTTTTACATACCAGCCTCACAAGAATATAGGAATAAATGTTAGGTTGTTGAAGCAAAGCAGAGAAATCCTGTTTTCAGGCTATCCTCCATTAAAGCATCTGTTTGGTTTTTGTGCAGCATAAGAATAAATCCTTTTGCTGCACAAAACACTGGGAGCAATTCTCTGGTTTGGAAGTCAATTTGGCTCATCTCTTTGGAGGAAGAAAAAAATGTAGAAAAATAAAAGTAGTTGTGATTTGCCTGGGCCTGGGAAGGCTTACAAAGAGGTGGATGGGTCTGCCTGAGAGGTGGAAGGGACAAAGAGGAGTCATCTAGCTAAAATGGTGAAGAGTTGCTGAACTCAGGCTGCGGGTGGGAGTCTGGCACCTTGGAGGCGGTGAACAAGGAGCTGGGTCAGGAGGTGAGGTGGTGCCTGGTAGCCTCTGTGGTGGGGCAGAGGGTCTTCGCAGGCAACGGGAGGTGAGGGACTTGCTGACGAAGCCTCTTGGCCCTGACAAGCTCCCAAAATGCCTCCCAACCTCGTTCTCCAGCTCCCCAAGCCCTCCTGACCCCAGCCAGTGTGCTCTCACTCCTGTTTGAGACTGGTTCACTTCAAAAGTCTTATCGAGCCGTGGGGTGGGTGGACATGGTGGGTGGAGCTGATGACCCAAAATATCATTTCCCCTTCGTAAGGCTGGGTGTATACCAAACTTGTGTCTCTGTGTGGTAAAAGAATATGAACCAAAAGTGCTGAGAGATGCAGTGGTTAAACTGAAACATGCTGTGGCAGGATGAAAGTAATCTTGTCCCTTACCAACCCTTAATGCTTTGGGGCTTTTTTTTTTTTTTCCAAGTGGCTGCAATCCATTCCGTCTCTATCTGTGCTTTTAATAGAGAGAATTTTATATGCAGAAACATGTCAGGACACCACCAGGGTAAACCATCTGATGTTGTGTTATAGCTCACAAGGTTAAGATAAAACATGAGGATATCTATGGTTGTCTTCAGGTTCAAATTTTATTTTTGCAGTGTTTTTGAATATACTGAAGCATATGTAAAAGACCCCTATGTGGAGTTAATGTCCCTTAGGGAAAACTCAGCAGTTCAAAGAACAGCCAAATCTAAATTTCTTGTCTTTCTGTGAGACTGATATTTAAAATATGAGAGATGTACCTGAGTTGCCAAGACTAAGGCTAGCATCTCTTGGTGTTTAAAAATAATGGCACTATACAGGCATAGGAATGGCATATGAGATGTACCATGAGGTCAGAGGAACACAATGCTGCATCCCACTATTATTGAGAAAAGACCTTGATGTCTTGACTCTGTTGTGACTTCACAGTAGGATAGCTGTACTTCACAGCCATGTGGTGGATGGAAGAAAATAAAACAGATCTTCCTGGGCTCTGGTGGTAGAGCATAAATATCTTTTTGAACCTATTCAGCCAAGGTCTGTACGGGATTGAAACTCAGGAGTCTAGACTCAGAAACTTTGTCCAGTTACTTTGCTTTGTTCAGTTCAGTTTGTGTGTATTCTTACCTGTAAAACAACCCTTCCCATTGCCTGGGTGAAGCAGAGGTCCAGAATCCCTGTGGGAGCCAGTGCTCGGTACTAATGCATGTAAAACCACTCACACTTAAGGAAAAACCTCAATAAATGTTGAGAAATGCAGTAATCTTTGTGTTTAACCAATGTTTTATCCTCTAGATAAACATAAGCACCCATCAGAGGTCCTTATCCTCCCCTCTGCCAATACCACATGGTGTGTTTGTTGTCCACATCATTGCAGGGATGGAGCTCCTGGGTGGGTTGGGTGTAGCCCAGCACATCTCCTCATCCCTGTGGAACAGCATCCCCTCAGGGAATATGACTGCACGGTTTCTAGAAATCTGTTAGTGCCAGCCCAGTGATTAAACAGAAAGCATCATGTTTGGCATGGGTCACTGGGAGGCTGAGTACCTTCAAGGCTGAACTTCTGAAATTATTATAACCGTGTGTGGTGTGTTTCTTCCATGTGAATGCTAGTGCCAGTTTATAGGGCAAAAGTATAAGTTGTTATTGTTTGTTGTGTGTGAAAAATGCTTTGTGGCAATGGCAGCGGAGGGTGTGCCTCTCCTTTTTCCTTTAACTGGGGAGAGACTCTGATGTTGCTTTTTCTTTTATTTCTTCTTTTTTTCTCAAATGGTAGTTGATTTTTGAGGGGGTTTGTCTTTTCCTGAAGTTGTGAGTTTCTGATGTGATGCACAGAGGTGGTGGTGGTTGTAGCCTTGCTGTTGCCTCATTCGTTGGAGGTGCTTCACAAGAGTACAAAACGCTTTTGAGGTATGATTTGCCATAGCATTCTAATGCAGCGAAGTGCTGTAGACTCACTTGCTGGCACTGTTTAAATCCATAATGCAGCACCACCTGCCAAACCACGGGGCATAATGGAAGTGTTAATGAATGTACATATATACCCTCCCACGCTGCTGCAAGTTGAATGACTTAAAAGTTGAGACATAGGGTGTAGACTGAGCATAGAAGGAAGAGACCTAGAATATCCTGATGCAGGTCTGTGCCGAAACTGGGGTGTGAGGGGTGGCCACAGGCATCTGGAGTTGGGTCAACTAACCCATAGGGTGTTTTCAAAGATGTGTTGATTTTCAGCTGCTGCTCTCTGATATATGGAATCATCCACTCATGACATCTGAGAAGAAACTTGAGCATCCAAAAGCAAAGCCACAGGTACTAAACAGCACCAGCTGGGACCCCAGTAAATCTTTTCTGGAGGAGTGTCCTCATGGGATGCCTCTCTCCAGTGCTGACAGGGTGAATGCACTCCATGGAGGGAGGACTTGAGTCATGCTTGGGTAAACTCTGTTCCTGAAGGGTGGTTTTGCCAGTGTCCCACTGGTCTGAGTGTTAAGGTGTGTGTTTACTACCAGGAAGGCTTGCCCAGGCTGGCAGGGAGCAGGAGGAGGGCAGCAGGGAAGGAGCAGACAGCCACACAGCTTACCAAAGAGAAGGGCTGAGAAGAGGTGTCAGGGCTGCCCTGGCACGTGGCTGGGGTACTGGTGGTGTACGTGTACCCTGTCCTCAGATGGGATCATGGGGATGCTGTGGTCTCATGCAGATGTGGGCTGCCGTGACTGGGGCGGAGCAGGGGCTACGCAGCCCCCTTCCTTCTCCTCACCCCAGTACCTGGCCCCGAGCTCTCCTCACACTTCTCTTTCAGACAAGCCCATTGGATTTGCCAAGTACAGAGTCACCTCCTCAGCATGTTGTACATAAATAAGAAGCACGTGCTCTTGGCAGACATTCTAACAAGCCCGGAAAAAATGACTGTTAGGTGTCCTGGGCCAGTGATGAGATCTTGGAGTCTTCCAAGTTGCAGAGTAATGACACAGACCTGGGAAATGCCTGGAAAATAGCCTCCCACATCATTCTGGGATGTAGAGTCTACTTAAAATTTGCCAGGTGCCTGTCTGAGTAAACCTGGAAGATGGTATTTGTGTAAGCCTGGAAGATGGCTGTTCCTTCATCTTCTGAAGTCCATGCTAGCAAAGTTCTACTAGAGCTCCAGCATCACAGACTAGAACTGTTCTTTGCCTGTAGGTGAGTACTACATGAGCTGTGGGGAACCAGGAGGACTGTCCTCAACCCATCAGCCTGGAAAAATTGTCAGAGTCCTACAAGCCTGCTCGGTGACCTGGGATGTAGAAGTGTTGTAGAAACATCTGTGCTGCTTCATAGCTCACAGGTAATTCCGAGGAGTGGTGATGCAGAGAGGGAATGTGCAATCTGTCTGTTTTTCCATAGCATATGGACAGCAATAGTCTTTTTGCCTAGGGAGGACATAGTCATGAGGCAAGTTTTGGAGAAGATTTGCAGTAGAGCACACGTTTTGGAAATAGCCTGGAGATCCCCACTCTTCTCACCCTCCTCCATCTGCCCCAAGAGAGGGAGCATCAGCCTGAGACTTGATGGGATTCACCCATCTCTGCATGGAAATGCTGTTACCAGGGATTTTCACATGCTTCAGCTCTTTACAGCTACCTGGAGATGCAAAGTATATTTGCCAGGAGGGAAGGGAGTCTTTAAAAAGCCATTTACATTCTGAAAGACATCCAGTAGCAACACTGGATATGTAAAAAGCATTAAATACCAAATTGAGCCTGAGTGGAAGACAAACTTGGAGCGAAATGCATTGATTGATTTGCGGGAGGGTGAATGGAATGAGATGACTCTGTACCCTTTCTATCCATAAACCATCTCCAAAGCATCCATAGGTGCCATGAAGTCTGTGAGCTGGCTCAGCCATGCTTGCCCTGTGCATGGCACGATGTCCATAAGACCATAGCACAATGAGCCATCAAGGAGCTGGGTGGCACGTAGGTACACAGTGTGGTCAGGGTACTATTGAGCACTCCTTGTTTTGGCAGGGGGATGTGGGTTCCTGCTGTGGAAGGCAGGGTGGAGCCGTGAGGATAGTCCATGCTGGGCAGTTCTTGGTGCTGCTCAGGATACACCCCCCCAGCTCCATGCTGTGATGCACGAATTTGGCACCTGGACCTCTCTGCTCGCCCAGGGTGATGCTAACAAAGTCCAGGAGGGCTGTGCCATGAACACCTGGCTGTGCCATGTACATCTGGCTGCATCACCAGCAGTAAGGCCACGTGCAGGCAGCAGAACATCTGGCTGCGAACAGGCCTGCCGCAGCTCTGTGCTATTGCTTTGGAAAGCTCACTGAGCAGTGTAAGAGCAGCAAAACCACCCAGGGCAGTGGATTTGGGGTCTTTTCATTGGTGTGTCAGCAGGCTGGGATGTGGAAGAGGGAAGCTGCCCATTTCCAGGGATTGTACGGGCAGGAAGGGCAGCTATTGGAATTCAAAGCTGTTTCCTCCACTGTAAATTTGTTCTCGTGTTATCTCTGGCTGGGCAGGGCAGGGGAACATCTTGGCTATCTGATTGTTTGCTGGAGTATGTTTAGGTCAGCTTCATCAGTTCCATGATAACATAGGAGAGGCATTCCTGGCCTCACTAGCAAAGAATTTTCAAGAGTGATACAGGAATCTGTCTTGCCGCGATGTCTCCCGAGAGCTTTGGAAATAAATGAGTAAGGAAAGGGATGGTGGATTTAAACACACAAGAAGTGATGGAAGAAAAAATAGTTGAGCCATCCTCTTCCTCAGCCTCCAGTCTAATGTGCAGAGATGCTCTCATTTAACACCTTGGCAAAAGGCTTGGATCAACCCCCAGTGGACACCCCTAAACTGGAAACCATACAGTTTGAATCGAGACCTGAGAAATACAGGTATGGATCTCATGTAGCTGCTTTCTGGTTGCATATCTGGATTCTGCTACAAAACTGGTAGCAGCAGTGCTGTAGCTCTGCAGATGACCTAAATCTGACTTATGTGTTGTTTTTAAATTAAAAAAAATAATAATCTGGCTTTTGCATCTGAGTGTTGGCTTGTCAGAGTGACAGGAATCTTCTTACGTATTTTGAAAAGGGCACTACATCAGCAAGAGGAACAGGCTGAAGATTAATGGAGTTGTGGGAGGTGGAGGAGTTGGGAGAGGGAAGCAGAGTTCGTTTTGGATGACATTTGTCAATATGATTGACTCATGCTGTGCTACATTTACACACAGATCAGGACACATGAAAAGCACATGCTTCCAAGTAAATATGAATGAGCCCCCAAGCCCAGCCTGGCCATGGGAAAGCTGCTGCTCAGTGCTACAGCAAGGTCTCCTTCTTACCGCTTAAGGATTCACAAGGGGAAGAGACAAGGGGCTGTCTACCATCCAAGCAATTTCCAGTGACGTGGTTTTTTATTATTATTATTTGTTCACGCTATAATTCCATGTTTCCAGAAATAACTACCAAGTATTCATCAAGCAGCTACTGCCTTTAGCTGCCTTTTGTGTGAATCTCAAGTGTTTCATTACTCCCCCGGTGCATTTTCTTTCTCTTACAGTAAATCTGAGCAGCATCTGTGCGATGGGGGAGGTGATACCATCTTGGCTTAAAAAGGAGAAAAGGTCTGGCTGGCACAGGAAGCCAGTGAGGAGTTCAGGGAGTGCAGCCTGAGGGGTACAAGCATCATTCTGCACTGGAGGAGAATTCATGAGGCCACTTCCAGGACCTGCAGCTACATCCCCCAAATTCAAAATCTAACCAGTTACAACTCTTTATTGCTGAGCTGAGGATTTTATTTTTAAACAACAGTTGATTTATGACTTTTTTTTTTTTCCTCTTCTTTAGTAACAATCTGATAATGCCTTGATCACTCCTTCAGAAGGAAATGCCTGTAATCTCCGGGACAGATCTTGCCAGGTGCTGGGTTCCATCAGATCTTCTGGAAGCTGATGGGAATTGCAAGCATTCTCACCTGGCAGGATCCTCCTTATTAGAAAACCTCAGAGAGTTGAAATTTTGCTTTGGCTTCTAACATGACAGATCTCTTCTATGCTGACTTCCCGCTGAAGACTTCCACGTGGCCCTGCTTTTGCTCATTGTGTCCTTTTTCAGGCATTGACCAGCCAGGAAATCTGACAGACTGGAGAAAACCTGCTAAGAGTTAATCAACTTTATTAAATAAACAGTTGGCTGTGGTTGTTTGTACACTTACAGGTCCTTTGGCTTTCAAAGGTTTGGGACATGGTTTTGCCTGTTTGAGGGAGAAATTCCTGAAGTTCATTTGGTCCTGTTCAGCATGACTCAAGGGAGGACACTGCCTCCTAAAAGGGCATGTCCCATGTTTCAGGGGTTCTCAGTAGGTTCCAGTCTAAGGAACTGCCTGGATCACATAAGGTTGAACTATTTTGGTACCTGGTGAGCGTCTCTGGGTGTGTCTTGGCAGTTGTGTGGCTGCAGCCAGCAGTCTGCAAGAGGAAGAGAGAGGGAAGTGTTCAGATCTTGCAGAGTTTCAGCCCTGGAGGCATTGCATGGAGCTGCTAATGCTTGCAAAGTGGCCCAGTAAAAGGGTGTAATTGAGTGAGCTGTGGCTAGAGGAAAAATTATTAATTGCAACCGTAGGAGTAGTTGGCAGCCTTAGTAGCTCATAGTCTTCTTTGGCCTTAGGTGAGGTTGGTGTCTTCAGCTACATAGAGCTCTGGCAGGACTTACGGGAAGAGCTATCTATGGACCAAAGCAAGCTGATGATAGACAAATTCCTTTGGCCATGGGCTGATGGAATTGGTCAGCATACATTCATATTTCTACGTATATGCTAAATCGCAGCCTACTGTTATAGCAGCCGCAGGCTCCCTGAAGTTGTCAGTTTTGGAGAACAGCAGCAGAAGAGGATGGAGCTAGCTGGTGGTTCCCACGCAGACCCTGCTGCAGCTTTTTCTTGAGGCTTCATAACAGAATTAAGCAATTTGTGTCATGTGTTGCCATGGAAACCGTAAATCACTGTCATGCTGGACTTCTCTGTCAGGGAGCCAGTTCCTTTTAATTGCACCAACTTCCCCTGCAAATCCAGGGCTTGATTCTGAGCTCGTTTACCTGCTGTAATGGCTTTGCCATGGGAACTGTGCATCCAGAAAAGCAGGGCTGGAACCAGGGATAGGAGCACTTGCACACCAAATATCAAATAGCTGGGGTCGATTTTATTATTATGGTATGTGACCACAGCTCTTCTCAGGTGAACAGAAATTATAGTGATTTACACAAGCCAAGATCTGTCCCACTTGCATTCAGGGCAAGTTTTGCAACGAGGGTGGAGATTAGGTACACTGCCTATATGTTGTGGTGACACATTGGGATTTGGTGGTCCAGTCACACAAACTAAGCTAAATTTCCCTGTCTTTGGTGTTTTTATATTACTTGGCTACTCCAAGGGGATGGCTCAGCTCTTCCACTCCATCCCCATGTCCAGACAAGTAAATATGGTTTTGGATAGTTTATTCTGCCTCCCTAAGAAATCCTTTTTCCAGGGGAGGCTCAGCCTCAGTGATACTCTTGGGTCAGCATTTCTCTTTTTTCCTTGCCGTCTACCCAGAAGTAGCCACATTTCTGACTGTCTCAGCATTACTGTCTTATGCTGTCAGGACACAGATCTTATTGGTGTGGATGAAGATGTGGGTGTAAATCAGCCTCCTTCCTGTGAGTTAACCGGAACCCTGGCGGCATTCGTCAGCATAGTGTATGGATCCTTCTCTTGGCTTCTTCAAAATAAACAACTACATAAATTGTAAGATGGTTATCATCAGAGCTTATTAGCATATTACCACATACTGCTTTGTATTCAGACAATAGATAAAAACGTCTGTGCTTCGTTTTTCTCAGTCGGATCTCCAGAAAACACGCTTATTCTTGCTCCCATCTGAGGAGGACTGTGCCAGTACTCTTCCCAAACACACATGAAAGTAAGCCCAAGTCTTGTGCACTTGCCCATGGTGATGTACCCAGCCAGTGCAGATGCTCTGCACGCCTTTGGGAGAGTTCAATGTTTTCCATGAGGTGACATATGTTGTTTTTAAGGTTTGATTTATTGGCTGGTTTAGATGATAATCTCATCAAGGCATGAGCTGTCTTCTTGTTTTGCTTATCAGGGCAGGTGGAGGTGTAGAGGGATTGATGTACTTGGCTTTTGCAGGGTTTGCATCATGTACTTGCATGTTGGGAGGAGTTTTTCTGTGAGCATTACTGCTGTCTGGAGGAAATGTGTAGCTGTCTGGCTTAGGGCATGTGTGTCTTTCAGTTTCACAGTGCACAAGGACACTGTGTAGCAAATACTTGTGGAATTAAGGCAGTTTGGTGGCAATTGTCACTGCAGGGGACCTTTGGCAGTGTGCTGAGGACAATACAGAGCAGGCATTTGCCCAGCCGGGCAGTGTGTCCTGGGACAGTGCCGTGCCAGCAGCTGCTGGTGGAGTAGAAACAGCCCTGCAGAAATGTCTAAACTCTCTCCCTTTTAACATTCAGTAGAAGTTTTCGTCTGTTCATGCTAGCATCACTTAAAATATGGGGTCTTGTACTCAACAAGCAGCCTACAGTGCCTGACTTGTTTGGGTTTTTTTTGTTTTTTACAATTCTTGCTGTTTTTACCCAGGCTACATCATACTCAGTCTGGTAGCACAGACATACAGTATGACCAAACTTCTGGAAATGAAGGGAAGCAAATGTCCTGATTCAACCCATAAGTGTGTTGGGCAGAGTCACAGTTTGTATAATGGGCTAAATATTATCCTAGTACTTTGGGGAGCATTTCATGCAAGATAAGCTTGAAGCTTCTTAGAAGTGAGTTAGTGGGGCTGGTACTAAATGTCAATGAAAATGTAACACTTGTCTGCTGAGCAGTAGCTTGTGGTTTTGTGATGAGGTCAAAAATCGTGCACAAACGGAGTACAGTTTTCACATCCGTGGTCTGTCCCCCATCATGTCAGTGACAATTGGCCTTTCATACTGCTCAGCCAGAGCAGCTCTGCTGGGTAAAGAAGGATGGGGTGAAATCTTGGCCATAAGCAAAGCAAAAAATTGTCATCAAATGTGTTTGAGGGGACAAAGTTTTAGCCATTACTTGAAATTCATAGGTTTCTATGCAGCCAAGGATTCTGCTTTTTGATTTGTGATCTTGTAAATACGAGAAAGTTGCTTACTCTCTCAAACATAGGGGTAAGAAACTTTTGCTTGAGATTATGATGAGGACCTGCAATAAGACTGGCTGAGAGCTCAGCTGGTGTTTGGTCTCCTTCTCCCCATCCAGCAGCTGTTTCTTGAAGCAGAAATTCTGGCTGTTCTCAAGAATATCTCCAAAGATTTTTTAGAAACAAGTATATTTGATCATGTTTCTTCTTGGTCTGAAAATTTTGGCTCATCTCAACCTGGACAAGAGGCCTTTGCAGTTATTAGAAGCCTCAGTGATCCCCGCTCTGTGATCGCCCTCTCTCTCCCTTGTACAGGTTTTGTTGTTTGTTTGTTTGTTTGTTTGTTTGTTTAGAGAAACTAAGACCATTCCAACAAATTTGATTCATGGAAAAATAGCCAGTGTGTGACCTTAATTAGAGGTCAAGGCATTTAAGCAGCACAACATGTAGATGATGCACGTGGGAAGTTATTCCTGTGTTTACAGAAGTTCTTCAAATGCGAGCTGTATATTACCATGCACAATGTGGTGCTGGGGAGGATGGAGGAGAGGACATTCTCTTATTTAGAAAATCAAAGGTTTTTCTCTTTTGACATTGTGCCATGACTGTAAGTAGGAATGTAACTCCAAGAGTTGTGTTCTGCTGGCACTAGTTGGGTTATGATATGGTGATCAGAGTAAAGAAGTAGCCAGGAAGCCTTGTTCTCATTACCTATAATACCTTGTGAACAGAAAAAGCACACAGTGAATCACTCAGGTTTCATCATCTTGATATTGTCTTTGGGCATTGCTATGGTTTGAATGGTGTGCTTACTGCATGCCTCAGGTAACCTGCTGACACTGAGTTGGTTTAGGGGGTTATATTTTAGATTATGGCTCAAATTCCACAGGCTGCTTTGGCCTGAGGATTTTTTTTCCATAAGTAAAAGTTAAACTCAAATGCAAATGTTCAGAATGAGTTTTCTTTTGTCTCCTTTTATGCATGCATGGGAAGGTGAGTGTGTAGTGTGGGGAAAAGCTGTTTAGCAGAGCTGGGAAATGACTGTGAAAAGCCCTTTTTCAAAGGATGAGGTCTCCAGTATACAGTAAGGAACATGGGACCTCCAAGAAAGCGCCTTTATAGTTCAATAATTTGGATTAAACCAAAATAGTGATTTAGGAGAAAGGGACTAGAGAAACTAGAAAATTAACTTGGAAATCTGGTGTCTCTTCTTCAAAATGAAATCAAACCATCAGAGGGTTATGCTTTTGTCTGTTTGAAAAATGGTCCGACTTGACTTTTGGACCTCTTTGGAAATGAAGAGTCAAAATGTTTTGTTTTGAAAATATTAAAATGAAAGAATTTCTGGGGAAAAAAATATACTATACTATAGGCTGAAATAAAATATTAGTTGGTGGCTCAACTTGTACTATGCACACAGCAGCTCTGCAGTCTCAGCTCCTAAGCACCACCCTGGCCAGCTGCAGCATACAGCCTTGCTCATGGTCTCTGAGAACAAGAGAATTAAAAGTTGTCTTCTTAATGAAAAAAAATCCCTACAGTTATTGGGAAGGCCACCAAAATCTCATGTGGGGAAGTGGGGATACAGAGCAGGATGCGGACAGTTTATGGAGTCTTCCCCAGAGCAGGTGGTCCAGGACAGTGCTGGTCCCTCCTCAGCTCTGACCCCAGCCAGTGCCTGCAGCCTGAAGGGCCCAAGCAAAACCAAAATGGATGGGAGCAGGTGCCTGCAGAAAGTGTCGCCACAGCTGCTCCCACACTGCATGGCTTGTGTCAAGAAAACTGATGCCAAGGAAATCAACTGCCCTCTCTTAAGCCTCATCATTAGGATGGATTTTTTTTTAATTTTATTTCTTTACTCTCTGAAAACCTCCCTGAAAATGCAGTGGCCCTTCAAATTTGAGAGGTGGCTACTCATTGTTCATGTGATTGGAGTGAGCATCGCGGTAGCCCATGTGCAGCAGGTGGGTGGAGGGCACTCCCCTCTGCAGCATGTGTACCAAACTGCTCGCCTGGCTTCTTCTGAAATAAGCCTTCACTGCTGTACAGTGTTGAGATGGGCTGTTCAGCATTGGCTTTCTCTTCTCCTTTCTCCACACACATGTGCCCTTGCTCAGTTGCAATCAGTGAATTTTTTCCTCTTTCCCTGAAAAGTCAGTTCCTCCACAGCTCACCTGAGATGAGGGCAGCGATGTGACTGCACTGCAGGGGAAGCTGCTGTGTGGGCTCTGCAGGCTGCATCACAGCCACAGAAACCAGCCTTCCTGCCATGGCAGGGTTGGGGTTTTTCTAAAAAAAAGAAAACCAAAAAAACAAGACAAAAACCATCTGTCATTGCTGGCCTGCTGCCTTCTTGGTTTTATTTCGCAAACTTGCAAACAAGGGAGAAGAAAGCAGCTACGGGCATTTTAGTCTGCCAGCAGAGCCAGAACTGGTGCTTTAACTCCAGTTTCCTCCATCACCACTGGTTCTGCTAGCAGATCTGGCCCCTGCACCTAACACGCCATTTAATGTTTGCTGCACCCCAGGTTAAGCAGCGAAAAGCAGTAAGACTCTGGCTTCTCAATTTGGTCACTGGCAACTGGTAATTATCTGGAACTTGAGAGCTGTGCTGAATCAGAGTGATTTTTGGCATGGCCCCAGCCCCTGTAGGAAAAGTATTCTCACATTTGGTGTGAATGAAGATGCATCTGATGGCAGTTAGTGATCCTTGTAGAAGAGGCAGGAGTAAACAAGCCACAGCAGTGGGGTTGTCTGCACATGTAAGTGATGGGTCTGGGTTGTAGTAGAGCTGCTGGGGAGGGTAGGTGCTGTTGCTCCTGTTCAAAAGGAATTTGGATGTCAGTACTGCCTTCATCCTTACTTCTTAGGCAGCAGGTAAAAGCTGCCTTGTGCATGTTGCCCACTTTTCATTGCTAACATGTGATCAGAGACAATCTCTTTCTCCAGCAGGTTTAGCACACTGGAAGCATGGCTACAAGTGCCGTTCCCAGCGAAAACCTCCCCACGTACAAGCTAGTGGTGGTTGGAGATGGTGGCGTGGGGAAGAGTGCTCTCACCATTCAGTTTTTCCAGAAGATTTTTGTGCCGGACTATGACCCAACTATTGAAGACTCCTACCTGAAGCACACAGAAATAGATGGGCAATGGGCAATTCTTGATGGTAAGCAAGCTACTTTTGTGGCATCCCCGTTCCCTTCTAGCTGAGCATAAGTGCAAACAGACCTCAATGTCTCCCACAGCATGCTGTGCCCTTGTGTCCCTCTGACTCTGCTGTGGGCTGCCAGGAATTTGAGTGCAAACTGGCCCATGAGCTGCAGCTGAGTTCCAGCAAAGCTTCTGCTTCCAGTTGCATGGGTTCCAGTTCTGCACAGAAATGTTTCTTGCAGGAGTGTAAAAACCTATAGATCACCATAGACAATTGGGCTAGGCTTCGGTGAAGGGTGAATTATAACACTGTGAGGTGCCCATTGCTAATGATACTTCATTGTGATTAGGCTTATCCCCTGGGAAATAACAGTGAGTGGGTAACTGAATGAGGGTTATAACCAGAAAGAACATTTAATCAAAACTGTCATCCAGTGACAATGAAGAATTGTAACATCTCTTAACTCCCATCAGTCGGGCATGATGTTTTCATATCTAGTTACCTGTTTCATTTAAATATGGGTAGGGTACCAGCCTGGAGAGCTACTGTAACCAAGATCTTTTAGTTATGTGAAGAGAAATCACTTAGAAAGAAAAAACACACACACACACACACACAAAAACAAACAAACAAACGAACAAAACCCAAAGCAACCAAGCCCCAAAAAAAACAAAACCAAAAAATCTTGGTTTTGCGGGTGAGGAAAAAGCCCTGTCTTACCTAAAGCTGCAGCTTATTAGTTTGTGCTGCAAGAAACTGACTGACCACAGCTATAAAGGGAATCTTGCTGTTAAATGTTAGAAGTTTTCTTTGGCTTTATACAGTAATTAGGTAGTATGTAAAAGCAAGCAAATATTTTGTGCCATAATTACCCAAGTGAATGTATGTGGCCACTAACACAACTGAACTACACTTAACATCACTTGAGGCATGTTCCTGCCTCCATCCTCATGCCATGAAGGCACTCAAGATCTTTTGTGTTTCTGCATATGTGTCATTGATGTGTGGGGACAGAAAACTGGGCGATTGTCATGAGTGCTGGAATGTGCAGGGTGGTGGGGTTTTGCTGCAAAGACCATAAGCTTGGTCTGGAAACTTGAAATCTTAGATGTGCTCTTAAAGATTTATCAGATACAATTTAGTGAGTACTGATGGCTCCAAGGTCCTTAAAGAACAGCCTGTCTTCAGTATTTAATCAACTTAATTTTGCCAACATTTATTCATTTAAATATATTGGTAGTTGATCACTGATATGAGGGAATATTTGTAAAATCAGTGCCCAAATACATCTCTTATTGTCACCCGCCTCAGAGATACTTGCTCTCAATTAACCAGAACATAATGTACCTGTGCACCTTTATTTTTTAAATTCCAGTGTTGTATAAAAGAAAAATCCAGTCCTGCTGTAAATGAAATCCATTCTTTCTTTTTAATCCAGAAGACAGCCCTCAACCTTTACCTTTACTGGTATGTCCCATGTTCTGATATAACAGTACCAGTTTCTATACACATTGGCTTTGGCTGAAACAACCTGGTTTTTTATAAATTTTTTGGAAGTAGAGAAGACATCTTTCACTGAATATTTGACATTTTTGTTCAGCCAAAAAAACAAGAAACAACCCTGACCTGGGTGGGAGCAGAGAAAGAGATGATTTTCCAACAAGCAGAAACTTAACCCTTTGCTGTAATGAAAAAGCCTTTTCTTTTGCTCAGATGGAGTTTAGTGGCTGCACTCAGGCTGAACTGAATTCAGCTGTGGCCTTGAATAGCATGTTGGGAATTTCGTGTGCCCACAGATGCCTTGCAGCCACAGAACTGAAACTGTAGCTGCTGCTTCTCTTTCCTACCATTTGAGATTTTGAACAATGAGAATTTTGGAAGAAAGGCAATACTTTTGCTTGGAAAAGCATGTGAGCCTTTACCATCTGCCTGGTAGAAACAGGGCATAAAGACTGACTGTCACGTGTGTCTTCTGCCACAGCTTTCTGTCATAGGCTTTGGACCTAGGCCATTCTTGGAGGCCACCATATACTTGGACAGCTGCTCTTGTTATGGTTACACATGGCTGCATGAATCACTTATGGTATAAAATTAGGGACAAGCATGATAGGAAGGGTAAAGATACCTCATGATAAATTCTAGGGTTTTCAGTTGTCCTTTATCATGAAATCCTTTAAAGGCTAATGTTTCCTGTGGGAGGAGGAAGCTGCCGACCCCCAAAATAGGGGCTAGTTATAGAAGATCAGACTATCAAGTGAGGATATAGTGTGAGGGGCTCCATAAGTTTCTAAGTTTGCAGAAATAGTTATTAAAAAAAACCCACATTGGCATTCAACAACTTAATTAAAAAACAAAACAGAACACAGCCCACTCTGTTCCTGGCTGTTGCCTGAGCAGTTTTGTACAAAGCATCTCTAGCATTTGGTATCTGCACCAGCATTATGTTGTAAAGAAACCTCTTGTGCTAGCCAGCTTGCATAAAGCATTTGGCTTCCCTCCATGAAGACCTCCACCCACATTTATTCAGTAGTACTAACTGGCAGCATGATGAAATGTTTGACTTACATTTTTTCCTTTGCTGAAATCTCTCACAGAAAGTAGACTTAAATGGAATGGGCTTTTATTTCAGCTTTTACACCTCGGAGCCAACCTGTGTTCAAACTCTTTTTTTACATATTTGCTCTCTGACTTGGGCATGTCTCTGTGTCTATTTTCTCACCAAAGAACAGTCTATGATAGTACCTTGCCTCCCAGAACCTGTGGAACCTGTGCTTGGTGTGTTCAAGTCCAATGCTACACAAAAATACTTCATTGTTGGCTTTACACCAGCTTTATAAGACCTTCGATGCAGTGTTTGGATAAGTGTTGTAGAGTGGAACAGGGTACTTAACCTGAATAAGGGATGCACAGGCAACTTGTGGCTAGTGAATTTTTTCGCTTGCCGCCACCCCAACGAGGCTTTAAGATCAGCCTCCAGTTTTCTCTGCATATGTTACCTTCATTTATTCCCTGCTGTTCATGCTGAAATCACCATGGTGATGTGTTTGGTTAAATGCATTCACACGCAGGTGCTGTGTAGACACGTCAGGTCAGAATTAAGTGGGGGCTGGGGTTAATCTGCTTTGATTAACTGTTGCTCCAATTGAGTTGCTATCTTTAATCTTGTACACTCCTTTCTGTGTGCAGGCTAACTGAGCAATTATAATAGCAGAAGATTTATTTTGGTATGGCTGCAAAATGCCAGACTGGAAGTATTAATCTGGGCATGAAGCCAAAGGTGGAATACCTTAATATGTGAGAAGGTTCCCAGTGGTTCAAAATTCCTTATGGCTCATAAGCCACACAGAGATTAAAAGGTGGAGAGGAAGAGAGGAGAGGAAGGGATGGTCACAACCACGTGGCTTGGGCATGTCGATGAATTGTACTAATTTCTTAGCTGTCAGTAGGGCTGTGCCAGTTGGTACCAGCAAAGCAAGGAATTGTGCCGGTGATAGGAGGCTGTGATCTCCCTCCTCTTTCCTTTCCTTCCCCTGGTATGATTTAAGTGAAACTCTCACTGCCTAGAAGCTGTCTTCCTACTCCTGTCATGTTATTTCTCTTCTTCCCAAGTCCTTTTCTCAGTCCCTGGGTGCTCTTGCGTTGGGCTAGACCTGCATGGCCCTGGTGTGCACCCCCATGGAATAACACCCAAGCCCCATTCCTTCCCCCAGGCTCCCTCTCTGCCCTTTCCACCCATGTCTCCTATACATCCCTTTTTGCCGAGGGTTTTTGCTCCTAGTCAACCCAGGACAGGCTCTCTGCCTTTCCGCTTTTATTCTCAGGAAGCTTGAGAACAATTCAGCCAGGAGGCCAGAGGGAGATCAAAGGTCACTTCAGACTTGCAGGCAGAAGGGTTGGTTTGTGGCTCACTTTTTTCTTTTTAATTTAAAATTCAGGTAGTGTCACTGAAAGAATTAAAATTAAGTTTGTACTTTCATTCTTTTATTTGTGTGTGCAGTATTTTCCCTCCCTTAATTGCTGGGATATTGTAGCCTTGAAAGGGAATTTTTCCTTGGGTTGTGGGGATTTTTTTCTTGCCAGGAAAATTTTGATGTTGCAACATGGAAAACACAAGGCTTTGAATACTTGCTCTTTGTTAGAGAAAGAGCCTCTTTAAGGGCTCACATCTTTATTCTGTTTATTGATGTGGAAGCCTTTCTTCTGAAGGCCCCTCTTTTCTTTTTCCTTAAAGAAAGGGCAAGAATTCGAGTACTTGGGTTTTCCATGTTATAACATCTGTGTATTTAGTTAGGGCACAGAGAAGGGCTCATAAAAGCCCCAGTGTTTCCCTGTAGCTTGTTTTTGCCTGAGGAAAACTCTCATGCCAGGGGCAGTGTGGCTGTATCTGGGAAGGAGCAGAAGCATCAGCGTGACCAAGCGATGCTTCTGCCTTGCCTTGTTCACAGTATGGGCACCTTATACCTCTTCAGGGTGACTTGGGGTGTGGGAATACAGAACATAAGCTGTGGCCTTTGTGTCCCATCTGCTCAGCACCCAGAATACCAGTTCTTCAGCTGAGACCATTGCTGATGGGGGCTGCCCTTGCCCACCGTGCTGCTGGTGGAAGAAAGATGAAGACAGTGGGGATTGCTTTTCTCAGCTTGAGATTTTTTGGTTTGACTTGTCAATTCAAGTTTTCCCTTGAGCTTAGCAATCAGCAGGGTAGCTGGGTATGGGATTTCTGGCCTCGACTGTTGAAGAAGAGCTGCAGTGCCAAGAAAAAAGCAAGACTCAGAGAAAAGAGCACCAAGAGGAGTCTGGCACTATAACCTGTGATAGCAGTGCTCCCCTGGCAGTGCTACATTTCCAGTTCTGCTCTTTGCTCCAGGGATTTTTTTCTGTATTCACATTAAGAAGTTGTTGAAGAAGAAGAAAATGCCTGTGGTCAGGCTGCTTTGTGCTTCTCCCTTCCTTGACGCTGTGAACCCAAGTTCCTATATGCCTGCTGACCCATCAAGCCCCTTAAAGGCTTGCATATGTGATGGATGTATGTAGGCAAGGGGATTTCACTGGAGACTGCTTGCAAAAATCAGGTCATACACATTGTGCTGACTTTTCTAAGCACAAGATTGAGGTAGGCACAAACAACTGTCTCCCGTCCCTGAGCTTCATGACGTGCAGCCACTCCTCTGGATGCTGGAAGGCAAGAGCTGTGTTGAGCTCTGTTCAGGGCTGGCTGCAGCAACATGCAGTTGCTGCTTGGTACAGGCCACTGGTGTCTGATTTGGGCAGTGAAATCAAAGGGCTGAAGGATAGAAAATGAGTTTAACCTGCCCGTCTGATCATCTTTGTCCCCTTAGGTGCCATGGACAGTGGAGAAACTCTCTTGAGTTGATCTACACACATAGCTGCCCAGCAGTATAAAGATAAAGCTCTAGGAGGGAATTTTGCCTGGATATGAAAAGAAAAAATCACCTGCACAAACAGATCTGAGCTCCCCAAAGGCTGGGAAGACTGTTTGAATGTGAACTGAAACCAGCCTAAGTTCTAGAAAAAACAATGCCATGACTTAGATTTCATGGTATATCTCTGCCTTTGGCTTAGATTTACATGTCTGTGTCTCTGGATGGGCACTTGGAGTACTGTCAGTTGCAGAGACATTGCCGCATAAAATACCTGGAAGTACCAAGTGCTTCTATTTTGGGCCACAATTTCATGTGTATTCCTGGGCTCCTGTATCTGCTCAGAAGTGCTCTCTATGCAGCTGCACTTTTGTCTAACCCATCAGGATTCACAGGAAAATGGTGTGTAAAGCTCTAAGCGGGGGATGGGATTCAGTTAGCAAGGAGTTCATCACAACAGTTGGGGTCACATCCACTGGAAAGTGGAAAATGGCATCTCTTTGCTGAGCAACCTCTTACCTGTGAAGCAAGACACCTCCCTGCTGGGTTCTCACAGCCTAATTGCTCTTAGTTTAGTCTCCATCTGATTGTATGATAGCTCTCTAAAATGGCTTTGCCCTCTTTGGAAGTGTGTTCCCACATTAGATGTATTCCTTGGCTTCTCTCTCTCTTCACCAAATGCTTTTGTTAGTGCTCTTTCTTGCTGCCTCTTCAGTCAAGGTTTGTGGGAACTTCACCAAGTTTGCTATTGCAAATCCCTGACCATGCGCTCTGCAGCCTATGAATTTGATTTCAGTTCTTGGAAGAACGAGGTAGGGGAAACCCGCTGTGCTTTGGTCCAGCCTTGTTTCCACATTGACTTTAATGTACTGCCAGTGAGGCGACTGCCAGTAAGAGGCAACTGTGGGTGTACATGTGTACCAGAGGAGGAGAGATCTCACAGTTCTTCTCTGCTTGTGATTATTTCTATGTCTGCTGGCATCCTGTCTACAGAAATGGGGATTTTAAAAGAAGATGAATGCTGGCTAACATCCTTAATCTCCTCAACCCTTTAGGAAGCCAGTCAAATCACCCTTCCAGTTTCCCCTTTCCAAGGTTTCTCCTTGCTACTTCCCCATTTCTGTAGATAAGAATCGTCTTGAAGCCTTTATGGCACAAGATTACAGCAGGAGCACAGCTGCTTGCATCTGGCCCTTTTTCAGTGCTGATGCTTTCCAGTACATGGTCCTGTCCTGCCTACGAGGGATCCAGATTGCGCTCTCTTCTCTGACTATTTACCATTCATGTAGCACAGAAGTATTAGGATGGGGAGGTTGTCTTTCTGAAGAGCACATTTAAAGTTAAAACAAGGGCTTTCTCTGCCCATCTACATGATGCTTTACTTGTGTGAATAACCCATCTGAGATTAACCTTCACTGCTCTCTGTCTTTCACTTGTATTTCCAAAGTGCCATTTTACATGCTGGCTGGACTTGCTCGCCTTTCTACAAACGCTGCAAGTGCACTCCCTTTAAATAGCAACTGCTGAGACAGCAGCTCAGCCTGTGTTTAGTGTGATGCCATGGCCAAGATCTGGGTGAGGCAGTAGTGGCAGGACCACAGCCTGTGCTGTCCCTCGGGTGTCCTCACAGCCCCCCTACGCTTGTCCCCTATCCTCTTGCGGGGGATGGAAAGGTTTGGAGAGGCAGCAGCTGGGGATGGGTTGGTGGGTACAAGAGCAGAGCTGGATGTTCCTCATGTGTTTCATGCGAGGTTTGCAAATGTGCCAGAGCAGAGGGAAGTCCCTAAGCAAATTACCATGAAGGAAACAGCACATCCATCTCCACCTTCCTGGTCATGGCTTGTGCTCAGGCACCTGCCCTTTCTCAGGGTGGAGGGAGGGCAGGAGAGCCTGGACCCTTGTGAGAAGCCATCTCACGCCACCACAAGTTGGGAAAGTGTGTTGGAGAGGGAAATCGAGTGTTTGTGTGTGTATTGGTTGTCAGTGTTCAGCCCTGCCCTGCCATCACATTCAGCTGGTGCAGGAGTCAGATGAGGGCAGCCCAGCCTCTCCTTACAGTTTGGGTGGGTAGGAAGGATTAATTTCCTTTTCCGTCCTAGCCACGTGGTCCTGGCCTTATTCCGTGGTAGCAATTCTGCCCAGCGCATAGAAATTCACCAGTACATGCAGTGTCTTTGGGTTGTTTTTCTGTTTTCGTTTTTCTTTTTTGTACAGTCCTTAAGAATAGCCTGGATGCCTTTGAGCTGAGACTCTTGTTTCCTAGATTTTAGAAGGGAGAAGCAGGATAAAAGGCTACAAAGAGACACCTTTGACTTTCCAGCAAACTATTTGGCAAACAAGCCTAAGTCTCAGGGTCTCTGCAGGAGGCTAGAAGCTCTTTTCACCGTAAGGGCTCATGGAAACAGACACTCAAGACCAGCTAAGGCAGGTGAACAAAGGAGGCTGAAGGCTTTAAAGGGCCTGTCATCACCAAGTAAGGTCTCCAGCTCCTCCAGCATAGCTGCCTTTCTTCCAGACATATAGTGAAGGTGCATGGGCTGGCACTGTGACATGTACCATGTCTGCCTTTGGCCACTCGGGCTGATTGAGCCAGTAACACTGGCAGCAAAATGGACTTTATCCTGACCCCATCTGGAAACTGGGGCAGCCTGGCTGCTTACCACTATAGAGCACATTTTGATGGGACTGTGGGCCTACTCAGACTAGTAAAACCCATATCAAGCCCTGCTGCTCTGTCAGCAGAATGCTCCTGCCACAGTCTCCATCCACCAGTGCCCTGGGCTTTCCCCATCACTTGTGGGCAGCAGCTGCTTACACTGTGGCTGTACAGCGGAGGCGGAAACTATTTCCCCACCCAGCCCAGTTGACTGGGATGTGAAAACATTCCCAGTCATCATGAAGGAAGGTCCCACGTTTGCCTCTAGGACACAACAATGTATTAAGACTATTACTTCTGAGTGGCTGATGCTCTCTGAGCTCACACCACATTTGCAATGGCATAGCCTAAACTGATGTTGTACCCTCCTCTGTCAGTGTACAAACTGAGGCCCAAGAATTGGCATTATTGTGTATGTGAATCAGTATGTGGTGTTTACCCAGAAGGCTGGTGTAACTTGTTCCACATGTGGTCCATGATGTAGCTGATGGGACCCCCTGTGAGGCAGAGTGATGCAGAACCAGGGCATTATGGTCACATTAGAGAGGAGGTTAATCTAGTGGGGAACAGCATCTGGGTTGCTGCCATAACTGGGGTGGTTTAGGGGATTTGAACATGGTTTTGGGCATTTTCACAGAATCACAGAAACACAATCACTGTGTAGGGGATGCAAGTCACTTAAAGCTTTTCCACCTGTTTTAATTAGCTTCTCAATATCAGCACACAACTTGGGACCAAATATTTAAGGGGAGTTCCTCAAGGCTGTACCATCTTGCTCTGAAAGCACATAAATGTGTAGAAATAATATCCAGGTATTGAGAAAATGAAAATGTTTGTAGCTATTACTCTGGGTTGTCTACCAGCTCTGCTTTACCATGCAGTTTGTAGATTGTCCCTGACATTTAAAATGGCATTTACTGACTCTTCTTGTCTTGTTTTTTTCCATGTAGGGAACAGAGACCTGGAGAGGGAAGGATGGAGGGCTATGAAGTACTTTGAGCTGTACCTTGTAAGAGGAGCAGCTCCGCAAGTGCAGTGGTCACTATTTGGTACTGGAAAAGGAAAGCAAAAGCTACATAGTCTTCTTCCCTCCATCCACTCCCAGTGTAGGCACACAGTGATGAGTGGGGTCTGGGAGAGTTTTTTGGTTTGTAACAAGAAACCACCTTGTCCATCCAACTTGCTTTCATCAAATCTTGCAGCTTTTGAGAGGACCAAGCCCAGCGGATGCAGAAAGGCCATGTAGGACACATAGCAGTCACAGCAGCTGCAGGTCCTCACAGTAACTAAACCCCTTTGTTTCTTCTGTTCTAGTTCTGGATACTGCAGGCCAAGAAGAGTTCAGCGCAATGCGGGAGCAGTACATGAGGACTGGAGATGGTTTTCTTATAGTCTACTCAGTGACGGACAAGGCTAGCTTCGAGCACGTGGACCGGTTCCACCAGCTGATCCTCAGAGTCAAGGACAGGTGGGTGCTGTGGAGCCAAGTGCTGCCTGACCCCACTCTTGTGCCATAGGGGGGGTTGCCCATCTCACCCTGTTCTTCAGCCCCTGGGTGCCCAGGGCAAATCCTTGTGTGGGGCCTTGCAGACATACATGTGAGGAACAAGAAATGTTTTACCTCTTCTGATAAACATGGAGTGCTTTCAATGTGGAAAAGTTTAGTAGCGTTATGATGGAGTGAAAGTAGGTCTGGAAGGGAGAAACTCCTGCTGGAATGGTCTTGCAGAGGACTGTAAGGCAGATCAGACACCTTTGAAGGTAATCAGTTTGGCTTTGAAGAGGGGGGAAGGATGCTCTGTGCACAGTGCAGGCACTTTGGGAATGCCAGCAGGGAGTCAGCAAGCATTCAGCCCTAATAATTTTGTGCGTCCTGGCAGCATCCTCCTTCAATGGCTTCAGTTTGTGCCAAACAAACCTTAGAAGGTCCTGTATGATTAGGAGCTGTGAACAAGCGTCTTGAAGGGGGAAGCATCTCACTGTATTTCTTACAAGGGGTGTAATGCAGTTGATGCATTGTGTTCTGCAGCAACCATTGTCAAAGAATAAAATACCTGTGTGTGACTGGGGAGAAAGCAAGAGGGGTCACCCGCTGCCCTCCCTGTGCGTGCATGGGAGAAGGCAGCGCCGAGAGTTTAATTGTGGTAAGCAAATGCGTCCTGACAGGGTGAGGGGAAGCTGCCAGGGATTTATCTCTGAGATAACTCCCCTCCCTCTTCCCATCCCAGTTCAAGAGGCAATGAATCCATCCTCACTGGGTGGGGTGTGAATTAAGCCCTTATACGTCTGCAGCTTTGAAACACTTAGTTTTTCCATTCATAATGGCTTTTAATTATGGAAGTCATCAAGAAAAGCCACCAGAGGGTTTGGGCCTCGTTGCTGGCTTCCTTTCACAGCTCTGAATAACTTCCCCACAGGAAGGGTGGACTCGTATCATGTGAGGTTCACAGCTGATAGCTCTTCCCGTAAAGCAGCCAAACCAGAGCCCACAAGAGTGAAAAGTAAAGGAAAAACCACCCTTTGATTGCATCTAAATGAAGAAAAATGTCAGTCACTCAGTCTGCCTCCCCAAGTCACGACAGTCTTTCCTTCACTGCCAGCTCAGCTCAGGGCAAATTAAATCTGTTTCTGAAAGCTGAAGAAGACAGGGCAGTGTTTCCTGTAACCTGCCCCAAACCGATGTCAGTTTTTTATCTAATTCAACTTTGTGAAAATACAGTGCGGTGTTCATTGTTTTGCTCTGGACTGAAACTTTCACTCCTCCGCGGGCTGCGCAAACGGGGCGGCCGGCGTGTGAGAAGCAGGAAGTGAAACGCGCGGCTGAGGCTGTTTGTGTTTCCCTGTTCAGCGCCACCCAAGCACAGAGCACGGGCAGATTAATGCTTCATCCAAAACCTGAGCTTCTTCAGCAAACGGCATCAGTAGGAGCAAGCATGAGTAAAGAAACTGTCCCGCTGGACCGGCATATAGGTGGGAGCAGCATCGCCTCTATTTGCAAGCTAGCAGTCTGTTCTGGCAACTTAAAATCCAAAGGTGTTGCAGGCTGCCGCACTAGCAGAACTGTTCAAAGCCTTCCTCCTGTTTCCTTCCATAACCTTCATTAACAGTAAAACTTAGAACTATAGTAGCTTTGTTCAACTAGCAATCATATGGCTTAAAACAAGGAACAAAGTCCCCATAGAGGTTTATGCCTGATGTAAACAAGGCAAATGAGATACCGTCCAAATGTAATCCCTTTCTTATCAATGTGCTGCAAGCCAAAAAGGAATCAAATAATCCCGGCAAGGAAGTGTTTTGCTCCAGAATGATCAGAGTCAAGATACATCAGTGCTCAGGTATTAAAATTAAATCAAAGCCACATTATCAGAACAAGTAAGACTCATTTAAAATGCAGAGTGCAGTATGGTATTTTTCTAGCCAGAGTAATGGGGCAATGTGCCAGAGAGAAGATGGAGCACTTATTGTCTCGATGAAAAATGACATAGAAACACTGTTTGGAACTCCAGAGTTACTCAAGGAAATGTTTTATGCAGAAATGAATACAGCCAACTGCTCCCTACCCCAATAAAATCAGCTCTTACAGCAGAGAACACCGGAATAATTTTAGGAGGATTTAAAGTTGAATATAAGAAAATAATCCTGCAATAACTGTCATTTATCACAAGGGACCTCCTCCATGCTAGCAGTGGTGAAGGCCCTGCAACACAACTTTGTTCTATGTGTCCTGCAGCTGGAGGAGCGGCTCTGCTGTGACAGCTGGGGTGGGTGGGCAGCAGCTGCACTGCCAGGACTGCCAGTGGTGCAAGCCAGCTCAGTTCAGTTTAGTTACCAGAGCTATGGGGATTTCTGACAGGGAAGAGCCTTACCCACACACCTTGTCAGGAGAACCTTGCATGGGATGTGCTGTGGATAGATGGGTCGCTTCTGAGGTGGTATCCAAAGACCGTCACTTACATGCCCCATAAAGTTAAAGAAATACTGAGTATTGTTACAGAGGTGGATGGTTTTGGTACAAAGGGACATTTTTGCACCAGGTTTTTGCTCTGGATTGGAAGCAAGTAATAGCATCTGGAAACTTAGGAAGACTCTTTGGTTCCCTGGTTCCCTTCAGCATCCTTCCAGCTACCACTGCCAATCTTTCAGTTTGTCTTGAGGTGACAACTGATGCAGATCTTTCCCCCAGTCATTTGCTTCCCTATGAGGTGCTCCCCAAAGTGCCGGCTCTCCCAGAGTCCATCTTTTCTTACCCCATGGTTACTCTCAGTGGATGACTCTTTACCAGGACATGAACTGAAACCAGTTCCTCCAACATAGCTCATTACCTTGCAATGATCAGCAGCTGCCAAGATATGTGGTTACTGCGGTGCCCTAACTATTAGAAAAGAGGCCCATTCTCCTGCTCAAGATCTGTCTCTGTATCTCAGTTAATTTTCTGGCTAATTTTGTAGCTCTTCATGTAGCTGGATCTTCAGTCTTAGCTATTACCAGTCATTGCACAAACAGTGACACCAAGTCCCTGAAGTGTCTGCAAATAAGAACGAACGTGTGCATGCTTGCAACTTGTCAAGTAAATTTTTACAATACCAACATGTGTGTAGCAGAGTCTGGGGCTTGATGTGTGTTCATTTGGTCTTTCTTTATATTTCTTTACTCAAATGTGGTATGTCTGTAGCTGAAAATGTTAGATGATGTCAGTATCAAAAAGTGAAACTTATGCTCAGTATTTTTTTATTGTAGTTTGCTAATAACTGGATGGTGGTTTTTATTTTTTCCAGAGAGTCCTTTCCAATGATTTTGGTGGCAAACAAAGTTGATCTAATGCATTTACGGAAAATTACAAGAGAACAGGGAAGAGAAATGGCAACAAAACATAATGTAAGTTTGCAGTATTGTTTAATTGGTTGTTGCAAGTCCCATTACAGGCATTCAGAATTGAATTCCCTCCTCATTTGGAGCTGTATTAAAGCATTTCTCTTACAATCAAACATTTGCAGATACGTTTTCGACTACTACAGAGCAGTAGCTATACAGTTTCTTTTCACTAGGGCCAACTCATTGTTGAAACTAGAGCCTCTGCGCTACACCACGCTGTAGCAAAGCTGTGGCCGTTATGAAGCCACTTGTACAAGGTGTCTGCAAGAGGTGAGAAACGAAATGTTCAAAATGAGAGAAGTGAAAAGACAGAGTTGAGCATTAGGGATTATACCCAGGTGTCTGTAGGAAGCGAGTTTGTTAACAATAATGAAGTTACGGGGTTGTTAAGCTTATATAAATCTAGCCGACCATCTTAGCTCTGCATTATTCGGGCCATAGTTTAGCCTGAGAAATGGGTCTTGGATGTGTGTAGATGACATGATACTCCACTAATCACCTCTAAATGCCAGCAGCCATGAACACCCAGAGGGAGGCAACAACTCCCGCAGGAGGAACCGAATGGAAAGGTAAAGGCAAACAAGCCTGAGACCTCTTGGCAGCTTGCTGTGCCTGAACAGCAAACTGTGGTGTTTCTAAATAAGCCATGATGGGAGTTTGGCAGGGCAGGTTCCCTCCCTCCCCAAGGAAGCCGGTTTCTGTAGGAACCAGGACACCTAAACTGCAACACACTGCACCCATCTGTACACACATGCTTTGGAAAAGGCCCTGTACAAAAATACATTATCAGAGGCAGTTTTATAAATCTGCCAATGTGCTGGACAAGCAATCTAGGAGGCCCCATCTGGCTGTCAGACTTTGAAGGAGAAGATCATTTTACACTGAAGGGGAATTGTAATCATGAAATATTCATGCAGTAGTCCTAATAAAATGTGGCAAGCAAGAATTTTTGGCAAGTGCTCATCTTTCAACAACCTTCGGCTGTTTTCATGTCTGCTAGCACAGCTTAGAGGGAGAGAACATCTGACGACATGAAGTCTGTGATTATTCTTCCCCAAAACTGGAGTTCTGATCGCAGCTGGTTTGTCTGATGCTTCTTCCAGACCTTTTGTAAGCACTTGCTGGCCTTGCTGTGAGCATGAAGGTGTTGATAAGCAGTGTTATGACAACACTTTGTTTCCCTGTATTTCCCTGGTCTCTTAGGCACCCAATTTCTCCAGCCTTTAGGGTTTTTAATTTTGGAACTGGTTTGCTATCAACATGTGGGCTGTAACTAGTCTCTTTCATGATACGTTCTGTCCTCCAGATTCCATATATAGAAACTAGTGCCAAGGACCCACCTCTCAACGTTGACAAGGCCTTCCATGATCTCGTGAGGGTTATAAGGTAAGCTGCAAACCCTTCACTTGCTCACTGCCTGTGGACAGGACATGTAGGAGTCAGGATGGGCCAGGTGGTTTGGCGGTGGGAGATTTCTGGGGTTTATTAAACTTTCTTGTCCTGTATCTGCATAGGGATGTTACTAAGACTTAGTTACACTTCTAGGACATCATTGCTACGCAGGTTGAGAACAAGCTGTGGCCATGATGAAAAGCTATTATTCAATTAACAGTGCAAAGCCTACTATAATGATCAACTTTGAAAGGCTGGTGTTAAAAGCTCTGGACCAGTAATATGGGTTTTCATAGGTTTTTTTTTCTCTCAGGGTCTCACATTGCCAAAGATTAAAAAGGACTGGCAAAAAATTCTACAAAATTTTAATGTTGTAGGCGACTTCTAACATTTTCTGCTCACTAAATGGAAAAAAATTAAGCTCCTTTGTATGAGAAACAGCATGACCTAATGGCTAAGCCACAGGTTTCCTCCTCGAACTGCAGAGGTTCATTCCCAGTTTTGCATGAGCTGCTTCTCCTCGCTTTGACAAATGCTGGGCAAACCCCTGCTCCGGCTGCCGGCGGGGAGGGACTGCCTTCCAAAATCCCAGCTGCCCTGCAGGAAAAGAGCTGCACGTACTTCTCAGCATCTCAGCTGATAACCTCAAATCTCTCTGAGAAGATTTGTTTTTCTGGCACCAGTTGTCTGCCAGATTTTTCTGAGCCCTCATTTTTCATGTTTTGGGAGGGTACTGAGCTGAAATCACGCTCCTCCTCACTGTGCAGTCAAAGTATCTTGCTTGGCAATTAAACCATGAGGCATTTATTCACTGTGTATCTGTACTTGTGAATATCTTAGTGCAGCCTCGAGTCAGCCTTCATCAAAAGCAGATGGTACTGCCCACTCTTCCCACATGTCTCAAAAGCAAGGGGCAGAAAGTCTTTGGAGAACTACAGAGCTACTTGGAAATGTCCCAAGCTGTTTTCCAACTGTTTTGTAACTTGGCATTAGCCAGCTAGATATTCTGTGTTGCAGCGAGCTCTTGCCATCATCTATTCTACTCGGGGCGGGGGGGGACATAGCCAAAGTAAGATGGTGAGGCTCTGTTTGCTTTCTTTACATAATACGACTCTAGACAGGCTGGAAGGAGTGTTGTAAGGAGACATCACTAAATTCAAGCCCTGAAAGTGCACTTCATAACCTCAAAAATAAGTGACGCACCTTACGTCCCTGAGTACTCACTGTGAAAGTCAAGAGCACCAGAGATGTTCACAAAAGCTGGAACTCAGGTTAAGTCAGAGAGCAGAGAGATGCTGTGATCCAGCTGGTTATTTGCCACAAAGCAGCTTCGTTTGGTCTTTGGACATTGCAAACTGTCCACAGCCATAGGATGGCATCACCCACCAAGTATTGCTTTGCTTTTCTTTTCTTACATGAGCTTTTCCAAATAAATTGTAAATTCACAGCTGTCTGATAGCTGTGCCATTCCTAGAGTGCTTTACAAATGTAGAGGCTCCTTGGAGCCCGTGTGAGTTTGCAGGGTGAGGACACTCGTTCAGGGTTGGCACTGTTTGTGCTCCTTGAACTTGGCCGATTCCCAGTTTATTTAACATTATGCAAGAAACTGTTGTCTGGAAGTAATCCAGAAATGAGTCGGGTGATTGAGTCTGCCCGATCTTTTAAATTTTCTGATACCTCTTTTATGCTGCAGCAGTGCATATACAAGGACTGTCGCAGTAGAAATCTGAGCACGCATGGGACGTGGTTTTCTGCATCTCTGAAAGTTCCAGAACACTGTGAACAGCTTGCAGCCACTTAGTGTTCATTCAAATTAAAGTAAAAGCTTTCTAGTTTTGAGCTTTAAAGTTTTATGTTTTCCATTGCCTCCAGCCTTCATACTTACAGAAAAAAATCTTATTAGTCAAAGCTGAGTTTTTCAGGTGGTTGCAAACATCTGGGAGCTGAGACTGTAAGAAAAACACCAACTAAAGCCATAATGATTTGTCCCCCAGCTATGTCTCATCCTCGTCCGGAAAACATGGTGTAAACACTCAGTTTAGTGCCTGGCATATTACATGGCAAAGAGGCTGGGTTTGAGCTATTCAAACTCTCAGTTTGGTTATTTAGACACTTGTTTGAATCTACAGCAGCTACCGGTGTTTGTATGACTTATCTTGCAATAAAATCTAAGTCTATGGGCTGCCTGTTGTGTGTTTGAACTACAAAACCACCTTGTGTTGAATTTGCACTGCTGGGCTGAGTGGCTGCTGCAAACAGGTACAGTTGCAAACAAGCATGTAGAATGCCTTGTCTTAATGAAAAGGGAGAAGCCCTCAACATAACATTTTGGAGGTTGCTCACAACCCACCAGGGGCTGCGGGAGGGCTCTCAGCTGCCTGTTTATGGTGGCTGTGACTTCAGACAGCCAGGGACATCTTTCTGAGGTCAGCTCACTCTCTGTGCTCTGGTGCTCTTCCCAACTTCCAAGAGAGTTCAGAGCCCTGTCAGCAGCAGATTCTCTTTTTTTCATTATTATTTCTTAGCCTCCCTCCATAACTAAGTCCACAGCAGTGCAGCTGGCTCAGGGCAATGCCGACTGAAAGCAAATCTTTGCAGGAGGGCTTATTTCTCTGTGCACTCTATCTCTTTCATCCTCTTCCCTCATGAGCGTTAGCAGCGGTGTGATGGATGACGTTTCATTGCTTAGAGCATCCCTGTTCCCCAGAGTGGCCCCTGGCACGGGAGGAGGCAGCAGTTCACCCAGGGCAACCAGAGGCATAGTGCTCTGGCAGGACATACGTACATCCCTGCCCTTAGCCTTAATGTTTGCTCATGGCTTATTTCCTCCTTCCTTAAAAATACAGGCAGTTGTCTTGTTAACTGTGTGGCATGAAAAGCCACATGGTGGTGGAGGGGTATATGGAGCTACATATGCGAATACATATATGCACACCAAGATGCTGTTCTGCCGGCTGCCCAGTGCTCTGGATGCTGATGTCCGACCCAGCCTTGTGTCTCACCTGCTTGTTTTCCTCTCTGTCTCCCAAAACAGGCAACAGATCCCAGAGAAAAGCCAGAAGAAGAAGAAGAAGACCAAATGGCGAGGGGACAGAGCCACAGGCTCCCACAAACTCCAGTGCGTGATTTTGTGACAGGACCACCTGGGAGTGCCTTGGATGCCTCTCTCCTTCCCCCGTGACCCACTACTAGCCCAGGCGACAAACAGCAGCACGATCCCGCCGCCCCCCTGGGCTCCCCAGGGCATCTCGGGCTCGGAGCGGGCAGCTTAACGGGGTCCGGACCCCCCGAGAGGGGAGCTGCGCGTCGGGGGCAGCGTGGGAGCCACATGAATGGGAGGTGAAAGGGATCAGCAGGACCTTGACTCTTGAACATCCCCAGCGCCTTCCAGGGGCCTCCATGATGTTTATTTAAAAAAAAAAAAAAGAAAAAGAAAAAAAAAAGTGTTGGTTTTATCTGCAAACATTTCTCCTTGTGACCCATTTCTGAGCAGCTATGAATAGCCCCCCTGTTTGGTACAGTCGTCTGTGTATGTGTGGGGGAAGGGAAAGGGCTTTTATTTTCTCGCTCTACTTTTTTTTTGTCCTCTTCTCCTTTTTCGTTGTTTGCTCAGCAAACGCTGGGTTGCAAAGAAACACGGCCGGGGTTAGATTTTTTGCACTGAACTCTCTCTTAGGCAGCGGTGCCAAAACACGACTTCATATGAAAGTGCATAGATTTGGAGGAAGAAAATGAATTCCAGCTGCTCTGGGTGCTCCAGACATTGTGTCAGACTCTGGAGGGCAGCCAGCTCACAGACCATAAACTCTGGTTTAGGAAAGGAGGTTTGGGCTTGGATTATTTTCTTTTCTTACCCTTTGTCAAGAGGTTTTGTTTCTGTTTTGTAATTTGGGGCACGTCAAAGTTAAGACGTTTTGTTAACCTGGAATTATTTAAATTAAAGTAATTTACAAATGGAAGGGTATGTCATCTTTAAGGGCAGGGGGGAGGGACAGAGGAAGTAAAACCTGAACTGAATATGTTATCTGGGTGTTGAATTTCTCCCTCATAAATGTGTGTAAAGTGATGTGATCTAAATCCTGCTTTATTATTCCTTAACCTTTCCCTGCAAAGCCGTTTTTGGGTAGATGAGTTGTTTTGCTTTTCCCAGGCTCAACTCACACACACACAAAAGATCTGTTTATGGGCTTTGGCTAAGTGTTTCTTCATTTCTGCTTCTCCCCTCTTTGCTAAGAGCTGGTGACTTGAAAGGAAGAGGTGTTTAGAAAATGACTCAAGTGGGTTGTGTCTCTTCATAAGCTTAGTATAGCTAAAAAGTCTCCCTGAAAACAGTGGAGACCAAGTATCTTTATGCCTTATGAAAACGCAAGGCAAAAAACCTGCAGCCATTCAAGCTGCCATCTGTGGCACGAGAAATACGGTTGTGCAGATCCTGGAGGGGACACATTTTCTCTCACACCTTTGCTGGCACTAAGAACTGCGGTGGCAATTTTTTTCTTTAATTTAATGGATTGTCATCTGCTGGACTGAAGCCATTCATTCCATTCACAGGGTCACCAAACTCCTTTAAAAGTAACAACTTACTTTTCATCAGCTTGAATCCTATTCAAATATGCTTTATGGGCATGACTTAAAATATTGGCAGAGTATGAATGCCTGAGATTTGTGTGTCTGAGCACAGAAAATCCTGCTATTGGCTACTGAAGATCCTTTCAAGATGGTGGGTCATCACAGACTCAGTTGTTTATGTTTGTCTTTACAATCCATTTGCCACCGGATTTCGTCTCTTGACTCATTGCCAGGCCACCTTGTGAAACAGGAGTTGGCTGATGATTTTTCAGGTGAGTGCGGCTAATGAAAACATTTTCCTAATTTGTCTAGTCTTTATCACAGCCAGAAGATGGCAAATGTCTGTGGCGGGCTCAGCAAGCTCCTCACCGTAACGCTGGCTCCACGGCCTCCATCCCCTTTTGTCTGATGACAGATGCTGGGGCTGGATTAAGGAGGTGGATATTGGGAAGAAATATTTTTCATGGCCTCTTGTGTTGGATGTGGGCCACATGCTTCAGTAAAGTTGCAACGCCCCATGTCAACTGAAATCTGGCTCCAGACCATCGCAGCATTTTCTCCCACTGTATCGTTTCCTTGTTGGCTGAACTGTGGTGACCGAGACCACGTGAGTCAAATCCTGGCTCTTGAGACTTGCCACTGTCTTCTGGCGGGGGAAGAGCTCCCTGGAGGCACCTCATTTGTTCTGCCTTGAAAACCTCGAGTAAATCAGAAGGTGTCTGATATGTGCAACCAACTCAATTTGCTGTAACACCCCTTACCGCTTTCCTGCCAGAATCCCTATCTAGCCTGGATACTCGCCTTTTTTTTTCTTCTTAATTATACTCAACTAATGCTATGGGATCCCCTACACAAGAAGATAATGGTGTTTTCAGGGAGCCCTGCTAATACCCTCTAGAGCTCTTCCACTTAAAAATAACCTGATTTCTGCTGAAACCCCTCATCCTCATTATTTTTATCTAAACCCTTGGGAATACTTGCCTGAAAACAGCATGTGTGTATCTTGAGTCACATCTGCTGGGCACTCAGCACTGCATGTGAGAAATTGTCTGCTTTTTCTGAAGCATCCTAATTGTTTCTTCAGCTTCTTTAGCAACTAACAGATACTGCAGAATAATGGGGGGAGAAGAGGAAAGGAGCAGGTTAACAAATGAATGCAGGTAGTGGCAAATGGGCAAAGTGTCCCCGTTTTCTTCTATGATTATCAACTTGTTTACAGCAAGGAGTGTCTTCTAACAGGGATCACATCTCTAACGAGTCTAGGGTTCTCAGAATAGTGAAGGGATACAAAGCCAATTGCCATCTAACTCACCTTTCATATTTAGGGCTGTTAGCAAACCAAGAGCACCTTCCCTGCCACATGCAGCACCTAGAGACCTGGGCTGTAAGACACAGGTTCATGGTACTTATGCTGCCGAAAGCACCAGCCATGCTGGTGAGTAGCTTATTTTTTTCTATGGAGCATCCAATGGAAAGGGACTTCTGCTGTGGTCAGAGACAGTCTGGAGAAGGATCCTCTAAGGATGTGCTTGGAGCTCATTTTCCAAAGAGCTGATGGTCCAAATAACCTAACATCAGCTTCACCCACTGGGTAAATCTGCATTCACTTGTCTCACAGCAATCTGGTTCTTCCTCTGCTAAACAAAAATTTAGAATGAAGAGCTGGCAATAGCCTTACCTTGCTTTCAATAGACACTTTCAAACAAAATTACGAGAGAAGAGGGGTAAAACCTTGCAAATTTACTTGTATTTGATAAACAAATGGTCTCCTTTTTTTCATTTTAGACACTGAATAATGTTTGTAAAACAAACCAAAAAAAACCAAAAAAACCTTAAGCTATGTAAGTTTTGGCTTTGTAAAGGTGTAATTCACCTCCCCAGCTTTGCATCTCATCCCAGCTGTATCACTGCCTTCATGTAAATCACGTTGCTGTTTCCTCCCTCAGCTCCTTCTGCCTATTAAGGAGTAATAATGGCACTGGCTTGTTTTCTTACCAGCCTTTGAGATATATGGCATTTATTGTACAAGCAAAGTCATCTATCTGTCTACCTTTGTGTTGTGGTTTAACCTCAGCCAGCAACTAAGCACCACACAGTCGCTCTTTCACTCCACCCCAGTAGGATGGGGGAGAGAATCAGAAGGGTAAAAGTGAGACAACTCATGGGTTGAAATAAAGAGCAACAACTAAAACACCAGTGTGTTATCAACATGATTCTCAAACTGAATCCAAAATGCAGCACTATACCAGCTCCTAGGAAGAAGATCAGCTCTATTACAGATGATGTCTCTCATTTAAGGAAAAGAAGGGTTGGGAAGCAAGAGAATGATCAGTATCTAGCTAAAACAAATACATTGTCCTCTGGCATGAGCAGAGGATTTAGTTGTTCCTGTCTGTCTACCAACTCTAAATGGAACAAAAGCCTGATAACAAAAAAACAAACACCTGTGCAACCCTACCAGTGATGGGCTACCTATAAACCTGCTTTCTTGGCAGTCTCAGCCAAGGCCAGTGCTATTGCTGGCAAAGCTGCTGAATGACAGTCTGGGCACATGTGAGTAAATCATGTTTAGATGATGCTGCTCTGCAGAAAAATGCTAGAGATAGTGAACAAGACAAGCAGGAGTTCAAGGGGCTAAGATTGCTGGGTTTGCATCAGATGTTTCAGTTTAACAAAAGACCATTGTAGTATGTTGCTTTGTTCCTTAATCTGTCATAATTAATTTTGGCTGGCTCTTTAAACTTACAGCTGTACCAGAATTTGTAAATTGGGATAGGCTGAGGGTTTTAGACATACATGATGTGTCTCATCTCAAGACAAAATGAGCATTATCACACAGGGAGAGGACAGTATTGTAATATTGGCTCAGACTTTTCCTTTTTTTTTGCTTGTTACCATCCTAAGACCAAAAAGGACTGCCCAGAGCCTTGTGATTGCATGGGATGGGAGCTAAATGCTGCTGTAGTGCTTGGGAATGATGCAATTCCCCCCAGGCTCTGCTAAGAGTAGAATTAATGATGAATACAGAATATAAGAGTGTATTAAGAGACACAGCTTGTGGACTACTCCAGATGTCAGGGTTTACTAAGGAGAGAGGGGGCTTGAAAGAAGTTTGGTATTAGAGATATAGTCAAGACCCTGTGATAACTGCCACCTCAACCCATGTACCTGGGACTGGACAAAAAACCACTGTGATTGGAAATCCATGTTCTATGAGTTGGGGTTCAATGGCCAACCTACTCTATCTGCTGCTGGTTGGGCAGAAAGGAGGATCTTTAGTGTATGTGAGAAGTACTGCATTTCAGCCACACACCCAGCACTACAGCAAAAAGGAGACAAAAGATGCTGTGGCCAGGCATCATCTAGGCTCATTTCTGTGTCTTGCATGTATGTAATTAATGCCATTTGAGATGCTTTGGGTTATCCAGGGCATTTCCCTGGAAGTTTCAGATGTAACAAGGGACATATGGGAGATCTGTGCCTTTCTGGAGCAACAGCTTGCAGCCAGGTAAGATTCACCTCAGCATCTGAAATGGCTCCAGGTGTGGATCGTCAGGCGGTGAGTTGAGCCCATGGCAGTTTGAGAGCCCTTTTCTGTTCACAGCAATGCTCAAAGAAAGAGAGACACATTTCAAGTGACTGAGAATATTCTATCTCTTCTTCTGCAAAGGGATCTCACCTGTTTTTTAGGGTCTCACAAATGCATCAAAACAAAGTCTCAAAGAGAAGCCACTGATTTTGCAAAATGTATTAATTGCATCTTGCAGCCTAAGCATTCTCATACTTGCACAATTGGTCTGCAAATAATTCAACATTTGGCTATCAAGGATTCCATCGCTAATCCGCAGGCTTTTTGCTTTTTTTCTCCTGAATGTGAGGGGCATAAATAGTTCATAGATGATCTCACAGGCACAGTTTCTGGGATGACATGGAACTTGCTTGCAGCAGAACAGAGCAGGGAGATGACTCTGCGTGTGCTGGATCCTACAATGGGGAGAGATGAGGAGCAGCAGCACGAAGGTATGTTCTGGTTTGGTTTTGGTGGTGGTTTTTTTTTCCCCACCACTGTGGTAAATCCCTCCAGCCCCAAGAAGTCACATATAAGTGGCAGGTCAGGCAGGCCAAGGCTTCCCGAGGCAGAAGAAGCATGCAGTGCCAAAGGGAGGGAGCTGGGGGAGAAAGGCTCAGCTCAGCATATTAGACCTGACAGGTCAGTGAGTGCAGGAGTTAGTGATCTCAATGGTGAAGAGGATGTTCAGCAGGGCTGAGTGTGGAGAGAGGCAAAATCACTTAATCCTTTTGGCAGTTTTGAGACAGATTTTTAATATCTTTTGAATTGAGGGCTCCATTTCCCAAATCCTGGGGGACCAGCAATATCACTCCAAGCCCAACACAGCAGTCTGACTTGCCACAAGCATTTTTACCTGTCTGGTTTTCATCCCTCCTCTCAGGTATCTTCTGCAGACTGTGTACAACATAGCCTAAGAGCTCAGGCTGGGCATGTGGTCAGGTCCAGGAGCCAAAGAGGAACAACTTAGACAAAATCTTGGATTTGCTCAATAAGAGAGCAAGAGCAAGATGAGGAGGAAGGAGCTTTGTGAATTGGGAGCCTGTTTTATAAAGCCAAATCCTCTGCAAATCTAGGTAAGAGACATTGCATGGTCTGTGATTAGGACAATCTCTGCTGAGAAGTCAGCCCAGCTGAACAAGTCATGAGCACCTTGAAATGTACCACACAGAGGTGGTTATTTTGGAGTTTCTGTGACAGCAGCTCCTCTCCACTGCTGTAGTCGTGCCTAACTAGCTGAAGACCCAGTCAGGTTCAGGGCAAGCTTCTTTGCATCTCAATAGCCCACGTCTCCTTAAAGTGGGAGCCCTGGCACTGGGAACCCACAGAACAGCCTGGACACACGCTTATGGAGTAGGGGTTTCTTTTCTGCAAGCTCCATAATAAGAGCAGTGTTTCAAACAGTTCCTGGGATGCAAGCCGACAAAAAGCAGGAAATTCGAAGTGAAGGCTGATGCGCCAGGCTCTGCTCACACAATTGTCGAGGTTGAACAAAGCACAATGGTGTGAGCTGGGGACAGTGTTCTGCTCGCCCTCCCGCGGGAGTTTCCTGCCTTGCCTTGCCCTCATCCCCATTTCCAAACCTTCACAAGAGTTTAAGCTGGTTTCTGGCATTGAGTTTCCCACAGAGCTGGTCACAGAGTTTCATTCCCACGTTTTTTTGCTCTGCTTGGTGAAGTCTCTTTGTTTCCTTCAGCACCCTTTGGCCAGAAGGGCTAGTGGGCTGATGGGGGAGTGTTTGGGCAGCCTTTGGCAGAAGGTGTTTCATGGGGAAGAGTAAGTCGCCACGAGCATGAAATACTTTGCTACTTTTTTGGTGGGTTTACTCTAACATACATCAATTATTTTAGGGAAAATTCACGTGGTACCTTCTGCCATAAGAATAGAGAAGTGGCAGTCAGAACACTCAGAGGTAGCAGATCTTGTTCTGAAAGCTCCAGAAACAAATGCACAGAGATCTGATGCATGGAGAAAGAGCAGAAGTTGATGAGATGCCAAAACACCTAGCACTGCTGGGTCTTGTGCGCAATTTGCTTCAAGCTGAGAAACTACAATTAGCATAGACCTAATTAAAGGCAAATACCAAATGCTAAACGAAGAGGTCTAAGGCCAGCTATCTTGAGAGGTTCAGTCCCTGACACAAACTGTAAATACCTACTAGACAGAGGCTGCTTCCCGAAGTGGCATATTTCCCAGTTGTTGTTTGTTGTTGTTGATGTTTTTTTAACCTAAACAACCCATCTCATTCCTTATTTGGGATTGAGCTTATCACATCATGGAGAAAAGAATAAAAATGTTACAAGTTCTATTTAATTTAGTGAAAAAAAGAAAGTTTACTCTTTCTAAAATGCCTTTGAACTTATTTATATGACTGCTTTTTTTTTTTTTTTCAGAACAAAAGCTCGAATCCCAAGGAGGCCCCAGCAACTAATTCAGCAATGGGCTGCCCTATGAGAACAAATACATGAGCACCAAGCGTGAGTTGTGTGAACCTGCAGCTGAGTTCCTGTTTCAGGTTTCCAAGGGGCAGAGGATAGCGCTTGTTTTTAAAATGACAGGTCCTTTGGCAATGTTGTCCTCTGACAACAACAAAGAAAGGATGTGTTATCTAATGCCAGCCTAGCTGTTCCTGTTAGCATCCAGAGGACTTTCAGAACTGGCCATATAAATAATTTTACTGATACCTGTGCTGAAAAACTACTGCTGCTTCTTGGGCCAGAGTTAGCAACAGCCTGACCAGCACTACAGGGAGGAAGGCTGCATATATGTTTCTTACGTTTTATTGCCAAGTAATTGCAAACCACAGATTTATTCAGCCCTAGCAATGGTCTCTGTTGGGTTCCCTCTGACTGTGACCAGCCATATGGCATCTGGCGTGATCAGGGAGGTCACTTGGGAACCCCTGGACATGAGTGCAGGCTGGGTGCTGCCAGCAGGACTGCCAGGCGCTGCTCACCACTCGGCACCCGGGTTTTTGGTGAGGGCACACTACGCTTTTCCAGACCCCTCCCATCCCATTCTCTTTCCTACTGGTGCAGAAAATAACCCAAGGTAAAACTAAATGGCAGAAAAAGCCTCTCTAACACCTTAGTCTTTTGTGTCCCTTCTCAGTGAATGTTGGGAGTAAAACTGCTCCAAAAACAATGGTGAAAAAAATTGCTGAAGGAGGAGAGTGCAGAAGAGAAACTAAAAAAACTGCACTTGCATTAGTGGCTGATGTTTTTTATTATTGCTGTTGTTGGCTATTCAAACACCCAAAAAAAAGAAAAGGAGAATTGGAGGCAGCAGCCTCAAATCAAACAGAATATTTCAGAGTTCACAAACTTTTTTCTGAATATGTTAATCTTCCAAAGGCTCTTTAGCCTGTTAGTTAGATTAAATAATCATGACCTAGTATTTATTGAGTAACTAAAATCTTTTGAGAGTTCACATTTATACTCCAGGAGATCACTGTAAAACAAAGGGCTGAAAAAAATCCCATTTGGATGTGAATATTTAATACGGCTGTTTGGAAAGCTGCTGCACAGATATTAATTTGGGCAGATAATAAAACAAGTATTAAAACACACAATTATGCAGCGATAAAATTAGAACAGAAAAAGCTCTAAGTTAAGCCAAAAGAAAATGGTTTATAAAGATCATTTGACAATGGCCTTTCAAAAAACTGGAACAAAACACCAGAGTTGTTAGTTTATATTCAGGATTACAGATCTGTGGCAGTACCAGTAGTACCTGGTATGTAAATACAGGATGAATGTCAGGTTTGGTCCTCAGAGACCCACTTCAAAGCCCATGAATGTTAACCAGGGCCTTGCTGCTAAGTCGAAGGGGCTTTGGATCAGGCTCCATCAGCTTGTGATGATGAAGTCCCACAATTCCTTTAATCAGCAGCTTGCAGGAGAAGCAGAAGCAAAACATATTGCAAAAGCCAAACTGCAACAGGAGTCTTGTTCAATTATGTCTTAACATTATACTGTAGCTAATGTGCTTTTACCAGATGTCCTGATGAAATACTATTAAGAGCCAGTGCATTGCATTAATTAAAGTGTAATGTCATAATGAATTCTTTTTGCAAGGCAGCAGGGATGAATCGGTGACCTACATAACCTCCTTTCCCTGTGAAATAGCTTTCTGAACTAATGAAATGAATCCCCCTTGTTGTAGCAGGAGAGCAGAGGGAGCCACACTCCACATCCCCGCTACACCCTGTGACATGAAAAAATCTGGGCACTCTCTGCAGAGACTATGGCTCACGTTTCATTGTGTAGAGCAACAAGAGGGAACTTCCAGAGACAGGAGGACTCTCCATTAAGGGCACTGTATGTAATGGGAGGCTTTTGAAAGCTCCATTAAAATTCTTGGACAGTGCCTTCGCAGAGAAGCCAGGGGATAAGCTGGCTGACTCTCTGCCTCATAAACCAGCACGAATGTACAGACAGTTAAATGCACATTCATTTGAGTGTAAGAGGCTTGGGGTATGTCATTAAAATATAATCCACAATGCACAACAAACACATACACAGCTGGCAGGCTCAAACCCATTTTTGCAAGCGCTTTAGGAGAGAAGCAGGAGAGTGTTACATAGCTCGTGTACGCAGGGAGAGGATGGGAGGAGGGGAAAGCTCTGTGTCCTGGGCATGTGTTTTTAAAAGAGAAAATATGCATGTGAATTCTGATTATGCCTGTGTTAGTACATTTTTTCCATGGTGGTTTGAGATTAAAAGTGATTTATGATGTTCCTAAGTCTCTGCGTTTCACTAAGCCATTGGAGTGCAATCAAAACAGTGCCTGTACCAATGCTGGATTGTGCCAGCGAGTCCTAATTGCTTGAAAGATAATGGTGTCATTAAAGTCTCTTGCCCCCATAAGCCTTGTGCTCCTCAACAGAAAAGATGCTTTTATTGTTGGTTTCAAAGGAGCCCTCAGTCACTGCTAAAGCACATTGTCCATTCAGAGGTACTAGGAGGCTGTATTCTATAACTGCTTTATTTCTCTGCTTTTCTCTTCTTAGGCAGAGGACAGGGGAGGGCAATGGAGAGAAATGCAGAAAAAATGTTGACTTTTCATCAAGAAAGCCAAAATGTAAATCAGATGTTATTCATTTAGACACCATGAGGGGAAGAAGTGGCTGAGACATTGCAGTGGTAAGGCTTGCAGAAACAGAAATGGAGAGTGCTTCTGTGAAAGCTGACACGCTCCACAAAAAAATGCCAGCTACACCAATAATTTTCAATTCAGTGATCTTTTTGACAGAAAAGCTGTGACCAGCTTCTTTATTCATACAAAAGGCATGCGGCTCTGTAACTACGCCTTAATTCACGGCCATCCTTCTTACTGGACAATTTCAATTAAGAAATGACCTTTCCATAAAACATTCAATTCTGCTACATAATTTATACATGTCTTCATCTGGTAACATATTTTTAGAAGACAGAAGGATGCTTATGCAGGTCAATTGATCACTTGTCAATTTATAGGTGTGAGGTATTTTAAACAGAAGTTTATTTACCTGCACTCTGAGATTTGCCAGTTGTGCTTTGAGAATCACCTTTCTGTTTGCTTTGAAGTGCCCTGCTCAGTCAAGGAGCCAGTCTTCACTGGGGCTAGCAATACAAGACCACATAAAAATGCCAGTGACATGCAGAGGTAACCTATTAATAATTATTTCTTGCATTTTTGTGACACAAAACTGAACAGAGACGTATTTAATCTCTAGGAACTAGTACAAATAATATCTATTGAGCCACTACAGTAAGTGGCTTGGTTTGCAGAGGGGCTGGACTACATCTGACCCACTACCTTCATAAAACCATTGCAGCTAAATGTACACTCAGTTATGCTTAAGAGACTTACAGTGTCCTCACCAAATGCATGCACTATAGAGAAAATGCTTTGCCTTGCACCTGCAAGGTACTTCAAGTAGAGCATTTGTACTTTGCAGCTTACAAGAGTAAACTGGCTCTCCACAAATGAGCACTCCACATTTTCCTTCTCCTTATCTGTCTTTCATTCTCTTAGCTGTTGACTTTACTCTTCCATGACTACCTTTCCATCTTCTCTCCATACTATCCACCAGAGCTGCTAGAAGAGCCTTTCTTCATTGCATCACCTTTCTGGAGCATTCTCTGTTGTAGTTTTTGCCGCAGACTCTCCATCTGTTTAAGACTTACTGGCATTTCCCCTGCCAGGGACTCACTCTGATGCCCAAACCCTGCAAAATGTGAGGTCAGATCTTAATCCAGTGTATTCAAAATAGACACTGCTTTACTTGTTTTTATAGAGGACTGGAGCACAAATGGCAGTAAATCCATGAGCCTTTTGGCTTAATCCCTTTTCAGGCACAAAAAAAGAAAACCCTGCCTGACAGCCTCAAGCTCTCTGGGAAGAGCTGGCTCTTCCTATGTTTCCCTAACTATAATTTTACTCAGTCATGTACTGTCATCCTCCAATCCTCCTTGAGCATCACTTGAAAAAAAAAGAAACAAAAGATCTGTTGTCAATTATAATGACAATATATTGAAGATGGCTTACAGCAGAGAATGGCAGTTTATAGCATCCGGCTGTGACAAATCTGGGTTTTGAGACAACGTTGTGTGTGTCCTAGAGATTACAGCTTTTAAAATAAAAACCTCATTCTAGTTCCCTGGGGCTTTTTAATGAATTGCCACATGCATCAATGCCTTAAAGGAAGCATCAGTGATTACCCATCTGACTGCAGCTCACTTGGTATTTACAAAATAAAAAGAACAGCCAACACCCTGAAAACTCTAAACCTACTTGAAGAGCTATACTGAGGCTAAGGTATACCCCACTGTATAGGCAATTAAGTAGTAGTCACTTAAGGAGCAAAAGCTTTCAAAGAGATGGGACTTCGGAGGCTGCCCCATGTCTTACCACGGTTAACATTAATTGGAGTGATAATACACCCTCCTCTGAGCCATGGACCAGTTGCACCACACGCAGTCCAGGAAACACACTGGTGGCAGCAGGTGCCAGTCAGGTGCCAGTTTTATTCATTCTTCAGACACCTGGAGAAAGGGAAATCATGTTTTAAGCTGCTGGCAAGAGCTAGGATGAGACTAGGCGCAGCAGTCCTGACAGTACGACCCAGAGGGAAGTGGTTCTTGTTGTACCGTGAAGATACGGTCCCGTGACGGTTGGCAGTCTTGTGCCTAGGGCCAGGGTTGTCACCTTCCATCCATGCACCTTTTTAAACACATAAGCACTGTGGCTTTTCCTTATTGTCCAGGCTTGCTGGTCACAGCATTTAACTCTCTGCTTAGGTGTGCAAGTGAACAGTCCAAACTACCATGGCTCCCTCTGATGGCTCCCTCTGCAGCTGTTGGATGAGATGGGCTCTTCTCCCACGTAATACAGGCACTGCTGTGGATCACCCAGCAGAAAAGCCTGCCTCTCTCCAGTGAATATACAAGGGCCTCTGGAAACCACAGTCCTAAATTAGATACTGCATTTAAATTCCTCAGGTTGGTTTGTGCAAATAATCACCTTGGTGCCAGCAGTTAGTGGAAACCTCCAGCTCTTCTGTCCCATCTTAACCACTCTTCCATGCCTATGCACTCACCCTGCACCCTCCAGGGCTCTCCCAGTCCTGTTACAGCCTGTACACACAACCCTAACAGCTCCTTCAGGTCCAAAAGCGTGTTTTAAAGTATCCCAAACTGGCTTGCTCAGAATAGCCACTGCACATGTGGAAGAAGGCTAATGCATCCCAATGCATCGGACTTGCGGCACATGGGACACAGTGTCCCTCTGCGTCTGGCCAGGGTTTCTGGATGCCCAGCAGCCCAGGTGGCAGATAACAGGTACCCACTAGGTCATCACCCACGTCACTGTGGAGCTGGCAGGTCCACATGCTTCCTCGACACCTGCCCCGCGGGTTCATCTTCTGTTGTTCTTGGGCTTGGTGTCTTCCAGGGTAAATCTGGGTCAACGTCTTTCCACAGGACTTGTGTTCCCTTCTGCTGTGGCTGGCAGGAGGGATGTGCCAGGACAGTACTGAGGGGCCATTGATTGGTGTGGAAGGACAGGCAAGGAATGAGAGGATTTGGTTTAACTATGTCAAATCTGTGTACAAATGCACAGGCAAACAGATGGGCATTGCTGGCAAATGTCAGTAAAAATCAGAGGCTGATGTAAGAAAATCTCTTGTTTACTCCAAAAATTTCACAGATAACATTTGAATCAGTGGGAAATGCAGTGTTTGCTTTTTTACTGTGGCTAATAGCTACTCAGGTTTTCATAATTTTAAGACATTATTGCTAGTATATGTAATAACCTAAGTTTAAAACCATACTTAGTCCAATGCAACTCTGACTGTTGGGAAGCCCACATAAAAAAAAAAATCATCTCATTCCTATTTCAGTAAATGTGCAGGAGGATCAGTATGAGTAAAAGCTCTTGTTAGTTCTCTCATGCTTTACTCTTGGTAACTTGCTGATATTTTAGTGATGGAATAATCTGTGGAAGCTGCTTTCTGGAGCATGCCTGCTAACCCTCTTTTTCTTTTTTTTTCTTTCCTTTTTTTTTTTTTCCAGAAGATCCTTTTGAAATTAGATACAGCTTCTGGAATCAACCCAGACACTGCTTTTCAAGCCAGAAGCATTTATGTAACCATCATCAATCATGCCACTGGCTCTTATTGCTACTGTATATTCACTTTCTACCTGGTTTGAATTCCTAATTGGCCCTGCTGTGCAACTTAAAGCCCTGAATAAAGTGGTGGGAGGGAGGTGGGGGAGAGTATTACTTCCACAGCTAGGATCAGGAGGGTTTCTTGCAAATCATGCTGATAAAGTCCATTTCCTGGAGAAAACAGACAAGAAGCAGTTGGTAACAGGGTGAGTAAGAGTCGGATGTGATGGGGTACGATGTACAAAAAGTATGTACAACTGGCTTGATTATTATCATCAGAGCAGTTGGCCTGGCAGCTGCTTGTATCATGTGTTTCAGGCTCGTGTACTGTAACGCAAGCACACGAGAAGTCCTTTGGATGGGAACAGAGCTGATAACTCAAGAGATAGGCTGTTTTTCTGATTTAAGTACAGGAGAAGCTTTAAAAAATGCAGGTGATTTTCTGTGCCATCCACAGCAAGCTGTTTCCCTGCCTAGGAGACCACTGCTGCTCTCCAAGTCCTTTAGCCATCATTTATAGCCAACGCTTTATTACAGTAAAGGTCTCTCAATCCTCCTAAAGTGATGTGAAGTGGGTGGGAGCACCACCTGGACTGGTGACCCAGCACACAGGGATGATCTGGGCTCCCCCCTGCATGCAACGGTGATGGGTCAGACCCCTGCACAGCCTCAGGTACAGCAAACGCAGAGGTGACATGGAGCTGCCTCTCCACCTCAGGTGCAGAACAAGCATGAATGGGAGCTCTGTTCACACACAGTACATTTATTTCATTGCTTTGCACCCCTGCTGGCCCCCACCCTATTCCTATTAAGCACTCACACATGCTGCTGAAAGCCAGGGCAGCTGTACTCATCTATCAAAGCTTGTCAGCTTGAGAGCATAGGCTCTTCCCATTAATTAAGCAAATGTAATGTGATTAGCTAGGGCTGTAAATGTTTTTAGGCCCACTTAGAAAGCTACAAAACATTGAGCATCACAGCCTTTTATTTTCATGCACTCGTGCCATCTGAGGTGATCCTCTGGGGTTGAGATTTTTGTTCTTAAATTTCCATGTGTGATAAAAAACATGGAGATATAAGACAAAGCAATAGAAGTGGATCAACTCTTGTAGTCCTTAAATTGCTGTTTGAATTATAGGAGTCTGAAGAAGAAATTTATTTCTACATTTTAAAAAAAACTCTTCTGCTTTCATTTTTTTTTTTTAATGGATGTAACAAGAACTGCTGAAAGCTGAAATTTTGGTAAGAATTTATACCTCATTTAACGTTTCTACTTGCTTTGATGAAAAATGTGTATTATTTAGCAGTTAAGAATCTAAACTGGGATCCTTTAGGCTTGAAAGCTAATGGAATAGTTATGGAGAAGTTGCACATAGAATAAGAAAATTCTTGAAGCCAGTTTGAGTGGTATAAACAAGATCTGCTCAAGGATTTAAACCTAAAGTGGGATGGAGGTGTCTAAATCTAGTACTGTCATGCTGAAAAGCCCCTAGTCAGCTATTGACAGACTTTCACAATGCGAAAACTCCAAAGGCACCTCCCTGTATAAAACTCCTCTGATGTTTACAGTTGTTGTGACCTCTGGACCTCAGAAGTTCTCCCATCCTGTCTGGGCTGAGCTGCTCAGCATGTCACGTGCATCTATGGCTCTTTGGGATCCAGAAATTTAGCATTCCTTTCCATAAATCCGTGTAGCAGCTCAGCATGGTAGGCATGCACTAAGAATACCACAGACAAAGCGGCAGCTTAGGCCACCCTCAAGCTCCTAAAAGGACTCCCCAGCAGCTTGCATCCTCGCATGGGTCGCAGCAAGTTAAGCCCGTTGCCTGATGTCTCGCCCTCTGCACCTTCTGTGCCATTAATTGAGATCAAAGTCCTGGCATATCACAAACTTCTGTGTGGATGTAAAAAATTACTAGGACTCGGATCATAAGTCACTTCCTGAGGGCAAATTCATTTAAGTGAACCATTCTACCCAGCCCTGACACCTTCTGTGCAATCGTTTAGATGACCCAAATTTCTATATTTTTTTCCAGATATCTGCTGGGGTTTTTTCTCAATGAGAGAGGAAGAAGCTACCATCACAGCAAGTAAAGCAAGAGCAGGGATGCATGCCTGGTAAGTTCGTATCCCACAAGGCAAAGAAATATTTAGGGAGCCTGGGGTAAAAAAGTGCTCCCTGCAGTCTCCATCTCATTGCTCTCACAAATGTCCTGGGGGACACAGGAAGGAAAATACTACTGGAAAGCACTTAAACTCCCTCCCTGAAACAGTCCAGCACTGCAGATAGCTGCTGTAGAAGGAACGGACACATGGGACCAGGTTCAGCAGTACCTCATGCCCGATGCTTTCTGTGGCCTTGGCACTCCGATGGCCCCAGCCACTTACCAGCAAGTGCTTCTTACTGCCGAGGTAGAAATGGAATGGGGAAGAGGGCTGTTGCTGCGGGCCCCCTCTTGTGGAAATTAATCTGTGATTAGATATGAGGTTTGTCCTTATGGTAGGTCTGTGGTGCTTGAGACCAAGCACTACAAGATCTGTTTGTACAAGGTGAAGCCACAAACACAGGTGAGCCCTTTTCTTATAACATGCAGCTGCAGCTGCTGGAAGGGCAGTGGCAATGCCACATTTTGTATAGTTCCCTAGTGCTGGGATCAGCAAGAAGCAGGAAGCCAGGGGCTGATTTCCTCCTTGGCTAAAGGAGATTCTAGGACCTCTGTCATCAAGACAGTGTCTCACCGCAGGCTTGTATGAGTTTTTGAGTGGAGAAATTGTATATCTCTGGACCAGAAGCAGAGAAAGGACTTACATGGCCAAGGAGCACTTGCAGAATAAGATGCAATGCTGGAGCTTCATATTTTGTGCCTCCACTTGGCTGTTAGTATATGAGAGTGAACAGATCTATTGAGACACTGCAGCATCTCCTAGCAATTGCTGCAGAGGTTTCAATCCCACCTAAGGTTATCCTTTTTTAAATGCAGTTAGATCTAACCCATCAAACACAATTCCAATGACTGCAAGATATTGAAACATCTCCAGGATCCTATGACATACTGCCTATCAAGGAAGATCAGGTTACTAGCTTGACTTCTGAGGGCACATCAGCACTGGAAGAGACATGGGGAAACCTAAGTGGCTTTCTGACAAGCTTTTAGGTACCCAGGTCTAGCAAAAAACACAGAAGCCTAATGCTTGGGGTATTGTGAAACGCTGCTAGGTGTCCCTCTGCTTCTCAAGACAAGATCCTCTGGAGTGTTTCAATGCCTTTTTAAAATCAGTGATGGTTAGACAGATGAATTCTTTCAGAAATTTGGCCTTCACTTTTCTCAGAAATGGGAGGTTTTCACTACCATTTATGCTATTGAGGTGTAGCCTCTACCAATAATAGTGGAAACCTAAAGATTTTACTCATAGGACCCAAAGAGCCTTTTTCATACATCAGATTGATGCTGGTATTCAGTTAATGTTGATGTAATGTCTCCTTTTAAAATACTGTAATTATATTTACCAACACAGTCACCAAAGAGCCGTTTATAAATTGTATATATAGTTGCAATTCAGCATGTGCTGTGAGTTTTTCATTGGGTTAGTCCTAACATCACAAGCTAATAATACTGAAAACAGTGATATGGATAAATCACAGCGGACACTGCACTCAGTATATAGCTAACAGTGATTAAGTAGTCTCTGCTTTCAGAGGAAAGATAAGGGCCAAAAAGAATAGGTCCCTCGATAACATCAGGTAATTCTTATATATGGTCCTTCATGACACAGACATAAATCACAATAAAACCCATCTGCAGATCTAAGGGGTAAAATCATAAATCCTTCTTTATAAATGAGACCTGCACATCTGATAGTGTACATTGTTCCAGAGTTATGGCAGCTGTAAATGATGTTCTAAGGTTCAGAAACCCATTTGCACTCTCCGGCTGAGAAAAAGGGAGGCAAGATTTTTCCAGGGAGGAGAATATATTTCAAGAAGTACTCAGAAATGAGAGACACCATATGTGTGAGTGAGAAACTGATGCTTTACACAGACTTATTGTATCTTGACTTCATACTTGAGACTCTCTCCTCTGCCCCAAGTTTCTGTAAATCCATGGCACTGCATATCCCTTCCCTTTTGCTCCCTGGTCTGATGGGGTAAATGCAGCTGATGGGGCCCAATGCCCAGCTCTGGCTGGTTGTTGGAGCACACTGGGCTCAAATCATAGAATCATTTAGGTTGGAAAATACCTTTAAAATTGAATCCAACTGTCAACACTGCCAAGTCACCCACTAAACCCTGTCCCTAAACACCACATATACATGTCTTTAAATACCTCCAGGGATGGTGACTCAACCACTTCCCTGGGCAGCTGTTCCGATGCTTGATAACACTTTCAATGAATAAATTTTTCCTGAAATCCAACCTAAACCTCCTCTGGCACAACTTGAAGCCATTTCCTCTCATCCTGTCACTTGTTACTGGGGAAAAGAGACTGACACCCACCTTCCTACAACTTCCTTTCAGGTAATTGTAGAGAGCGATAAGGTCTGGACCAAGCTGGCCACCTTGACCATCTTCTACTTCTCCTCTGAGTGTCGGAGGGTGCATCTCCCCGGGGGCAGGCTCACCTTCCTCCAACCACGGAGCTGCCTTGTGTTTGTAACCCTTGTGACCCACTCAAGGCCACTCACCGTCTCATTCACAACATGAAGTATCTTCCAGTTCTCATAACGGCAGGTTGGGGATTTTGGCTGCTGCAGCTCTCCCATGACTGCATTTGGCAGTGCATGTGTTTGTCTCTTCTGTTGTCAGTGTGAGACAGACTATTTCCCTGGTGTTCTTCTCTGGTTTAACAGAGCTAAACAGGGTAGAGGCTGACTCAGCACATTTTCAGATATGTGGCATAGTCTTATTTAGACATGCTTTCCTTCACACCAGCTCCTCTGTGGAGGCTAATGAGGAGCAACATCTGTACTTGTGCTTCCCTCACACACACACTGCTTAAGTCTCAGCCTGATAAACTGAGGCAATATCTAAAATCCATAACATATAATTTAATTTTCTGTTCACTGATGGGACTGCAACCTTGGAAGCACTCTGGGTTTCTTAAAACATTTACTTTTCACGTTCATTAGGATGTTATCCCAACGGCACTCTCAGACTTGAGCTTTGGACAGCTGGAGGAAGGTGATTCTCCCCATCCAGGCTTTCACTGCAAAAAATCTTCTCTATCCTTCATTTTTAGCAACTTCACTGTGAACTTCCAGTACACTTTGCAGCTGATGTTAGCACAACTTACTCCCTGTTAGAGTATTCCTGCCACACCAAATTTACATTTCTGTGTAATTGAGTCCAGCAGCTTTGCTTCTTTCAAAGCAGTGGGAAGTCCCAGGCGTGAGCTCTCTGTGTTTCTAAATGTCATCTATGTAAAGTTCAGTACCTCCTGAACAATCAAATACGTTGCTGTGTTCTCCTGTAAAATGCCTCAGGGAACGAATGTAACCAAAATGTCAATCTGAGGAAGAAGTGTCTCTCAAAGGGTGAACAAAGCATGTAGAAATACAGACTTTGTTTCTCTAGAGGCACCTGCCAGACATCCAATGATGCACATAAAGCCATTTGCTATCTTTTCTGTTTGCTACCCTTTCTTTTATTACAGATTTCTTTATTTTTTTTAGGTATACTTAAATATAGCATTCCAGGTTTTTAACATAGCTCCCAAAAATGACTGCATCTGTGCAGTTCCTCTGCCTGTTTCTCTGTCTGCCCATGGTAATCTGAATTTCCTGGCCATATAAACTTATCAGACAGACAGAAGGAGGCCTCCAAGAGAAAAAGTTTCCATAAGCCTCTACTGAGGGAAAAGTGAGGGCCGTCTCTTCTGGTAGCAGCTGGCTACCAGTTAGCCCTGTGTAGCTTCAGATAGGCCACATCCCATGCTGGCTTTTGACAAGCCAAGCAGCAAAAAAGATGATGGAGGGAAAGGAGGAAGATGGGAAATTTGCTTAGAGGCCACATCAGGGAGCAAAGAGCCCAAACACATGAGAATGGGGAGAGAAACACATGGGAAATAAATCACAGAGAGGTGTGAGGAGCCGGGTGTGCTCTTTGGAATGTTCCAGGGAATAGCAACAAGGAGATGGATTATTGCAATGGGACAGGGCATGGGGCATGAAACATGAATCCCCAGCAGATTTGTTCCTCATGAAAGACTTATTTCAGTGGCAGTGCACCGCTCTTTCCACTGCCTCATTAGCCTCTGTACCTGTGATCAAAGCCCAGAACTAGCAACACCTCAGCTGCTTTCAGTCAAATTGTTTCTGAGACCCTGGCTATGGCTCCCCTCAGGTATTTCTGAGCGTTCGTGCTTCTCAGTCTCCCCGTCCCTGCTGTGGGTACACAGTTGGCACCTCAAAAGCCTTGAAAAAAAGAATTCTTTTTTTTTTTTTTCAGCAGGTTTATAATATGTGTGTCTCCTTTTCACACTGCTGTATCTCACTTCAGTGTTTCCATAGTGTCCATAGCCCACCCCTTCATGAGAGTCAGCTGAAAACTATTAGAATTGCCAAACAATTCAGAACCAGTTACTGTTACAAATGAAGCTGCTTTCTCACTGAAATCTTCATTAGTTTTGCAGGCACTTGCAGCTAACTAGGACAGAACAACAGAGAGTCTAAACCACTTGTCTTTCACATTTCCAGAGTTTCAGATCTAGGAGGGCTATAAACTCTTCCACTTACATGATTATCTCATTTTATTTTATTAGCAAGTACCACAAATGGCTCGCTCAGGGCCAGCAGTAGGGGCCAAATCTTGTCAGTGATGGAGCTCTTGCCGATGGGTCCCCTGCAATACAAACCTTTGCCCAATGCAACAACCAGCCTCAGCTTGCTTGCTGCAGCACTTCTGAAAGGTCCCAATCTCAGTAATAACTTGAAGGCTTTCAAGACAACATTTCATAGACGAGTTTTGCCCACAGTCCCACAGCAGGAATCCAACATAAGAGCAGCAGGGCTGGTGCAAAAGCTATCATGAAAGGGGCAGCAAGTGCAGTGGTATGGCTCTTTGAGCAAAGTGTTAATATTTCTAGTAGGTGCTTGTCATGGTTCCGAGCAGCTGAAGGAGACATGTCCTGTGAATTAGGAAAGGTCAGGAGGAAGAAGGAGGAGAGTTTGCAACTAGGTGGAACAGCAGCTGGCAGGGGTGCAGGGCAGTCCTGGTTGCGTGCCCATGAGTTGCGCTGCTCCGAGTCATAGCTGGGGACTCTGTTGAAGCTGCAGTTTGAAGCTGGCTGAGGGAAGCTGTGGGCAAAGTGCTATTGTTTAGATGCTGGCTCAAGGTCTGCCTGGACCAGAGCTGAGGAAAGAGCTGTCTGGGGAATCTGGGCAGCTTTAACCCTTCCAGTGGCCCAGTACCTGCAGCCAACAGGTTAGAGCAGGGGAAAGGTGGGCTCTGTGGTCCTGAGAGGGCTGTTACTTCTCATGGGTGTTCATCTGAATTGTTCTTCCTAGAAATCAGAGGACAACATGTGTTGCGCTTTCAGGGCCTCTTACTATTAGAACTTGAAGAATCACATTTCCCACTCATCCTTGTTGCCCTTGCATCCCTGCCCACCACTGCTGTCCCAGTGTGCTGAGGATAACTCAGGTTGGCACCTCTCAGCACTTCTCCATGTAAAGGCTAAGCCCATGGTTTAGGACTTCATCATCCACTGACCTCTCCATCCATCTGCACAGAGATTTCTGGCAGGAGTCACTGCTCTTCTCCCCCAGCCAGGAAAGACAGGTTGAAGGTGGGATATGTTACAGTTTCAGATTATAATTGATCTTCAAAGTGCACATTTCATGCTGCTAACCCAGTTCAAAGAGAAGTGAGACCTTCCAGCCACCCTTCCCCATGTGATAGCTTTCTTGTACTGTTATTTTCCCTGAAGATTCATTCCACAGCCTTATAGATGTGTTGAGCATCTTAAGCCTCCTGGATTTCCAGGATCTCCCAACCTTCAGCTATCAGCTGCATGAAATGTGGCCTGACCTGTTTGCTTGGCTCCCATACCCCGGTTCGATGGATTTGTTCAGCTTGTCCCTGATGACTTGGATACAGTGGTCCTTCCAGATATAATGGGCTGGCCAGTATGGGAGCGCCAGACCTGACAGCTGTGGGCACTGTGGCCCTGACGGAACAACAAAGACCTTTCTGTTTCGGAGGCTGCCAGGCTGTCAATGTTCAAGCGGGGAAAGGATCGTTCACTGTTTTCTTCCCCTCCTGCTCCTTCAGTGAATACAATACTCCATTTTAAACATGCAAAACTTGCCATCTCCCCTACAACTGAGCATCTGGGAACTTAAAACTGACTCCCTTAGTAAATAAAAAGAAGCAGCTTGATTAGTTTTATGGCAGCAAAAGTGGGTTAATCGCTAAAAGTGCTTCTTACGCTGTCACGGTTCAGATAAATGGGTTTAGCACAGCAAGCAGCCGAAGGGCACGCATTAGTGGCTCCTTCTGCAGCAGAAGAGGAACATGCCCAGCACAACACCGCTCGGAGCCACCAGCCTGTGCCTGGGAAGCTGGTGGCAGACCCCCCACTGATTTCAGTGGAGCTAAGATAGCGCTGTAAATAAATGTATCTGCTTCCAAAGGGTACAAGAGACAGATCAAACACAAGTGAGCTTTTCTTGTATCTAGTAAGATCTTTTTCCTCTATTTCCTCCATGGATTTCTACAGCATTAAAGTTTCATTAAAAAGAAAGTGAATTAAAAATTGCATTTCCATAGAGTCTCTGACCACATGCAGCCATATTGCCACATAAAAAGCATGCTTCTGCTTGACCCTGCTGATCTCACCTTACTGGGAGAGTCACTTGTGACACAGATAGACTGCCCTCCCCTTCTTCACTGAAAGCAATAAACAAAATCTCTTTTTACAGACTGTAGCAACCAAGCAATTTCATGTGCATGAGAAAAAGAAGCCATTTGGTGTTGTTTTTCACTTCAGCAAAAGCATTTACACCAGATGCAACCCTCAGCTCTGCTCCCAAGCCCTGCACAGCTCTTCCCTTGTCCCCCCTTTTCTCTGTACCGGTGCTGAGCAAGGAGATGCTGTCAGAGCAGCTCCATGGGCTGATGGGAACTGGCAGATGGTTGCTCTGAAGTATTTCCAAAAAAGAGGGAAAAAACAAGAGCTTCCCAACCCACTGCAAGTCCCTTGTTACGGCTGCATCAGTAAGGCAACATGCTTGAAGGAACCAGTGGAAACAAATGAAGCAAAGGGAAGGGATAGTTTAAAATAGACACTGAGGTCTCAAATCAGAGTCCTCATTGCAACTTTTTGTGTAATCTAAGTTTCCTTTCTCTTCTTCAATTGCTCAACTGTTGCTCATTTTACAAAGGGAATAGACTCTAGCGAATGTGGGTGTCAAGAGGATGGGACCAGACTTTTCAGTGGTGCCCAACAACAGGATGAGGCGATGGGCACAGACTGAAACATAGGAGGTTCCATCTGAATATGAGGGGAAACTTCTCTACTTTGAGGGTAACAGAGCACTGGAGCAGGCTGTCCAGAGAGGCTGTGGAGTCTCCTCCCTTCCACCTCCATCATACTGTACATAAATCACCCCATATTCACTGGAGGGACGGAGGGAGAAAGGTCAGAGTAGAGTATGAGGCTTCACCAAGAAACTGGGACCAAAATTCCTACTCAGACCAGCTCTTTTTCCACATGCTCATCCTCCTTTGTTCTCCAGCTCACCCTCACACTGTTAGTTCAAAACCCTGACATCTGAATTTGCCTGGTTTTTTGTAACATACTCCATGCACAACACCACACTACAGCATGGATTCCTCAAGGAATACACCCTTTGCTGACCATGTTTTTATAGAGAATATGGGGCAGTTCAGCTGAGGAATCATGTGTGCAACACCCACATCCAGATCAAGCATCCAGAGATCAGCTCTTGCTGGAATCAATACTGTCTTTAATTAAGGTGCCAGATTGCAAGCTCTTAAGAGAAAGAGGCCCCGTTTTTTCACTGCCTCCTATTTTTGTGCAAGCAAATAGGTGCAGCTCAGTGTTTCACACGATGCTCATTCCATCCTGGCTATGCAACTGCAGCAGTTGCTACTTGCTCACAGCTGTAGAAACTGTGCACAAAGGGCTATGTGAAGGGTGTGTGCTGGGATGGAGGGCCAGGTTTGGGGCTTTGAAATCCTCCAGCACAGCTGCCATCCTGCGGGCTGGCAACCTGCATGTGATGGTCCCAATCTGGGCTATCAGGGCAGGTTGGGGCTGGATAGGAACATGATGCCAGACCCTTGCTCACAGGGGCTGGCAGGTGCTCAGCAGCTGACCCGGCTGCAGGGAGGTGGGAGTACAGGGAGCATCTGTCAGAGCTGCCGGCTCTGCTGTAGGAGTAACAGTGTTGCTGCTCAGAGTAATGGTATTGTTGTTTTTAATTAGGGTTGGTATTGCTGCTTCATGGTGACCATCCTTACCGTGCCCACATTGCTGCTTGCTGTCATCATCTCCTCTTGCCTTTCAGTGTATTTCTTAATTTCTCTTCCTTTCCAGAGCATAATTATACTGACAGTATTCCAAAGCAGTAAATTCCTCCCTGGCCTCAAGGCCCCCCACTTCCCTGGCCTCAGGTTAACCCCTGCACTGCCAGGATCTCTAGAACACTGATAAAGAAGGTGCTTTAAAGACTCCATGTCCCTGCTGAGTGCTTTCCCTTCCAGTATCTCTCAACCAATTTGAAGTGGATATGGAGCTATTATAGCTCAGAAAAAAAAAAGGTTGCTAGCAGAGGTGGGGTTTTTTTTGAAACAGCAAATATCAAAACATCATGCCTTTCTAGCCCTGGGAGATACAGAGATGTCACAACTCTTTGGGAACAGTATTATGTCACAGACAAAAGCTATTTTGGTTTGTCTTTCTCATTTTTAATGATATTAAATAGCATCGTCTCTCTCTCCTCAGGGTATGTTCTGGCTAATTCATATCTCACTGTAAATCAAAAGCATTTCCACTAATCCCAACAAAGAGTGACTTAGTGGAGGGTAGGATTTTGGCCAGGTAATTAGGGCATGAAAAACAGTATGGTCATGAGGCTTCAAAATGCCTCTCCAATATTTAATAATTAACTAAACCCAAGATCCCTCCCCTGTGTAAAAGCTATGTTGTTACCCAAATTAAATAAGCAAAGTCACTCTTAGATTCACTACTTTGTTACATGCTGATATCTGTGCTGATAGTAACGTGGTCTGTTTCAACATGTTTTTTATCGTGCTCCTCATCTGCAGAGGTTTGATGGTGTCTTCTGATAATTAGCGATACAAAACACCAGACTGTTCGATTTTTAGCCATGTTTCCTTCTGAAAACAGGTTTATGTAGCAACACTGTCTGTCATCCTTGTCCTTCTCCTCCCAGTCCCATCACTGTCAGCCGCATCACCCAAATTTAAACTAATTGACAGGGAGATGGAAATAGAGACCTGAAACATATAAAGTGTCCACAGATTTCAGAGAAGATAAATGCTAGTAAGGACCTCAGGTTGCTGCACAGGGTGGAGGGAAGGGTGGGATGGAGATGACACTTCCCAAGCCTGAGATATCCCACACTGGTGCTCTGCCTGTACACGAACCCATGGGAACAACACGCCTGTGGTTTCACTGCTCAAGCTTTTACATCTCTGTGCATGTGGGGTTTTTTTCCCATCCTGCTTAACTTATTAGTTGAAAAGGCATCCTCCGAGGTCCCTTCCAATCTCAAACATACTGTGATACTGTGATACTGGGGGCTATAATCTTTACTATTTCCATAGGTCTCTGATGGGACCATAGGCAAATGAGTCCGTTCCTCTGGGTTTCTGTTCCCCCAATTGTGTTCCCTGTCAGAGCAGCAGTAAAAACCCATTCCTGCCTTTCCTACCCCATGGCTGTGAGGAACATAAACACAGTGAACATTGTGAGCAACCTTTATCTACCACCTCTCTTGCCTCCAATGCCAATTATATGTCTATGCTTACAGTAGAAACGCCCAAATATTCTTACACTATAGGTCCTCTCTTACAAGGTAAAGTATCTAACAGTGCCTGAACTAGCATGTACATCCCTGCACAGATCATGTTGTCCAAGCAGGTACATGTATATGCTATGGGCCTTTTGAGACCTATACTTTACAGAGCAAGTGCATTTTATATGATGCTTGTACATGTCAGCACTTCACACTTCCTCCCTCGCCGCCCCTGCATTAGCTCGGGTTGGTAATTCACCATTGCTTTGACATCTGGCAGTACAATCAAAGCAGAATCGCACTTACCGAAGCTGCAAGGCAAGCAAATCTGTATTTCCTTACAGCTTTGTCACCTCATCCTGTTTCACAGCAGAAAGTTCATAGCTGCCCCCGTGACAAGGCTCTTCTGCTACTAAGGGGATGGTTCCACATCAGGATTGCTCCAGCAGCAAAGTCAATGTAAGAGGTTTGTCTGAGTTCAAGCCCCCACCTACAGACATTTCACCCCTTTCAGGTGTGCTAACTTAATTTTTCTGTGGTTATGCCCTCAAACTTCTTTGAAGTGGATTTGCTGCTGGGGAAATTGTAATGTAGCATATCACACAGATTCAACTACTCTTAACTAGTTTTGCCAAACATCTAAGAGTACCTCTTTCTTTGTGCTATAAAGTACTAATGAATGCAGTGAAGCCTGGACTTTAAAAACAATTACCAAAAAAAAAAAAAAGAAATATCATGTGTCATTTTGTATTTTTTGGATGGAAGAGGGGCTGATCCAGCTTCTACTAAATTAGGGTTTATTCCTATACTTCCTACTCTGCAAAAATGTATATTTATTTCCAGACCAGAATGTGCACACAGGAACTTACTCTGCCCAGCACAGATTTATCAAGTAGAAAGGGACGGGAAAGGATTTAACAAGGACTAAGTTCAACCCTTCCCACCATGCCTGTTCGTAGATGGGTTTTTAAGTGGCACTAAGTCATGAGATGCAGTTGTCCACCAGCACAACCACATCTAACTCTTTCCCAGCTCTCCTGGTCAGTGCCCCCAGACAGGCAGATCCTTCATAGTAATACAAGGAAGTCAGTGGGGGAACAAGGCAATGTATAAAACAGTTCTAGATCTGACAGGCAATTTGTTGGGATCTGCCATCACTTCTGTTGAAAACGAAATAGCTCTGTCACACTTTATGAAAAATAAACAAGCAAACAAACAAAAACCCCCTTGGAATTATATCAGAAAAACAAAGCTAGATAAATTTTAAATTTCATCCATTACCAGACTATCTTGGTATCTGGCTGATTTTGATTCCTTCATCTTCCCCACCCATGCCATGTCTTATTTCAGTCCATTAGATGTTGAGCAGTGTGGTTCTCCCACTGAGGGACAGAACCAGGCTCCTACATTTGCTCTCTAGCTGTCAATGCTGGCTCTGGTTTTCTTGCTTTTTGTATTATCTGCTGCTAGTGCTTTGGATTTCTTTTCCCCTCTTTATTCCCAAATGCTGCAAGTACAAACCAGCTATCAGTAATCTTACAGTCACTTCTTCATTTACAGAGCAGGCACCAACACATCTCTGAGATCTGTCTGCAGCATCCAAGGAAAAATCAATTCCAGACATATTGTATCAATTTCAACACTTCGTAGGAACTGGCAGAGTTTAAATCTCTAAGCTCTGTATGTCTCGAATCAACTTTGCCTTTCTCTTGCAGAGATGCAAAGGCAGAACAATCCTCCTAACTTTGAGGGAGTTTAAATCAAGTGTGCATCTGTCTAAAGAAATAACATAAATGCGTTGCTCCCAATTCACATAGTTTTTTTTTCTGAGGAAGGGGGAAGATGTGACCACTTGCTTTTGGAGGCCAAATTTTGATACTTCTAATGAGTGCCAGCTAACTTTGCCCTAGTCCCGCATTCTCAAAGGGAATCACGATGGAGCAAAAGCTTACTCTTGTTCCCATTCACACCAGTAAAAAAGTTTCCATTGGTTTAAATTAGAGCATGAGTGATCCTAAAATATGAGTCAGAATTGCACAACCCAGCTTCCATGGGTCAGGCTTGAAGGGTCTCTCTTATAACCACAGTCTGATAAATACTCATCCAAGTTCCTTGCATGCAAAAATATTGGTTTACCAGATGATGCCCCAAGCCCTGACTCATTCTTTCCTTAACCAAGCTCTCACTGCAAGACTGTAAATATTACCTAGGGAGCTTGAGATTTGTTCTTTGACCCCTATAGCCCCACCACCTTTTTTCCTTCCGTCCCCTAAGTCTTCTACTCTGCAAGGCCCACACTTTGTCCTGTGCCTTTGTAGAAACAGCCGAAGCAACAAACTTCCATTTCCCTCTAAAAACATTATGAAACTGCTTAATTATTAAAATGTCTGTGTTGGTTCACTGGAGGAATAAAAGTGAAGCCCTGCATGTTCTAATTGTTTGTTTTCTTCTCAGTCTCCTTGGCAAAGGGTTCAGTGCTTTTTGCCTTTTTTTTTTTTTAAAGCTTAAGCCAACATTTCTCCAGACTCAGCAATCAAAAAGTTCCTGGTGAATTAAAGTGTTGAGGTTCAGCAACGGAGCAATGGAGACATGATGAGGGGAGGTGATCTCATTTTACAGTAACAACTGTAGGACATCTCCTATCAATCTCTGGAACTGGAAGAATGCAGTTTGCCTTTTAAATCCCAAGAGTTACAGTCAAAAACCTTCCTGAACCTGTAGCTGAGCTACAAGCAATGTGTTAGGGCCAGAAAAATGATCAGAGGGCTGGAACACCTCTCCTATGAGGACAGGCTGAGAGAGTTGGGGTTGTTCTGCCTGGAGAAGAGAAAGCTCCAGGGAGACCTTATTGCGGCCTTTCAGTACTTAAAAGGAGCCTGTAAGAAAAATGGGGACAGACCTTTTAGCAGGGCTTGTTACAGTAGGACAAGGGTACTGTTCTCACACTAAAGGAGTTGAGATTCAGGCTAGACATGAGGAAAAAGCTTTTTTACAATAAGCATGGTAAAACACTGGCACCAGTTGCCCAGAGAGGTAGTAGATGCCCCATCACTGGAAACGTCCAAGGCCAGGCTGGACGGGGCTCTGAGCAGCCTGATCTAGTTGAAGATGTCCCTGCTCATTGCAGGGGCGTTGGACTAGATGAGCTTTGAAGGTCCCTTCCAACCCAAACTATTCTATGATTCCATGTGTTGCAGAAAACATTTTCTAACCAAAACTTAGCTAATGCTGCAATAACCTGTGGTTCACGGGATCTTTGTAGCTGCCAGGCCCCAGCAAGCCTGCTGCCAAAGAGCTCAGGTTCTCACCTCCTGTTCCAATGCCCTCCTGCCCATGCCGGGAGCTGCAAGCAGGAAAGAGCTCTCAGGTCCCTCTCTTTATGAAAGCTGCCAGCACCAAGGTTGAGCCTTCCTCTCTTTCTGGATTTTTAAGGCATCTCAGGTTGTGCCCCAGCAGATGGGCAGCACAAACATGGTTATTCCAGAGTATCTGAAGCCATTGTGCAGAGGAACGGAGCATGTTTCATGGCTCTGATCCAAGTGTCAGCCAGCCTGGGAAGAGGTCCAGACACACACAAGCTCAGGACAAATGGCCAAAGTATTTTTTTCAGCCTGGAGAAAGCTGGCTTTGTGAAATGTGTCCAGTGAAACCTGGACATATGGTAGCTTTAGCTGTAGAGAACTTCATGCGCATAATCTGTCTTCTCGCACTTCTGTCAGTGACAGCTGGGAGGTCACTATAATTATCCTGAATTTGGATGCTGAGCAGCAGTGAGCACTTGTCTGTTTGGAGGATGAGAGAAAATTTGTTTGCACACAGCATGTAGATTAATGTCTTTAAAGCATGCCTGCCCTTTCTGGCCTATAAGGACTGTACACTGGGAGATCAGGCAGAAGATTAATGAAGTGGATACTCATCTCCTCATCTACCTGAGGTTTTGTTAAAGCTGAGCCAGTACACCCAATTAGTCAGCAGAATGTCCAGGCAGGATTAATTTGGGATAGAAGACAGGCTGGACATGCTTCTCCTCCTCTGTCAGGGCTGTGAGTTGGGTTTTTTGTATGTGGGAGGTGGTGTGACCAAGTGGCTAGTCCTACTTACAGTTACCAAAAGTCCTTTGAAGTGAGTATTCTTACTTGCTCTCAGCTGTGCATGTTCACTGTGCAAGCAAGGTACTGTAATGTAGAGAAGTAGGACAGTATGGAGGAGGAGTTTTTTTCATTTTTGACTTGTAAGTGACCCATACAGCTAATTTTGGTCATCTATATGATTGTGTTTAGAGAGAATGTGTTGATGTCTTCCTATCCTAAACCCAGAGGGCATTTTTAGAATCTGCTAAGGCTCTAGTACAGTAATTTACCAATGCTTGAATGAACTATCTCATAATGGCTCCTAGAGTACTGTGCAAAATCAGAAGAATCCACTCCAAACCATTTGCCATCCTGTCAAATAGAGGTATTTTCCATAAAATCTGGAGGGGTATAGAACTGTAAAGAATTGATTTGTAGTGAACTGGAGTTCCTGCTCAGAGGTGGAGGACAGAAGACTTTCTGGGTTAGTGCAAAGCTTTAGAAAACAGAAGAGAGAAACACAGCTCTCTACCCTGATGTCTTCCCACAACAGTCCCTGGTGGAAAGTATCGTTTATGAAGCACTGAGCCTGCAAATCAAATGAGGTATGTTATGTGATCTGTGCATTCAAGAACGGGGTCACTTTTTACATGATACACGTGACACCATAGGCTGCTCTTAGAGAAACAAGTGACAAAACTGTTTCAGTATTTCTGCTTTCCAGATCTTGCTATTGTGCAGATGTTAAAGGATGAAAGAGGTATGGGATACACTGTTCATTGTGCACTGCAGAGGAGGTCCTCACACAGAGTCCAGCAGCTGATGCTGTGGGGATGGAGTCACTTGTGCAGAAGAGAAGTAAAATGCCAACGGGTTGATTGGAAGAGCAAGATGGCACGTGTGCATTAAAGGGTAACCGAAGTGGGAGAATATTTTAAATTATCGTAAGGCATTGCCACCTGAACAGATGATCTTCACTGGGCAGAGGAGGTGGAACTGGAATTCAGGATGTATTTTGAAACCATTCTTGTTCATAACAATGCAGCAATAAACAGGTAATTGTATTTCTTGTCATGCTTCCCCCATGGTGAACTTACTTGGCCCATCTACTGTTCGGAGCCCTGGGTCTAACATTGGCTGAAAGGTGTTCAGGGCTCTGAACACATCTGGCTGTTGCATAAATCCCTAGCTACTTTAAACTAGTATTCATTCAAGACCAGCATAAGAAAGAACCTAGGTCAATCTGTTTTTCAAAAGAAAAAATGTCTCCTTACTTGGACAAGTCCAAGCAGACCACTTGTCTTCTTAGAGAGAGAGTAAAACCCAGTTTAAGTAACTGAAGAGCACATGCAGTTCTAATGACCTCTTGGGAAAGATTTTTAATTGAAACTGGTCTATGTGTTGTTTATCCAGAACTGATTGTGTCAACATAAGTGCATTTTCTTTTCCCTTCAGCTTTTCAAAAGATCTTTTAATTACCATGGTTTGAGATAGCATTTGATAGCATCTAACAGCTGAACAATCCTGATCGTCACCTCTGATTACAAGAGACTAGACAGGGTGGGAAACTTGAAGATTTGCCTTATTTGTGTTAGAGCTTTTATTCTTTTTATGCTTGATCCAGAGCCCACTGGAGTCCAAAAGAAAGTTTCCATTTCTTTTAGGCTTCAGTTCAATACCTTTGCCAATAGCCATTTAGTCACAGCCTGACTGCAAGTGTATGTAATCAAAACAAGCCTTGCAACTAGATACTAAACAGTGTTTGCGGACAGCAGGGACTCAGGACAGACTTTCAAGCTGGAGAAAGAGACTCCCCAGGTCACTCCTGAGGTACTTTGGCAGGGTGAAGACAGTGGCATGAGTGCTCAGCTGGTGGCATTTGTCTGGCACAATTTGCCCAGACAGATTGGTTCTAAAATGACCTGAAAGCAGCAAATTTTCCCCTAACATACCCATTTTGATATTCCTTGGCTGGACCTACAGTAACATGGGAATGCAGGCTGTTAAAGCTGAGGCATGTAGTATCTGAAAAACAGGGTTTTTGTCCAATTTAGCCAGGTTTTGTTAAATGGATGAACTACTACACAAAGTTGGCTGCTTTATCTTTGTCCCCTATTTTCAGGTGTATTAACTTACTCTCTACAAGCCCGGTGGAACAGAAATCAAGCATCTCCTCATTAAAATTCAGAGCTATTAATTTTGGCATCCTCTGTATAACAAGCAGCTTTATTTCAGATTTCACATTACCTACATTTTGCAACACAACAGCTATACAAAATAGAGAAAGAAATATAGCGGTCAAGAGTAGAGACAAAGAAAAGGTGACAGGAAAAGGTTGAACCTTTCAGACACTGAGTTTATTTGGGTAGGCAAGGACTACACTGTCCTTGTGGCTGTTATTAACAGAACTAGGAGGTTAGGTTCGGAGTTTTTATTAGATTCTTTCCCCTAAAGTAACTAAAACATACAATGGAGGACATGATTTTTGTTTCAAATTACTAACTAGTCACTGATCACATCCTTAAAAACCGTTCTTAATGCCTATCAAATATGCAGGTTAGCAAGGAGACAAGACTCAGGTGACTTGGATCATGAGAGGAATCACTTAATTATTTGATGGAGATTTGAGGGAGAGAGAGAACTTGCTGGCAAGTTAAGTATCTCTTTTGGAAGAAAGGAAAGCACTGAGAAGGAGCTGTATTTCTAGTTTTTAATTATTTTGCTGATCTTTGTGCAAATGAAGTTTTTCTCACTACTCTTGACTTATTGCCATGAAGAGGCTTGGAGCACAAACAGGTCTATTGTTTTTTTTCCTTGTGGGCTACAGCTTCTGTCTGTCTGTCTGCATTCATGATACCATGCAAACTGTTCAGTCTAGTTGCTGAAGCAAAAATAAGTAACTGAAAGTTCTGCAAGTATATTCAGTAAGTCTTCCTGTTCTGTAACTTTTCCATTGATGAAATATTGACAACTGTGTGCAGCAAATCAGAATATGAGAGTGGTTTGTAAACAAATGTTAGCTCATGCTGGTTACAATGCTGTTCTCCTAAGAGTGTGTGTGTATATATATATATATATAATGTCACCTAATTTAGCAACAGAGGTGGCGAAAACTATGTCCATGTGAGCTTGAAAAAGGTCTGTTGATAACCTTGCTGCTTTGCACGTTGCTTTGGGCTCTGGGGTTTGCTTTCCCTGCAGACTTTCACAGGCTGTTGCACCTCATGAACGTACACAGAACAAGCAGTGCTCTCCTGTCATGATCACATCAAAGCATGCTGCCTTTTTAACCTTACCTGAGGGCTGCTCAGTTGTAGACCTGTGGAGACTGAACAGCAATTCCAGCTCATGATGCATTTGTCGTTCCTGCTCTACTCATCATTTCCTCCATCCTGTCAATGCTATCCCAACCTGAAGAATCACATGCATGAGAGCGAATGTTTTCTGAGGGCACATCACCTTATTCTCAGCCCAATACCTATTTTTTGAGTGAAAGGGCTTTATAAATAATTTTAGTTATTCATCAAGATACACAATACTGTGATGTCTATATGTGACTACACAAATTATCTTGAATGCAGGAGTTTCAGTTCTATGTTCTGGCTGATAAACTTAAGTCATTCTTCTGTTAACTTTGGATTAAGAAATCATGTGACAGAAACAGACACATTAAAACTTTATTATGTTTTCAAGCTGAGGACACAGTGACTCATTCTCACCTGGTTCTTGCATGTCGTCACTCACCTGTGAAGTTGCTCTCTGAAAACTACTTGGATATCTGTTGCATTTGATATGGCTGTTCTCAACTTTAGTTTTAGCCATAAATTCTATATGGCAAGCTAACCAATAGTTATCGTAATCTATGATAAGTATCCCTTTGTCTTTATGGATAACATGGACTGCTACTCCAAACGCAGCTTCCAGCTTTTTGATTGACTCTCCAGTTTGTTGGCTCCCGTGTCATTCTTCAAATGTAACATGTGAGATCACTCACTGTTATCAACTCCAGATTAGCAGGAAGATTACTTCTGATGAGTGCAAACCATTCTTGGCACTTAAGAATTTCTGTTTCAGATCATGGATTATCAGTTTCAGAGTCTTTTGAAGTGTTATCCCTGTGTCTTCCCTTGTGATTTGTGATATACAAACCACAGGAGAAGTCTAACAATCATGAGGTTCCTGCCTTGCGTGTTCTTTGTCATCAAATTTCCCACTTGTTCATCTGCACATAGTATGTTGCCATCATATTCCACACACATTCTCAGCCCCTTGTTTCTACTTTTTCCTTGGAGAGTACTTTTAGTTGGGGGAAAAAAAATAACATGTTTCTATTTTGGATTCAATTAATGTCTCAGGAGATTTGAAGAACATGTAACACCCTCTTGAGGAGACTCCTATACAAAAAATAGCCTCTCTAAAACAAAACTGTTTTCTGTAAACCAACATGCATTTCCCTTCATAGGATGCTGGTTGGCTTGAAGTTTGTCTTGGGGATTTCACAGAAGTTTCCTCTCAGGTAGACTTATTTGGTGTGCATGAAAGAATCTAGAAATGTTACTGTCATCCTATGGTCATGTTTCCAATAATACTGAACCTGTAGTAATGCACTTTTTCAGTATTCAGATCTGGAATATTACTGTAGTTTTAGGCAGCACTTAGAGGATGGCACATCAATTTGTGTGGGAGTGACCGTAGGTGGCAACTGGATCTTTGGATGCTGCATCAGCTGGCTGTCCCAGTCTTCAGTGATGATTTTGAAAGGTACCCACAGCCTCTTTCTTTAGAGCTTACCTTTGCAGATGGAATGCTTATGCTTCAAGCCAGCTATAGAAAACTGTATATACTGTAAGCTTCATCAGACGTCACCAGCAACATATAATCGAAGTGGCAACAGATGGATAAATGAAGATGATATTGTGGTATCCAGATTTCATTTTAGTAACCATCCTGAAAAGCTACTGGCCTGGAAAGGTGGTACTTAAATAAAGAGATTATATTAATAGTAAAGCATGTAAACAAACCTGTCTGTTCCTGATCAAACCTATTCCTTAAACAGGAATGAGTCCCTTTGGATTGTACAGTTTTCTTTAAGCTTCTCACTGAGAGGGGATTTCTTAAAAACTTAATTCATTTGCGAAGTTGCAGCACACACAAGTTGATCCAGTCACATTTAAAACTGCAAGATGTCCAGTCTTGCAGACCTGTGCAGTCTGAAGAACAGCTCAATATTGTTTCTTAAAGTACTGTCAGATCTTTGAATGACTGTTGCAACAGAAACTGTTTAGTGGCTGAACATCTGCTTTTCCTCATGCGGGGAGTGTGGGATCAGACCCCTCCTCTCCTACACAGGTACCACAGTGCCAAAGCAGACATTTCATCTGGTTCAGCTGAGCAATTGGTTTCTAGAAAACAGCTCTGGTTTACCGTGGCTGCTCTCTGCTTTACACACTCCTTATAAGACTTGATCAGCTCCCACAGAGAAGCTGTTATTTTTCTCTAGTTAAATATACTGTTCAAGAAAAAATACTGTTGGTTACAGCTATACATGATCCCATCTTCTCATTATGACCTTTTCTTAAGTATTTTAACTATGACTTTCTGACTGAGAAAAAATTAGATGCCGGCTTGAGTGTGGAAAAAAATGTAGTTAGGTCGAATTTATTTTTAAATTAGAAACTCCACGGGTTGTGACTGGGAGTCTCCAGCAAAGCACGGAGCAAACTGGCAGCAGGGAAACATGAAGAAAATTCTGGCTTTCCAGTGGTGATAGAAAATGATTTCTGCATTAACAGAATGTATCTTTCACTAGTATTAACAGCATGAGTCCTCTTTCCCTAGACAGTCCAGATGTGGATCTGAGCTCTGGTTATAACACTAAATAACGCAAGACTTGAACCAATTTGGTTTCCATTAATTCAATATGTTCCAAATAGATCTCACTTTAACATTCAACTTGTATTTCCCTTTCTTTTAATCCTGTTATTTCTATTGATAACTCCGGGGTGTCTTTTCAGCTGACTTGACTCAGGGTGGGATCTGTTGTCTGTGCTTGTGCCAGAAGCACATGCTGTTTTCATAGGCTTCAAATGCATGAAATAAGGAAATTTCACTGAAGATATTATGGTGTCCCTGATTTCACTTCCTTCCCTCGGCCCCTCCTGTCATAGTCTGATCTTTACAGCTTAAATTACTAGAGATGGGAGACACATCCTTACACGATCTGCACCACTATCGGACCCCAGACTTGTACATATACTTTACTGAGGTTATGGAGATATCAATCATGCACTTCAGTTTCTGAATAACTCTGTAGGTGCCAACAAATTCTAAATTTAATAACCATGGAGATTTTTTTTAAGAAATGTAGCCTGAGCAGGTAACAGTGCCCACCTTCTTGGAGTTTTTGCTGTGATCTGTCAGGATTATTGAGAAATGAGTCTGAGTGCATGTGCTGGTTTTGGCTGGGATAGAGTTAATTTTCTTCATAGCAGCTAAAAGGGGTCTACATTTTGGATTTGTGCTGAAAACAGCATTGATAATACAGGGGTGTTTTAGTCACTGCTGAGCGGTGCTTACACACAGTCAAGGCCTTTTCTGCTTCTCACACCATCCACCAGCGAGTGGGCTGGGGATGCACAAGAAGCTGGGAGGGGACACAGCCGGGACAGCTGATCCCAGCTGGCCAAAGGGCTGTTCCACACCATATGGTGTGACACTCAGCATATAAAGCTGGGGGAAGAAGAAGGAAGGAGGGGACGTCCAGAGTTACAGCACTTTCTGACTTGGTGAAACTGCCCCTATTTCTATGCGCTGTCAAATATCACCCTTTGCAGTAAGGATATCAGGAACTGTAAGTAGTATCAAGGTTAGATAGTATGATTAAATCTGTTAAATATTATAGCTTTGCCTGTGAGAATTGCCATCCTCCCCTTCCTAAGACATGCTGCTTCCAATTCTGAAGGGAAATGGTGCTAATTAGCTGTATTATGAAGACATATGACATCTTAATTCACTATAGCTACCTTCCTTTCACTACAGCTAGTTAATTGCAGGACCAGAGCTCTTGAAAATAAAGACTATATTAGTTGTAGACAATGCACAACTGTCTGGTTACAAATTTGGCTGGCATGCACTGGCAAGAAATCCCAGGTCAGAAAATGAACCTATGTTTGAGTTTTGTTCTCATTTTGCCAAATGGTATCACTGTGGTGTCTGTAATATGACTAGACCCTAATGCAACTTAAAATGCAATATGGTATAGGGTCTGTCTGCACAATGTGGATAGACCCAAAGCAGTTTTAAATAGCAGTAGACTATTTGCAGGACCATAGAGTTAAGCATGAATAGATTTGCCTGGAACCTGTGAGTGGTTTTCTCAGCTCTCTGCTGTCAGTATCCAAATTTTCCACCAGCATCCAGGCAGATCTGGATCAGCAGAGGAATATTTCAAAGTGTAATGCCAAGGGTGTTTGAGTGGAAACAGAAGTCAGCCCCACAAAGTCATGTAGCCAGCCAAATGCCTCACAGCTTCTCTTCTGCCTTCTGAAACACTAGCTTTTGATCCCTGACCAATTCTGAGCTGTGGTACATTGAGAAGAAAACATCTCCCCATCTCCTCTTTGATTACTTTGCTACCTACCAATCCCAACAACACAATTAGCCATCTTTTCACTCCTTCTTGAATACTGGGCTTTGAAGGTTTGATTTGAGACCAGAAATAGAATTTCCTGTTCTATTCCCACAGCTGTGTTTCTGAATGCTCATCCTTTACTATACTTGTCTAGATATTACCCCTCTTCAGAGAGCAGCACAAGGTATGTATTTAAGAATATATGCATGCCTCAGGAATAAGAAAAATGGTTGGGAATAGAAAATCTTTTTTTCTACAGAAAAACCTTAACAAGAAGACAGGAAACTTCTTATCCTACTACTCTTTACACATGGCTTTGATTATCAGCATAAGACTGGCAGAGCTTTTGACATTCCAGCTGAACGTAAATGCAAGGGAAAATGTGGATTCTAACCTGTGCTACCTGAGCTAATAGCCAAATTCTAGAGTACAGGCAAAAATTGGAGTTGTATCCCACATCAGCTGGACAATGTCAATGTTCCATGTGGGGTGGAACCATCAGAAAAGCAGTGAGAATGGGACATGCAAGGAAACATTATCAATATTGGCTGATATATTCCCTTTTCAGCAACTGAAATAGTTGAGATCCCAACAGCTGCACCTTTGTGCTTTTGCTCACTGCTGTGTACACTTCAATCCCACTGACACTTTGCTATTAGCTGCAATATGGAGACATGCAGCTTGTTCAGAGTGACAGGCTGGAAAGCCATTTTGCCACAAGCTTTTCTTCCCCTTCAGTGTAGTTGACTATTTCAGTATGAACAGGCTTGACCTCTTGACGCCCGTCAAGAGCTTTAATGGTCACTTAATACATCAGTTTTTGGTGCACTGTCTGCTGCCTTCTGCTGAGTTGGAAGTACTTCCAACATGGGCCATTGTAAGTCACCTGAAAACAGATAATTTCTAAATATATGTTTGCTTAAGGGCCTTGAACTGCTCCTCCATGCACTTGCCACTCACTACTGAAGCACTGTGCTCAGCAACATTGGATGTGGTCCAGGAAGCTACACCAAAAAACAGGCTGCAAAAAACATGTCGTGTCCTTCCTTCAAGACAAGATCTTCCCCAGCTCAGCCAACACATCTCACTTCAGGAGCGTTTTGCACTCTAACACTTCCTCTGTTATTCATCAGACAACTTATCTGTCTTTATGTCTTTAATTTGACAAACGCTCTTGTAGAAACCCCTAATGTCTACACTGTCCAGTCTCTTGTTTATCATGATTGCTTCTGTAGATAATTAGCAGATGATCCCTGTCCTGCAGACTTAATAATGTCTCTCTTCTGCTATAGATGTTACTCCATGGTGGCAGACTCACACAGCACATCTATCTAGTCCCAGAATCCTGCAGTGTCTCTTCCACTTGACACCTGCAAGAACTGAACTACATGAATAAGTGTTTGGGATGCACATTACATAAACTTGGGCCAGAACTGCAAGGCTTTTCATGCTACCCTTCATTAAAGCTTATGTCTAGAGGCTGAATTACTGCAAAATTGCATAAAAGGGGCAGATGCATTGACTCCATAGAGGAAGAAGAGGTTGGGGGAAGAAATGTGTATATCTCAGATTGGTGGATATTCACTGACTGACCACATTTACTTTGGGGATCACATAAGAAAAATAGACTATGAGAGCAGTCAACTCATTAAGACAGTTCAGTGACTTTCAGTTCTCCACTTAAAAATCAACCTTTTTGCTAACGTAACAACAAGACTTTATATATAAAATTTTAAGTTAGAGAGGCAGGTGATGGTAGACACCTGTATGTCTTCTGGTAAAACCTCAGACAACTGTAACACATTTTTGAATTAGTAACTTAGAACATGTCCTGCAGCACCACCTAGCAGGCTAATTTAAAAGTGGTCTATATCCCTTCATCCCTGACTGTAACCATGTGCTTATGCAAGAGAAATAGGGTGCACTTCGGTCTTCTCTCACCTTCCTTCGTGTAACAGCTGCTTCTTGAAGCCAGAATCATACCAACATGGTGATTAGCAGAGTCTATAGTTTTCACAACCATATTTATGATAAAGCTCTAAGAGAAATCATAGTGCAAATGCAATGTTGTGCCAGCCTCTTGAGTGTTTGCACAATAAACCCTTGGTTTCTAGACATCTCAAGCTGGTACAGAAGGTAGAAGCACCTTTCAAAAAGTCAGGCTGCACAAACCTATTCAACCTTCCCTCCATATTCACCAGCAAGATAAGTAAGTCTCAGTGACTCTCAGGCTTTCAAAACCCATCAACACTGTGTGTTTTGGTGAGTGAGGAGCCTGGTCTCCAGTTGTCCACCATCACCTGCATGCACTTTTTCTCTGTGCCTCAGCATGAAGTATGAATGTCATTGCTGACTTACAAATGGTAAGTTTCGGCAGATGATAAAGCTACATGCTGAGGTTGCAGACCCATGGGTGTAACAGATCCCTGCTCTGTTGGCTTTTTTTTCCCCTCCCCTGGCTGCCTCCCACCTTGTTACAGTCCTAGTACATTTCAGACTTTTCAATTATCTCATTCGGCTTGCTAACCCAGTAGAAAATGACCCCTTTTTTCCCCATTATTATGCTTTCTGCTGATAGCGAGTTAAAAGCAGCACACAGGAGTGTCTGATGGATGCCAGACCTGGGAAAAAAAAAAAAAGTGGTTCAGAGGGATACAGAGGTGAGGAAAGTGGGATCTTTCCTCTGATTTATCCCTTTGGTTGGCAGCAAGCGTTTCATCTGCCTTGCCATGTTGCATAAAACCATAATCTAAGGCTAAAACTGTGCCCTCTTGTGAAGGAGAGTGTTTTCTTAGTAATTAGCAACTTGTTTATTGGAAGTTAAAACCAAAGCTATCATTAACAGCCTCTGTTCACAACAGAGGGGGATGCTGGCTATGCCTAACCAGCCCTGCTTAGCATTTCTAAAATGCAGAGGATAAGCAGGAAATTACCTAGTAGGAAAAAAAACAATATAAATATCTTCAGTAGGATATTTTCATATAAGTCACAGAGGAAGGCCTGAATTTGAATGAGAACTCCTAAGTAGTCAGTTTACAATCTTAATCCTTTTATGTGAAAGCAAATCTCAGGCCAAAAATGTCTAGGAACTAAACCTTTATTGCTAAGATATGCCTCAATCAGGGGCTGCTACAAAGATATATCTGTCAAAATTAATCTAACTAGATAATAACCATGCCTTGCTTTTGTTTCTATTCTGCTGTCTCTCAACCCACTACAAAGCATTGTTTCCATCTGGATGGTGAAAAATGGTTATCTACTGACTGCCTGGTGTGAAGGGACATTTTAAAACAATCATCGAGCACCAATGTATGCCTTTACTATAGATGAGGCAAACCCAATCTTCGAGTATCCACTACCGAAATAAAAACCTAAGCTGGAGAAAAGCTGTTTTGTGTCCTTGTTTTGCAAGGACTGCATAGCTCAAGGACAATGCTGAACTTAGCGCAGCTGTGCCCTGGGGGCCGGTGCAGGCCCTAGGGTGCTGCTCCATCACACACCACCCTCTGCTCCCCAGCAAAGCAGCATGGCCAGGGCCCTCTTGGAGTGCCCACGTTGTGGAACAAATCTATATAGGATTACTGAGAAACTGCACTGGGCACCTTCTGCTTTGGCTAAAGCATAGCTTAAAACAAACAAACAAACAAACAAACAAACTCCCTGCATGTGCTGTTTTCCTATAACAGATACAACAAATTCCGTGTGACAGGTAATAGTTATGCCACTAACTGCCTTCTCAGTAAGCGTTCCCGCACTGCAGTGGAAAAGCTATAGCAATAATACATATGTATTTCGCAGGAGTAACACTGGGAGATGCAGCACGAAACACAAGGACAGGGGGTGCATGCCTGACCCCGGAGAGCCCGTCCCTGCCCCGGGTGTCGCTCAGCGAGGGGCGGCCTCGCCTCTGCCCCCCCAGGGGAGGCTCTGCCGCTGATTCACACGTGGCCACGGCTTCCCCAGGGGGCTACAAAGCCCTAACAGTGCCACCAGCCCACGCCCCACAGCGATCGTCCCCGCTCTATGGCGGCAGCGGTACCGCGCCCGCCCCTTCCCCTGCCCCTTCCGCCCGCCGGAGCTCCGCCCGGGCCGCGCCGCGGGAGCCTCGGTAGGTGCGGGCGCGGGGCGGGGAGGAGAGCTGTGAGAGACCGTGCTGAGGCGAGGGGCCGCCCGGCCCGGTGCCTCCGAGGGACCCGCTGGACGCGGCGCTGAGCGCCCGCAGCACGGCGGGGAGGGGCGGGGAGCGCTGCCGCCATGGCCTGGTCCTGCGGCCGGTCGGGGCCTCCCCCGCCACTGGCGGGAGCCCTTTGTAGCCGCACCCGCCTGTTATGTTTGTATTTTTCAAAAAGCGAGCCTGGAAATCCTGAGCCTTGAGGCGGGTCCAGCCCTCGCTCCATTTCCTCACTGACAATGTTTTAAGTTGGGCTTTCCCCTCAGCTATATGCAATTAGGAAAAAATAAATTTATTCAAGTGTTAGGACAAAACCTGCGTAGATATCCCCCGTTTTGAACTTTAGCTATTAAAATTCTCAGGCTTAAGTGAGAATGAGTGCCCATAACACCATAGTATTTCAGCATTTGGGAGAGATGACCTTATAAACGCTCTTGTGGCTTTATGGGAACTAACTAAATGATCAAGTTTGCAGGATGTGGTCTATATAAATTGCCTTGTAGTTTCTGGTTGCCATAAATTGCACAGAGTTTATCAATAAAGATAGATTGCATATGCCGTTAGGGCTGCAGAGGGTTTTTCCGCAGGAGCTGAGAGTCTGCACTAACCCTTGGGGAAGATTTGAAAGCACAAAGTGCTAACAGGTATCAAGGGTAATTTTCCTTTTATTTTAGTGAGCATTGACTATGATGAGAAAATTAATACTTTGAGGCATTTCTTGCTTATTCTTTAATTAGGTGTGTGGCGGGACTCTTGGGCATAATGCAGGCAAGAAAGCAGCCTGGACTGTGAGGGGTCTGTCTACAGAGGTTTGAAGCCATGCTTGCACAAAGCATAATTTAGTTTAAAAAAAAAACCCACCAAAACTTAGCAACTGTTACAGGTTTTATGACTGAAGCAGGAAAACAGTTAGTGTTAAATTATTGAGGTGCATCCTGCCATTGTGGCTGATGGGGAGAATCATAGAATACCAGGTTGGAAGGGACTCGAAGATCATCTGGTCCAGCCCTTCTTGGTAAAAGCACAGTTTAGACAATATGGCTTAGGACTCTGTCCAGCTGAATCTTAAAAGTGTCCAGTCTCGGGGAGGTGTAGCGCAGCAATTCCTGCCCCGCTTTCCTGCGGTTCCCCCATGGACTGCCAGCTGCCCACCTGTCCAGGTAGAGTGTTCCGCATCCCGTGTGCTTGGCAAGCACCATTTGATCACATAAGAAAAGAGAGTGGACTGGTTTTCAGCATGGTCTGTCCTTCACCGCACTGGTGTGGACATAAACTAAGGGTGGAATTTTCTCCTTGCAGTTTTGCTAATCTTAAAGGATCTGTTAGGCAGCCCGAATGAGAGCGCTCAGTCTCCAACGTGAGTGGGAGGAACTTGGGAAGTTCTTGGCTCAGGTTCACGTGTGGATCAAGCAATAGTGTTCACACAATGATCCCCTTCGAAGTGCCATCCTCCCACTGTAACCAGCATGGCCTTTTCAATTAGATCTAGACTACCAGATCTGCCAATGGGTCATTAACTCCGAAGAGGTCATTTGGGTTTAGTATTACCATTTTCTGGTTTTTAGCTCTATTATCAAGGAGGTTTTCTCCCAGAATTGGTTTTCATCCAAGCTCTTGGCTTTTTAGCATGTTTTTCTTAAATAATTTTGTCAAACAAATCACCACCTCCAGTCTTCAGCAGAATGTAAGAATACCACCACTTATTACACTAAGAAACACAAATTATTGTATACTTACATGCATCATTGTTTTTATTAAGCACTCAGTATGTGTTCAGTGCAATATAAATATTAAACAAGATTATTCTTCCCGTGGTGAATTTAGAGTCTGAAAGAGCTTCACAGGAAGGAGTAGTAATAACACATCATTAAAACACCACCTTTAATTTAATCCCTTTTTGTTTCCCTGTGGTTAATACTCATTTGCAGTTGATCATGACTGGTGTATCCTGAGATGTCACGCAGTGCTGGCTGATGATATTACAGCCCCCAGTTGTCCACTCCACCCCTCCGCAGGAGAGTCTTGTTCGACGGGAGAGGAAGCAGAGCCCATGTGTTCGTGTTTCAGCAGCTGCAGTACAAAGCCCTGCGTAGCTGAAACCCACCACCGATGGGGCTCTGCGCTAAGACCATGGTTGTTGTATCCAAGCACAGTTTCCTTCTGCCACCTCGGCTTCCTGTAAGGACAGCTGGGAACACCAGTGTCTTCAACAGCTGCAGCAGGATTCTCTGAAGTTCATCTGTTAAAGCCCTGAGGGAAGAGACATTGCAAGATGCTAATGGAACAGGGGCATCCAATTGTCACTGTCTGTTGGATTTCGGTGCCTAATTCACTTCCATATCTTTATAGTAGCATAATTTTAGGGTTGAATACTGTAACCAATGTTGGTGTGGGGTTTTTAATGTATTTGCTTGGTTTTTTTTAAGAGATTGAATCTTTCCTGGGCAAAGCACATCATATGGCTTGGGCCATAAAAGGAACTGATGCTCCCCAAGGGAAGCAGGACTCTTGAACTGAAGAAGTTGGCAGGTTTGAAAGTTTTTAAGTTTATCTGCTTATTTAAAGAGTCACAACATAGTTGTCTGCCCTGAAACAATTTCTGTTCCAGTTTCTGCTCTGAATTGCGTGTATTATTTGTCAGAGAAATTACTTCACAGACAAATTTTTAAAAGTAGCCAATGAAAGCATAACTTTTTGCTGAATAAGCTAGAACCATTGGCTGGAAAACACACATACTGTTCTTTTATAAATAGTGAGGTTGGCTATCCATTAGAACAAACTCTAAAGGAAAATTCTGTCTCCTGAAATTTTCATATCAAAATGTGATCCTATTTTAGAAACTATAGTCAAACTCAAGTTACTGAATTTAGTAGTGAGGTTACGGATAAAATTTTTTGGAGCTATGCTGTAGAGGAGGTTAGTATAGATTAAGTAGTGTTTCTTTCTGGCCTTAATATCTGTGTCTGTAGTGGATTGCAATAGTTAGGATTGTGCTGGCAAGGACTAGACAAGTATGTTGGGTGAATACAGAACGTGTATTGATTGCTGGGGGAAGAAGGAAGTATAGTGGCTTTTTTTATTGTCTTTATTGTGGTAAATTGATTTACTGGAGGAAGGGGAGAAGTTAATTCTTCGTATCAGTCATCTTATGTTCTGAGGCCCCAAAATTAATTAGTATCACCTTCTCTGTAAAGGTGGCTTTTGTTTTGTTGATGTACAAGAGAGGATGTTGCTTGATTATTGTGCTGTGCTGCTTCTCATGTTTTCTTGCTTTGTTTATTTGGTTTTTTTAGTGGTGTGTGTTTTTGGTTTTGTTTGTGTGGGTTTTTTGTTAGTTTGCTTTGGTGTTTTTGGTATTGTTGTTGGGTTGAGTTGGGTTTTTTTAATGCTACAGAGATGAGGCCCATTTATGCCCACTTTAATCCCTGATTTTGTGTTACAAACAGGTTAGGATTTGGCTATGGCAGTGCAGCTCCTGAGGAAAGCATCCGTGTGGTTAAAGAAGCGCAAGATCCCTCTGTTGGCTGTTTCTTGCGTGGGACTGTTTGGCGCGAACCTTTCCTACCATGTGTTCCCTGAGCAGACGTTCAAGCTGCTGCATGAGTGCTGGTCAGAGGGGCAGCCAGCTGAGCTGTCACAGAGGCTCTGTGGTGTCTTTCAGGATGTCCTTCAAGATACTGGTGTCAAGTCTACTGACTCTTTTCAAGCCTTTGCAGCTTCTGGCTTCCACCCCGTGAGCGCTGGAATCCCCTGGCTGCCCGCAGGCTCTTGGGTGGGCATCCCACTGAATTTCAAGAGCACAGCTGAGGATAAGAAAGGAATAGTCAACCACGTTGTTGTGATCAATGGCAAGGAAGTGGACTGGAAGAGCAATGAAGGGGTTGCTTTGACAGAAGCTCTGACATTTTCACTTGAAGCTCAGAAGTTTGCAATTGCCAGAGAGATTGTGTATTTGCAGGACAGCAGCCCTGTAGCAAGTGCAATTGTGGCTCCAGCTTGTTTAGCTGGTACATTTCTTTGTGGGAAAGGTTTAAAGCTATTTCTGGGTTTATCTCCTGGCCCCATGATACTTCGCAGCATCTGTAACCTCATAGCTGCCGCTGCTGGATTAATGTACTATTACGTTTCTTATGACGCTATGATCTATCACCTGGACTGCAAGGCTGACAGAAAGGCAGCTACTGTTTCCAAAAGCTATGCCAAAGGTGGGGTTGAATTTTATGATAAAATCTTGTCCCGCAACAGGATACTTCGTGGTCTGATGGGCAAACAAGGGATGAAAATGTATGCCCCAAGTGGTAACCTTTTCCCTAGGCACTGGTTCAGAATAAAGTATACCCCATACACTTACCGAAGAGATTTGTTAGTTAATATTTTAAGAGAGCTCCAGGCACAGGAAGGGAGTGCTTGAATTTTAAACTTGTGAATTATGTATTCTCTTGAAACACTGCTGTGTTGCTTTTTTTTTTTCCCCCTCTGTATCTTCTTTAGAATTTTGGGGTTTATTTTTGCATATAGTTTGGAAGGAGTTATTGCACTTTCTGTGAATAGAGAATTCTCTCTTAAAATATTAAAGACTCACTTCAAAAGTGCTCTGTTCTGTGTGCATCTCAAATCACAAGACCGCTGAGCAACAGAACTTCTCAGATGCTGATCTGGAAGTTTTGCTGCTCAGCTTTGACTTCCTGCCAGTGCAGTCTGGAAAATGGAAACGATGAAGTCCAACTAAGAGTTTGGGGAGCATTATAATTTAAACTGAGGTATTTGTATCTTTGCTGTTCCTCCTATGGAACAACCCAAAGATGTTTAAAAGACTGGTCAACCTGTATGGTGCAGTTAGAGAAACACCAAGACAGTATTTCTGTTTTAAGTTCTTTTACCATGTAAATTCTTACGCTACAATCACCGTTCTTCAGTAGGGCACACTAATCATGCTGTGGTTCATACTAGTACAGCTAGATTATTACCAGCATCTGAGTCATTTAGCTTCAGTCTAGTTCTGCTTTCTACGTGACATTGTGACTGCAACAGGTACATCTTGAATATTTCCCTGCAGTAGCAGTACGTAACATGACTGTCATGGGTTGGTTGTTTTATCACAAGTAGGATAAGCATGTTCAGGGGAGGGTTTTCTGTTTGCTTTGGTATGGTTTTTGTTTCATTTAAAAATACATGCTTATGTATGTCATCTTTTATGTCGAAGAACGCAGGATATAAGAAATCAGTCTGGTATTTGGTGCAGGAGCTGGTGAAGTCTGTGATCAGAAGTTGCTGAAGGAAATCATTCTGCTGTTTCAGACTAGTCTAAGAAGGTTTTGTGTGGCAGAACCAAGCTTTGTCCAGGATTACTAGTTTTCTAGAAGAGTCTTTAGTGCACAGACAGTAAACTTTCCACTGTAGTCTCACCTTGGAACTTTTATGTGATCTCCAAGGTGACAGTTCTCAAACTTTGTATTTTAATTCCCTCTTTTCTGTGTTTCTGTTGCAGCTGTTCTGGTAGCCCTCCCTAGTGATAGCCCAGCAGTTCTCCTGTTATCTGCCACTATAGTGACTGTCATGCCTGTGTTTGCTCAAAGCATTACTGTTTTCCCTTTGAATCACATGATGACATAAAGTCGATATACTGGCTGCTGAGGCACTGGTGGTGCTTTACATTGCTGAAGCCATATAGAGAAGTTGTTTGGGTTTCAGCTGAAGTAATCTGTGTCGTGGATGTTTTTCTAGACCATGTCCTCTGACTTGCATTTGTCCTTGAAGTATCAAGTCATGGGTGTCTCTTTGTTGCTTTCTTGGTGTAGGTCATAAGGCTATTGTTTTTGTGACCTTCATGAAAGAGTTGGACAAAATCTTCTGGTCTGCGGAATAAAAGGAGACTTTATCTTTAGGCAGGGAGCTTTCAAAGCTTCAGACTAAATTTTATGTGACTTCTCTTCCAGGTAAATCCAGTACATCAGATCAAGATAAAGGCTTCTTGGTTGAGTGATGTAGTGGCTCAAGACTGGAATGTAACTCCTGTTTTACATAGCCTCATCGTGTTACTCCTTCAGACAATACTAAACTCTCCATGAAATGCTCCCAGAGAGAGCCTGGTCCACTTGTTTTACGTGGTTTAAGGAGCTGCTACTACATAAAGAGTGCAGAGAAGAAACAGAGGCCTTCTTTGAGATTTATGACAAGTAGCAGTTGAAACAAAATTAACTCAAAGAATCCTGCTTGCCTCTTACCACTCCTTACTGCTCCTTTTCATAGAGGTGCCTGCAAGCTGTTGCTGTTATTTAACATTCTCAGGTTGTAAAGCCCCAGTGATGCTAATGGGTTTTGCAGTTGTGCACTTTGCTTTACTCTTACAGCGGGATTTGCCAACAAGCTCCATGTATCTGTAAATGCTGCATCTGATTTACCCTTCTTTGAACTTGCTGTGGCAGATTGCTGTCAGTGAGAGGGGGCTGGCTAGTTTTTAAGACATTTGCCCTTGCCTTCCAAAGAGATGTTCTTGCCAGGGGCTTAGTCAAGCTCCTGTTGCTGTCAGTGTAATCTGGAAGCGTAATACTGTCACTCTAAGGGAAATGGGATTTGAAATTACAACTGCTAATGAAGATTTCCCTGAACATTGGGAATGTGTGGGTTGTTGTGGAAAAGGCTTGTTAACATGTGTGTGTTGCCAGGTGTGTTGCTTGCAAGATCACCCATACTATTTGGCGAGTAGCACAACTGAAATTCACGGCCATGAAAATACTCATGAAAAGTCTTATAGTATTTTAAATGTTTTTCTTTAGGCGGAACGTCAGAGGAAATCAAATAGAAGTTCCGCATACTGGTGACTGAAATGGGTCTAGTTTTGAGAGTATGATAGAAGCAATCACACCAGAATTAAAGGTGAAAATGTTGGTTGATCATGCTCTTCTGTGCTAAGAACAGCCAGGTGTGGAAAAGCAGATTTATTCACTGGCCCAGAGGAGCCCAATTGAATCAGTTTGTGAACAGCATCAGTGAACAACCTTATAGTCTCCTCCAGCTCTGAAGCGAAAACTCTAAGTTCAGAAAACTTTTACTAGTAGTAACCGGCTTCTCAGATGAGGCAGCCTTTGTACAATTTTTTATATAGAAAATGTTAAGCAAAGGGAATTGCTAGGAGATGTAGTTATAGGAAGTCTACGCCAAGAAACTGTAAAAGGAAAGGTGTGAATGAAGTAATGAACTCTCATAAAAATGGATATTGTCTACGAAAATGAAGTTCTCTTTCTGTCTGGTAAAGGGATTAAAGGGCAAAGTATGAATAGAAAAGGACCACAATGAGTGGGTAGTTTAAATTTATATACAATCTAGTTTAAAGAGAGACTTCCTAGACTGGTTTATTTGGGTTATTATCCTGAATTTTCTAGATAACTGACAATAAAATCATCTTTATAACAAAAGTTTTATATAAATATAAAGCTTGCTGCTACATAAAGCTTTAGTGGATAATGGTCTAAGAGACAAGGGCCACCTAGATGCTTTGCTCAGAATTCCTGTTGGTGTGCAAGAAGTTCAGGGTCTGGCTCACATGTTTCTTTCCCTATCCCAAAAATTGTAGTTTCCTGTCATGGAGATACCTTCAGCTTGCTTAATGGTCAAAACCATAACAATTTCAGAGACAGCACAAGAGTGAGAACTAGTCAGTTTTCTTGAAGACAAACAAACTGTACAAATCATCTGATTTAAAGCAATTTCTGAATTGGCTGCTATGTGTATCCTGCTCCTCTCACAGTTTACAGGAGGAAAGAGCTTCAGAGGCGGCTTCCAAGAGACAAATCTCCAGCCAGGTGGCATGTGAGTAAAGAATGTCCCCCATGGTATTGCCACAGGGGCTTCAGTTAAAGTGTAGCAGTCCTTTAGAAAACAGCACCTTTTATTACAGTAGAGCACTGTTATCACCCCTTTTCACATTAAAGTGGTTTCCAGAACCTGACAGATAAGATGGTGAGAGAGCCGATTGTGGAGCTGTGGAGCCTGTTGCCCTGCGGAGTAAGCTGGTGGTGTTGGGAGAGGTGGTGCTGGAAACCGAGCTGTCATTTTGCCCTTGGCCATAGCAGTTGTGAAACAACCACTGTGACAAAGTGTGGCTTGGGTGGCAGTGAATTAAAATGTATGAATCAAGTAATCATGACTGAATCACAGGCAGCTTTCATGGAAGGAGCAAATGCAGAGAATCCATCTCAGAGTGAGTGCTGCTGCCTGCAGCTGCTGTGGGCATCACTGGAACACCTGCAGGCATCTCCACTATGTGGAAATGCAATTCCCAGCAAGCTGCAGGCACTGAGACAAGTATATTGGCCATATCCTGCAACTGTTAGCTGCTCACGTTCATTAAAAGCTTCATGTAGCAGATGTGATTACATTAATATAAAAATGATTAGGCTGCAGACAACCTGCCATCCATGCATGCACCAGTTCCCCCTCAATTTCATTCATCTCAGCTGGAAGTGTATATAACTGAAAGCAGAATGCACTGGTAGGTAGAGGAATGCTGATGAACACATAATTAAGATCTTAGAATAAGGAGAGCACTGTCAGGAAGAGAGAGAAGCTGAATTTGCTTGTTATCAAAACTAGACTTAAGAACAGGAAAACAATGTAATTATTCTCTGGGAACTGGTGTGTTAGACAAATTAAATCTGAAGGAGCTGAAAAATGCATTATGGATGTTTTGCTGGGCTTCTTTTTTTGCTGAGAATATATCTGTTTGTTTAGCTGAAGTGAGTATATTCAAGCTGTTCAATCTGCCAAACCTGTAAAGTGGAGAAAATGACTAAAATTTGGATAGAAAGCAGTCTGTCTTTCCCATCTGGAAAGAAAGGGATTTTTTGGACAAGCCAAGCTCTTAAGCCCTGTAGCCAGAAATGAGCACTGAAACGTCTCTGTGGCTGGGAGCTCTCACTCTCCTCAGTTGGACCAAGTTTGCCATGACGTATCCTGGTCTCCAGTCTTGAGAGAAAGAGTGATCTTAAAAGCTCAGTTTGTGCCCAAAACCGCAGCCAGCCCAGGTGTACGCTATTTTCTCCCCACCTCAGTCTTTCTGTGCTTCTTACTGCAGGAATGGTTTGTGGTACTATGTGCCTGTGCAGACCTTACTATAACATGACCTCTGCCTGATAGTAAAACAAGGAGCTTCCTATAGATAGCAGTAATTATGCATATTGGGCCTAGGTTTTGAAAAAACAATTGTCCCCCAAATACTGCTTCCTAAAGAGCTTTTTATTTTTTAATGGCTGAATTTTCATTGTCTGGAAGTTGGGCCCTTTTGTTGGGCCCTTTTTCAGTCCCGATCTTTGGTCTGCCAGAGCATGACCGTGTCGATGTAGTGAAGGCGTTAAGGGCTTCTTTCAATATAGATGAATAACAGATGTAGCTGTGTCCTCCTTTGTGTGTGGCTAAGCTACTTCTGCTGTAGTGTGTTGGAAAACAACAGATCTCATGACTAAGAGTATTCAGAAAACAGAAGACACTGAGCCCGATCCCAGCTTCACAGGTTCAGCAGTTCCTGCAGAGGGAGCATCACAAAAGGATATTCTATATCCTAACAACTTGTCGCTGGTAACTGGTGGGTTAGTGCAGACCTGCTGACCTCTCGTAGCTTTGTTTCTATCATTTGCTGAAATAATTTTCCAGTGAGAGTGTTGTTGTTTCTTTATTCTCTGTTCCTTTTAATTTCCCATTGCTCTGCTACTCTAACTGCCTCTGCTGCCCTATCTTGCCAACTGCTTCGACTCCCTCAGACCAGATTTGTGCACTTTTTAAGCTCTCGCTTGCTGCTTGTACTTTCATTTGTGCTACCTACTTGCTCCTACAGTACTTACGAGCCAAAGACCACAGCAGCATGAACTTCTTTTTTGTTTTATTAGGTTTAGACTATGTGTTTTTGCAATGAAAAATGCCTTTGACTAAATTTAAGATAGGCATTGTTGTTAAAACCTTCTTGTTTTGCCAAAAGAAAAGTAATATTGCTTTTGAATTTTCCATTTGGCATTACTTTTAGAAAAATGTATTTCTTACTTACTATGGCACACAGTTCACTTTTGATCTTGTTATCATTTGCCTCTGACAATTTTAAGATGCTATCTCTGAGGCCTTAGAAATTTTGTTTCCCGTTCCTGAAAACTGCAGGGAATTTCAAATACTTCTGTGGTTCGGTGACATATTGTGACTGGAGAAATAACAGCTAATGTTGTACCTTTAGCTGCTTGTACCGACGTTGACATAGCTCAGGCACGTTCATGTTACACTTGAGTGCTGCTCTGTACAGAGATTGCACGCTGGCTTTGGGAACTGAGCCTTCTCGAGTTGCTCGTATTGACAGTTCCACTGAGGAGTTTATAGATGTATTTTAATCACCTGTCACTGAGCAGAAGCATAGGGGTCTATTGCTTTTTGTCTGATGAAAAATAAAGCTTGCTTTAGAGAAATATCTTGAATCTTCGAAGGGCGAGGGGTTTGAAATACAGAAGAAAAACCTAGGCAAAACCAAGGAAAATAATCTCATGTTCTTTATATTTTCTAAATCTTGATGTTGTTATGAAGCTGTATACTGCACAGGAATTGCGATAGGCTTCTGTAACCAGTTGCATCTGATTTCTGGGTTATTCCTTTAACAGCTTTGCAGTCCTGACGGTAAGCCCAGATACTTGCTGCTCCCGACTAGTGTCTTTGTGACCGTGTCAACTACAGTAAAACTCCATCTGCTCAGCACATCCTCAAGTGGCCCAACTTGGCCATCGCTTCCCAGTTCCCTGTGTGCAGCCACACTCCAGGTAACACACACACCCCTGGCAAAAGCTTCTGCTTCGGTTCCCTGACCCACACCAATTCCTCTTCCATACTCCTTTGGGCGGGAGGCAGTTACTGCTCAGCCACCAGAGATTTCAGTGGAGTAGCCCCTGATTTAAAGGCATTGAGAACAAGGGGTGATGGTTCCCTTTCAAACTTCCACTAAGCCATGTGTGACAGTTAAATACCATACTGGCTATACCAGGTACGCTGGTCCAAAAAGCCCATGCTACTACTTATTTCCAACCAGAGAAAATGGAATTTTGCAGAGTTCTGTTACCACCAATATATGTGTCAGTATCAACTTGAGTCATTTGAGACTGAAGCCATAATTTGTGATATAAAAACTAGAAGTGCAGTTTCTAGAAGTGAAAACTAATTAATTACTCCACTGTAATTATAAACAGGTTTAACAAATGTAGAAGTAAAGATAAAACTATAATCCAGTTTACTATTGTAAAGCTCTATGCATTCTTAAACAGCAAATAAGTTACTCTAGAATGAAACACTGGATCTGTTTCTCAGGAGAGGCTGAAAATTAAGATCAAGCCATGTTATAAATAACTATGCTGGTTTTGAAAAAAATAGTTGTTGGTTTTTTTCTTTTGGTTCATTTCCTGACTAGACTGGAGGCATCTATAAATATTTCAGAAAACAGAGGAGGGGAAGGAATACTGTATAGAAAGTTTTCCTTGTCAGATCTTTTCTCATATAGGATGAGTTCTACTGCCTCAGTGACTGTGTTATGAAAGCATGTTATATAATTCCCTGTAGATTACCATAGACAGATGTATTTATGGTTTTTGGAAACTTCATGTAATTTAGGCATAAAACTTGAAGTGTGTTTTATAGTTCTTCATTAATAATAGTTGAGAATTATGCTCATCTAAGGCAGCACACATAAATTCTTAATGTTCAGACATTCATCATATGCCTGTGATGGTTAGAAGTTGCCATAGGAAAATAAAAGCCAGTGATCTCAAAGGTTATATTTTTTATATTCTTTTAAGTGATTTGGAAAACTCTATACATCCCCTAACACTTCTTTCCTTTCTGCTTCCATGTTCTTCCACTTAATCTAAAGATATAATAGTGAATATTGAAAAAGTCAAATCAGGAACAAGACGAACTTTTTATTGATTAAGCTTTCATTAGGCATGGCAGTACCTTATAAAAGGAAATGCTGAATCCATCATTTTAGGGAGGTTATAAATGCAGGTAGCTTTTTGCAATCATGATTTACAGATCCTAATAGTGTTCACTTGTACCATATGGGAAGATGGCTATGGCATAGTTGCAGGTGGCTTGATGAAAGCTTGCTATATGTATGTTGGCTTTACACCTATGAAGCAAGTGAAGAGGCAAAAGTTTTTTTTTTTACTTTCCTGATCAGAACATCATTTGTGTTGAAAATTAAAGTTATGCTTTAGCAATTGCAGATTTAACTATAAAAAAATTTCTTTCAATTTCTTTTCTAACCTTCCAGCAGCTGAACTGGATATGTAAAGCCAATGCAAAACTTTCAGCCTAAGAACAGAATAAAAGTAACGTAGTCATTTAGACTTTTAAATCTGATATTTGGGATGAAAGAATTGTTCCTTACCTGGTATTTTATGGCCATCAGCTGCATGCTGGCTTCAGCTGAAACTGGGGGTATGAAAGCCTCTGGAAAAAATGCAGACCTACAGCACTATTTTTGTTTCATGGTGTTGCTCTGCTTTTAATCTTACAGAGTTTCTACTGAGTTTTTTGTTGAGTGGTACAAATAGAGCTAATGTGGATGGCCAAATCCAATGGAAGTGCTTGATTAAAACCAGCAGAAGGCATGGCTGATATAGTAATTGCACAACATGTTAGTAATTGCACAACATGCATCATCCAAGCCCGAGCACCTCTGGTTACTTGGTCAGAATTGAGGAAGGGTCTGGTCGTGACGCAGTCGCTCTGCTGGGTGCTGAGCAGCGATGAACCTGCTCAGCCCTGCATTTACTGCCGCGGGGTCTGTGGAGGGGATCGGTCTGTCTGAGCTCTGAGCCGCCCCGAGCTGCGCTGCTGGGATCAAACCCATCGCAAAGCACAGCCCAGATGCCCTTCTAACACACGGCTGGAGGAGGTGACATTGTGCGCACTGCATTGTGTAGTGTGTTAAGGAAGTACACCTGTGCTAAATCGTCTCTTCAGGCTTATGATTTGTAGTTTTAAACCTTAATCTTCTGGAGATTATTTCAAGGAGAGTGTTGTACACGAGGATGGATGAGGGGAATCCTTGCGCTTGCTGAATTGTGGTGTGGGAGGAAATAGAGGAATTGCAAGCCTGGGAGGGAAAGACACAAAAGGAGTATTCTGGGAGATTACTGAACAGGAGGCAGCGTGAGCTGCTTGTATCGTGCAATCCGAGGAACATTTACATCATATACTCATTACAAGTAATGTGGAAAGTGTGTAACTCTTTGGGAAGCAAGAGGCTGAAACCAAGTAATCCCTCAAGGTGGATGACCCAACCACGAAGCACTAATCGGGCTCTCCTTGGGCAGATTACTTTCAGCAGTGTGGGACAGCGTCCCCCCTTCCTACTTCTCAAGTCTTATTTTGCTTCTGGTTTTCTTTTAATGTTGGTGTCTGAGGAGAGGGGAGGATAAAAAACAAAAACACAAACAAACCAAGCAAACAACAACAACAACAAACCAAGGCACCCCCCACCCCCACCACTGAAACACTTTATTGCTACTAAAAGAGGTTAAGGAGAGCAAAAAGTCTATTTTTTTTCAATATGATCCAAAAAAATCTCTCCATAGACTATTGCGTAGATGTAGTATCACCTTGTGTGTCTCTTACATTTTTTCATCTTTGCAACGGTATTTGTTAGTACTTTGTAACTTCCTTTAAGGTAGTCTCTAACCAGGCTGCCAAAGAGCAAAGAATATCAGTTTCCTATTGCAAAAATAGGTTCCCGGAAAAGCAATGTGTGAAATACAGATCATGTTGTAGCCGTTTCATTTGCTGCCATTTAATGTGTGTGTCCATCATGCCCTCCTAAACTCATCTAGTGTTTTGTAACTTGGCTATTAAAAGTACTTCCATCCTGCAGGTGGTAGATGGTTTTGCAGGCTGTCAGCTATAGAAAGTGATTCCCTAATTAAAAAATAAGTCTGTTCTGTTTAGTGTCCGTATAAGTAATTTAAGGGAAATCGCAAATTCAGAGGTTTCTTCCTGCGCCTTTTCTGATTATAATAAATAATGTTGTGGGCCAAAGAGCAGTGACCTGTCGGGCAGAGAACATCCTAGGTATGCTGCTGCGTGTCTGATGAGAACTTTGAGTACCTCTTGGCTGGCCGTCACTCACACGAGCACTGGCAGCAAGTCAGTGAGCAAATGCGCCCAAGTGACTCCTGCCCAGTGGGGATAATGCTCGATACTCTCTCTGAAGGAGAACTTTTTTCTGGAATTCAGTAAAGCACATAGACTTTGAGGACATGTCTGCTTTCCCTGGAATTAACAGGCTGAGTTGAGTTGCGAGCTGAGATTCTTTGGTTCAGCTAATGTTACATCTGTCATTTATAATACTAGATTTTTAAGTGCCAAGGATGTGCTGGTAGGAAAACTAGTGACTAGCTGGAGGGCTTGATTAATAGGGGACTAACCAAGGAGAAGGGGAACTGGCCCAAGATTGCGGTCATGTGTTAATAAGACCACAATAGAGTCTCCATGCTGTGGCAACTCTGAATTATTTAGTTAGCACAGATGGACAGCATGCCCTTTGGGTCAACGGGATTTGGCCAGAACCTCCCATCAGAGATCTGGCTTTGCTTAAAGCCTGGTATAAGGCATATGCAGCAGGTGTCTCACCAACTGAGGCACTTTCTTTTGCTCAGTGAGCTTTGGCCCTTTAGCAGCATGCTAAAAGAAAGAATTGAACCACCCTCCGCTAAGAAGAGCTATTTTTATTTGTGCTGATTTTGCCACTCAAGAAAATAGAGGCAAACAGATAGCTGACTGTAGATCCAAGTTTTCTACCATGTTCTGTTCCTGACTGAGGGGAAAATCCCCTGAAAGGTGCTCTTAATTTGTGCCAAATGGCTTCCATTCCTAGAGAATCCTCCCTGAGCTAAGTATAGCTTCTTCACAGCTTTTCCTCCATCCTCCTGCAGAGCTCCAGCCAGGAGCTAAGGGTGACCAGGGGATGGGGAGCCAGCTAGAACAGCTCTGCACCAGTGGAGGAATAGCACTGGGATCCTGCTGGTATAGCAGGGGGAGTGTATCAAGGATAGGCTGGGATGAAAAGTGATTCAAACCAAGACTAAAATTTGTATTTGGTCACTAAGGAAAAAACACCTGATGAGCCCAGCATTGCTGTTGCTCTGTTATATCTATTGGCCAAACAATGGTACTATAGGCTTGATGAGTATATTGTTTTCAGGTAACAATCCATTTGTGCTTACTCTGCATAATTTTGGAAAAATATTTTAATGACTTGTCATAGGAATGACCTTCATGTAACACAGGAGATCTCAATGCCTTATGTATTTGGTGAGAATGATGTAAGGAAGAGAACATCTGAGCAACATGACATCTTGGCCAACAAGGTTGTTCTTAGGTTAACCCAATCCCTTCACACACATGGTGGGTGGGTGCATCTGCAGCCTCTGGAGATTGAGCCCACGGGCTTCCCTGGAGCAGGGCCTGGCTGAGCTCTGGATGGGCTGGCAGAAAACTCCTGTCCCTGCACTGAGGAAAGGCTGGGGCAGATGTGCAAAGGGTATGACCAGAGGAGAACATGCATCTGCAAGATCAGAGTTTGAAAACGAGACTGAAAGTCCTCATGTAAAGCAACTGTCTTGGCTTTGTGGACTCAGCCAAAAATCCTTTGAACTTTGAATCCCCTGCTGCTTTGGTTTTGCGGTTTTTGCGGTTTAGGGTTTTGGTGGGTTCAGAAGAATCACTACACATTTGCAATGATCATCAGCAACAGCCAGTTGAGGATTATTGGCATTGACATTAAGGCACTCCTGGACCTGCAAGATCCAATCCCTGACTCAAATAATTTTACAGTATAAAATTAAATCCCTCTGGCTAAAGAATCTACTTCACCTTAAGTAGTAATGACTCCTTCTCTATCCTCTACATATAGAAACAGCAGAAATGTCATGATTATGACTTCCGTGGATGCAGCCCAGGGGATCTAGTGGGCACAGCATGCCTCAGTTTTCAGTGTTTAATGAGAGCTACGTGCCAGTTTTTTTCATTCCTGTTGACCACGTGTACAAGTGCCAGGAAGAGGCTTAAACCATTAGAGAAAACAAAGAGGCCATAATCTGAAAAGTTTGAAAACTACTGTTGAAACAGATTTGTTGTGTCATTGCTGAAGGTATTTTCTGCAGTAGTTCCGGGTGTTTGTAGCTTCTCTGCCCTTTCAGCATCACTTTGGGTGATTCTCATCCGGACTCTACTATTTGTAATCTAAATAGACATTGTGTCTTCTGGCATTATCAGCTGGAGGTGTTATTTGTCTTCCTGGGCTCAAATGTTGTGGAGTGGCTATTAAGAATCACCTGGTGTTGCCATAGAGGTGTCTATGTTTTAATGATAACAAAGTGATTTCTGTCCTTAGTAGGTCCCTGTCATAGTCACTGCTAGAATAAGGGAGAGGTTATCAAAAGATGGGACCCAGGCTGACTGGTTTTGTCAGGTGTAACTTTCACTGAAGTTACACAAGAGATGCCAAATATTTTGCCAGAGCTCCTTTTGAACCATGTGTTTAGTGGGGTTCTTTTACCAGAGGATTCTAAAGAATATATTTAGAATGACATTTCCTTCCACCTGCACTGTCTTTGTTGGATATTTTCTCCCTCAGCACATCCTAAAATTCAGAGGCTGAAGTTTTAATTCTGTTGGTATTTATTGACCTAAAGTTCTGCAACATTTCATTTTCTTTTATTTTTTGGATGGAGGTGGGATGGGAAGGGAGACACACTGATGGGGTTAGTTACAGAGCAGCTGCCTGTGTATTTTGGGGGTTGTCCACCAACAGAGATTACCCAGTGTGGGACCTCTCAGTTCAAAAAGGGTGATGAGAAGCTGGCAATGTCCAGCAGGAGCTACCAGGGCTATCAGAGACATAGAGCATAAGACCTATGAGGAGACGTGGAGGGAGCTGGGCTTGTGTATTCAGGAGAAGAAAAGGCTCAGGGGTGAGGTGTGACTGGTGGCCAAAGGAAAGCTGCAGGATCCGAGGTTGGGTCCCATTTAGGACAGTTATGTCAGGCTAAGACTAATTGCCATGTAATATTGTTAGTACATTTGTAACAAAAATTGGATCACATAAAAGCAATCCTGTAAGATTTTGTGAACCTATATTGTGTGTGAATACTCCATTTCAGTCCTGCAGTGTATTTTCATGTAATTCTTTATGGTGATTTTCCGATCTCTAGTTCTGTCAAACTCTGCTGAGGTTTTTTTCCTGGTCCACTGACTTCTCCAGACTCTCATTACTCATTCATTAGTAAATTTATCAAATCAGATTAGTCTTAGTATGGTACATAGGAGTATTTCACAGTGAACTTTATGTGACACAGAAAAATGATGGAACATTTCTATTCTTTGTTTCCTGTCTCTGAGCCAGCTCCTCATTGATCAGCAACCCCGGACCCCCTCTCTTCAACAGCAGCTTTTGGCCAGGAGAACATAAATTTCCATTAAACTGGTGATATTTTCTGATCACTGTTTTGTTTACTAACTCAAGAAATTAGAAGACTATAAAACCAGCACTTGCTGTAGAAAAGCTATGTTGTGTAACCCCAGCCATAAGCTCCACCTTTTTCAGATCTTTAAGTGATGAAAACTTACATGACTGCACTACTTGTGGTGGAATAATGCTGAATTGTGTCCAGCGAAAATCTAGTTTGATGGGCAATTATTATAAAGGGGTAGGAGTTACCTAAGAGGCGAGATGGGAGTATCAGAAAGGACGGTGGATCTGGCGCATATTAAGAAAAGATATATGCACTTTTTCTCAATTTTTTTTCTGTGGACCTGGTTTTAACATGTTCTGTTTCTTACTGATGCTCTGAGAACAGCAACTTTGCATTTGAAAAATAAAATTATCTGCTCTCAGGTTCCCACAACCAATTAATTATTCATTATTTGAGAACTTTGAGATTTCCCAAGCAAACGCGATAGGGTAGGAACCAGGAGAAGTCACAGCATGTGATGCCACAACTCATGTAAACTGGGGCATGAGAAGGACGATTTATTTGAAAAGAATGCAATATCCGGCCTTTTATTTATGTTTTGCATGTTTATTGTGCATCTGTAGGACACAGATCACTGGTAAGATTTATTTTACATTAAAAGCCAGAAATTGCAACAATGTTTATACTTGTGTATGTTAGAAGCAACTCATGAATTTTAATCATGGGCTAGAAACTCAGTTGCCATAAATTGCAACAGCTCCTCTGAAATCAGTCAATTTATATTAATTTATCCCACCATAAGTTTTGGACCAGTATATTTTAAATAGATCCCAAAGTGATAGTTTGACTGTCCGGAAAGCTAAGCTAATCTAAACAGAACGGTCTACTAGCCAATAAGGAACTAATAATGAATATTTTATACATCTCTTCCTGTTTCTTGGATTTGTCTAATCACATACGGTGGCTGGCATGTTTATATTCAATACAAGAAGACTTCCAGAAGTGGTTTATTTCTTTCCGAAGCAGCAGAGCAGTGGCTGTCACACCAGGGGAGAGGTGACCACGTCCTGGCCCTGGCTGCTACCTGGGGGTTTTCAGAGTGGGGCAATCACCAGTACAACCCCTTGACCTCAAAGCATAATAGTTTTTGTTCACCATCAACCTAAAGATGTCGTATTTGGTCTAGTTTGGTGACTGGCATTAACAAAAATAAATGTTATAGTCTAAGCATTTTGCCCAGTTAAGTATTCATCACCAAGCTGGTTGCTGCCGTGCAAATTTCAGAGTGTAACTTCATTCCTATGTGAGGATGAGGATATCTTCTATTTGGGTATGCTTCTCTGACAGCTGTCGAGCTTCTTTCATCTTTGTCAATCGCTATTAACATGGTTTAGTTTCATAGACAGAATCTACTTTCTTTATGTATGTATTCTGAGTTGCCTTAACAAGAAGTAGAATGGTTGCACTGGAAAAGAGTTGTTAGTTTGAGAGCTTGGTGACAGAAGGATTTTGCTGCAGAACAGTGAGAGAGGAGTTTGAGACTGTCTAAACCTATAATCTTTTAATGTGCTAAATCTCTGTTACTTAAACTCAGTCCTTTTATATTATGGTAAGCTTGTCATAACCTGTAGATGGAGGCTGGTAAATAGTGCATTTTATATTTAGTAAATAGGGGGAAAAAAATAAACCTTTCCTGTAGAATTTTTTCCACTAGAGTACTTAAGCTTACTGGAAAAATCCAAGATGGCATAAGCTGTGCCAAGACAAAGCTAATATAGTGCAGCTTTTCCTGGGGATGAACACTCAAGGACATTCTAGCCTTCCTGCTTAAATACTGAAAAAGATGCAGACAAAGTAAATATTAGCTTTGTGCTCATTTCTTTTTCTTTGCACATCAGGTATCAAGGCTCTTGCCAGTTTTTATTTTGGCAAGCCTGATTACCAGGTTGGCTTGCCAAGGCTGTAGAGAAACATCCTTTGTTGGCAGGGTGGACTAGATGACCTAACCCTCATAGTTGTTCCTTTCTGCAGCTTCTCTGGGTGTTCCTGCTCCGGCAGGAGGATTGGACTGGATGATCTTTTGAGGTCCCTTCCAGTCCCTAACATTCTGTGATTCTGTGTGATTCTCTACTTCTAGTAAAGGTTGCTGCACCACAGTTTCAACTTGCTGAAATCCCATCATTACTATTACTTCTTGTCTACTGAAGTATACCTGCCCATAACAAAATAAAGTATTTTGTATTTGAAATATATGAGCATTTATCAAAGCTCTATTACAGGGGCTGTGGGCCACATTTTCAAAGGTACCAAAGGGTGTAACAAACATATATTGAAACCTGTGAAATGCCTGAGACAGTGATAGTCTGCTCCTTGAACACAATCTCTTGGTAATGAACCTTTCTGATGAGCAAAAGGACTTGGAGGGACAGATTTCCACCTATTTTACTAGGTGAAAAAAAAATCTATTAATCTCTCTCTTCCCTCTGCAGGAGTGCTATAAATGTACCAAACTGCGAAGTTAAGTGTTTTTATACCTTCTAATGACAAATTGTCCATGTTACAGTCATTCTTTTAAAAGCAGAAACTATGTAAGGCACTTGTTCAGGAAATGGGCTTTCTCCTCATTAAGCTAATCTTTTGCCCCAGAACACAGAGTATTCTACACGTTCAAAATGGCTGAAAAATGGCTCTCACCGTAAAGTCATTAATGAAGGCAGATAAGTAAGAGATACCATTAGAATCATTACCTAGTGACAAGATATAAAATTATTCTGACATCTCACCTCTTAGGCTGAAATCTCTTCTCATTTGGTGTTTCATTCTTAAGATAAGAATTAAAATAATAAAGCCAGAGTTTAGCAAATTTGTTTCTGATCTTGAAGCCATATGGTCCTACCGCATGATGGTAACTGCTGCAGCCTTCATGAGTAAGGCACTAAATAAAAATGTGGCAAAATTCCTATGGTTGATATTCTAAAAGGCATGAAGAAGGTGAATTCAAAATTGCCGAAACTACAAGTGGAGAACCACCATTTACCTTCACTGTCACTGGGCTGCAGTATCTCATCTACTATCTCTGTAACAACATCACCTGGGAATCAGATTGGGCTAGGACCTGGGCTGCCATTATCTTTTCCTTTTCAATGCACCAAAATTTTCTTTAAAATGGTTACAAATTAGGTATTTTTTTATGTACAAAACCAACCATCACAATCTGACTTATTTTCTGATCAGAGACTGTAAGTAGCTGGCAGTGTAGACAGAGCCCCTGTTTTATGACTTTGCTTTCTGCTTCTTATTTTGAGGACAAGGGAGACATTTAACAGGTAATGCTCTGTTACTTTTTAAGCAACGTGTGCCTGTGTTCGTTGTGTTTCTTTTGCGTCAGTGATCAGCAAACACTAAGCGCAATTGTCTAGAGGCAGGTTTATTGTAATGCTAACACATAGTTTGCCAAAGCCTCATCACTGCAAGGAAGCAGTAATGCCAATTTTCAGCTCTGTTTTAAATAGCATTTCATTCTAGCAGAAGGAAGCTTGATCTGCTTCAGGAGGGTAACACCTCTGCATAATCTGCACCAGCACTGTTAGTTTGGCTTAGGAACGTGCTTTGGAGATGTCTCTTCTACCTCTGGCACCATCTCATGCTGCACACCACACACCAGGCCAGCAGCATCGCCCTCCTGGAAAAGCCTCACTCTGTAGAGCTGGAGCTTGAAATTTATAAAGTATAGGCTATCTGTAAGCTTTTGTGCCACAAAATGCCAGGGCGGTCTGGTTTTGGCTACTGGTGATAAAGGTGAATTTTGTTCAGGGTGATTGTGTTGATATGATTCTATGTTTCTATATTTAAGGAGAGAAGACAAAACAGCACCTGGTGGTTGGAGAACATTGGCCTGGCTTGAGAATTATTTGTAGAGTTTGTGCGTCTCCAGTCCTGCAAGCACAGCATTTAATCAGAGATTGGGGACTAATCACAAGGAAATATAAATTAGTCAATCTTTGACAAATAGACAAGAAAATAATGAGAGACTGACTGTTTTCTGGGCTTAAAAGAAGAAAAGGGCAGAGAAAGATGAAAACGAACCTAAAGAATGACAGTCAGTGGAAGAAGGACATTGTAACCGATATATAACCAGTGAGTTCTTATTTCTAACTTTTGACTAATTTTTCTTCCTTGGTTTCCTATGTTTATTTCATCTCTATTTTGATACTAGAAATATTGCAGTAGTGTAGGAATCCACTTGTGCGCAAGAGCTTGCATGTCTGAAGCTAACACTGTAAGTGCTTTGTGGCTAACACTGTCTGTTTATTAGCCTGGGCAGAAACCAGTTCGATGAATAAATAACAATAGTTTATCCTAAGGAAACTGATCTGGATATAATTATTCAATGGAGGAAAGTGCCAATATTTCAGTGAAATATTTGCATGAAATATTATTTGCAGAGTATTATTCAAACATATATTGAGGTACTGAATAAGGAAAACATTCATCCATAATAAGCATTTGATAAAAATATTGCTCAGATTTGCAATGAATAATTCAGTCTGCATTAGTAATGTGTGTGTGACCGTGCACATTATTCATATCTTTATAACTGCTGTGGTAAATTGCTACAGGTTAATAGGTACTTATATCCTTTTCTGTGTAGAATGCTATTAGGTCCAATTTTTCAAAGGAGCTGAGCCACCCAGAAGTTTAAATATGATAATGAGCTGCAGATACTAAGTGTGTGTGTAAATCAGGCTGTGGCAACGTTAGTCCCAGGGAGGCCGTTTGGGGCTGGCACGGCAGAATAACACAGCGGCCTCAACTCCAGCATGTTCTTTAGGGCTCTGTGGACCCATGTATTCATTGCACCCTAAGTATTTTTTTCTCCTCAGTACAAAAGACATATTTAGAATGGATACAATAAAGTGGTTAAAAGCTGATTAGAAATTGAACAGATTGCTGATCGAAATACCGAAAGATTGATAAAACTGATAACTGGACACTGTGATGGAAGATGAAAAACCCTTGTGAAAAACAAGACAATAATCTAGAAAGCTCAACTGCAAAAAGATCTCTCTCCATGTTTCTGCTTCTGTTTCTTTATAATTGACATTTAGGCAGGCAGTGGGAGTCAAGCAGTGTAAATAGCTGTGAATCTGGCATCCTGGTGTTAAGCTCTGGACAGGCATTGAAAAAAAAACAACCATGCTCCAGGCCACAGAGATGTATATGAGGCATGTATGAGTGTAAAGATAAACATAGAATATGAAACAGTAATACCATTAGATTTAGCTTTTTGCACAGATCCAAAAATCTTGTCATTCTAAAACAAACTGGAGTTGTTTGGTAGCATAAAATATGAGGTTTCTGAGAGGATTTAAAGTTAAGCTGGTTGAATTATTCACCCTTTGACTTCAAAGAACTCTCTAGACTGTATCAACCCATATGTCTGGTTAGAAGTTCACATATGTTGTAAAGCAGTTTTGATAACACAGCACTAATATTGCCATAATCAACAGATTTTAATAACAGGTCATTAACAAAGCATTGTCTCTAGTTATATCGTGCCCTCTCCCTGTTTATCTCTCTATGCATCCTAATGGACCATTATTTCTGTACAGCAAATGAGCCAGTGACCCTAGAACATGGATATACACATGACTAGGCTGTGCTAATAAAACATTATTTTATCAGCAAGCCATGTCTTGGAAGTCTGCTGAAGTAAAGCAGGGGATTACAGCACAGGCCACCAACAGCGCAAGAACACAATGATAGCCAGGCCCGCAAGGTACAGGCGCAGGATATTACCAGAAGCCTTAAGCATAAACCACAAGTAGTAAATCACCAATTGCAAGAGAAATGCAATTTTGAGAGCTGGGTAGAACCAGTTTTAGGTCCTAACTGGGCCATGCAGTGAGTTGTGTAACATCCTATTGCAGCTGGCTGGCAGCACAGGTGGAGACTTCTTTAGATGGTGCACGAGATTGCAATGAATCTGACTAGTTGCACAGGAATCTTATTTCTTATTGGGTATGTGACTTGATGACTCTGGTATCCCATATTGATACCTATGTAAATATTCTTTCATCATCATATTTGCTCTAGTGTGGTACTGCTCGTGTTTGGTTTGAGGCATTGGTTGTGATTTGGATGCAACATGCAGAAAAGCTATACATTTTGGTTTTCCTGGGAAAGAAACACCAACACTAACTGCTGTGTTTCTTAAAACACCTTTGTTTTAGACAAGGCTTGCAGACCTTCGTCATCCTAGATGATGCCATTCCATATGTCCAATTCTAGCATAATCTGGTGTTCTAAATCTCTGGAAAAGACTTCAAGAAGCAGATATGTTTAGACAGAAAATATGGGCTTAGAGCCCATACTCTCTTCGCAGGAACGAGATTTTGATCTTGTGACTGATCTTTAAGCTAAAGAAAACTGATTTGCCTTGTCTACCTGCTGTTATTTTGTGCTGACATAGGCTGGTAGAGCAAATAAATAAGTAGTGTTTACATAAAGCTTTACTAGAATCATGTAGGTTTTATAACATGGTCACACCTGAATGTGTGATGCCAAATATGTAAATGAAAGATGTTCCTGGTGCATAAAAACATGCTGCATGCTGTAAGTGACAAAGCTGGAATACTGATTTAGGAATTAGCCATACCATCCAGTAAGCTTGTTAAACAGCATCCCTCCAGAATACAATGGTCAATGTGAATGATCAGCCATGAATTTACTTAGTGGATATCCTGTAAGAACAGATTTTGAACTCATATTTTTTAGTCTGCAGGCAGCTCTGAAAAACAGTATCTGTGAAATGATTCCTTAGTGCAGACATTTGGTAGGGGGCTGGTGCAACAGCTCCCTGACCTCCTTTTCCTGACAAGGAGAATAAAGGACTTGACTAGGAAAATGAGGGGGATTCTCATCCACCATGTGTTGACAGTGTACATCAGCTGGGGGGTCAAGAGCAGCCAGCCTCCCTTGGGACCCTACAGGATCCCCTCCCTTGGGATCACACGGGACTCTAATGGTTAAGGCAAATCCGCTTTCCTCCTCCTCTAGGATGAAAGTTTCAACCTGCAGGAACAGCAGAACGTCATTCTTCTGCTCATATTCACACCTCATTGCTAGAGGCATTGCTCTTTCATCTTGAAACCTTCTTATCACTTTTCCAGATTTGACCTGATTTTCTTTTCCTTTTTTTTTTTTTATTTTTCAGAGCTACAGTGCTAAAGGTGAGAGAATTACCCTCAAAAACCCTCGCTGAGAGATGCCTTCTCAGGCACTTCTCTTCCTGCATTATACCTGACACTGTCTACACAAGCACTCTGTTTTTAGGAAGTCATTGATCTCCACTGTAGCGAATCTTACCATCTCCCTTAAGGATCAAGAGTTTCAAATGGGCAGAATACTCTTGACTTTCTTGTTTTCTTGATATCCTTAGTAGGTGGCCTCCGGCTGATGTATTCTGGCTCCCCGTGCTGCCTCCCTTCCCTCAGCACGCTACATTCTGGAAACCTTTACTTGTAAGTACGTGATTTCTTCAGAGGAGCAGGAGTGCTTTGCTTTTCTCCACACTTCAGGAGAAAATGAGTTGCTATTGGCATCTCTCAGGAATAAATAGCTGCAGCCTCCCCGCTGAGACAGAAGGACTGAGGGCCTTCAGACTAAGCTCTGGGGTGCCTCACGTTGTGGATCTGAGCGGGTCTAACCCACCGATGCCAGGTTACATAGGCCAAGTCATGGTTCTCTGTGCCGTTTTACTACTAACACTTCAGTGGTGCTTTAAGTTAGTCACTTCAGATGTAACAGTGGTAGGTTGCATGATGTAAAAGCACGAATGCATTTATTTTGCTGAATGTCTGAGTGGTTGTGTTTTAAAAATATATTTTCCATTTATATTTTCTCTTGAGAGGATATTCATGCAATAATTACCTGTGTTGGTTTGTACTGAAAAGATCTAACTTAATGCCATTTTTCAGCTTCAGAAAATATGTTTAAACATTATTCTAGCAGGATCTGATTCTTTATTTCACTGAAGCAAACCCAAGCTGTTCAGGCTGTTAGAAACAAACAACAAAAACACCACCAGCTTGGCAGTTTCAGCAAAAATTTAACGGCATTTAAATGATGCATTAGCCAAGACTTCATTATTTTTACCAGATATAGCATGGTGCATTATAAGGATTATCAAAACTGACCTTTGGTTGTCAAATTAAATTAATAGCTCTGAGGCACATTTGGCCAAGCCTCTATACTTAGTTTGGCAGGACAGACCCCTGGGCCTCTCCAAGATGTGCAGCCCCTTGGTGTGTCGGAGCTGACAGCCCAGAGCTGGGCTGGTGCCTCCCGCTCCCGACGAGGGATGTGAAGTTAGAGATCACAAACAATGCTCTGAGGGTCTCTCTGCATTGAGCTTCTTCCAGGATTAGTGGATTTTGTGCCAGAGGCCACAGGGACCAGCCAATCTGGCCGCCTGTCTAGAGAATTTCACCCACCACTCTAGCTGTTAAATTCCTCTTGTACAGTTCAGACTACTGCATGTGTACTGCATTCAATTGAGCACTGTGTTACCAAAAAAGAAAAAAAGTTAAATTCCCTTTTTGAGGCTTAGCTTTTGCAAATCACTAATATACAATGACAAAAAGCTGCAGGAAAAAAATTGTGAGCCTTTGGTTAGAAGCCAAGACGTGTAATTACTGATGCGCTACAAACTATTGCACGTGTGATGAAAGTGTGATCCTGGAATTGATTTTTCCATTACTGTATCAAACTCCATATGTGAAGCGTTAACAGCGCTTCAGCGGGTGTGTACGAAAATCTGTCATTTGCTACAGCAGCCTCAGTGCCTGTCCTCTAACAGCCCCAAACCTGCCCCAGGTCCCCGCTGGGTATTTCAGCAGCATGAGAAATGATCGCTCTTGACACCTGGGAAATAGAGAGAGGGGAGACGGCAGCGCATCCTATCTGCGAGATTGCACCTGCCACAGCACCCTGAATGATGCAGGGAAGGGAGTCAGGGTTTTGTCAAGTGGGCAGAAATTAAATGAGTAATTTATCCCCCAAGAACAGGAGCTACCAGAATATGTGTGCTAATGCACCCTGGTGCTGTGGTGAGAGCCAGCACCCAGGGAATGACGTCCTTCACTCAGGGCTGGGTGAAACACACTTGTCCTCTTATTAAGCCACTGATCCAAGGCAGACATGAAAAAGAGTCTTTCGGTTCCCAGTTCTATGTAAGCACATATTCCAAATCCCCAAGATACAACTGCTGCATTACCCACTTCTCCTGCTGGCAAATTTGGTTTTCAAATGCAGTTGGTAAAATGGTTGCTCCGTGTGGCGTAGCCATCCTGCACAAAGCCATACTTCCCTCGCTGCCCCACCTTCAGAGATTCTTTCCCTAAAATGTGTGTGATGTGCCTTACCAGAACCCTCAGGGTCACAAGAAAGGACAGCAGGAGTCAAAAATGGCAAATAGGAATGGCCACCTTTCAAAAAGTGGAAATTTTGGGAGGGAATAAAGCATAACAAGAGCCAGGGAGGTGCTGTCAAATGCTGTGGTTGGAGGGGTGGTAAGTGGAGGTGGGGGGATGCATCAGGACAGATGCAGTGTTGGGATGAATCCAGAAATAATGATTTTCTACCAGCCATACATCTGCTCAGTCTGGAAAAACTGATCCGAGTTCAAGAGGTTACAGGCAATAAGATAGTAAGCAAAAGATACAGTGGAACTGGGAGAGAAAGTGGGAGAATTGAGGGAGCAAGAGTGGATAATGAGAGAAGTTGTCACAAAAGCAGTGCAGTGTTTCTCTAATGTGTTATATAAAAAAGACAGTGAAAGCCTGTTGAGATTTTATATCATGGGGTCAGGTTCTCTGGTTTTCTTGCTGTATCTTGCATAGTTAACTGGTGCAAAAAGGTCCACATAACATTTGGGGTTTGTCCTTACGAATAGTGAGAACAAGCTCCAGCCCAGGGAGCGGGGAAAATGTAAAATGCCTGCTCCCTGCTTTTCCTTAGCAAGCAACATTTCTCCGCCCACAAATGCTCTGACACTGTCCAAACAAAGAACCCTTCAGTGGAGGGAAAAGAACACGGGAATATTTTTGCTTTGTTACCTAGTACATGTAGATAAAGAGTAATATTTCTTTGCACCCTCAAACTCATTTTAGCTTTTACACTACTCTATCAAACTTGTAATCCTCCCACCTCCTCCCTTGACAATAATATGCCACAGAATTAATTCTTTAAGTCACCCTGTCACCAGAACCCTGCTCCTGCTGTGGCCAGGGTCCATCGCGTGCCTCGCTCAGCCTGAGCCACCGGCCCGGTCCTGCTGGAGGTACCCGCAGCAGTGCGGGGCACTGGTGGGCAGGGACAGCCCAGCTCAGCACTGTTTGCTGCAGTCACTGAATTGTGTCCGACAAGGGAGACCTCGGAGCCGTTCTTATACTTGCAAATGGTGCTGCTCCATCAGAAGACTGAAATTCTCTGCCTGACCACCAAAGATGTGTATTTTGCAAAGCAGATGTGCAGACCACCTGCTGTCCTGCCACATTCACCTTTCCCCAGGGTCTGTGCCTCCGGTACACCTCCAGCTTAGCTGGGAGATACTCTCGTCTTTACGGCTACTTCCCAGCCTGACCTCTCTGTTGGAGGTCTGCCAGCAAAATGAGAAATTAATTTCAGGTCTAGTGGTGGTTTTATGTGATGCAGCTGCTCGTCTGCTAGGAACACAATTTGAAGCCCAGACAGAGTTGCTGGGCACTGAACAGCCTGTGCAGAATAACAGCTTTCAATCAATACTGACCTGAGATGAAGATGAACCCGTCTACAAGAGACAAGAAGCTCTGCAGCGCTCCTGTTTACAATTCCCTTTGGCATGCTGAATCCCTACCAACAGCAGATCCCTTCTTTCCCAGGATCATTATGAAGCAAACTCCATTTCATTTAGGTCATGACCTCCTGTTTGATTTTTCAGAGAATTATGACCTCATGGGTGGCTTGTTTTTAGCTCTTTGGATGGAGAAACTAATAATCAGTTAAGTACCAGAGGATAAGCATTTATTTTTAATACTAGCTTCTCAGTGTAACCAACCATAAAATATTTAGGGTTCTTCCTTGTAACTCTAACAGCTACTTGTTCTGAATGTGCTGCTTTTTCTCCTCATCTTGATGAAGCCTCCTATACCTCACTGGAAAGTAGTATGTGAAATTCTGCCAAAATGAATTTTCTGGCCTGAAACGCAGTAAAGAGTCTGTAGTCTAGAATAACGTTGCCTAAACTCGCCTAAGCATTATCATACCTGATAGAAGAAAGAAAAAACAAAGGAAGGAGATATTCCCCAGCCCTTAATCCACCTTTCTCCATACTAATCTGAAGATGAGCTTGTGAATGGTCAATAAGGGGGGCAGGGCTCAATGGCAGTTTGCTGAGCATCTGGCTGAGGTCCTCAGCTGATGTAAATCATGTATGTTTCAAAGCTCATCACACCAGCAGCAGATTGGGTTCCGGAACAGTAAATATTTACTTCTGTAAGGCCCTTTAACAAAACATCCTTTTCTATTCCAGCTCTTGTCCCAGATTAAGTCCAGATAAGCAAACTAAAGCATGTTACATGAAGACAGGCCAACACAGCGGTGTTTTGAAGCCATGTTTTGATTTTTTTCTGGAAAGGAAGCATGTCAGAGATGCTGTTCCTTAACCAGGTCATATTGAAGTTTCCCCAAATTATATTTGCCCCCTTCCTAAAGCAATAAAAGTGCTGCTAATAACACGCAATGCATTTCTGACAATGGCAAGGTATATATAATACGCAGACGTGTAGGAATGAGGGGTAAGCTAAGACCTGATAGAGAAATGTCCCTGAAGACCTTATTTCACTAAAACAGTCTCCGACCTTCACTTTGCCCAAGTAGAGCCTCCAAGACAGGCTGCAACGCATTTATCCAGTAAACTTGTCACACAAGACAGGCTGTGCTGAAGTGCTCGGTCGGGCCCGCCTTTGCTGAGAGGTAAGAGGATCTCGGGTTGTTTACTAGAAAGTGTTGCATAATTGGCTACACCAGTTAAAAACCAGGCTGGCAGGCTCTGTGGGAGCCATACTGGATAGCACTTCCCAGCTGCCTGGGTCAAAGGCTTGCGTAACACTGGGAAAAATAATGTCTATCTGTGATATTATTTGAAGTGTAAACTTCATTAACAGTATGATCTACTGTAATTTTTTTCCAGTTAAGTGTGTGATTTTGGATTTCTAAGATATAAAAGGTATAAAAAGACTACCTTATTGTATTGACATATTGTTTGGTTAATTTTAGATCTTGTGGCACTCTCTTGGTAAACCATTTCACACATTCAGGTAATTACCTGATGCAATTGCACGTGAGTAATGCACAGATGCACAGATTTGCTTTATCCCTCCTCCATGCCATGGTTGCTTCCAAGCTCTGATGAAGTCGGTGCAGTTACTCCAATGCGAGATGCATCAGTCTCATCCTCACACTACACAGATACACAGAGTGATGCTGTCACAGTTTTGTTTTAAACACTTTATTCCAAGCTGAGTCTTTAAATTTATGTTATTTGACTCAATAAATGTTTGATGGTCTCAGTGTAGCATCTAGTGGAGAAAGTGTAAATAACAGAAAAAACGCGAAGCAGGAATGTGCCATTAACCCTTGTGCATGGCAGGGATGGAAATGTGAAGTGTCAGGGAGCAGGAACACTCCCTTCCCCACATCATTCAACAAAATCCTTCAAGCATTACTGCAAAGCAGCCACAGTTAACTGGGTACAATGCAGGACTTGTAATCCTGGCAGAGCAGGATGATATCACTGGCTCAAATTCAGCTCAGGAAGGTCTCTCTGAGGTACACAATTGATGGGAAGGCAAATTGTCCTTTAGAAACTTCCCTACTTGGTTTAAATTTGCTCTTGCTCCAGCAGTAGTTTCTGTCCTGGCTTACAGTCAGTTTTGTGTTTCTTCCGTTCATGCTAATGCTGTGTCCAGTGGAACTACAGAGCCAGAGCTACTGTTCCCCAGATTCTGTCCTGGCGGAGCCCCTGCACAACCCAAATGGTGTGGGTGTTACTGCAGCAGCTGGTTGGACTGGAAACATCACAGCCAGGTCTGGCTCAGAGGGGACTTGGCTCAGGACTAGTCCTGGACCTGCAGCACAGCCAAACATCACGGGGCTTGGGGAAGTTCTGAACACACAAGCAAGATGGGAACTTTTCCTGCTCCCTTTCTGCAGGAATTTGAAGGCTTAGCTTTTGAGACCTATCAAATCTGAGCAGCTGAAAAATGGGGCCCACTGTGTAATTATTTACCAACACCAAAAAACTTGAGAGTTACATTTTTAACATTTTTTTTTTCCTGAATGTTATTATTGTATCCTGTTTATAAACAAAGTAGAGTGGAATATCTGTGGCAAAAGAGAAAAAAAGCTTCATTTTCAATAACCATGAGTTTTACGAAGAAAATAAGACTTGTTTTATGATCATTTTCTTCAAACTTTATTGCAACTTTTTCATGTGCATAATGTGTTTGGTATTTTACAGGGTGGTGAACAAAGAAGCACAAATCTGTACAGCAGAATCTGCCTGTAGGCACAGCTGATAGTGGAGAGTCCTCCAGAAGCACCACTGTTAGAGGAGGGAGACAGCTATGGAATTAATGATGGGACTGCAGAGCCAGTTCCTCATGATATGGCATGGAAATGTGCTGCCTTGAGCGGGAATAGAAAGTAGAAGGTAAGTATGTCCCTCATTAGGAGTACCTCTAGAGAACACTGTGATTAATCAAAAATTATCTGAGATACAATTTATTTGCAATTCATGAGGACACTGTATATTGCCCCATACATGTTGCAAGCAATTAGGGAAGCATCTGCATTAGCCTGGTAGCACTAACCAACATGTAGCAGGAGACTCAAGGGTTACCCATTCTGTATTTGTCCTTGCTAAATCTTTTAATAAGGCTGAGGTGTGTTCACATCTGTTTGCTCCTTCATCCCCATTAGCAAGCAGAAAGGTGTAAAGTGGGGGGATTCTCATTCTCCTCTCTTGGTGCAAAGAGCCTGGCTGGCAGTGCTGCCTGCGAGCAAGGAGGCTGCCGGCTCATCTCCTCAAGTGCCTGTCAGCTCTGTCCTCATCTCAGTCCAGCCTCTCCTTGATATTTTCCTGTTCCTCCGAAATGCTGGGGGTCCCATCCTGTGATCCCACAACAAAAGCCCACTGGAATCAGGATAACTACCATGTTTTTTGAGAACTTAAGAAGGTGCAGCAGACATCACTGAAAAACTATCTCACGGCGGTCCAGTAAGTGACAGAGCCTGGAGCTGGAGAGAGCCAGCTCGAGAATTTTACCTTTTTAAGCAGAGAGGAGTTACTTTATGCATGCTTGCTGCTGCTCTAAAGGTGACTTGGGAGTCTCAGCAGCAACACTATTGGTTGTGAAAGGCAAGCATTCAAAAGAGAGTTTGTTTACAAAACATAGTTGCACTTTTATTTGCCTTTTTATTTTTTTCCTGGATTTTTCTACTTTCATATTTCCAAGTTACCACAACTATCATGACTAGAAACATTGTTAATGTCATTCTTACCATCAGAACTATGGCTGCTTATAACAGTAGTACATGAAAGCTAAGATTCTTAGATAATAAGCAAATTTATTGAGCTGTGGGCAACATTACAGACCTGCTATAGATCAGATAAAAGCCACAGTAAATCTGCAATTGGTAGCTTTGGTGGTGGTGTCACCAGAGAGATGAAGCTCTGAGCCATCCCGTCCTCAGTGTGTGGTCCCTTTGCAGTTGGGTAAGACAGGTGCAGGTAGCACAGCAGCGTAAACACAATACAATGCCTTAAATTTTCAATGCAGACTACAGCTCACAGGCCTGACAACTCACCTGTTATTCGCTTCTCTGTTCTTCTGTGTCCCTCCTAACCCAGAAGCCAATATTTTGTCTGTGAAAGCATCTTTTCGGGGCTCTGTCCAAGGAACAGAAGTGGAATAGTTTCTAGGACTTAGGAATTTGCCTTTACCAAACTTCTATCAGCTCTCTGCTCCTCTTGTCTTCACTGGTTATTTCAGAACTTGCTACCTACTACACTCCGTCCAGACTATTTTTAGGGTACATATATTTTTAAATTAAAAAAAAAAAACCAACAACAACAGACACAATCTTTTTGTATTCTTGATCTGAAAATGTTTTTTTTTTACTCTATTAGAAAATGAAGTGAGCTGAATTTTGTGTAAATGTTGATTTTTTTTAATTATAATTAATGTACCTAATTTCTATACAATCATCCCAAGCCTTCTAATAATTTTTGCTATTTATAACATGAACTTTGGAACTACTTCAGGAAGACAAAGTCAATGTTCTATGAATCAAGAATTCAGAACAAGTTGTACAGTTCCTGGAAGAACATAACTGGTCAAAAATCTCTCTTGACAACTTTAACTACTTTGTCAGGGAGGCTGGAGTGTGGGTGTACCAGGAAGTAGTTTGCACATACCTTTTTTTAGCCAAGTTGCTGCTGTGCTGTCTTTTGTCTTTTTCTTAGGAAAGGTCAAATTTGGCAGTTCTCTGTACTGCACACTCAAGTAGATGGTTAATGCAAGGGAAAAGCAAACCACAACAGCCAATAAACACTCTTTCTCTTTGTAAAGAAGCCTGTGAAAGGCCAAAGTAACCAAACACTAGGGTGTTTTTTTAAATCCCCAGCAACAAAACGGGAAGGGATGACAGAGCAGTCTTTTTCTCCTCCCTTCTTTTATATGTATTTGTGTTTCTCAAAAGGTTTCCTGATGTTTTATTTGAAACAGACCTGAAACATGAAAACTCCCCATCTGAAAGTCTGAGCTCATTCCAGTGTTTGCCCTGCAGATCAAGGAAATAAATCCAACAAAACCAACTTCTTTACAGAGGTGGAATGTGTGTGGCTTATCTATACAGGCTGCATCAACTTAAGATAATATAATGCCATGGCCTTCCCTCAGAAGTGGAGATCTTGGCAACAGAAATGCAAATAGCATTAAGTACAAAATGCAGCAACCTGTGCACATACACGTCATTAGAATCTCTGCTGACTTTTTGAAAGAAAACTGTCTACCTGCCTGAAAGTTACCTACAATTCAGCCAGATACAAGTCAATGTAAAGTTAGTTTTTGTTACTTTAGAAAGAAATGAATAGCAGAATTGAGCTAATTCCTTACAAACTGAGCCGACCACGATTCTCTTAATTTTTGTGTATTTCTTTCCCTCCTCTCAAATACTCCAGAAATTTTCTGACAAGTTGCAAAGCCAGGAGGCTGTGGTGGCAGTTCTAAGTGCTGGGTTGCTTAATGATGGACTTAGAAAAGGCAAAACCTATTTTAAAACATGCAACCTAGCTCAAACCAAAGTTATAGGCTTGCTGCAGAAATTACTGGGTGAGGTTCTCTGGGCTAAGTCAAAGTGGAGGTCTAAGTAAATGGTCATTTTTGGCTTTATATCTATGCAAGTAGTTTGCCTAAAATAAGATCACTATGGATCTCATTTCAAAACTTTGATCAAATCCCTTTGAAGGTTCTAAAAATGTCCATTAGATGTTTCATTCACTAAAATGCTTTAGCAACATTTCTCATGTTCAATACTTACAGTTCCAGGATACGCCAGGAAACAAAAAGTCTAAGACAGATGTGTTTTTGCTCCAGCCGTAATATAAGAAAGACTTAACTGAGTCACACCAAAGGTCCAAGTAACCTGGCACCCTGCAGTTGCCTATAGTACAAGGCCAGAGCAGTTATAGCTTCATTTCTCCTCCTATTTACCGTCTCAATTTCTGGCAATCTAAGGACAGAAGTGGAGGCTCTGTCCATCTCTCTGCAAAGCAGTCTTTCTTCCATTAATTTATCTACTTACTTCTTGCAGCCCTTAGTATTGTCGGCATCTAAAGTATCTCATGACAATGAATTACCCAAATTAAGCAGATGCTGTTTAAATAGTACTTCCTTTTGTCTGTTTTACACCTCCACCTGAAATAATATTATTAGATTCAGCCTAGTTCTCATAAGAAATGAGTAATGGTTCCCTGTTCACCTTCCCCATGTCAGATGTGGTTTTTGGTACCTGTGTTATGTCCCCCATTTGTCATCTATTTTCCAGGTAGTCCCAGAGAACTTTATCTGTCTTACTTAGAATGCACTCTGTATTTCTGGTAAATTTGGTCTCTCTTTTTTCTAATATCTTAATCTGATGCTTAAGATGCTACCAGATGTCGAGGGGCTAGAAGCAGAATTTGGTGTTGTATTAAAGAGAAGAACATGCTTGCTGAAGATTTATGCAGTAGCATTATGTTTTATGTTTGCTTTTTCATTATCTTCTTTCCTTAGCAGTCCTAACTGCCTCTCTGAGCACTTGAGATAACAGTTTCAGAAAACTATCTGTGCTGATTGATATGAACTAATTTAGAGCCTACTATGTTGCACAGGTAGAGAGGTTTTTTTATTTTCCTCTCACAGACATCTCTGATCATTACATGTTAGCTGCTATTTTATCACCTACTAAGTCTTTATTGTGATTTTTTTTCTTTTGCTATTTTGCATAAGCAGCCTTGGTGTTGTTTTTCCTGAATAACTGAATCACTGGAAAGTACTGTCATGTCACTGTTCAATCCTATTTCACTCATTACTTGTGAACACAATTTAAAGCATAAGTCCCTTTGGAATCTCACTGGGTACTCCCTTCTTTGTGATCATTTACCTATCTGTCTTCCCTTTGAAGCAGTTACTAATCACAGGAGGAGCTCCCTTCTTCTGCTTTGCAAAATCGTTTTGGGAAATCTGTCTATGCTATTGCTTAATCTAGGCTGCATGTTACATGTTCTTCATGTAATGCCTAGAGTCCCCTTATTGTTCAGACTGAGAAGATACCAGGAACATGCTCTGTCTTCCTCTGTCCCTACATTTGAATTTATTTTCTGTGGAAATCAGACTGAGGGTAAAGGCAAGCTGGAAAGAGAAAGAGAGGGGGCAGGAGATAGCACAAGATGGTACATGCTTGGTCTTCTTCCAACAAGGGGTTGGAGTATTGCTGAGGACTCCAGTGTCCCAGTGTTTATATGAAGTCTATATAAACCAGCTCCTCTTTATCAATATTTGCTGACATTGCTGACATTTTAAAAGCATGACCAGATTTGCAGTTTCCATCTCTTCCCTTTATAGGTGATGAGCCGTGTGTTAGACTGACTGGTCTGTTGTTTCCAGGTTTTCCCTGAAGTCTTTTCTAAAAATTAGAATGTCATATGCCACTTTCCATTCTTCCAGAATGGACTTCACTGCAAACCATAAATTACAAAGCACAGTTAATAGTTTGGTGACTTCAGATCCAAGTTTTTTAGAACCCTGGGGTGAGAAATACGTTGTCCTGGCAGACAGGTACCGTACATTTACTGACTGGCTCCAAACCCATACATACTAAGTTTTGTGGATGTTTTATTTTTTTTTATGACCATGCCCCTAAAAAAGGTTTTGTTGTGGCAATCACTTCAAACTTCGCCATAATGAACAGTGGTAGGAAAAAAGTACTTAGCTTCTCTCCTGTGGTTTCCTTGAATGCTTCTCTTATACCTCTGTTGCCTGCTAGTTCCTCATGCTCTCTGGCAGATCTCCTATTCTTCATGTATATGGAAAAGGTTTTATGCTTAAAAATATTTTTTTGCCTGCTTTATTATGGTTTTATATTCAACTTGCCAGAGTTTATGCTATTCCTCTTTTTGACAGAAGCAGAAAATAACAGTATTCCACAAGTGAATGCACAGGTGGCATGCACAAAAAGCTAAGGTATTTGCAATGGGTATCTAAAAATACAACCATGTGGTATACTGGTGTATGTTAAAGGCAAAGGAGCTTGTCAAAGGCTGGCTGGAGGAAAAAGGACTTAGCAAAATGTGCTCCAGTATCTGTAGGTACTAATGCTTCCATCAGCTTACATTCTCTTTGTATTCCTAGAGGGTTATCTTTTAAATATATTTTTCAGAGAAATACAGACAGTCTCCAAACTGGATAGTAGCTGCAGGAAGCTTATTTACATAAATTATTTCCACAGTATTCTAATGACAAGTATTGTGGGGCCCTATTGCACCATGTATTGCACAAATGTAAAGAGAAAGTGAGTCCCTGCCCCAAACAGTGAAATGACTGTAGCTTACCCAGGACACTGCTGAACAAGCGTGCTCAGTAGTTATGTCAATACTGTGTTCTAACAGTGATCCCAAAGCCAAGTTCAAGCACAAACTTGCCCGCTGTTCATACTGATCGGTGGCACGGTCCATGCAGGATTGGGCCAATCTCACTGTGGTTGTGACCCTGAAGTTTCCATGAGCAAGGAGTATATGCCTTACTTCATAGAAAATGTGCCTGCTATTAAATAGACATTACACTTGATCTTAGTGTTAAGATTAAGTGCCTTGTCTCCTGTCCCTTTCTCAGCTAAACTCCACCTGTGGTGAGAGTCATTCATCTTGAATTGCTGTAATGTAGTGCTTAAGTATGTCATCTTGGCAACAAAGCAGTTTGCATACTATTTCAGTGAGAGGTTTAAAATCCCATTCACATTTTTAATACACGTTTCTCTCACATAAATTATCACAGCTTAGTTGGCAGGTCTTGCATGTGTAATAAGGTTGTTGGCACAAACATGTACCACAGATCTAAAGTAAAGGAGAAGTTTTGTTTGTTCCTATGTTTATAAGAAAGCTGTGAGGTTTCACTTGTACAAAATGGTTTAAGATACTGATGTTTTACTAGGAGGACATTACCGGTCATGAGATAACATATCCTCCCCAAAACACATCAGCAACAGTACGGATAAATCCCCATGTGCGAGTTTGAAAATTAATGTCTTGCTATGTGAAGCATCTATGCAAAAGGCAGCTTTCATGGCTTGTATGCGCAGGCAGACTGTAGCTGAAAACTTGCTCTTATATAAAAGAGGCAGGCTACTGAAGGAGAAGTGAGCTGAATGCACTTTTTACATATGAAAGGAACATGCTCTCTTTCCAGTAAATAATGACAGACTTACATTTTGGTTTGCTTTCTCTCCATTCATAATTTTGGGAAGTGATTGCTCAGGGTATATAACACATCTCAAAAATCAGAATTCTGCAAAGTAAGTCTTCTGCTGAACTCCATGTTATAAGGTCTGAACAATGTCTGTACACAAATACCCTGCAATGCAATTTTGTTCCATTGATGTAAGAGCACGAGCTGAATAACTTTATCTCAACATCTGTTTTTAAAGCATTTAGTGCTCTTGCAATGTAGGCCTGACCTGCAGTACTTTGCACATGGTAGGAATCTTCCACTGCCTTTATTTAGGGCTTTGAATCAAATCTTCTGTAAACAAAAAATTACAGGAATAATAGTATATCGTGAGGAAATAAGTCTGGAACATCCAGCCTTTAATATCTGTATGTGCCACCAATTTTGTGTTAAGATTAGCAAAACATATCCTTTCGTAACAGCTCCATGTCACATGTGCCAAACAAATGTTGTGTAGTTCTGCAGTCACATTGAGTGGTTTGGATTGCTTCTCTATTACACACTTTGTATAAAGTAATGTGTTAATTATTGTTATTCTCAAATTGGACATAACTGTATGTTTGACATAAACCAGGCACAAGTAAAGAAAATGATACGAAAATGTGAGAGGCAGACTTTGAAGCTTATGTAGCAATGGATTAAAATGTATTCATGCAATTTGTGAATACATTTTCCATGATCTGAAAGAGAATTATCAGGAAACCAAGACAACTTTGCAGCTAAGGATCCCTTTAATGCGCAGAAGAATATATCTTGTCTGGTGCTTCAGAGGCTGGCAGTAGTTCAGAAATGCAGAATGCAGTTATTGGATGTCTCTAGATGCACCACAATCAGTTTGTCAATTTAACTATGGAAATGTTTGACAAGAGCTGGAACAACATGGACAGAGTAAGAAATAGCATTACTGATGCTCTGTGTGTTATTTTGGGGCTTCATAAAACCATCAGCCTAGGAATTCCTCAATCCAGGAGAAATGTTCACATTTCAAACTTTGTCATGTTTTTTACAGACTTCCATTAATAAAGTTTAAATAACAGCAATTAATGAGTGTTTTCTAGTCATGATCATTAAAAAGTCTATTATTTTAAAGTGCCCCAGAGATTGAGAGATATCTAAAATTCCTGCATGACAGACTTCCCCAAATTCAGTCTTCCAACCCTTGATTCAACTTAGTCCTGAAAGAAGATGCGACAGCTGGAGAATCCTGAGTGTCCTAGTACTCACTCAGAAAAAGGGAGAGGAGGCTGAAAGAGCTTGGATTATTTAGCCTAGTAAAATGAAGTGGGTATGACTGCTTTCTAAATAATAATTGGGGGTAAACTCTGCTAAGACAGAAGGGCTATTTAAGCAAAAATACAAAATTTGCACAAGAACAATTTAGGCTGGAAATGTACAGATGACTTCCAAACATCAAAAGAATGAGATTTTAGATACCTTCCTAATCAAAACAGTACATGCAACATCCTTTAGTATTATTCTGTATCTTGCTATGGTTTGGAATTTAACGGTGAAATCCAACAACTCATTCCCAACCACAAAATATATGTGTATGTCTAGAGCTCATTGTGATAGGTTGTATGTTAATAAATGGACATGACATTTCTCACAAAAGCCTTGCACCAAATTGTGTTAGACTAAGTCTTGCAAAGCAAACCTTCCCATGGGCGCCATGGGAAAATCTTTATGTGTCCAAATGGTGGAATACGCCTCATACCTTGGAGAACTCTGGCAAGGACTCACAGTCAGAAATTACTCTCTAGGACATCTGCAGGGTGAGGCTAGGTGCACAATGTGGTCGTGACAGAAAGTTAGCCCATTAAGACAGCCCAATTCCCTCTCTCTTGTCTCATGTCCTCCCTCGGTGCGGATTTTGACTACCTGGCAGCCCTGATGTCAATGCAGACCTGCTGCCACTTGAGTGACATGGCACCCCAACAGTTAGCGGCATGCCGCTGAAGCACGTTATTGCTGCTCTTCAGCTGAGCAGTATCATCTCACGGCCGTCGTTAAATGCCACCCATAGCCCTGCTTTCTCATTCCACCCGTGTCCCTCCAGCCCCCGGCTGCCTGTCCCTCGAGAGGGTCCGACCCTCCCACCCCAGGCTGCACCTGAAGATGCCGAGGGGCTTCCCCTCTCCCTCCCCCCGGCCAGGAGCACTCGCATAGACGATCGGAGCGGCTGCGGCTACAGCTGCCTTTCCACAGTCCCCTCTCTGGAACGGGAATCCCCGCTCTCCCCGGGCCTCGCTGCCCGCGGGAACGCCGGCGCCCCGAGGCGCTGCCCGCACTGAGGGTGGTGCTTCGGGTTAACGTCCCGTAGCCGAAGCGGGGGCCAGAAGACCACACTAGGTCTCCCACGGCTAAAACCTCCCTCAGGAACGACCACTGACCCCGAGCAACCGGAGAACAGCGGTTCGAAACAGCCTCCCTCAACGACTCCGTACCTCCCCGCACTAAACGGCGCCTGGACTGACGGCTTCGATGACACAGACGGACGTGCAGCACCGCCCCCAGTGATTGATGGTGGACCCAACCAATCAGGCAGTAGGATGAACTCTCAGGCCTGCCTTCTCTCTTTTACGGACAGGGAGCTGAGCCAATGAAAAGGAAAGGCCACCACCCCTTTTCCCTTGGGCTCTCGCGAGTTTACCGGGCTGGCTCCCAGCCCCCCCACCCGCCGCCGGGTGACTGCGCAGCCGCCATGTTGGTTGCTATGCTGCCAGTGCTGCCTGCATGAGGCGGGAGGGCGGCTATGAGGGGAGGAGGCTGCTGTTCCTCCCCCCTTCTCCCCCACAGACGCTCACTCGCTCGCTCACCGGCAGAGAGGGCGCCTCTGCAGAGCTCCGCTGCCTCTCCCCTCCCCGGTCCTTTTTGCCTCTCGGCCGGGGTGACTGCCGGTGTCTGTGAGGCAGCGCCGTGCCCCGTGAGGGAGCGCCCCGACCCGCCGCTGGGCACTGCCGTGCCCTGCCCGCGCCCCGGCTCCCGCCTCGCCGCCCCCTCTGGCCGGTCGCTGTGAGCAGAGGGGAGGAGAGGCCGGAGGGGGGATCCACCGCCTTTCACTCCGAGCTTCCCCGTCCCTTCTTCCCCTTGCTCCCCGTCCCGGTCCCTCGGCCCAGCCGCCGCAGTACGATGTGGTCCTCGCCGCTGCGGCTGGGCGCGGGGCGGCTGCTGCCGCTGCTGCCGAGGCTGCGCCTCGGGCGGTCGCTGCGGGGGAACTGAAGGCAGCGAGCGGCGCGCCCGCTCCCGCACGCGGGGCTGCGGTGAGGCGCTGCGCGCGCGCGCCCCGGCGGGTGCCCGAGCGTCTGCGGCGCGTGCCCGTGTGCGCGCGCGGGGGGTCGCGGGGCGGCAGCGGCGAGCGGAGCCCCCGCGCCTCTTCCCTCCGCCGTCCCCGCTCCATCTGCAAGGACGTGGCTCTTATATGAAGGTAAGGCGGCCGCCGGGGCGCCCGGCTCTCTGTGCTGGGGGGAGAGGGGCGGCGGAGGGACGCTGTGCGCCGCATTCCTTTGCTGTGACCCCCCCCGCCCCTTCCCGCCGGCTGTGGGGGCCCAGGCTCCGCCGCACCCCCAGCCCCGCTCCCCCTCAGCCCCGCTCGCTCCCCCTCGCCCCGCAACTTCGCGCACAGGTCGCCGCTGGCGGAGAGCGGCTCCGCCGAGAGCCCTTTTGGTGGAGTGGGAGGCGTGTGTGGGGGTGCCCCTTCTGTTCCCCCTCCTCCGAAAAGCGAGGAGAGCCAGCCCCGCTCCGGCCGAGGTGTTCGGGCGGGGGGGGAAGGGGGGTGCAAGGGACCGTCGGCCCGCGGGAGCGCTCGAGGAGAGCGGCGGGGGCATGTTGGGGTCTGTAAAAGGTGGTAAACTCAGCTGAACGCTCAAAACGGATATTTATTTATTTATTTATTTTTAAATTTATTTTAGTATGTTTAATATGAAACTTTGCGTTCCTGTGCTTTCTAGGCACATTTACACGTTGCCCTGGTTATGGGCAGGGAAAATGGGTTTGAGTGCTGTCGTTGCATTCCTCTGGTACATTTTTAGTATCTCCCTCCAGCAGAAGGCTTGTATAATCGCGTGGCTATATGCGACAGAGGCTTTCGGTGTACCTGGTGATGGGTTAACTCGTGTGTGCTGTTGCAGCACCAGCTGGAAGGAGAACGTCTTTTTCCTTTCAAAAACCTCCAAGAGCTAGTTGCTAAAACTAGGTAGCTGCCAGTGTAGGTCAAATGTTCCCACTACTTGCTTATTCAAAGAATAATACGTTGTTCAGATGTAATATATACGTGTACGAACTTTCTGTTGCTACTTACACTCTTCCAGGACTTCAGTGTGGCCAAGCTGTTATAACATTTTTAACTGTGAGATAGGAAATATTTATGTGATTTGTGTATTACAGAAGTGCTAATGGATCTCAGCTGAAGAATAATTGTTAGGCTGCAGTATGCACATACATTTTCTCACTCACGGGGCATTTCTCTTGCCCTGAGCTAAACTCTCTTGAATGGTGGTGGTGGTGGTGGGGGGCTGTGAGTGTATGTTTGTCTGCTTGTTATTGGCAAATAACTGCCCTGTAATGGTGGGAGCCACTGCTCTGTTCACACACATGCAGACGTTTATGAGCTCGTGACATCATAGATACGTGTTAGAGGAATATAAGAATGAGTTAGATCAGAAATGGTAAAACCATTTTCTCCTTATATATGTATATTGTAGCAAAGTTTTCCAGTTCATTTCCTAAACATAAATTATTCAGCATTGTAATCTTATGGATGCCATTTTCTTCACAATGGGTTTATTGCTTTGCTGACCTAAAAAGTTGTTTTTATATATTGGCAGGACTCTGGCTTGCACTATGTTGATAAAATATGATTCCGGGTGATAAGCTTACAAATACATATGTGTGCGTCTGCAAGTTTCCCAGACACATTTATGCTTTATAAACTCAGAAATACAACTGTTGGATTGGTTTTTTGAGATAATATTGTTGTGATTACAGTTTCTGTTTATTTTCAGATTATGTTCATGTTTTTATTTGCATTTTTAAGTTAGCTTAAATGTTGAAATGCAAATGCATTTTCCTCAAAAGCAGAAATGTATTAGTGTTTTACCTTTTGGTACATTTTCCTTATGTTTGCAGTTACGTTTGCTTGGCGTCAAGTTCACCTACCTAGGGTTTAGTTTTATGTTTGTTTCTTGTTCAGTAAAATTTTCCATGAAATGTATTGTTTGCTGTTGTGCTTTATAGTTCTGTTGTCCTGCTAATGCCCAACTTTGGTTGTACTTAGCAGTATTGATTGAACACCTTTGCTAAAAATACTTTCAGGGTTGGTTGTACTTACACTGTAGCAGCAGGAAAGTTAAGCCTATACTGTTTTTCTATGACCAGTACTACTTTATTATTAGCTGTTATGTTTGCAGAAGATGAATAAAAGCAAAATTCTGTAGTTTTAGCAGTAATGCTAATTGTTCTGTAGAGTGGATGACCCTCTCTATTGATGAACAGAGTTCATGTAGTACTATTTACATGTCATTGCCATTAGCATATTTGGAATATAGGGTAAGTTAATACACAGGGTACATCATTTTGGCTCTGATCCTGCAGTGACCGCTGTTAGGGCAGTGGGATCCACCTACGCAAAACTTACTGCAGGAACTTGAGCTCAAACATTCATTCTGTAGACATCAGGCCGATGGTTATCATGAGCATTTGCACTGTGTGTTTTGTTGTTAACATTTGTGTTTATGTGGCATGTCATATAGGGTTTTGCATATGTAAAGAGCTGCAGAGTTGGTGCTCAGAGTAACAGCCTGATACAGTAGTCTGTGACTTGATTATTTTGTGAAAAAGAGTTGGGTTGGTTTTTTTTTAATTGCTTTCGTACTATAACTCAGCAATACTGACAGGTCCTGATGAGCATTTGGAGGTTCCATATCACTAGGGTCTTGTTATCCTTGGTGGGTTATGAACATTTTGTTGACTATACATAAAAGTTTTGTGCATTGATTTATGTTCACATATACTCTGTGTACTTTGCAAGCATATTATGGAGAACTGAGGGAAAGTTACAACTTTGAATATGCTGGAGGGGAAGATACTCAGGATGGTTCACTTAGTCACATAAACTAATCTATAGATGGGAAACAAAGACCAAATGGCTTGCTCGTGGCAGTTTAGACCTTTGGACAAGGTAAATGAGTTTGGTTAAGTGCCTTCTAAAAATTATGGTGGATTAAAAATTATTCTCTAACTTTCAGCTGATCAAAACTTAGATAGTAGGCATATACATGCTTTTTGTTTGTTGAAGTCTATGTTAGATTATTTCTCTTAAATTGATAAACAGCACATTTCTGTGGTCTGTATTCTACTACCATTAGTTAGGTCCTCTGATAGCTCATGATTCTGTCTTGTCCCTCCCTGCCCCCCTGGTTTGGGTTTAAATTTGGTACAAGATCACATGAACCCTGTGCCTTCACATCCTGGATTTGTGTCACCTCGCCTCCATTCTCACCAATTATAAAAATGGTCAAACAAGAGAATCTTTTGGCAGATGGCTGACTGTGCTGCCTTTTTTTTTTTTTTTTTTTTTTAAATACCACACTTTCTCTCTGGTGCTCTCACTTTTCATAAAATGGCCAGACAAAATTCTTACGGGTTTTAGTGTGTTCCAGCCTAAACAACTGTAAAAATAGTTTGTGAGTGCATATAATATGGAATTGTTTGTAGTCGAAAGAAGGAACTGTGAAGGTGGAAGAAAAAGGGGAGAGGAGAATGGCCTGAGCAGGAGACAAAACCAAAAGAGCTGAACAGTGGCCTGGTAATACAACAGCAGGTCTTTGCTGTCTAGGCCAGCTGTTCATATATGCTTGTTTGGGAGCAGAGGCTGTTTTTCCTTGAGGACTTGTAATCCGTCAGATTAGTACAAAAGCAGTTTTATGTAGGCTTTTGAGAGCCTGTAATTTCTAAAATTTTGCAGTTTTCTGGGATTTCACTCTGAAATGCCATAGAATTACATATCTGCAGGTATATGTTCAAAATCTCCATTCTTATTTTGGAGGATTTTAGAATTACTGGAGAACTGTTGCTATTTATCACTTTAAAAATAAATTACTTCATGTTTACAGTAGTTCATGTCTTCACAGAAGTTTTATTGACTTGTCGACATACTAGAATGTCCAGATGTAGGTTAGAAGAATATGATCTTTTTATGGTGATGTGTGTGACAGTGTACTAAAGTCTGTGCTGATTGTACACACCGTGTCCCAGTACTTGTTACAGAATATTACAGCTGATAGATGCATAATTGCTCCGGTAGATTGGACAGACATAACTAGGGGGATTTTTGTTTGAAATGTGAGAATTGAACCAGCTTGTCTGTTCTCAGCTTATGCACCTTCAAAAAAAGACTTGGGAGGGTGATGCAATTAGGCCTCTCCTGACACACTTCTTGGACAAGCTGTAAGGCAAGTTGGATGCTAAATGCAATTCCATTTGAATGGTTTGTGAGTTACTGCCACTTCTACAGTTACATGAGAAAGGGGGAAATGGCTAATATCCATTTAAAAATAAATAGTCTTTTAATTATGAGTACTTATGACCTGTAATGAGGAATGCTCTGGGAAATGTTTTCTCTGAGTGGAGAGTGAAATGCAGTTGCCACTTAAGAGTTTTCAGGCCATCCATAAGGTTTAAGAGGGAAAAATTGATAATCCACTTCTGTGGCATGTGTGCTCTTATGTCACCTTCCTGGCCATTCCTTATTTTCTGCAGGGTGACTAGCTCAGAGAATAATGACTGAATTATTCTGCATGACCAAAGCCTAGATCTTCAAATGGAAATCAAATGTAATGCTGCTAGGGATTAACATTTTCATACTCGCATTTTTTAAAATTGGAATGGTGTAGATTAGATTGAAGGTGGATGTATTTAGTTCTCCTGTCAACCTGGAGTTTAGACTTTATATTAAAAATAGGTAAATATCTGGTATTAAATGCTGAAAACCTTGTTCTAACTGATGCATGTTTGGGGATGATGTACCAGTCTGCAGGCTTTAGTTGCATGTGATTTTGCTACTTTGTTTGTTAGTTTTCACAAACTAAATAAAAAGCTTCATTTAAATGTAAGGGGGTTTTTGTTTGTTTTAGGACTAAAAACATAAATTGATTTGGTTTATGCCCATTAACTGTGTTTGGGTTGAACAAACTCCTCACTTATTTATATTAACTTTTATTAACTTTTAAGACAGTTGAGCGTACTTTAGCTTTTCCTGAGTCCTTTGGCCAATTTATTGTGTTTGTGTACCGACATCTCTCTGCCAGAAAAAAAAAAGTGACCAAACAACCCAAACGATGTTCTGTGTCTGTTGCAAAAGACAGAAGTGAGAAATAAACTGTATCAGTGCTGCACTGAAACTGTGTCTATTGAGTGCAACTGAAGTTACATAAAAGATGTTTTCTCAAATGAGAAAATTATTCTTAGATTGTATTTTTCCAGTTTGGTTTTTGTAGCATCAGTCAGGTTTCAAACCTGAAATTGAAACTATATATGCAGCAGATAGCTCTTCATGTAAACCAGAGCAGTGGCTGGTAAAACATAAGAGCCTGCGGTGGCTCCTTTGTCTCAGAGAGATGGACTAACATACTTTGTCTTGTAAGAAGGTTAACAAGCAACATTCTTGTGTTTTCACAGTGGAAGGTGGTATTTGCAAAAGAGTCAAGCAAATGGATTTGACGCACCGAAAACCTGTGTTTTTAATTTAAGAGATTCAAGTGTGACATACCAGAAACTTGTGCTCCCTCTTGTCTGTGGCAATAGATGCGCAAAGCTGAACAAACTTCATGGTTCAGCCTTTAATAGAAACAGAAATGTTGTTAAATTCCTCTGTCCCTTAGGCAGAGAAATTACCACCTTTTCAGTAAGAACACATAGAAATATACCAGTCACTGGAAGAACAGTTGTCACTAATACTGCTCTCTGGACTCCCAGGTTAGCATGGTTTTGTCTGGATGAACAGATAATTTCTTTATGGGACATATTTCTCTCAGGACAGGAAAAGATGGTTCCTCGATCTTACCATTGTGATTTGATGCCTTTCTTTAAAAGAAAAGGCAAAATAATTTAGGACGAAAATCACACAATAGAACTGTGGTGTTTTTTGTTGTAGTGTTGTGTTCCACCACACTCCTTCCCCCCCCCTCCCCCCCCCCCCCCCCCGTCTTGTCAGTGCATTTTGAAGTGTTTTGGAGAAAAAACTTGTAGTTTTTCCATGAAAAATTGGCTTTGGAGAGAGTTAAGATTAACATGTCACTTTGTCTTGATAATTGCAACAAGATTTTATTGTAATCTGAAAAAGTAGCGAGAGAGATTTTTGTCTTTTGATGTTTGGATAGCGTTGAAGATGACCAGTGCTGATGATCAGTGATGTGCTGCATTGTAAGTTGTATTTTCCCCATACAGATTGAGTATGTGCTCTGCATGTCCCAGCTTTGTATTGTGTTTCTAAACTGCATATAGCCTCAGTACTGTTCTTAAAATGTTTTACTGAGTTGATCTGGTGCCTCTGTTTAGAAAAGGTGTGCTTCAGGAGAAGTGACACGTATCAATTAGTTTGACTTCTTAAAAATAAAATTTTATAGAACATGGCATTTGAGTTTTAAATCACTGAGGCCTGTAACCTCCAAACTGCCATTAAGGCTTTGCTTGGAAGAGCTTCTTGGCTTTTTTGGGAAGGAGGCTGCTTTTATGATTGATGCCACAGTCTGTTTTTAGTATTTGAGTGCAAATGAGGCCATGGGTGAGTCTTGGGAATCCTCATCTGCAAGTAATTCCGCACTTAGTATGTTTTAGGCTTGTGTGTTGACTGTGTAAGAAGATCCTGCATCCTGTTAGCTCATTGGAATGCACCTGCTTTCCATAGAGCTGATCTCTTTAAATTCAGTTTGGAAGGCCCTTTCCAAATGTAGTGTCTGAAAGACTGAAATGTGACTGTCTCTGTAAAACTGAAGGGGTGTATCACCTTAGTCTAAGTCTGGATGGAGAAGAGAGGAAAGAGGAAAAGAACAGCTGCCCTGCTGTGATTAAAAATGCATAAGGTTTTGGAAACCACAATTAAAAAGGAAAGGTGAATATGGTAGTGCTGGGTGTTGTGGGTTTTGTTTGTTTATTTGTTTTCTTGTTTTGTGTGTGTGTGTTTTTGATATCAGCAAATCTCCTGACCTCATTTGAATATTTTTCAGCTCCCTTGTTTTCTGTGAGCTTGAATTATACTGCTGATTTAGGTGTTTCAGTATAGGGCTAATACAGTTGCTTCTAGTCATGCTTCTAGCATCTCTTCTCAAGTTCAGTATGTATGCAGCTAGGTAAGGAGGGACAGAACATTAATGATGTGAGAGTTTTTTTACGTTTTTTTCTAACCCTTTACTAATAAATATTTTGCTTCAATTTTCATTTTTTGATAAATTAAAATATATCATATGAGTCAAATTCATAAACCACTCCGTTTGGAAGTGGCCTGCAGTTTTTAAACCTTCCGATCTTTATGTTTGGGATTGAGGAAGTAATTTAATTTTGGAGAAATCTGTCAGGAAAACTTACTATTTTTTTGCTTTGCTTTCCTGTATGGTGTGATCTGCTTACTTTTTTTTTTTGACATGTGCACTTAATAGGTTTGTTCTTGCTTTAGAGACTTCGGGCATTGGTGATACTGTCGTTTCCCTTAGCTCCTAGTATAGGTTTGAGTCCTTTATTCTACAGCTCTGAGATCTGCTGGGGGAAGTGACTTAGTGTGAGTGTGTGTCTGGGGAGGGGCAGAATGCATTTGTTGCTCCCTGGGTTCTTTTTGTAAAGCTGGTTTTGACCTTTTGCAGTCCTTGCACTTGTGGAAATGGGATTATTTTCAGATTTTGCTATAGTTAAGTAAGTTTTATTGAATTGAATAATAGACATATCAATTAAAATATCTCTTTCAAAAACATGCTGCTTAAAAGGCTGAGATAGAATAAGAAAATGAGGCAAGGGTAACTATCGAGGATGTATATAGTTACACTTGGAACATAATTTCTCTGTAGAAGACTAGCAAATAGACTGAAAGTTAACATTTGACAAAAAGTCCTCTAAGAGGAAATTCCTACAGGAGAACTTCATTCTTGAGATTAATTAAATGAAAGATTAGAAATTCTCTAGATAGCTGTAAGCTATTTAATAAGACTGAAGTAGGGAATTAAAAGACTCAGTTGTAGTTACCAGGAGAGGTATTGCCTCATTTTTATGATCCTGGTGCTGCCTTCCCCCCCATTACACATGTTCTCTGTCCTTTTACAGGAAAGCCCTATATGCTGCTCTTTCATGCTAGATGTTTTCTGCAGAAGGATTTTCATAAAAAGCATCCCTCTCTGAATAAGGGTGATGTAGATAATAACTTGTTTGGCATTGAAAACACATAACAGTCCTGAGAAAACAAATAAAAGTGCTTTGTAGGAATTATACTAATGAAATGTATATGAGAGAGGAACTTGAAAGAGAAACATGATTAACATCTGAAACTTCAGGTAACATTTAGCCACCTTTGAATAGAACTTATGTTTCCAATAAAGATACTTCATAAAATCTCGGGTTTCTATTTCTAAGTTATCTTGATGTAAGCATATTTCAGTCTACCTCTACAGAATTTCTTTTCCTGTGTCTTCCAAACAGATTAATTCTAACTGTTCTGGGAAATTATTTTAGTTACTCTGGTATCTGCAAAAGGCGTTTTCCACTTAATTCTCCCATGTTGATTCTGAATATGTTTTGCATTCTGCTGTGCCGTGACAATTGTGCGTGCTCTAGCAGTTGTGTAAAATAAGCCATAGACCTGAGTTGTGTTATATCTCCAGAGATCCATCCCTCATCTGAGGGCAGCATGTAATAGCAAATCGTGTCATCATGCTAGGAAGAAAAATGTATAACTGCAAATTATCACTAGATTCCCCAAAATAGAAACAGTTCTTGGAGTTCAGCAGAATTATTGTGCCACGAGTAAATGGGAAAAATAGGAAAAATGAATTCTTACATTTACTAAGTAGTGCTATTATAATAATTTTAAGCTGCTTCAAGATAAGTTACTGACTGCTTAAGTCATTAAAGAGAAGCACACTCTATGATACGATTTTTTTTTTCAGAAGTGTTCATTACTTTCCACTCTTAGGTCTATGAGAAGACAGATGTGGTCTTCAGTGAAAATAAAGATAAGACTGATACAGAAGTTCTGAAGGTAAACTTCTTAACACTATTATTTCTCTGCTGTAAATGGAAAGGCACATTCTAAAAATCTGCTTTTCAGATTTAAATGACTATAATTAGTACTCAGAAAAAGCCACAGTGAAACCTTTCGGCAATGTATAAATATATTTTCATAACATTTAATGTTAAACCAGAATACGTTGTTAGATTTCAAAGCAAAACTCTAAAAAGGAAGGGATGCCCTTCCTAGTGGCCATTTATTGCGTTTATAATAAAATTTGTGCCTGCATAAAAATTAAAAAAAAGTTGACAAATTAGTGTTACTTTTGTTGTAGCTTCTGAAGTATGGAATTGTGCCTGAAGCTCAGTTTGTTATGTACAATTAATAGAAAGCAAATTGTGCTTTAAAGGCCTAACATTTCTGAAGTTGAGGTGGGGTTCCTTGTTAGACAACAGACTCATCTCCATCCAGTTACCTTGTAAATGCTTCACTGTATTAAGGATGGCATAAAAATGAATGAATGAGGGCATTAGGAACCCAGATCTCAAGCCTTCAGTGCACTTCCAGCGTTTGCAGAGAATGTTTTATAATATATATATATATTCCTAATAACTGTTAACTCATGTGGCCTAAAATGAGTAGGGAATTAGCTTTTCAGAAATTTATGTGTTTAGTGTCCATAATATAATTGACATATATTGTATACTCAGATATATCTATAAACATGCTAAATAAAGTATCTTCATATTGCTATACAGTGGACAAAAGGATGGAGTGATAACATTTTGAAATTCTAAAACAATAAATCCATGTTTTACAATAGAACGTACTTGAAGAGTATCCCAAGATGTTTTAAATGATATTTGACAAGCAAATACCAGTGTTCATGCTTCCTCTTCAAGAGGGATAGGCAAATGTATTTTGTATGTTGTTTTTGTATTGGACTTAATAGTTCCTGCCAAACAGCGTTGTACATGCTTGCACTTCAAAAAAATGTTGAAATGTTCTGTTGACTTTTTGAAACTTTTTTTGGCAACATTACGCTTTCCATTTATTTTGTCCCTTGTTTAACAGTTTTTGTGTGTGTTTTCAAAAGCACTTCCATTCACCATTCAAGGAATTCAATAGAATTCTAATAGGAACTGCACATAAATAACTACAGAAATCAATGCTTCAATTCAGCCAAGAGTTTTTGTGACTTCAAAAGCCACAAGAGCATTTATTATTAGTAACATACAATTGACTTTTCTTGTATTATCATTTTGCATAGTGATTTGGTTTTTGCCTCTACAACAAGATGTTTGACAGTTTCATTTGAAAATGATGTATTTACATTTGGCGTTCCAAAACAGTGTAATTTTTATCTTTTCGATGAAGCTCTATTCATTTTAATTTGCGTATTCAGCTTTGTGCAGACATTGTCAGTGAAATATTTGCTGGTGGATTTGTCCTCAAAGGTCAACCAAATGTTAAGCATAGTCTCCTATTCCTGTATTGCAATTAAAATACTTAAAAAAAATAATCTTTAAATAACTTTAAAGAATACAGTTAGATTAATTTTTGTCTGTTCAATTCATACAATGTCAAGCATATCCTCTCCTCTGAAATGCTCAATTTCCTGAGTATAACAACCACAGAATTAACCAACCTGCGACAGAACAGGGTTCTCTTGGAAGTACTTCCAGCCTTTAGTATTTGCATTACACCTAAGGCTATGTCAGCTGTAGCAGTCCTTTTGATCCTGAAGTTTTTGAGTGATTTTTAGAAAGTGAGATGGTCTCAAAAGAAGTTTTTTCATCACCCTGGAAGCTTTAGTAAATTGATGCTTCTTTTCTTTTGAAATAGCCTGAAATGGATAACGAGATGATATGACATGTAATACAGCACTGTGTTTAGGAGTGCTCAATGCCCTGTAAATGGGCCTCTTGAGTGCTGTGCCTTTTGGGCAGCTCTTCTGCACAGGTTCTGTCAGGTAGTTCAGTATTATCATCTCAGGTGGAAAGCTCATCCAGAAAGAAACTGAGTTGTGTTTTGGTTGTCAGGAGGGTACTCATTGATTAATGGATTTTTCATCATTAATGTTTTATTTTTTGCTATTGCTGATAGTTTGAAAAACAAAGCCAAGTTACCAGCAGGGGCTTTAGCATTCCTCCACCCTCCTCATCTCCTAATTCCTGCTCACCAGCAGGTCTGGTTCTGTTTGAGGAGGATGAGGTGGTGTTAGGAACTGCTTCATGGAATTTCATGTTGTGAACCCACTGGTGCTGAGACTTGCCACCTACCCCTGCCATTACCTTGAGGCGCAGATCAGCAGTCCCATCCTCATCTACCTTGTCGTGTGAGGAGGTGCTGGTGGTGTATGTTTGTTTTGGCAACTGAGAAACATTTCAGTGAAGTGGAGAGGGAGGGAAGTAGTGTCCTTCCCTCTCCTAACATTTGGAGTGGAAAGACTATGAAGGTTAAACTTCTACTGCACCGTGAGGAAGGTTTTAATGGTTTTGAGGGGTAAGAGAGGCATGATAGAGCATGGTGAGGAGCAAGACTAGTAACACAATGTCATAACTGCAGTTCCATTAGTGCTTAGTGTTGTCACTTAGAATTACATGCATTTAGGATTTGAGTGTTGTCATGGTGTAATCTTTAAAAAACTTAAAGAAAAAATAGAGGAAGTGAAGTCAGACCTTCTGTTGGTTCCTCAAAGTTCTTCCCCTTTTCCTTTTCCCACTTCTGTCTAATTCAGATTGCATTTGAGTCAGCTGCTTTCACTTAGAATCATATAATCATTTAGGTTGGAAAAGACCCTCAGGATTATTGAGTCCAACCATAACATAACTCTAGCACTAAGAGCCTCATATGTCTTTTAAACCCCTCCAGGGATGGTGACTCCACCACTTCCCTGTGCAGCCTGTTCCAATGCCTGACAACCCTTTCCATGAAAAAAAATTTTCCTAATATCCGATCTGAACCTTCTCTGGCGCAGCTTGAGGCCATTTCCCCTTGTCCTATCACTTGCTACTTGAGAAGAGAGACCAACACCCTCCATGCTGCAACCTCCTTTCAGGTAGTTGTAGAGACACTTAATGTCATTCAAGCATCCAGAAAGTTGCTATGCTATTGTCTGCATTTCAACTGACTGATAGGTACACCAAAACCTATCTTACTTTTGTCACTGCAACCTGAAGCTTATTTTAATTTCCCTGGCTGTTCAGCATTTACAGAACAAGATAATGGAACGCCGCTGACATAATTTGTGAGCCTAATGTCTGAAGTTTATTCAACACGGTTTTCTTCTTGAAATACACTCTAGTCCTTCCTGTGTTCTCGTATATGATTAGTATTTGACTGCTACATAAGCCAGAGTGGAAGAAATAATAATGGACATCTGAAAATGATGGTTTTGTAAGAGAAAATGGGTTCTGTAAAGGGGCAAAAAGGCTTTTTAGATTTGTCTGAAAGCAAGCATTCCTATGTATTTTTAGGTTTGTGGGTCTTCTGCTTCTTCATGAAACATAGCTTATGACAGCGAGCAAGACAAACCACATGCCTCATGTTTTTCTTGAAACCGTTGTGGGTATTATCCATCCCCTCTTGCACAGCTGCTTTTATGTAGCCAATCCCAAATGTATCAGTGGAAAGGAGAAAAACATCTGTAGTTTGTTTTGGATGCAGGAAGGAGAAACAGAAGAGGAAAGAAATAAGTAAAAGAGATGGGGAAGACAGGGAAAGAAACAGTCTTCCCAGCTCTTGCAAGTAGTTGTCAGAAAACCTGAAGCATGGAGGTATTAAAATATATTATTGGTACAGAGGAACAAAGACTTCATTGCTTGATCCTGCACACTATGTTTTGTAGCTCCACCCTATGACTGTTTCGAACTGGTTGAGGTTCCTTATACCTGGTTTGTAGAACAAGTGGCTAGAAATTTACCTCAGAGAAAAAAATATGGTCCTAAATTTGGAGCAAATTCTTCTCTGACGGTCCTATTTACTGTATTTTGTAGTTGTCATTCCATTTCTATAAGTGCTTTCTTCTGCCTGCTTCTGTCTGTGGGTGTTGCTCTCTTCCATATCATTAAAAAAAAAAATCTAATATCTACTTGGTATTACATTTAGGCTTCTTAATGAATATTCCGTCAGCTATATATGGAGAAAAAATTGTGTTTCAAGTGCTTGAAAACTATAATACATACAATTTTTGCAATTTTGGGTGAAGCAATCTGAATTATTTCTGTTTTATCATTGTTGTGCATTTTCGGGTATTTGATTTTGATTCTGCTTGGAACTGGAACAGTCTCTTGACTGTTCTTAATTGATCTGGGTCTTTTCTGGAAGCTTAAAAATGAATCCATTTGAGCTTTTGCAATACTGAGCAGCATGAGAGAGGGGCCTTCATCTGTCCTGAGGACTGTGCGCCTGACTAAGCATCCTCATAAGTGGAATTCCCTCTCTACAACAGCATGACATAGTTGGTTTATGTTTGTATCTTATGACCTACTAAAAATACTCTTTCCTTCCCACTTATCTTCTAAGATCCTCCTCTGCATAATTGGTTTATGCCACTTTGTATGCAATTCCTGTGTTTTTGCAGGGGATTATGCCTGCTTGATAGAGTATAGATATTGTCCAAACTTATAAAAGAAATGTATATTTTCAGGAAATAGTTTTCCAACTACATTTTTAAGAATAAATGTTATTCTTATGTGCTGAAGATACAAATGACACAATGTGGTTTGTGGTCCTGCTCCGTAAATTTACACTTGTGTTACTGGGAATGAAGGAGATCTTATCTAAATTTCAGTAAATGACTGATACAGTGCCTATGAGGGGTTGTGAAAATGACTGGGATTAGTAGAGAAAGCATACTTTGGATCAGAAGCTGACCAAAGAGAAGACTGCAAACAGTTATACTGTAAGAGCAACTAATAGGATGGAGAAAGATTATTAGTCATGCTTTTCAAAAATTAGTCTTGAAATTAATCATATCTCATTGCATTCATTAATAACCTTGGTGAAAGAATTATGTCTCTTATTAAAAACTGTAGATAATGCAGAGTTCGGAACATTTGTTTGGTATTTCAGAGGTCTGGATTATTCTGTAGGGAAAATAAGAAAAACTCATAGATTTGAGTACTAAAAGAATCAGTACAATTTAATAATGCCAAATCAAGTATTGAAAGCATAAAACCATTTCTTTGGTTTTAGGAATCATTAGCTTGTAAGTAGGAGAGTAATGGGGGAACACTGCTAGTAATGTAAATAACAGCTGGGCTAACCCACCAAAGAGGTCCACTGTCAGAGCAGGAGTACCTGACAGTTGCTGCACCTGAATTGCCTTGGCTAATTGTGCTTATTACTGGCTTAGATAATGAGAACTGGGGATAAAGTGTCCTAAGTTTCACGCACAGCACCAGCTGGGGGGTGATTGTGGATATGTTGGAAGAAAAGTTTCAATGAAGAATTTTTACTCTTTTTTTTGGTAAACTTGTCAAGGTAAAATACGGTCAAATTCATTAGTGTCTGTAGAATATAAGTGTGTTGTAAAATGTATGTAGGAAACTATTTTATAAGAAGTATATACATCTTTTAAAAGTTTAGAATGTTTCTGGTGTGCAGTTGTTTGAGACTTTTTGTGTGAGAATACACTTGGAAACTAGAGTTTTGAAATGTCTTAGTTTTTTTAAATGGAATTACATAAATTTGATTCCTATTCATAAGACATGTTTATGATTTTAATATATATATTAGAAACTTAGTTCTGACAGTAATCTGTGTTATAGGTGGATATCCTGGTTTACTAAGTTTATGGCAACAAACTGAAATAATGGTCTCTTCAGCAGATCTGTGCTGAAATCAGCTGAGGTCATAAGAGAAATTCTAGTTCTATCCCCATTTCTGTGAAAAAGAATGCTGTCATTCAGTGCCCTATTAGGGCAGATAAAAGGCTGATCAACGGAAACATCTGGATTTGACTGTCAGATGGTATAGTGTGGCAGTAAAACTAATTGCAGCTCTCCCTTAACGTTTGTGTCCTAATTCAGATTTACAGCATTTATAATAAGATTATCAGTCTGCTATGCTTTTTTTTTTAATGTTCAGAAAAAATAGGAAGGGGAAAAAACCTATTTGTTTCTGAGCAATTGATGTAATTTTAGTAATTGTGAGGAGTAAATAATGTTCTTTATAGTCTTTAATACATCTAGTCCAGTCACTGGTCTGGCTGTCTCAAACACATTTTCAGGGCCCACAGTGTGTCAAGCTGAGCTGACCATACGTGTTTTAAACCTTACGGGTATTTGAAAGGCTTTTGGTGGTCTATATGTCGATATAAGTTGTGTATACCAACAGAATTTCTCATAAAGTATTGTGCATTGTAGTTAAATGCTGAGTTGCCTTTCCTTTAGGATTGCTGTTTTGCATTATGTTAGAGAAAGAAGAGAGAAAGAAAAAGATGGTTTAGATTTTTAGTAAACTGGATTGAAACCCAAACGTCTGAACTGATTTGCCTTGAGCTTTTGGGGGAGGCATCCTTTATTTTTTCTTTCTTTTGGAGTCTTTTATGTGTTTAAACGTCTTAACTATCAAAATACATGGGAACACAGAATATCAATGTGTATAGAACAGGTAAGAAGTGAATATATTTCATGTGATAATTCAGAAATTTTACATGACTTGAGTTCCTAAGCACTTATAGCAGTTCTGGAAAATAAATTTAAAGTATTATTTCAGTGTCAATCTCTGCGTTTGTTTTAGAAAGAAAACTTAAGTTTCTAAATCAGGTAAATAGTTTTGAGGAGTTAATTTGCCATCTGAAAGGCATCTTACAAGTTGTAACCTAAAACTAAGCTGTCTAGTAGATAGGTGCAGCTAAAAATATGTAGGGATCTTAATGCTTCACCTTCCCCCAATTAAACATTCGCTACTGTGTATAAATATTTTTCTTCTGTAGCAATTACTGTTTCAAGACCTAGAATGATGCCTGGTGTAATCATTTTCTAGAAGACATTAACGCAACCACGCGTAGTTAAGCCCGTGTCCCCTCTTCTCATTTAGTATAGCAGTAATACATCCCTTGAGCACTGTAAACCCCTTTGAAGCAAAGTTCTCTATGTCTATGCAGATTCCTAAATGTGTTTTTTAATGAAGTTATTCTAAATGTTATTAATACTTTGCCTTTTCAGACGAGCGTATATGTTCACTGATGTGTTAAGGGTTGTGTTCATACATCAGAACCTTTCTGAACAGTAATATTATTATATTAGATTTTCACTTACAAAGGTTTTGGCCCTTACTGTTGAGAAGAGAAACTTAAGAGCATATGTATAGGTGATGCAGCTCCCCAAACCTGTAGGGAGCCTGGCGTGGTTCCTGGAGGCTAATTGTTTCATCCATTTTCATTGCCTTTGCCCTCCTAGTTCCAGTGCCACCATCTCAGTATTTGTAATGTCCTGGTGTAGACAGGGTGTGATAGATCCGGGTTGTCATTGCTGATGTCGGCTGATGGGTTTTTGACTAGCATGGCACAGCAGAAGCAATTGTAGGCGCAGGTTAAGATCTAGGATGCTGCATTCAAATAACTGTTAGAAACAGCTGATAATGACAGAAGTTTGAAGGGAAGGAGGAGATCCTGCTTTATGTCTTCCTTCTGCTTTTTCTTTTCTGCTTTACTCACAGCTGGGCATTTGTACAGGACTTGGGAGTCCATCCCTGTACAGTGACATGGTATTTTGAGGTAGGAGGAGGTGTATTGTCAAGCAGCTACATAATCAACTTGGCCTTGCCTACTCCACTCCCTACAGCCTGAGTTGCAAGTCTTATACTAATTATAGTAAATGCACTGGAATGAAATTCTTCATAGCAGAATATCTTTACTCTCTCTTTTACTTTCATATATCAGAATATCATGCTTTGTCTTTTATTGGCAAAACTGTCAATGGTTATTTTCATTATGTGTTTATCTATTTGGACTTGGACATCTGCAGGATAAGAAAAAATGACTGTGCATTAAAAGTCTAGATTCCAGCAATATTCTGGCAAGTGGTAAAATTGAACAATAGAAACTTAAGTGAAAGTTTCTGCCTGAGAGGCTAATTGTAGAAAAGTTTATCAGCGCCAATTATAGCAGGAAAGTCTGTCTTTCTGAAAGGTCTGCCAGTCATTGATGGAGATAAAATCCAGTCTTTCTTGAGCTGCTTTGTGTGATTGTGTGCCAAAGATGATATACTAAAGGAATCATATAGACTTTTATGGGGTTTAAGGATTGCTTGTTAACTAGAATAAATTTTTTCCTTTGGATTGCATAAATTAACCTTTCTTGTAACAATTTATCTTTTGTTTATGTATTATTGTTCCTTGTTCGTTTGTACTGTCATCATCATTCTTTCCCCGCCCCTTGTGCAGTAGTCACTTTTCATACCATGGGGAGAAAAATTCTGCATCGAAAGGACTGGCACAGCACTGCAGATAAGACCCCAAGTGCTGTGTTGGGTCAGATTAAAGATCCAGAACCCAGTAATTCTAACAGTGATGAATAACAAGGAGAAGTATAAGACATAGGTCATGTGTACAGTGAACCTTCCTTGGTGTAGCCACATAGGAACTGTTATAAATCAGTTTCCTGGGTTTGTTTAGTTTTAACATGTAGGTGCTGAAGGTTATAACTTTTATTCTGTACAAGATGTAACTATTTTTAAAGTTCATGGTAAACCCAAAAGCGTTTCTGGTGTTTTTCAGGCAATGAAGTACTAGACTGAAAAAAAAAAAAAAAAAAAAAAAGCAAGCCGCTAGTGTGTTGTCTTTTAAATAAAGTGCATTGTATAAGCTTTAGTGTTCATAGCAAAAGAAAGAACAAGCATAAATTTGAAATAGTGAGATTCATGTTGTTAATACATATGGCATGTAATGATTATAAAAGACCTTAATCTAATGCCAGTACCTGATAAGAACAGCAAGAGATGTATGACCAGTGTGGGCTGCTGCCACTGACTCACTGTGTAATGACAGGCAAATTACTCAGTTTTGTGCATCTCATTCTACTCCTTTATAAATCAGAAATATTGTTTCTTGGTAAAACTCTTTGAGATCCTTGGATAAAAGGAGATTATTTTTTTTTGTACGCCTACTGAGTATATAAATTGGAAGTGAGAAAGTGCAGCAAATACCAGGTTCTGTGTAAGCCTTTTACCAGTACAGACACAGTAAGATGAGTCTTGCTGCTCAATATGGATTGCATTAAAGCACCTTGTACTCCAGAAGACCTCTGTAAAGCACAAGCAAAACGAAGGGTTTAGGTCAGACTTGGCACTTGAGTTTGTGTTCTGTTCAAGCCTTTTTATAGTTAAGTAGAGCTCCAGTGAAGCTTCTGATGTGTGTATTGATAACCACCATACCATTTTTTTTGATACATCGGATGCTGTACCACTTTCAGATGAAATAGTGCAGTGAGCCTTTTAGGGCAGTTTTCTGTCAAATTCCATCACCTCTTTCACATTAAGTCTTTGACTATGTTTTATCACTGAGTCTTCATAATGTTTTGGGAAACTTGACCTTTCCAGAATGGTATGTGTTAACACTATAGTCTTAATGTTTCCCCTGGCACCTCCTGAAACAAAATTCAAATTAGTGATTCAGACACCACAAAACAAATCACATGCCACTTGTTTCTTCTCAACTATTCTTCATTGTCATTGTTTGTTGTATTCTATGCAAGTCCTTGTGTATTCTGTGGTGAAAGAGACCTAAATAATGAAGGTGATTTTAAGGATGGTCAGTAGCAGATAAGTAGACAAATGATGCAACAGTTTTAGGTATACACAAAAGATGATATTTCATCCATCAACTACTGTAGCTATCAACCTATTTTATCCAGTTGTGTTCTGCCCCAAATTCAGTAAATACACAATCCAAAACCTCAGTTTTGAATTTCTCTTTACATTTTCCTCCACCTTTTCACCATTTTCTGTTCTTTTATTCTTCTCTTGAAATTGCTTTTACCAAAATGAATGGTCTTCACTTGGCTGGATGCTAATACATTTACTTGCCTTGGTTTTCCTTGTTTTGACCACAAAAGAAGCAGTTTCCTCCCTTCATGGCCACCTGCGTCTTCCTTGTGCTGCTGTAGCTCTTATGCCACTGCATGGTGAACCATATTGGGAAACTGGTCTGACTGAAACAGAATTTTGCCAGAATTGTGTTATTTCTTAATTCCCCACTCTGGTTTACCATATGGCTGTACAAATGGCTAAGTCAGCAGTAGGGAGAGGATGATGCAAGGCTGGAAAAGGATGGCCAGACTCAGGAGTGGGTTAGGAATGCTGCTTTAGCTAGCGGTGCCAGGCTATGTCAAAATAAAGAGTTCATCAGAGTAAAGTCTAATTGTCTCCGACGTGATCATATCCTACTTCTGGAAATCCTGGTTTCTGGTGTGTTTTTCCTTAATCTCTCTAATTCTCAGTCATATTGTATAACCATATTTTCCAAAGTTGCTTATTCATCTCTATCTTATAATAAGTGATCAATATCAACATCAGTAGACACCTCCATTTCTCAGTGTGTACAGGAGGTGGAACCTGTCATCCTCAGGGTATGTTGAAAACCTCTTATTTAAGCCATTTGGGTAGGCATCGTTAGTCAAACCTGTGCCATCATTTGGAGATGCCTGTTATATCATTAAGATAAGGTTTAGACTGATAAGCTGTTGGAGTTGAATATGTATAAGTTTCAAAAGAATTATTTAAATCAGTAGTTTTCCAAGGCAGCACAGTCTGATACCAGTCTAGTGTGAAATTTTAAAGACTTAAGCCATTTTGGTAGAATCATTGACGACAAAAAAGGTGTGATACAACCTTGTCTGCTTTCGTAGTGTCTTTCCAGCAGGGACTGGTTACCTTCAAAACACATAATTTTGTGTTTCATTTCCCTGGAATCAGAAGGCACTCTTTGTCTGTAAACAAAAGCACTAAATAATTCCATCCTTTTCATTAGTCTGTGGAGATGCCCTTTCACTTATCTGCAATCAAGTTATTAATAGCAGCAGAAAAGTGTGGGCTGTTTTGTTTGGTTGGTTTTGGTGGAGGAGGGTATGGTACATTTTACTCTATAGCTATTAAACCACTTCTGAAATAGTGAAATATACATCTGAATCTATTACCTGCAAAGCTGGGCATTTTTAGATCTGAGCTTAGTTTAAGGCCCACAAAGAATATGAATTCACATTTAAGTCAAATTCTGCATACCCCCACAGTGCCAGGTAAATAGACATTCTGGCTCTATCTGAAACTGTATGTAATGGTGCATCTGCATGTGTTTAAGTCTCAAAATGTTTCACCTAACTTAACAATATTTTTTTGTTGTTTTTAAAAAAGTCAGGTAAACTATGTTCCTGCTATTCTTTTATTTGTTTGGAAAAAATGTAACAGAAAAAGCAGCATTGTTTAGCAGCATGATCACACCATTGAGACAGCTTCTGCAGCCTGGCTTTGATACTCAGTTATGGACGTCCTTTCAGAAAGGAATGGTATTAATTGCCCTCTGGTCAATCATATGAGCTATATAGTTCATTGTGTTGTCCATGTTTTTTTTCTGGCTATCACAATCCTGATTATTGGCTTTTAAAATTTCCATTTATTTGTAGGACAAAATGATCAGTCTCTGATTCTTTCAAAAATCAAACCACAAAGACAAAAATTGGAGCTTAATGCACAGAAACAAACATGAGTTTGCTTTGGCTACGGATGATCATTCAGTATTAGGCTTTTTCAGTAAACAGGTCACTTTCCAAACTTTGATACCAGAATTAGATGCACTGCCCTGATGAAGGTGAACAGTTGAATTCCAGTCTCTTGAAGTATAATCCCAAATCAGCAATGGAAAGCAGACTGTTCTGTGGCATGTAAAATGTAAATAAATATGCCTTTTTGTGGGTTTATGTCCCATGATCTCTACACCTCCCCCCAAAATATCCAAAGGCCCTACTACATGTGCACTCGGGGAGCTGATGCCTGTGTCATAAGGCTGGCAGTGTTCCCTTGCCTGAGAGCTCTAACTGTCGCCTTTCTACTATTTTCAGTAGTCATATAATGTTTTTTTTAGTCTGTGTCCTGCGTCCATTCTGTGCTGCTGCTGCTAAGATGGGTCCTACCACACACACTCTCTTCCATGAGCCCTTGAACACTGTTCTCTTTACCCTGCTGAAGGGAAGACATGATCTTCATTCAGGAGTTGCTCCAGATTCCTGAGGTAATATTTTTCTTGAATTGCTGCCAGCGGAGATAGCAGTTGTGTTCTCTTTAGCTAAATGTTGCTGTCAAATAGTTTTCTATTTCTCCCCTGCTGCCTTGCCTAGATTTTATGTACTTCCATAGATGTCGTATTTTTATTTGTAAGTGTTCTGAAAACAGGCATTTAAGCAAAGGCTCTCTGGTTTCCCATAACTCTGATAAAGTTATTCTGGAAAACCATTTTGTATTCTCTTTTATTCTCTATAACATTCAATAGGAAACTGAAAGGAGCTTGGTGAAGCTAATAAAAAAAGGAAAACACGCTATCTACAAAAGTGAATTTCAGATAAATATTCAAACAACCATAACTTTAAGATCTTTCCTATCCCTTGTGATTCAGACTAAAAATTCAACAGTCCATGGAATTGCAAGATGAGATGTAAGAGCCAGGTTTGCCCTATTATTAAAACTTGCCATGTAATGGTGGTGTGGCTACTCCTACTTCAGCTGGCAGGATCTTCCTGTATCATATTTCAGAGAACTGTAACAGCAAGTTTACAAAGTGACTTAATAGAATATATAGTGGCAAAAATATTAGTGGTTGTTTATTGATGTAAGTTATTTTGCTGTAGTGACCACCATGTGCCAGAGAGATGTACATGCAGTGTAGCCTATATATCTATTAAAAAACAAAGCCTACCACAAAGTATGCATAAGCTGTGGGTTTAGGTATCTGTGCTCTTCAGTTACTTATTTTGGATTTTTTGAGAGCTAGATGAGATTTTTCTGCACTTCCATGAGCTCTGTCAGCACTTGTTCAGTCTAGTTGGCACCTCTTCCTTTCTCTCCTTTTTTTTTTTTTCCAGCAGATTTTCTTAGAGAAAGGCGGATGATCTAACACTGTGAAGAAATTCTAATTTGCCTTTCTCTTTATATACTTACAGAGGACAGATGGACACGTCTGTTATTTAATAATGCTCATGTTCTTCATAAAGAATCAGAATAGCTCCTAGCAGTCTGCCTGCTTGTCAGTAGCAGACACAAGCTTCTTGCTGGTTTTGTGTTAAATAACAAGGATTTCTGCTCTCCAGGCTTCAGCTTCTAGAGTTTAAGACCAGCACATTGTTGGATGGGCATTGTAGGTTCCTCATACTCCTGGCTGCTGAGAAGTTCTCTTTTTTTGAGAGAGACTTTTGGGTGACCTTCTAATAAATAAACATGCTGTGCTTGTTCTCAGAGAATGGGAGATACTTTTCAAAAGGAAAAGGTGGTAGTGTTAATAAACTCTTTATAATTGCTTCTTTCTCTGATGCACATAACATCATGCTCATTCTTTAAGAAATTGTCAGAGCATCCCGACACCAGCTCCTGAATCTGGAAAGGACAGGCTTTGTTTTGTTTATTTCCTCTGAATAGTCAGAACTGAAGCACACTCAGATATTCTTCAGCTTGCTTTCTGGGCAACCGCACCATTGCCTAAGACTGAAGGAGTGGTATAGTGCAGGACCCCAGCCACTTGCTGTTTTGTGAGCAGTGGGTAATATTCCAGGCAGCCTCAGTAACTGAGCGATCCTGCTGGGGCCAGCTCTTTCTTGTTCTCTGGCTTCACAGACTTCAGTTTTGGACCTGCTAGCACTGACTTCAGAAGAGAGGACTTTTCCAGCACTGGACAAAGCTGGGACTTCCCAAACCTTTACAATAAAGGGACCCATTGATCTGCGTTTCTGCTCTGCAGCTTCTTGGAGCCACAGAAACCTTCCTTGTCGTGCATCACTGTGGTCTCCTTCCTGGGATCTAGGGAATAAATTGTGTTCTGTCATTGTACCTTTCCACAGAAGATTTCAACAGTTTCATGGTAGGCCAGGATGTTATTGATGTTACTTGGTTTCACAACAGTTCTGATACTGTTGAACTCTGATACTGGCAGCCTATTTCAACAACTACGCGTTCAGATTTAGATGACTAGTCAGTATTGACCAGCCCACAGTGACAGATGGTTGCTGAAGTGTATTTGTTCTGAACTCAGTATTGCTGATGCTGGTATGGTGGTTTGAGTTCAGAAGGCATAATCTGGATTTTGTTGGCTAGAGTGCTCTCCCTAATCATAGTGCAAATGGAACGTATTCAGACCTCCTTTGTATGCTATGAAAGAATGCAGTTTCTATATCTGCTACAGATTTATTATGCTGTAATGAGAAAAGGATCCTCTCAATTTCATGAGTTGATTTTTTTTTTTTGCCTCTTCATAATGTGGTAAGCTTGGTCATCTCTGTCACAGGTTCTCTAATTATATCAGGAAGGAATTAACTGGAAAACCAAAGTAAGTGGCTGGTGGTTTGGTTTTGGCTTGGCACTCAATCTTCATGAGCCTTACTATTCCGGGCTGTCTCCTGCATAATTTTTAACATGAATGAAGCTTATTGCTATCTCAGTTTGCCACTGCATTTTTGGATGAGTGTTTCCCTATTTGGGAAAATATCTCTTCTGAACATCTGTGGGAGCACGAACCAGAGCTTTGTGCCCTCAGTTGAGTGTGGTACCACCGTGCAGGATGCTACTCTGCAGAAAAGCGCTCCTGTTGCTTTCTCCTGTGACTCCCGCAGCTGCTTCCAGGGAAACTGGGCTGAGCTGCAGAGCAGCTGTCAGGGGAAAGTGCACGTGAATAGACATTGGAAAATAGAACACCCCGGGTACTTGGTTTCTTTGTTAATGTGCACATTCCATATCCTGCCATATGTCCCTCTTCTTAAGCCTTTTAATTCTGGGATGTTATAGGTGATGCCTTCAGAAGTGCTCCAGTAGTGTTGGACTGCATGCCTGCTATAAAATACAGTTAGAACAAATCAACAAACCTTCTTTTTTAAATTTCTGTTATGGTAATGTTAGTGTTAATACAGTGTGGAAAAATTAACTGAAATCAACAACAACAAAAAAAGACCATTTGGATTTATCCTTTATAGTGGTATTTAATGAGGCTCAGGAATTTCTTATCTAAACCCTCAGAACCTATCTTCACAGCAGTTGGGAGGAATAATATTTTTCATAGGCAATATAAATAAAATGTGCTTCTAAGATAATATACTTTAGCTATTAGCTTAATAGGTTTTTAGCTTAACCTGTTTTTTTTTTTTTTTAAGGATATGAATTCTAGATAATGGAAAAGCATTGTAATAAACAGGCCAAGGGATTATTACTGATGCTGCCTTATAGCAAAAGGAGCCACACAGTAGCATAATTTTTATTATATTGGGGTTTTTAACCTGCAAGGTAAGGAATAGTTGAAAAAGGTTATTAGGAAGGCGCTGGAGAGAGACTCGAACTCTCGTGGGTTACTCTGAGCAGTATTTATTGTAGAAGATTCGCAGGAACAGCAGGGTTGGATCACCTCCTCAGAGAGTGACAATCATACAGCAATACAGCTAGTCATTATATAGGGTTCTAACAGGTATTGTACAACTAAGCAAAATTTATCACTGTCTATCACTGTTGATGTCTTCAGGTTCCTTCCGTCCCAGTGGTCTGCAGGTTTCACTTCTTCCTTCATGTTCTACTTTGGCAAGTACTGAACGAAAAGTCCTCGGGTTGCAGGGCTAGCTTTGAAGTTCTACCTCTCTCATTTGTTATCCATAGTTCATCAGTCTAGTACAGAAATCAGCAAACCTAAGAATAGCATTTATCAATGTCTAAGGGTACAAAGCAAGCATAAGGTAACCACGCTCGTGCTTCTGGGCAAGGGCTATACAGGAGACAAGCTGAGACTTGCAGCCTTAGCAGCACAGCTTATAACACTGATATAGGCCTAAAATCCTAATTCCCTATTTTCCTACAACAATAGTGATTCGCTGTATGAGATAGAAGTTTCACTTTCTGTCACATAATGCAGAAGGCAGCGAATAGTTTGGAGAAGCTGAGATTAGTTATAAAAAAAGGGCCTAAAGAAAAGGGTGTAAGAAAGTGATTAATCCTGACTGCAGAGGCACATGAATGAAAAGAGTTTTTAAACAAAATGCCCAAGAGGAGCAGTGCAGGTGTGCTGGCTCGGAGGGCTCATCACTTTTTAATGCCATCTTTGCAGATTCAGTCTTCCTTCTCAATGCACTTTGTATAATATTTTCACTTTAAATAAAAACTCAATGTGATCTTTTATCCTCTGAGTAGCTCTTCACACTTGATAGAAACTGTAAATTTTCTTCTCTTTTAATGTATCAGAAAACTGAGCTACTGGGAAGCTCTATCGTGTCACTGTCAACATGTTGGTGCATGTTGAGAATAGACTTGTACTTAATCAGTTTTCCTGCAGGAATTTATCTTCTCCTGAAAGTCTCTTTTTTGAAGGAGGTCGCCCATAAGCATTACAGGCATTGAATTAATTCTGTTGGTGAAGATGATAGAAAATTGAGGCAGAGCAAAGTTCTGAAACACTAAATTAAATCAAAATTTGTGCATCTAGGAGACTTGTTAGGGAAAGTCGCTTCAACATGCAGATTCTTTACAGATTTTTCTGATTGGTTTGGGAATCTTTCTGCACCTCATGCTAAAAGCTGTGAAATCTAAAAGCCCTTTAATGGCTGTTGGTAATGCTGTACAGATAGTTATGCTGCCCTCCATCCTTTCCGTTCATAACCATGTGGAAAGTATCTCAGCAGAGTGCATCAGGCACCTTGCATCTGTGGTGCTGACTATAGATGGTACCTGGCATCTCTCTTTTAAGCTTTGGACCAAACTTGAGCATGATTCTTGGCCCTTGACTACAGTTTTTCTTCTTGACTCCAGGTGTTACATGTCTCATTTTTTTTATGGTTTTTGGGGATGTTTTGGTAATTTCTATTGCAGTTCCATCTTCTGTACCCACCCCAAAGGAGTAGGGGCCTGAAGTAGGAAAGACAAGATTGCAATAGGCGAGAGACAAATTGAAAAGTGATTAGAGAAATGGGCATAATGTAGAGAAGGGAGTTGTGAAGGGAATTGAAGAGTTACAAGGAGGACTGTTAGAGCCTTGAAAAGTGAAGAAGGGAGGTGGAGGAGGTCTGAAATACTTGAAGGAGAGGAATGGGACAGAACTGATGGTTTCAGTAACAAGTAATTATCTTTATAGTTTCAGCAGGGTTACTGCATCGACCTGTGAATCTGTAACCATCAGCTTGCGAATGTGGCCCATGTTTATACCTGCTTTTTCAGAGAAAACAACAGGAACAAGAGCCAGGCTATTTTAAGATTACTTAATTAGTATGTTATTTAAATTACCTAATGATGCCTAATGACTTTTACAGGACTATTAGTAGCTACATTTATGTGTCTGAAAACATAAACTTAACAATATGCTATCTCCACTGTCAACTGTTACCTATTCTTTCTTTCAGGAATGATAATGTGTACTTGCTAAGACAAAAAGTCTTGCATTTGATGTTAAATATTCATAGAAGAAAGTTTCTCCCAAGAGAGACCCTATCTGTCTTTACAGAATGAGAAAATATACTGAGAAAATTTTCTTGTTTATATTATCAACTTGATAGTAATTTTTGTTGTCTGTCGTGGTATTCATAAAAGTAACTTAAATACTCATTATTGTAACTTTTGTTTTTATTTCTTTGCAAGTCGGTGCTGATACCTGTATTTATAAGAGCTGTAGCCTTTTATTGCGACTTCATGAACTCCTAATATAAGCAAGAATTGTAGTGGGAAATTTTAGAACTGCACTTTCCTTTAAATAAAAGATAAGTGCTCTTTTAGAGCACTAGTGATGAACTTTTTCTCTAAGGACTGTATGTAACTTCAGGATAACTGACACCAGGTTGAATTCTAGATGTTCCGTCCTTCTCCCATCATCAGTCTCTTGGCATTGTTCAGAGGGAGTCACTGCACAGATTCACATTTGTGCTCTGTATTTTGAGAGGTTTGTTGTTTTCTCCACAGTAGCTTCTGTTCCCTTTTAGAAAAGGGAAATGAATCTGTCCCAGAATGTTGACTGCTTGGCAGCTGAGCAGAAAAAAGTTTTCAGTGATGGCCTCAAAAGAAAGGTATTTAAGGAAGCGATGATTTTATTTGCTGGCAGCTTCCCTTCCACTTTCATATCAAACAGCAAAAATATTGGTTCTCACCTTTACTGAAAGGATAAGAAGCTGGGAAACTTGGGTACATTCTGCAAGTATTTTTCTTGGTGGGGATACTTAAATTTATCACTTTTGTCAAAAGATTTGAATCTTTTTGGCTCTACAGGTTTGGAGGAATTTCAGTTTCTTTGTCAGAGATTCACATCTCCAGATACTGTGCACACAGAAGTATGGGTTGCTTAGTGCATACAGATCTTTGAGAACTGAAATGCTGTGCAGAAATGTGCCTGCTTATTGAGTCCTTTACTGTGTTTGGCATGGACTCCAGTTACACCTGAGGAAGTTACTTCCTAGATTTAAGAACTGCAGCATTGTTTTCATGCTTTCCTTTGACTGTGAGGAGTTATTGCACTGTCTTTGGTAGGGGTTTTGGGTAAATGTCAGCCGTGTACATAATAGCTTGTACTGAATTTCCAAATATTAAAGGTCTACTATGATAAAAGTACATTGAGTTGTCATAGTGAGACATCTGTCAGATAGCTTTGGAGACAGAATTTCACCCCTGGTATAAAAAAGCAAAATATGGTAGCAGGGTGAGTTTTATACTGTGACTGTTGTTTAGGTCATCATTGCAAATCAGCTATTCTATGTGCTCCTTACATGCTTTTGGAAATTGTGTTATTGTGGATAAGTTTGTTTTTTCTTGCAGATTTATATTACCTTTTTATTTTGACTATGAAATCCCTTTCTGGCATTGTAGCCTGCCAACTTTGCTGGAAACATGCTCACTAAGCCTTGCGTTAGGTCTCTGCTGTCAGGTTTTGGTAGATTACCACATGCTTCAAATGCTTGTTATGAATTTGAAACAGACATTTAGCATAATCATTTATTGTTGCTTGAAAGTATTTTTTCAGCAGAATCAAAGGAGAAATGAGAGCACTGAGGGAATTGGTCAAAATCTGTCATTCGGATGTGCTGCCTTGCACAGTGGCTGGCTCAGCAGGGATGGGGCTTGGGAGCGACAACTGGTGGTGGTAAAGGTGGAACAGCTTTGCAAACTCCTGGTTTCTGACAGTCTGGGGATTATAACTGAGTGCGTTCAGTTAAAATAGTATTTGTTAACTGCTATATAGTGGAGGAGACTATCCAAATGCTTTTTTCCTAAGACCTTTGTAAAGCTGCTGTATGTTGGAAGGTGAATTAGTTTGCATTGAAGGTTCTTAAATCAATCTGCTGCTTCAGTCATTTGACTTCAAAGAGAAAAATAATGCTGTATCCTTTTTTAAAACAAACAAACAAACAAAAACAGTGGGAGAAGATTTTTACAGGTTAGGGTGTAGCAGACTCTCCAGTATACAGTTGAACAGTAGAATAACATGTTCATTTTTAACAGTAACTTTTTTTGCACAACTAATGTGAACTTCACAGTGGCATATAAAGCTAAATTGATAACTCGATCAATATTTCTTTTCAGAGCAACTTTTATGGTTAGATTATTTTATTATGAATAAGTAGTTGTCAGTTAGAGGCAATGCAGTGGAAAAGTTGGTATGTATTTCTCTTACTCAAAGTTTAGTGTCTAGATACATAACCACCTCTGTCAGCATGGTTTTCTTAGAATTGGGCTTCGTTTAAAAAAAAAAAAATCAAAATAAACTTGGTGTGACCTTTCATACCATAAGTTTGAGAATATTTGCTGTGATGACATGGATGTGTGGACTTCTGTATTGGGCTGTGGCTACAATCAGGTTGATATTGATGGTTCTGGTAGGGGAAAAAACCAAAACCTGGACTTGCCCGCAGCCTCTCAGCTGGGTAACTGTCCTTGCAACCTGCAACAGTGAAGAGGCTCGGGCTGGGCATTTGAACCATCTTACTGTTTTAGTGGCAGAGAAAGTATTTTAGCAGGATAATTCCAGGCCTCCGTTTGTTTTACAAATAAGAATAAGAGTTAATTTTATTATAGTCAATGTAACATCAGGGGCAGTGGGCTCTTTCCATGTTGGTTTGTGGTAGGAGGTCCGTGCCATTGTCCCATCAGGAAATCCATTTCACCAGATGAAAGTTCTCAGGAGCAGGGAAGCAGTAAGTAAATGAATTTGAAGACCCCATGATATGCAGGTGATTAAACTGCTTTCAGTGTTTTTGTTCTTACTTAAAAGCAGTAAATACATGAGAGAAACCATAAATAGTAGTGTGATAAATAGTCATGTCACATTAAGCTTATAAATAGCCTCTTTTAATTTTGTAGTAGTTTTTCCTTTTAATAGTCTGCTGCTCTTTAACTTCAGCACACCCTAACTCTGCGTGTGTGTGTTCTTTTGCCTTTTTTGGCAACGCTTTATTCCAATTGGAGCTGCAATGTTTCTTTTATTGCTTTGTTTTTAATTGATTAATTGGCTTGTAATATGGTTATGTGCATGCTTTTTCAGTGGACATGAAACTTCATACTGAACGGAGCCGATATGATAAAGAAGTACTAAAGCCTCTATTGTCTTCCTGAACATGAATGCTTTAGAGGAGACAGCAGAAGTTGTTTTCCCGCTAAAAAGAAATTCGTTAAATTATAGAGTAATTGAATTAATTCATCTCAAACCAGCAGTGTTGAAAGCTTCTTGCTGATTGTAAATGGCATCTGGTTTTAAAATTTTTCAGCTCCAAGCAAAATGGCCCGTTAATTTTTCTCAGTCAGATGTTTTATTAAATGCAGTGACACTAAATGTTTTTATTTAGAAAAAGTATACCCTGTACCTGGAAAATAATTCACTATTACGTTAGTAAAAGGAATCTAACTCCTAATTAAAGGTCTGAGATTTGGGTGGGCTAATATGAATAGTATATAAATACAGAGTTTGTCACTGAATTTTAGTTTTGCTTGGGTAACATGGTGTGACTTGATTTTGGAGTGTAGCACATTAAAAAACTCCTTCTTTCTGGGTTTTGTGCCTGTTGCAGTTCTATACCTGCAACTTTGTGCTTTACTTTTTGGTTGCGGGAATATGGGTAGTTTTTTTCAGTCTATGTGTGATTTGCTGTGTGGTGGGTTTTTTTGTTTGTTTTGTGTGTGTGTGTGTGTGTGTATGTTTGTTTGTTTGTTTTAGCATATTCATCATTAGCCTTGACAGTGTGATTTTGCTTTTTGCACTATCAACAACATCTGCTATTTTTATTAAGTTAATTTTGTGGAAACTTCCAAATATTACTGTGTAATTGTAGAAAGAACAAAACTCTAAGGAAGAAAACAGTCATATTTAAAAACTAAAAGCAAAACTTCAAAGTTTTTTCAAAAGTCTACTTTGAACCATGGTAAGAAGCTTTATGGGCTTCTCTAAGTTTGTCAATTTAGTTTCAAAAGAAGGAAATGCATCCCAAAAGGAGAAGCGTTTTTAGGTAACTCAGTTAAAATTACCTTCATGTGTATTTCTTCCTCTTACTTGTGTATGTACAAAATTGATTGTAGTTTAATGATTTACGAAACTCAGAATTTGTGAAGACAAGTGTCAGGAGGCTGCAGTCTGGCGCCTTAACATTTAATCAAGTCACAACCCCTGTCAGGGTGCAACTGCTCAGGTCAGTATGCCTCAGTTTTGGAAAACTTTTGGTTTGGCTTTGAGTTTCACTTTGTAAGAAGTACGGATAGAATTGTCCTTTCATTTTATGGTCAAGATCTCTGAAAACGATCCTTTTAGAAAGTAGGTTTGTACGATTTATAAAGCTGGGGATCTTAGACCTCTTTAGGATACTTTGCCTAAGAAACTAAACCCCTGAAACTGTGATTTATGTATTTTTTTAATTTCACTGTAGGTGAATGGTTATCAGATTTAACTGTTTAATCACTTGACTGTGAGTGATATTTTCATTGCCAGATTCACTCAAATAATTTTTAACTGTCTTGAAAATTGAAGTTGTTTCCTCTAAAGAAAATCTTTGGGAGAAGGCGGAGTTGAGTCAGAAAAATAGTTACCTCAGCTGCACTGCAGTTGTAAAAATGTGAGCGAGCTCTTAATAATAAATAAATAAAAGAACTCTGAATTTGGGATGATATGAATAGGATGATTCTTTTGCTACTGGTCAGATCCGTCAGCAAAGCTGCTCCTGCCCTGTGCAGAGAGCTTTTTGCTCTAGTGCCCAGACATGCTTTGGGGTCTGTCTCTCGTGTGCACCCCAAAAGCACCTGAAGAGGCAGCCTGCTCCTCTCTGCTTCCCCAGAGCCAAAGAGCTGGGGCGAGGCTGCGTGTGGGGGTGCGGGGGGCAGGAGCGCCAGGCGCAGTGGCTGAGACCCGGGGCACGGATGGAGTGAGGTCACTTCTCTCTCTGGGCAGCGCTGCTGGCAGAATTCCCTCGGTTTGTTTCCCGTTGGAGGAGGAAGCGGAGTTGACAAGCGTTTTCCAGGCAGGTAGCCAGGCAGGCATTATTTTCATGTTTCCAGAGTAAAATCGGTGTTTTTTGGCAAAATGGAAATTTTCCATGTGAAAATTTCTATTTTGTGGAAAAGGCACTTCTGATTAAAAACTAATTTTGATGGAAAGTATCCAATTGGTTATATTCAGCCTTAGAATTAGCATCTGCTGTGTTTAAGTCTATTGAAGATAATTTGGCTTAAGTTTAGCAACTCTGAACAGAATACACACAGACAACTTTCCTCCCTCTGTCTAATACTTTAGTTCCAGCGCCAGCCAAAATTCAACCTGAAGTTGGCTATGAGTAGAATAAAAGCTTTTTCTGAACTTTGCCAGTTCGTTTTCAATTCATACTGCCTCCAGCTTCAAAGGCTTCACGACACAGGTGCCATGGCTAGAACTAGAGCTGCCAGTTCAACTGTCTGTGCAGCAGGATTGATCAGTGGGTGCTCAAGTGGCTAGCTGCTCGTCCACAGCTTTCTTCCATTAGGATGTTTTCTGTTGATGTTGTCTTTGGGTAATTGTGGCTGAGGCTTGGACGGTTCACAGGATGTGGGACTTTTGTTCATTTACAGTCACACCAAGTTAGAACATGTAGCTCTGCAGCATTTGGTGTTTTACCCCTGTTTTATCTGCTTAGTTTAATACAACTGACAGAGGCCAGCAGTTGTTATTTACATGTAATTTCTTTCTCTTTTTGACTTCTTAAATTGTGTTATAAACCCCTCATTTTTCTAGATGGAAAAGCTGGAAATTAAAAGATAATTCTCACTTGCTACGTTTCCTTGATTCAGCATGTGTAGTTTGGCTGTTCCTTAAGTTTAGAGCTGTTAATACTTAGTGTCCTGAAAGAACTGTATTAGGTTATTCTAGCTATAGGCGGTTGTACATTGTTACTAAAGGCTTGAAGGTTACCAGGCTCCTTGTGGATACTAAAGAGATTTTGGTTTCTACTAGCCCTGTAGAGGACTGTAATCTCCTTTTTAAGGGTCTTATAGCAAAGAGGAATCAAATTTAGTTACTCCTTGATACTTTTGAGAAAAATGGTAGGAAGAAGTGTTTTGTGTGGTTTTTTTGTTTGTTTGTGTTTCCCCCAACTTCTTGAGTAAGATACTAAGTACTACCTTGTTATCACCTGGTGCTTCTGGTTTTAGTTTGTCTGAACTTGCACTGATTTGAACCCTTTTTTTTTTCCTGGTGAGTAAATATTTAGGCTTCCTAAACTTAGAGTTGTATGTGATCCAGAATTTCCTTTTAATGAAAAATCTATTTAACCTAGTTTAAGAATACGTTTTAAAAAATACTGCAAATTTATTTTGGGAAGTTGTATCAAGAAGATATTTTAGTAATATTTCATTATAGTCTCAATTTATTACATCTTATTATAGCATTGAGTAATGAAACCAAGAATAAGGGATCCAGCTCCAGGAATGGGAACAGTTAGATGTAGTATTCATCTGTGTGAGGGTCATGGATTGCCATTTTTGAGGCTATTTTCAAACAAGGGCAGGTTATATATAATGAAGTTTAAAATATTCAGGGTGGAACTCACTTGGAAAAGTTTGCTATTTATTCCTAGTAATCCTTACACATTATAAACACCTCCAAATATCATGAGCTGACAGCTGTGTACTAGGAAACAAGGTAATTTTGTCTTATCAATGCATTTGAGTATTTGTTTAATTTATAATATTAAATATAGAAGGATAATTATATTTACCATTTTGTGATATTTAAACATTATTCCTCTTCCTAGTTTTTTTTTCCTGGCAACTTTATCCTTGTCTGACTGCTTCAGCTATCTGCCCTTCCACAGGTTTTGGTCCTCATATATATATTATTTTTAATAGATTTAATTTTTTCCTATGGTAGCTTTGCCATTTTCTATTCTAAATTGCTTTTGTGGGCTGCTGTAAACTTGGTGCCTGCATCTCTTTGGTGTCCATCGCACTGACTGAAGGGCTGTATAGCGGTGCAGGGACCACAGGGGCTCTTTCTTGTGTCTGCCCCCACCGCCTCACAAGCTGGCCACTGCTGGAGCTGGTGGTTGCCATCAACTTCTGTTTTCGTATTACAGGCCTTAACCTATACTGATAGCTTTACTTAAAGAGATTTCTAACTTCATAGAATCATTACAGTTGGAAGAGACCCTCAGGATCGAGTCCAACCATAACCTAACCTAACTCTGGCACTAAACCATGCCCCTAAAAACTGTGTCTGTGTGCCTTTTAAACCCCTCCAGGGATGGTGACTCCACCCTGGGCAGACTGTTCCAATGCCTGACAACCCCTTCCGTAAAGAATTTTTTGCTAACATCCAATCTAAACCTTCCCTGGCGCAACTTGAGGCCATTTCCCCTTGTCCTATCACTTGGTACTTGGGAGAAGAGACCAATACCCTCCATGCTACAACCTCCTCTCAGGTAGTTGTAGACAGTGATAAGGTCTCCCTTGAGCCTCCTTTCCTCCAGGTTCCCCAGTTCCCTCAGCTGCTCCTCCGCAGACTTGTGCTCCAGACCCCTTACCAACTTTGTCACCTCTTCTGCACTCTCTCTAGTACCTCAATGGTCTTGTTATGATGAGGGGCCCAAAACTGAACACAGGATTCAAGGTGCGGCCTCACCAGTGGCACAATCACTTCTTTAGTCCTGCTGGCCACACTATTCCTGATACAAGCCACCTGCCTGCTCTCTGTTTCTTAACACCATAGTATAGCTTTACTGTAATGTGGTTGCATTGTGATCCAGGTGACTCTTGAAGATCAGTGATAGTTTATTGCTTAATAGAGGGATAGGTGTGTTTTTCTGGTTCATTGAGGTGCATATGGGTATATTGCTATCATATAGAAACTTTCTAGACTTCTGCTCAAAATAATCTCTGAATCCTCACGTTAACTTCACACATCTTGTTCAAATGTGTGTGTGCCCGTTTCATCAGACTTCCCTTACCCCCAGTATCACCTGCAAATAAAAGGTCTCAGTGTCAGAAACAATATGACTGCACAAGTTCATATGATGTTTCAAGTCGGATTGTGGCTTCAGGGTGTCTCCCATAGACAGATGGGTTTGTTCTTGTTGTGAATAACTGTAGGTACTCCATATGAAGCTCTTCCCTTAAGGCGTGTGGTCTCTGCACATTTTTCTTGCATCATTTGGAAGTGATGCAAAAGTCCTGTCTCTTCTGAAGTCCTATTTTCATCAGGTCAGTGAGTGCTCAGCCTTGAGCTGGCAGGAGGTGGTTGGAAGGAGGCTTTCTGTTGTCTTTAATTCATTTGCACTCTGACCTGTTACAGTGAAAAGGGAAATGGGTTGAACCTGCTGAAGTAGGACGGAGTGGAAAAAAAACTAGACCATTTTAATTCTAGGTCTTCCTTAGTTGCAGACTTTAGTGCATTGGGTGTATTTCTTCAGTCTCTCTGAAGCTCAGTTCTCTATCTAGAAAACTGGTAAAAAACTGAAAAAAAAAGATCTGATTTACTGTGAAGGGATATGCTGTGGAAATCCAGTGCATTTGTTGGGCTGCTAGTTGTAATGTGGTGTGGACAGGTGTTCACTACGAATAAATTTGAAACTTAAAAATGGGTTTAAAATGGATCGTATTGAGATGTTTGGAATCTGTAAGTCCATTGTCTTTTTTTCTTTCTCTCAAAAAAATGTAATATCTTCTTGCGTTGCACGTCATCTACAGTCCTGGATAGTGAAGATGGAAGAGTTACTTCATGTAAAAAATGACAGGGCATGGAAAGGGAGGACATAAACGTTATAGGTTCAAAATAATTGCCAGTGTTGATGGCATGGTTCTAAGAACTACTTTTAAAATTAGTATTACTTCTAAACTGTGAAAATAAGTGGTGTCATCTCAGACTAATGGATTTGATCTTGCTGTTTTTGCGTTTCTTGAAATGTTACGTTCAGGAGTGAAGCAAAGTAGGTACCAGACATGCTGCACTGTCCTACCTCAGCCCCAGAGCAGAGGAAGGAAGCAGCTGAACTTAAGAGGCTTTTCTTTGGAGCATTGTGCACACAATTCAAGCATAATGAGTATTGACACTTCATTAGATTGAAGTGTCACTTTTAATAGGCTTTTCTGTTAGCTATGCTCTCTTTCTTGGGGAAGGAGAGAAGCAAGGGACGGTATTGTCAAATTGTCGAAATAGTCTGTTTTTCACATGAAATAGTAGATTGCTACAGTACTACCAAACTAATTTGCTGTGTCCTGGTATACATCCTCCAGCTTTTTGTAACAGATTGGCTGCTATCCTGTAATGAGTGACTGAACACTGATTAATTAGTATTTTTATGTTGGAAATAATTAAATTCTGGGAGTGACAGAGCAAGGTGTTTTGCCTTTAACCTTTTTCTCTGTTAGTAATGATGTGATTATAATGGTGAAAATCTTGCTTGATGTCATGCAGCACTTGTTAAAAATTGAAACCCCTACCTACAGAAGCAGATAAAAAGCATTATCCAAGGAAGTCTTAATTTAAAAATAAGTCGTCAAGTAATTTTTAAACTGAGAGTAATTATTAATTTAGGTGTCAAGTCTGTATTGAAATCTCCAGCCCACCCCATGAAATCTTCATGTTTATAAAAGCAGATGAATTAACAATCATAGAAACTTACCTGATTAAGTGGATGGAATATTAATTCTCTGTTATTGGCTCATGTATAGGGGAAACTGATGGTGAAGGAAGCCTAAATTCAACTTCTTTTCTCTCAGCTGTTGAACTTCAGGCCCAAAGCTTTCAGAAACTGTCAGATATACTTTAAGAATTAATGCTTCTGGTGTTAGATTTGGCTCTTTATGTGGTTGAGGATCGAGGATGTGAAAAAGGAGGATGTAAGAGTAGCTTGTTCATTGAAATGCAGGTGAGATTATAGACATTTTTGGGGGCACATGAATATGTTGCTCTTCATTGCTCTCGAGAGTGAAGTACTTGCAGATAGGAATTTCTTTTGCTGTTCTATACTTCTTGCGTCTGAGAGGGATTTAATCAAGCAGCTCAGAGTGCCCACAGATAATAGAAGTCTTGAGGGAATGCATAAAAGCAGCTGGAGATTAGATAAGGTTCATGTACCAGTTTTGCATATGAAGTGTGGAGGCTGTTGAAAGATGTGTGGGAACCGAGGGGAGGCGAGCTTGGAGTCGCAGAGCTGCCAGACCTGTGCAGATACCTGGACTAACAGAGCACGGCCTGGTTACTGACCGGTGAAGGGATGGTGCCAAGCCCTTCCAAACTTCCAGTGCCTCTGTGTTCCCTGTGCTCTATTTTGACAACTCTTTGGGAATGCAGGAGCACTGAAGAAATAATTCTTGGAGTTACATTGTGCGGTCACTGTAACTGTCCCAGTTTGTCAACAGGAAAAATGCATTATTCCTGTTTTGAGTTTTATAAAGAGTTTAGTAATTGGCCATATGATATCTTTACAGTAGTATATGATTTTCCTTAAACAGAATGAATGTGGTTAATTTTTGTATTACAGATAATAAGTAAAGAGAACACTTTGATGGAGCCCAGAATCAGTAATGGTGCTGTTGCTTGGCTAGAAGTCTAGATTGAACCTTTGAATCTGGTGACAACAAAGTGAATCAACCAAAGTTTACATATCAACTTTCAAGAATTATGGATACTTTGCATTGTTTGGTCAGCAGGAAGAAATGAATGAAGTATGAATTGTTGGAATGACTTCAGGATTGTAGTGTATGAGTCGATTAATGTAAATGAAAATGCATTTCTACTTTGATTTTTATTTATAAGGAATGTCCTGAGGCTTTGTGCTACATCAGAATTACTGACAGCTTTCAAAACAGATTTTTGAAAGATAAATAATTTGAACTTTTTTTTGTTGGGCTAATATGTGCATCCCTAAAAGTAGTGCACAATCAACTAATGTTAAGTATTTTCAAACTGGTTTTGATTAAAACATTTAATACAGTTTTACCAACATGTTTTCAGTAAAAGTATATGAAGATGGATTCTAGGTATAACTCAGTGTTTGTTTGAAATGCAGTAGGTTGTATTACTCCTGGTAAACCTCCAAAATTTTCTTTTTACTTTTAATAGTTGTTTTCTTTCCTCCTGATTGGATTGTCTGGATCATTTTAGTAACCATGGGGCCTGCAATCTATTTAATGTATTCACACTATACCATGTTATAAGAATGTGGGTTTTCTGTGAGTTTTGCCTGCTTTTGCACTTCTTGTAGCTAATTCATGTGTTACGTTGGACCCAAATCAGCAGGTGGGATGCAGTGGAAATACATGCCCTACAGGTTGCTAAAATAGCAGCTTCTAAACAAATGGAAACCTGACAATGCATTGGCTTCTTCATTGCTTTAGATTAGGCATGAACAATGAAATTTCTCATGTCCTTTCATGCACATGTGCACACTGTGCTGTGCGGTTGTCTTTGTGTACAGTACATGAGGCAGACCTGCTTTAAAAGAACTCTTTACTTAGAGTCAGCAAATCAGTTGCACTCTTGGATAAATTAAATTTCAGTGGATTACCTTTCTAATGAACTGCCTATTTGTTAAGCTGCTTAAAATTGGGTAGTTTATTGTGAGCCCAAGAAAATTATCGTTTTACTGTATACTTTTACATAAAAGAACAGAGGATGCCGAAAATTCACTTCTGAAGCTTCTGCATGCTTCTTATTGCCCTAACCAAGCCAGTATCGCAGGAATGTTCTGCCCGTTGATAGAGAACACTCCTTAGAATTGCTTCATCGCTTGAAACCTGAGCTCAGGCAGGAAAAGTACAACTTACTCCCTCCACAGACCTGAGGGGTAAGTGGAGTTTCATTGCACAAGTTCTGTCCTTTTCTAGTTGCTGTAGCAGCACATGCTTTGGATTATTAATTCAAGTGTCTAAATATCACATGCTTAGCAGAAGACACTGAAAAATTGTAAGCAGAAACCTTCTTCATATGCAAAGCTTACTCTGATTTAAATCCGATTTAAATAATGTCCTTGCATATATAGAAAGATTTTTCTTAGTGGAAGTGGCCGTGGTGCTGTCCGTGACACGCATATGTACACACAGAAGTATCTTGCTTAAGTTACTTTGCTGTTTAAACCAGTTGTTCTCAAACTTTTTTAGGTTGAATCTCACTTTTTGTCTTTACTCCTATTTATTTTGGATCTACAGATCTTACTTTGGAGCTTGAAGTCAGACTTTCATTTGTTCCATACTAACTTTAACTATAACCCATTTTTGTTTCAGAAGTTTGCAATAAGTGTAGCTGAATTTTCGTAAGTTTCGTCATTGTATATGTCAATATTTGGTGGGAAATCAGATGGTTAAGATTTATAAGCTGTGGCAGGATGCAAACCCCCTTCTCTCCCCGTCCCTCCTTCAGTATGGAAGGAGTAGGCACATCTCCCCCTCTCTCTGCTACTTGAGGCTAACAGCTTCTTTTGTTTGGCCCCAGAGCACCCTGGACAGGGCCATTAGGAGAAGATAGTGCCGAAGCGCCACTGAGCTGCTGGGTGCCTGTGGCCAGTGTGGGGGATGTTTGGAGGCTTCAGGGTCACCCCACAGGTGGGGATGCAGAGAAGCTTCTGGAATGCCTACAGTCAGATCTGATCAGACAATAAAAAAAGCAGGACTCTTGTCGAAAGCCCATTGTCGCGGGTCTCTCGGAGCACGAGCTTAGCCACTGCCGCCAGGAGCCACGGCCCCTGCTCCTCGGGACTGAGACTCCGCTTGCCTTGCCGCCACGTGTGTAAGTAAATTAACTCTCGCAGGATTGCGAGTACATATACTTTCTGTGCACATTTGCACGTGTATTTTCCGTGCTCAATGCGAGCACGTGTATAAATTATTTCCTCGCACAGTCGTGAGTGTACACTTTCCGTACTCACTATGAGTACACCTATCTCTTTAAAATAATTGCACACTGTGTTCAGGCAAGTGTGTACTCGTCCGGGACTCAGGGGCGGCTCCGGCATTGTTTTGGGTGAAGCCACGTGCATGCACACTGTGGACCTCCTGTTGTATTAGTTACTGCCCCTTAATAATTTTCCTCAACTGATATCCAAACCTGTATGTAAGTCACTTTTGGAGTGCTAAAACCCTGTTTCTCACTGGTTTAATAAAAGTTGTTTTGGACCCTGTTGTCCCTTAAACTAACCTCGGGGTGCCTCCGTGACATAAGCTCATAAGCAATAGATAGCCATCTCACTATTTAGCTAGTATGTATTCAAAATGTGTAGTAAGGATGGCATACTTGGTAAGGAGAAATAATATCATCTGTGTTCTGGGTGGATGTATTTCTGGAAGAAAGGAGTAATAATGATGATACGGGTGCAGTTTGGGGCCAGTTATATTGTAAAACAAGTGCGTCACAGTAAAACCAGTAGTTGCGGGGTCTGTCTGTGCTTAACAACTGCGTCCTTTTTATGTCACTATGCTGATAGAGGTGTAAATATGGGTTATGTACACGTGACTGGCTACAAAGCAGTTACTGGTAATAGCTCTGGCAGATCTTAGGAGGAAGAGTATTTTTGAGAGAGCGTGTGATGGTGAAGGTGTTTTAACATAATCCCTACATACTTCCCATAGTTTCTTTGTTGACATAAGAGGAAAGAATAACTTTGAATGTGATTTGCAGAAAATAGTCTGTCTTTTCTCACCTTCCTCTTTATTACTTTCATAGCTGTTATATTTCCATTTGGTAGAAGTATTTCAGGATTTCAGTTACTACACTTAGTTGTAAAACTGTATTCTGTAGTTGAAAAAGCCTCTTAGTTTCATGGATGAAACTTGTCTAATACAACAAGATGGTCATGTGTAGTATGTGGGACATGGAATATAATGTTTTATTGTCTAACCCGAAAGTTCAAAACATGGTTTCCTAAGCCCATGAAAAAAATATTTATGAATGACTGATGTCTGTCATGGTGTCAATATGAGCTCCACACCTGGAAGATGCTCCAAACTGTGGAACAGTATGCGAGAAATATCTTTGTGCGTCTCCTATTAATTTCCTCTTTCCTTAAACAGAACAAGAAGGCATTGCCCTTCAGGTCTGTGAGCTGGGTGAACTGTTGGTCTCACCTGTCTCGTTTTCTTAGTGAATCCAAAATACAGTGCCTTCTTTCTTGAATTCAACCATTTCATTTATGTACAGTGAGAAAGGCCTGAATCACTGTCTGTGACTATTCAGTGTTTTTGGTTGGAGTGAAGATCATCTGTGTTACAGCAAGAACCTTGTTGGGTCTATCCAGGGGCATGGTGAATGGTTGCTTGGTATGAAAAGATTTTGAGGATGACTGAGGGCAGATTTTGTCATTGTTCACTCTTATGAATTTGTTACTCTGTTTGAAACCCAGAAGCTTTCTGTCTAGTTTGAGGCAGTGATGAGAAAGGAAGAAATATGGTTGGTCTTGATCAGCAAATAAGAAAATAGGGGAGAGAACAGGAGGCAAAAGTGAGATTTGCTTTTTGTTCCATTAAAGCGTGAAGGTTTTTGGCCTTTAACAAGATTTTTTTTTTTTTTTTTTGGCAGGTTGTTGAGTTAGACCCCCCTAGCTCACTACCACATGGTTTTGTGCAGACTGCAATACTTATGTGGAAGCTAAACTGTCCTGCTTTGTGCATTGCTGTTTGTATCCATGGGAAGGGACTCTGAGATAACCCTCACTGTGTCGTGGTTGATTTGTCACTTGTGCAAATCCTTGTAAAACATGCCAGTTAAAGGGTTGTTTCTGTGCTATGGATAAACTGTTTTTAATCAAATTACATGCTGTTTTGAAACCTTATTTGATTCAGCTCACAGTCAGAAAGACTTGACCATAGTTATTGGTTATGGAGCTGCACTGATAAAGATGCTGATCTTTACACCATTATGGCTAGTAAGGTGATTGACTTTTAGATTGTGTCTACATGACATGAAATATTGTTTGTGAAATGTTATGTTGGTGCAGACCACTGGTGTGGAGAGTTCAGTTACCTGTTCTTCTGTGCTAAGTGTTTTCTTCTGCTTGTTATTTTTGAGACTTGTAGAAGACATAGCAGAAGCATCTTCTTCATGAGGAGTTGTCAGACATGTAGTTTCTTGTTAGGCTTTACTTTGGAGTTTCAGCGTTTGTGACTCAATTTTACATTATTTTATCATTAAGAGAATGTTGTGAGTTTAGCTTACAGCTCGTGGATTTATCTGGGATCCTTATCCTTTCTCAGTTTGTCATGTTGGTTTAGCAAAATAAAAATAAACTTGCTGTAATTCTTCATGAATACAGTGTTGCAGTTGTGAAGCCAGAGTGTCTGAGTAGCCAAAAAAAACCCAAATCAACCAAATAAAAAACCTGCCTTGTAAGGAAACAAATACTACTTAATCTGAAAATGCTGGTTGAGTCAAAAGTGTAACATTTTGCAATGATGGATTATCATAAAAGATATTGCTTTATGTCTGAGATGTGTGGTCATGCTGAAAGAACTGAAGATGTGCTCCAGAAAAGCAAAACACCTCAGGGATTTGTAGGGCAGTCACTTGGGAAGTTGGTTGCAGGCGGTGGGAAGAAAGTTAAACCGCAAAGTCCGGGCCCGTCCTGGTGCGAGCGGCTTGAATTTTGGTCTCCAGCTTTCCCAGGAGGGCCTCAGTATCTAAGCTGTCAGCTGTTTAGGAGGGGATTGATCTGCTTGGTACCCCTATTTCATTCATATATATTGGAGCACAGGTATCTGTTATGAGCCAGGCAAGTTCTCTAGTTACTGCTCAGATGTTTGCTGTTCTCTGCTAAACTAGCCTCTTTATTTTTTTTTAATCGCTATACACCGCTACCCCCAAATAGGAAGCAAATGTGTAAATGTTTTTGAAGTCTTCATAATATTTCAGAGAATAAGGAACATCAATCATTATATATTCAGTTTTGAGAATACCTGTCTTCTTTTACTACTTTCTAAAGTATTTTAATTTTCTACCCCAGTTTATTCTGTACTTAAGTTATGAAACTTTGTTTGCTTACGCCCTTGTCGAAGGATGTAGAAATAGCTTGCTGAGCATGTAATTAAGTGAATCACAGGCCTTGATCCTGTGAAGTACTTAAGAAAGTAGCTGGTGTCGCTGGATAGGGCTAATAGCATGTGTGCACAGAAGTACTTTGCTGGACTGGGGTTGCATGATAATCATTAGAATCTTAGTTTGAAATAGTGAAAGTTGCTTTTCAATTGCATTTTATTTATGAGCACTTAGCACAGGGTTTATACTTGTGTTGGCCACTCTTCTGTATTTGAAGAATAGGATTTTCTTGTCCTTCAAAACTAAATACATAAATCCAATCAAATTGATCTAGACAGAAGATTGAGTAGTTTGACAAACCTTTATCTGTCCATGTTGTAATTAAAACAAACAAACAAACAATGCTTATGTTTTTGTTATCACTGTGTATTCTCACATCTAATGATTATACAGTGAATGCACAGGCTTTGCAGAATAATGCGTCAAAATCTTTGTGTGCTTGCTGTTTTCTCTATGCTTTTTCTCTAGAAAGCTTTTTGGAGTAAGCATTTTTTTTCTTGTTTTGCTCTGAAATGAATTACTTAATTGCCTCTAATATTGGGAGTGTAGTAGCTGTGATGCCCAGCAATTACAGTGCTTTTTGAAGTGAAGATGCAGTTCTCAATCTTCTTTTTTTAAAAAAAAAGGGGGAGGAAGAAGAAAAGAAAGAAAAATAGGGAAGGCGTGGACCATGAGCAGAAAGTAAAGGACTGACTGTTTTGGAATAAGGTTGTGTTAATTTTTAAGACATAGCTTTGTTGTTGGATACCATGAATTTAGTACTGCTTTTTCTTTTGTCTGTAATGGAGTTTTTTAGCAATGGATTTGCTGTGTTGACCTGTCTTTGAAGTATGACATTCTGACATTTGCATTTTTAAGTATTTTTAAATTTTATTTTTTGTTTTGCTTGCAGACCCTGTGTGGACAGTAATGACCGCACGTTTCCGATTGCCTGCTGGCAGAACCTACAATGTACGAGCATCTGAGCTGGCACGAGACAGGCAGCATACGGAGGTGGTCTGCAACGTTCTTCTCCTGGATAACACTGTACAAGCTTTCAGAGTTAATGTAAGTAATTTATTTATTGCAAATCAATTATCACCACGCTTGTTTTCCTTTGCTGGACTTGTACGGCTGGAGTTTGGCTTTCAATGTAGTGTTAAGTACAGAATAGAAGGGGAAGTTATGTTCAGGCAGACATGTCTGTGCATGTGCAGAATAAGTCACTGTGAACTTAGTCATTCTGGCATCCTCTATAGTACTAACACATCTTCATTTCAAAATTGAATACACAAAGCATAGTTTATTTCCGGTAATTCTTTTCATGGACAAAAGTTGTATCGTGGAAATGGAGCACAGTTTTGCCACTGAGTTGAAAGAGAAGCAAGCTTTTGTTTTACTTTGGTTTGATTTTTGCATTTTAAGCATGAGTAAGGTATAATGGTAACTCTTCTCATGACTGTGCAGCTAACTACGTTCAGTCATGTATATGGTTATATTTGGTTACAGCTATCATCTTGAAGTATTATTTTGCTTTTTTCAGATTATAATCTTGTTCCATGATTTCTCTTGGTTAAACTAGCACCTTCTAATGCACTAATGAGGATGGCATGAAAGAAAATAGGAAGCTGTTTGCGGAATGCTAAGGACCGTTACTGGAAAAAGTGAATAACTTTTACATATGAGCCTGGATTTTAAAATTGGTTATTTATCAGATTTTCTAACCTGTAGTGCTTGATAAGGACTTAAAATGAAAATGTTCATGGTTTTGTGCATGTGTTCACACAAATGCAACCGTTTCTTTCTACTTCTTGAGGGAAAAAAACCACAAACAATGGTCAAGGACCTCACAAGAAAACATTAAAGCATTTAAAGAAATCTTTGAGTGCAAAGAACCAGAACTCAACAGGAAAGAAGTTTTAGGGTATCGTGAGACAGAACTCAGCTTTTACTTTGTAAGCTATAGATTGGATAACTTAGGTGGAGAAAGGTTGAATAATGGGATGGTAAAAGTAACAGGTGGTATCATGATTAGAGTTTTTGAAGAGAAAACAGAACTTAGCAAAGGGAGTAAAGGAACAGCTCAGGATCGAATAAAAAGGCTGTGGGACTTCAGCTGGGAAATAAGAGAGAAACTGAAGCAGTTCTCAAATCTGTGAACAAGTTTAATTTGAACTATTTGACAAAGTTTTAATGCTCAGTAATTATATGGAATTCTGATATCCAATGTTTAGTGACACTGATACATTCAGAGGGTTTAGGGAAGATACATGAGAATGAGTGCATTTCTCTCTTCTGTAATCAGGTGCTTAGAGCCCGTGCAGCCTGCAGCAACCTGTCAGAGCAGTGAAATCTGTTATCTAGCAAAAACTTCCAAGGATCCAGTGTTGAGTGGTTTAAGATTTAGAGGTAAACTTGGTGGATATTTGTTTTAGAATTTTCAATCAAGATAGAAGGTTTTAGGATGTTCCCTTAAGGCATTTTTGTAGTTCATTCAGGAGCTATTTAACTTTTTGGGATTTCTGAGTGTTTAAGGGTGGGTATTTTAGATGAAGGAGCTGGGGGAGAGATGACTAAAGGCATCAAACCTTATCTCCTTTCTGGGATAACTTTTCCTATATCCCGTTTCCCTTTTTCTCTACAATATTCCACTGCTCTTCTGTACCTCTTCTAATCCTTGTTAACAGTTTCCCGTCTATACTGCGTGCCAAAAAGCAGTATGTGCAAAATGTCGTTGGAGACAAAACATTAAAAGTACCAAGAAATTGTAAATGTTGTGTTCTTTGCTGTCAAATACATGAGTTTTCCATTTTCCACCTGTCTTGCGGTTTTCTGTTTGTTTATAAGACTTGGCTAAAATAATTCTGAGTAATTGTTGTACAATAGGTATGGGGGATTATGCTTATTTTTGATGTGGGTGTTCAAGAGCTGTATGTTGTTAGAGAATCTTAGTGCTTGTCTAGAGTAGAATCACCAGTTATAAATCCTCAAATGTCTACTCTGTCTCTCTTAAGAAAAAATTATGTAATATGTTCTCCCTGCCTCCCTAACGTACTAAATATTTTAGTTGCATGGATCACACTCTAATGCTTACATAGATCAGCCCGCAGTTTTTCTCTGTTAAAAATCAGTTTCGGGAATAAAAAGTTCTTTGGTGCTCAACATGTTGATCTCAGGTCTCAGCTTCAATCTGTTTTTTCAAAAATAGCGCACAATAAGGTATTCAATCATAGCAAATGTACGCTAACCTACATAGTATACAGATTTTCAGGCTTTATAGCTGTGTTTTACTTCATTGTGGTTGACACAACACTTGGCAATAAATATTTATAAAATTGTTTACAAAATAGGAAGAACAAAGATATGTTAAAAAACCAAAAATTATAGCAAGGCTTTTGCCTCCTGGTGATTGCTATAGGTATTCTGCATGCTAATGATGGTAAAGCTTAATCATCTGGAATATGCAGTGCTGTATTAGTAAAAATGTGCTCAAATGCTGTTTCTTCTCCAACAGCAAAATACTGATCACAGACAATGCCTCTTGATAATTTATGTGACATGTTCTAAGTTCACATTTCAACCAGCCTTTTCCATTGATCTGCAAAATAGTCGTTCTTTGTGCTTAACCTTACCTCGTATAGAGCGTAACAAATCAAATCAAATAATCCCTGTGGGTTGTAGCCCGACAAAGGTTATTTTTGTTGCAGGCAGAAGAATCAGTTGTAAGTAACCTATGTGTATGTTTGAAGAGTAGAAATCCTTTTTATAGAACATGCTGCTTACCAGATGAAGAATTTCTACTTAGACTCTGAAAAGCAGCCACCACAGGAAGTGTAGCTGGAAGAACTGAGACGGACTTGAGATAATAACATGATCAGGATGATTTGTTTTACTGTAAACTTGCTTCTTAAAGATCAAATTGATTTAGTTGGCTTTAATTAACTGTCTAAATCCCTCAAATTGTGTTTTTTCTGTGCAGGCTGACTTAATTGTGTTTCCTGAAAGCCAGTACATAGATATCGAGTTGACACTAAACTTCAGGAAAAACTAAGTCAAGGTAGATGTTCTGTGAGCAAGGATGGTGGGCCAGCCGTCATGGACAACTGTTTCAGTTTGGAGCCTTTATTATCTCAGAATTATCTTCCACCTTACTAAATTTACATTCTAATGGAAGTAAAATAAAAAATATATAAAATAATCCCCCCCAAACCCAAAAAACCCCACACCACCCCTTCTGTAATTTTAGAAGCGAAAATTTTCAATAATTCAATCTTCAGCATTACTTAGTTGCTTCCCTTTTTAAAGTTTTTTTTAAAAACAAGCGAATTCTTGCAAAATTGACATAAGCTGTAGAATGAGTGGAGGCAGTCGTGCACACTGGGGATGCACTTACTGGAGTTCCCACCCGTGTACTGCGATGAGCTGCAGTGGGGGTTCCAGTGTTGCCATGAGCAGAGGAGCAACGCGGCCTCTCCACACCTGTGGGCAGCAGAGCTGCCCAACCCTCCAGGAAACCCCTGGGCTTGTCATCCCATCCCTCCCTCATCAGAAATCCAGACCCGTTTGGGGTGGCACAGCAGCACAGTATCTACCGGTGTTTGCTGTACCGCTGGCCAGTTCTGTAAGCCAGCAACAAAACCAGAATGTCAGTAACATAAATTGGGAAGATTGTAGCAGTAGTTGGTAAGCAGGCATTAAACCTATGGAAGTGCAGATCTTTTCCTAAATTTTCAAACATGGGTGTCTGTAAACAGCTAACAATAATTTTGCGATTAGAAATTAATTTGTATCTAGTGGTACTGGATGCCAGCCACTAGATGATAGATACTTCATAAAGTGCAGTTAATATATTGATGTCCAGTGCTGATGCCAAGTTTGTGCTGAAAGGCCAAAATTTGTTAAACATTTTGCCTCAGGCAATGACTGTAAGAAGTACCCATAATATTCTAATATTCCAATTCAGAAAAAAAAAGATATGTTTTGTTCCTAACTACTGCAATTTTATGTTAGATAGTTCCCATTTTTCATATATTTTTACATTATTCCCTGTTTTAGGAGGAAATACTGATGTTTAACTTTGTCTGTAGGTATAAAGCACGTTTCTTTTAAGCTAATCCGTATTTGTTGGTTTTGCTTTTTTATTTTAAAAAAATGGGCAAAAGTAGGAACTTGTTATACTTTTTACAGTTTAGAGTAGCTATGCAATGGTTATGGTAGTAGTATAAATATTTTGGACCTTTCACAACAGGCAGGATTGTGACCTTTACCTGCTCTGGCAAGCTGCAACATCATTATATAAATATCAGAGCTGGGTTAACTGGAGGTCTGGTTTTACTAGATGCTTATCTTTATTTTGCATTGAGAGTAAAACACTGTGATCAAAACAAATGCTTCATGTTGAAACTAGTCTTCTCTTACCACATTTGCTGCTCTCTTGCAGGAGAAATAACTTCCCTGTGGTCGTGAAATGACATTCTGTATCACTAAATTCAAACAGATCAGCAAGTTCTAAGCTTTTTCGTTAGGAGGTGTCTGTTCATACATTTAAGAAATAGTATAAATTCTCAGGTTTAAACTGGAAAAAAGCTGCAGAATTGATACCTGAGTGTTATTCAAAGAAGTAACTTGTCAGCCATGGTAAAGGCAAGCATCAACTTGGCTTCCAAATGTCTCCAGTTTTCTGATAGTTACTGTTAAAAGTTCTTAGTTTGAATTCTGTTTTAAATTTGCGTGGGGAAAAGTGCCAAGAAGCAATTAGTCTTGCTATTAATTTTAAAGTTAGTTTTATTTGCTGAAAAAATTGTACCGATTACTGGTTTATTTCAAAATGCATCGGAAACTCCTGATTAAAAATGAAAGTGACTATTTTTGGACTGTACGTAAAAATTGCCTTATACATTTATACTGTAGTGTATTTCTTATGCTAACACCTGTTGGTTTTTTTCTTTGCTTTTTCTAGTTATTGGAAAGTAAATTTTTCAGTAGTGAACTTCTTAACTGGTGCTTCTACTGCCTGTTCATGAAACAGCAGGAAATTTTCTATTTTTTTAATAGTCTTTCAAAGTAAATATAGCAATTCTTAGATCACTTTAACTTAGCCACATTTATATGGGATCTGAAATATATGCCTTATGTAATTTCAAATTAAATATGCAGAGCCATAGTTATGATTGCCCTGCTGGGATCACTTCAAGCATGATTTGTTGATAACTATTTTCTGGGGTATTTTTATTATGAAATAAATGTTCAAGCTTCTTGGACTTTTTAGCTCCCAATAAATGTTTTTGACAGTTTACTTAAATTAAATGTAATTTCAGCTGAATTTTAAAAAAAAAAAAAGAGTGTTTTGATGGGATACACTTAGATGCCAAGAAATGTCTGAATGCGATTTGTAGATTTTTCTTGTACGTGGACATTAATGAAATTGTTGAAACCTCCTTTTGGCCTTTTAGTTACATGCTTCTGTTTTAACAGCTGAAAAAGTAAACTTTGGGAGCAGAACAGCAGTTTTTTGTTTTCAAGCTTCAAAAATATCTTACTGCCTATACTAAACAAGGTGAGATGTATCAAATCCACTCCAGCATCAATATTACTTGGGACCTTTTTTATTTTTAAAAATTTTTTGGTTGGCAATTGTTCTTGCAGAATTTTTCCTCATCTTTCAACTTCAAGAATCTCAGACACTTCTTTGGGAAACTCCCTTCAGGTTTCACCAAATGTCTAATAAGTCCTGTCATAATGGTATATTCAGCATTTCAGTTGCTGTGTTGGCACTATTTTCAGGTTAGGCAAAAAATTACTAGGTACCAACAACTACAGTTTCTTTTTATAGCATTTTCTGTGTGGGATTTGTCCCTGTAGTAGAAATCAAGTTTGTTTGCTTGTCTCTGAAGAGCAATATTACTGTTATTCTGTTCATTTGAATTAGTTCATTTGTAGTGAAGTATCTTTGAGAGAAGACATTAAAATAGCACTTCCCAGATATTTGGCTGCTTCAGCTATCTATGTTATTTAACTTAAGAAACTTTTTCAATATGCTGGTTCGTTTAGATTCTCAAACAGATTTTCAGATAAAATAAGTAAGAATAACTTGTACAGACCTGTTCTTTTAAATTCAGTGACCCAAACAAGGCTACAGATTTCCTTGTCACATCCTAGCTTTTTTTTTTTTTTTGTACTTCTTTTAAATATCAAATTTGGCTAGTGAATGGCTTTCAGGTATAATCCTGTAGCTAACTGACAAGTGAGAAATTCTTACTCTTAGAAGATGGCAGGGAGGAAAAATAGTAATTCCTTACATATGTTTCAAGAAGAGAGATGAAGCTTGTTTAAAAATAGGATACAATTTTTGATATTTAAAATGTTTGATATTTAAAATTCAGGCTGAAGCACATCTAAATGTCCATGTGCTCTGCCTCCCTGAACTATGTGTGTCCAGTTATTATTTGTTCATTAAACAGTGTATGTATTTGTTTTCTGCAGAAACATGATCAGGGACAAGTTCTGTTGGATGTAGTCTTCAAGCATCTCGATTTGACAGAGAGAGATTACTTCGGTTTACAGTTGGCTGATGAATCTACTGATAACCCTGTAAGTTGACTGTTTTATGTTCATCACTGTACTCTATGTCATTGTAAAGAGAAGTAAATAGAAGCCGTTGCAATATTGTGCTGTCTTCTCCAGCTGTGTCATTTGAGTGGGTTTGTATCACCCTGTAGTTACAATAGAACTAAATGTTAGTATTTAACAAGTTGAGTAAAATGTTGAGATCTGTGCTTATGAAACAAAATCGTAAAAGAATATTGCTTGTTTTATTGTATCTATGTACTAGACTTCATGGTCATTGTCAGTTAGGATCAGAAATAGTAACTTTTTTTGTTTTTAGTTCATTAGGACTTACATAAAAATGGGAGTTTCTAGATTGTCCTGTATGATATTTTTGTTTCTAACCCAGATACCTGGTAGGTCTTTTAATAGTGCTTCACTAGCTGAAAAGGGCTGTCCGCTCATCACCTTGATAGAAAAAGGAAGGGAGTACTTTGAAAATGAGCGTTTATAATAGTTTATGTGCTTTAATTGAAAGGAAATTCCATTGGACTGAAACTTTGTAAATCACTTTATAATTCACCAGTAGATCCACCTATAATGTTCTGTGGCTGTAATAGCTACAGCTGCACTGCTGGGATCATGATTACTTGAAGAATACTTCTTGAATACTTTCTTTTGTAGGTATCAAATGCTCAATACTTGTTTTAAAGTGCAATTTAACTAAGTATTATTCCTTATAATACAATTCTTTATCTTATTCCCATTATATGCATGTCAGAGTGATGGTGTCTAAATTTATCTCTCAGCTTGTGTGTCAAAAGTAATTTTTGTTCACAAAATGTGCAGAATATGATCTGTAGAGATAAGTGACACTGTAAAGTGTTAATCATTCAGTAACTAAGGTGAATTTCAGAAGATAATGCAACTTTTTTTGGTAAGTGCAGATTTGGTCTACTGTTGTTTTACCATCAAGAGTAACTATTCTAAAAAGAAGGAATACTTTTTCATCTTGCTAAAAGGTTGGGATTTTCTTTTTACTTATTTTTAATGTCAACTTAGAAGAAGAAGAAAGAAGTCACAGTACAGCCATAATTTTTCTTCTACCTGAATAGTGAACTACTTCCACATTTCTTTCTTCTCTAAAGCAAGTTATTCTTAATTATAGTCTTTTTCTAAATTCTGGTAATGTTAAGATTATTAATATGAGTAAGCTGTATAGAACAGTTGTAGATATTTAACAAAGCTTTCTTTTGTAACGTTTGAATAGTTCTGTTAAGACATTGGCAGGCTGGCCTCATTTAATCTTTTTATTCTAAACTTTGTTTCCAGACTGAAAAGACATAGCCATGCTGTAGAAAGGGCTGAATTATTTTCCAGCTTTGTTTAAGAAGTATTTAATTGAGTATCACTCAATATTTTACTCAACAATCAGAAATTTGTAGTGTTTCTCATTATCACTTGTCTGGCTTTCCAAAGCTTAGGCCTCTAAGCTCTTTTTTTTTTTTAGTTTATCTGTGTAGAAGCAGCTGAACACAACACTGTAATAGAAGGATCTGGTTAAGAGTTAGTCTGAAAGAAGAATGACTTCACAGCTATTTGATATAAGCACATGATTTAAAGGTTTAGTATTCTTTGACTCCTAAATATTTTGGCTTTTCAGCACATATCTAGTTGCCATGAAAACAATGTGTCAGAGCTAAATAGAAATGTTACCAATATTAGTCATGTAAGCTTGAAAAAATTATATGTGTGACTAATTTCATTTTTTTCTATCAGTTTACTTTTACACTTGCTTCATTTGGACAAAGAAACGAGATTGAATTGACAAATATTCTACTTACTTGTGAAATAACACAGCGGAATATTACTTAATATATAGTCAATACGGCAGGAGATAAAAATGATGGGGGAAAGCCAATTCTGCTGATTGAATGTGGAAACCTCTATCATTGTGTGTAAATGTGGATTTCATAAACTGCACAGGCTTTCTTTGTTTGGTTGGGTTTTTTATAGTACTAATGTCCCAGTAGAAGGCAATGCAGGAAAGCCCTGGTGCTGTGCATAGCTGGAGGGGTGTATTGACTTGGGGTCCTGGGCACTGGGGGAGGAGAGAGGACAGACATGACTCTCCAAGGAACAGGGGTACAAACTTCATGGATCCCCAAACTTACCTGCCTCTCAGACTTACTGGGATGTGAATGGGCTAACACACCTTGCTAGCAGCACCTTGATTCATGGAGTTCTGAAACTTCTGCCTAAATCCTGTCAACTTCAGCTTCTTTACAATAGTAAGTGGTTTAACCCTCTTCAGTTTACCAGAGAGAAAAGACACCTTTTGCATTTGGATCCAGTGATGTCGCCTGCTAAATATGGTTCAAAAAACAGTTACTCCTCTGTGGTTTGAGCTACACTGGTACATATCAAATTGATCTTTACAGCCAGAAGAAAATGTAAATACAAGATTTCTGCTAGGCATTTCAATTCCATCTTTTCTGGATTAACTGTAATCTCAAACAGTATTTCACACAGAAACAAAACCTAAGGATTATCAGTCAGATCTGTGCTTTTAGCAGATACATTGGATCATATACCATAGCTTAAAGATACTGTAGTATCTTTGACTGTGTTTTGAAATATTCTTATATAAAATTAATCTGTATCCCTGTCTGGAGAGTCCTTTCTTAAGCCATTACATTTAGTCTTAAATATAATTGATTGTCTGAGGTCATTTTGAAGTAATCGCCCTCTCTCTAAGCTGCATCAAACTGTATCTTTAGTTCCTCTTAAGTTTTCTAATAGAGAGATACAGCATTGGATTTGGTCGTAGCTGTTTATTATTCCCAGTGAATGAAATGACTCGGAGCTAACTTCAGATCCATAGCGTGTGTCAGATGGCTCAGGTACCTCTGTGTGGTTGTTTTCGCCTCCCTCACATGAAAAAATATTATAAAAAGCCTTGTGATAAATGTGCAGTAGTTACATACCCTACATGGTTAGGTCTCTATCACTTCGTAAGAACTGAGGCCATGTAACTGTTTCCTGAGGCTTTCGGGCTTGCATCGCAAGGCGGACTGAGGAATTGATCACTAATTATAACAAAGGTAGACTTAAGAGTTAACTGAACTACGTTTGTATGTGCAGAATCTTCTGGATTGCTGGTGAGGAGTGGTTTAAACAACTTGTAGGGCTTTGCAGACAACCATACTTCTCTCTGAAATTTGCAGCGTTGATTTTTAGAAAGATTTGTCTGTACTTCCCGACAGCAGCGTTCTGCTGTAGAGACAATCAAGATTGGGCACTGTTTGGTAAAGTTGTTCTCTGATCCTTCATCCAGGAGGCTGAGTGCTGAGCCTCTGCTTTCCAAGATGCCAATTAGCAACTTAGCAGAGATGACACTCAAGCTGACAACATGAAGAGAGTCTGAGCCAGTGGAATCACTCCCTGCATGTGTCAGACCTGCAAAATGCAGAGTCAAACTGCTGGAACTAGTTTAAGCAAATTAACTTCTGAGTTGGGTAAATTAGCCTGCTTATAGCTCTTCACTGCCACAGTTAGTCCATCTTAGATAATCAGATTAAAGAGTAGCTGAAAATTGTGAAACACACCATAATCAAGTTCTCACCTTTCTCAGACTCATGTGACAATCGAGGAACCAAGTCATAATCGAGCAGGCACTGTAATAGACAGATACCTGGACAACAGGTAATCTCATGGAAAGAAGAACAAGAGCAACTGTTGATGATCATTGTGACTCTCTGTCCAGAATCAGTAACAAGGCTTTGTATGCCAGTAGGACATTCTGGTAAAAAGGAATAGAAAAGCAACGTTTTTTTGCAGTATAAGGCTATAATTGGTACTTTTTTTGTTTCTCTAAAGTTTGTGTTATGATTTGTCTCTTTCCAGAGGTGGCTGGATCCAAACAAACCCATCAGGAAACAATTAAAAAGTGAGTACATGTATGTATTTGGTCAATTCATATATCATTGTTATGCTGATTTCCCAGGGTACCCTGATTAATTAGAAATAACTTTTCTTGACCGTAGGAGGATCTCCTCACAGTTTGAATTTCAGAGTTAAGTTTTTTGTAAGTGACCCAAACAAGCTCCAGGAAGAATATACAAGGTAGGTCTAGTTAATTTATTAATGAAACAGTTTTCTATAAGGCTTATGTTTAAGGGGAAAATGATCAGTAATTTTTTTTAAGGTGCGACATGGAAATTTTCTTTTAAATCATTTTTGCGTCTTCATGTGCAAGCTTCTAATTTTTGCCTAATAATTACAGATATGAGCAATCCAGTTGCACCAAATCAATATAACAGAAAGCCTCTGTGAATAAATTTATGAACTTATATGCAAAGTGAAGTAACTACATGACGAAAATACTACCAAGTAGAAACAGAAATGGAAAATAGAGAAGAGAGGAAAAATTTAATCTTACTGTTCACCAATGAGTACAAATTTAATTTTATCCTTACTTGTGTTCTCTCTTGTGATTAAAAAAATACCAAGCTTTCTGCATTTTATTTCTTGAATATTTTTTCCTCAGTTTTCTGCTTGCACTAATAAAATTTATCTCTTTGTATGGTTTTAGTCCTAGCTTGAAGCATGTAAGCTTATTTCGATAGCAATTTGTTGAAGTCTGTTGAAGAAAATGCTCAATATGAATCAAGATAGGAGGCTTGTGAGTTGCAATTATTCCCTGAAGAAATGCCTCAAATTTTCAGTATTTTTAATTAGTGCTGGTCCTCCACCTAAGTGGCAGGATTTGACAGATTGGAATTTCTGGATGTCAGCCATTCTGAAAACAGGTCAGCCCCATTCAAAAACAATATCTAAATTACTAAAGATAGCTTTAGAAATGTGATTACCAAAACTGTGAAAATTTGAGTCCACATTTGTTTATAATTTATTTTGATTCATCATATTTTGGACAAAATTTTACACATATTTATGCAGACAGAATCTTGCTAAAATGAGTCCCAGAGATCCTGAATCAGGCTTTGTTGTATTGAAATATTTACTCTAGGAAAATCTGGCAACTTACTGTATCAGAATAATGAAAAATGTGTTATTTAAATTAAAGGAAAAGATGTAATATTTCTAAAGAGATGGAAAAAACAGTAAATGTTGATCAACATGAAGTAAACAGTAAAGAGACAACTGTTTACTTTAAATGTTAGCTGTAAATACACAGCTATAAATACAGCATCCTTTTAGATGAGAAATAATGTATGATTGCTGTATCTAGGTCAGCTCTGCCTTTCTTGCTAATATGCCTAATTGCCCCTGAGAAAACTGTTTTGTATTTGGAATTATTATAAAGAGAGGGTTATTATCTATGAGGGTCTTCTTTTTTTTTTGAAGTGAAGTTTGGATGCTGTGTCACATATCTGGGCTCCTTTCATGTCATCAGTATTTCCCCCTTAAAAACAGAAAGAAGCAAAATGCAGACTTCTGACAATTCTGTCTCAAGCTGAAACTTTTCAAAGATGCCCAGTTCTTATAAATATCATGAAAACAGAGGATTGAGTCGCCATATTAATGGATGTCAGGGAACAGTTCAGTGCAAGCTTGTGTCTTACTAGACCTGTGCAAATGTGTGTGCGGTTGGCAGGTTCTGAATGCCCCGGGTCTGGGAGGGTCAACAGGAGCTCACCTTATGTTGGAGAGTTTAGCTTTAGGAACTTGTCTTGGCAATGAAACTTTGCTAGTTCTGCTCATGGCAAAAAGACTTGCTTATTAATGCTGACTCCAGTTAGCAATAATTCTGTCTTACCCTTTTCTATATATGTGTGTGTATATATATATATATATCAGGAAGATGAAATATTGTAATGCAATGCCACCTTCGTTGTTCTAGCTGAATTTGTTGTGCAGGCTCTTTCAGATCTCCATTGCTAAGTCTTCCATTGATTTCCCATTCTGCTCAATAGTTTGTGAGGCTTCTGTGTTCAAGCTGGGGTCATTAGCTAACAAGCAATTAACTTCACTGTTAGCTGAAAACAGTGGACAGAAAAGGAACTCTGCTTGGTGTTCCCTAATAGTGAAATCCCTTAACTACGATGGAATATTTCTAAAAAAGCATTACACCAAAAAAAATAAAAGGTGCAGCTGCACATACAGAATCTTTTTGTCCTACATTTTTGAAGCCAGAAATGTTAACAGAAAAAATAGGAAAAATGGATTTTTTTTTTCTTTTTTCTGGATATTTTATGAAGAGATGCTCAAACTAAGCATGAATAGAACTTGTCAATTATTGCGCTTTTTTAACAGGTAAAGAAATTTTGCTTTATCTGTCTTTTCTGTTTGTTTCAGTATGCATTGTAAGGTAGCATATGAAAAGTGTTTTGAAGTCTTTAAAGCCTAGCTAATGCCTCAGTTTTAACTTAAACCTTAAACTAGGCTTCTTGCCATTCTGATCAGTCCAAGAACTTTTAGACAGTTTTCTAGGAGCTGAGTACATGGGCTTTACATCTTTGTTGGTCTGTTTGTGAGTGTTTTGCATCATTTTTTTTCAAACATTGAATGTTTTAACTCTCTGCTATATTTAGCTTGTAAATGACTGGATTTCAGTGCGTCTTTGTGTAAATGTTTATTGAAGTCTTCAAAGTGGTAGTTAATCCACTTCCCGAAGACTATACAGTAATAAGAAGTCCTGTGTAATCAAGTGATATATTTTGGTTTTAATTTCTTATTGCAAGCTCATATTGGGAAATGTTTGGTTTCAGTCAAACTTGAAAAAGGTGATTTTTGATAAGTAATTCTGATGAGTGTTTATGATGAATGAGAATGTCTGATTCTCTACTTTTGAATCAGAACTGCAAGAAGGAAACCAGATTAGTTTTGTAACAATAATGACATAGGAGGTCCCAAAACAGAATAAACATATAAGAAAGCAGGAATGATGTTGAAGTTTTCCACTCAGTAAAACTTTTTTTTTTTTAAATAAAAGGGCATCAGAGCCTAAATTCTACAGCTGCTTTTATGCTCTATTATAAGGGGGTTTTGCTGAAGGTTTAAGCTTGTGCTAATAACATCCTGCCATCTCAGGAGGTCTTGTTACCACACTTCAGTCTCTGTGTGAGTGCAGGTTTATAGTAAGTGTGATTTGCCACTTGATATAAACATTTGTACTACTTTAAAATTGTCTGAAACCTTTGAGTGAACTATGAAGGAACTAAATTGTATGAACAAAAGGTTCATTCTGAGACGTTAACAAAATATTTGGGTTTTATAGGCCAAACACAGGAAGTAATTTAGAGAGAAATCTGTTTGCACTTTCAGGTTTGTTGAGGTTTCTGTGTCAGTGTTTCTGCTGCCACTGTTCCATGGGAAATAGTTCTTGTTTTAAAGTGTTTATCTGTTCCTTTGGCTCTCTCTATCTCCTTGACTTGAAAGAGTGGGCCTGGGAAGACTAGATGAATTTCTAACAAGCTTTTCTCACATCATAATTAAAGAAAACTTCAGAAGTTCAAGGGAAGTCAATCAGAAGACATTTGCCATAATGGAATCCACAACTTTTAGTTAAGAATGTAACTCCAAAATACTAAGAGTAATTATTTTAATTTAAATGAAAACAGAGTAATATCAAATATTAAATAAGAATAAAGTTATTTCATCTACATGGAGTACAAATCATTCTTATTGAGGTACTTCTATACACAGAGGCAAAATTCAAATTTTCATTGCCATATTAATTAGTTCTATTGTTCACACTCATTCACCATGAAGGCATTTCTTTTTTCTCTTTTTAAACTTTAAATTCAACATAAATATTGGAAAATAAATCAGGTAGAATATTAAATTTGCAGCCTTTTAGTGAAATACAATGTTTTTCTTCATAACCTGTAACTAGTTTAATTTACAAAGTTGTATTATTATTTTACTAATCATAGTTTATTCTTAACCATAGGAGTTTAAGAAATAGCAAGCAAAATGTGAAGTTTTAGTTTTGCACTGACAGCAAAATGCATTAAATTGATGAAAAATAGTTACATAATTTTATTTTTACTTATAGTGGTTTTGTTTCTTTCTTTAAATAAGGTACCAGTATTTTTTGCAAATTAAACAGGACATTCTTACTGGAAGGTAAGACATATTTGTTGTGTTGAACATGAAATGCAGCTTTGGTTGAGGAAAAGTTAATGGGGAGGGATTTTACCTGCAAAAATAAAAATATTTTTAAAATAAATTACTGTTTATGCAAGTAGAAGTGTTTATAATAATTCTCTCTAATTTGTTCATAGGCTATGAAAGATTAGGCTTTTCAAAAAAATCCAAGTTTCACATGAAATATGTAATTTTATTTATTTCCCATTTTAAAACCAAAACAGATTGCCCTGTCCTTATAATACTGCTGCTCTTCTGGCTTCCTATGCTGTTCAGTGTAAGTATAAGTAGTATTCAGGTACATGTTACTACTGAAATACATAAAAAGTAGTATTGATTAGTTTCTAAAGAATATAGTTTTTCTAGCATTATACTGTGTTTGTGGGCATGATGCTACTTTTATCATGGCTAAGGAAATATGGGTGGGTGGTTTTTCTACACTCCCTGTCCCCCCCCCCTACCCCCCCCAACATGTTTTGCTGAACTAATGTGGAAAAGATACTGGTAACAGTCTCTGCTTGCCTTCTTTAAACCCATGCAGTTAAAAGTCTCAAAACAATCCTTTTGTATTTCTCTGTATTCTGAAATGTGGAGTTAGATTTGTTTTTTTCTTGAGAATGATGATAAAACATTTTTTAGACACTGAAACAGTTTTAACATACCATACAGTGAATCTACAAATAGATGTGAAAAAGGAATTCTGTTCATATCTGGGCAAAAAGTTGTTGTCAATTTTAAGCCATCCAGTGAGTAGATAAGTCTCGAAGGCTGAGATTTAGTCCTCTTCCTCTCTCCCCATTTTCCTTCATAATTAAGTTGTTCAGTGGAAAAAAAAAAAAAAACCACAACAACTAATCAACTAAAAGACTGTTCAGCACTTAGTTCTTGAAATTTGTGATTGTCAGAAATTCAGTTTTATAAGCAATCCTGATATGTCCATCTAGGTCCACGCGTTTTTCTGCTGTTAAAGATACATATATCTACTTTTAGTACTGTGTATACTTCGAACGTATCAGAGAAATAGTGTCCAGGTTAATCTTTTCAGCGGAAAAAAGTACCGTAATGCAATGTTTTATGTATAGTTTTGTTAGTTTGGGTCACCTTTTTCCAGATCGATCAATGGAACAATTTCTCTTAAACAAAACTCCTGAACTCTCGCTACTTGCAAATAGATAGGAACCACAAGTGCTGTCATGCCGCAGGGATTTGCTTTAGAAGAGGTGAAATATTTGATCATGAAGCAGGCACTGTGAAAAGTTTATAACAGTTTAAGCTTTTAAGAGTATAATATGTTTATTTTTTGAATACTGTAGAAGTGGCAGGTATGCACAGTGCACTATAGTTGCATTTATATACGAGATCCTGCTGCCCTTAAGTTCCTCAATGTGCAAACCCCTGTCTAATGATTTTCTATGCCTGCGTATTGCTAAACTCTCTCTGGGTTTAGCTCTTGGGATCCTTTATAAACACAAGTAAAGAGCAGGTGTAGATCTGGGACGGTCTTGTATTCTCTGTAGTGGGTTATAGCAAGGCACGCAAGCTGTTATGAAACCTGGTCCCAATTTCCAGTTTTTAAATTATTTAGAATAGGATGTGTTTCTGGCAATGCCAGTGCCCCAGACTCCCTTTCCCTTTCCCCACGGTGCCCATCCCTCTGCTCAGTCCTTCCTTGCCTGATGCGGGTGTCAGGGCACCTGCCCAGGAACCCCTGTGCTGCTGTGTTGCCATCAGCTTCCCAGGTTTCACGTTATGATACTCACCTATCACTGTAGATCTGTCACGTGGATTGCAGACATTTAAAGCTTAATTTTTTTATTATAGTTAGAAAGCCTCAAAGCCTGTATTTTTTAGCAAATGTTGTTGTTTGTATGGGGCTTTTTTGATTCCTATAGTAAATGTGATTTTATTTCTTATTTTAAGAAACTGTGAGCAACTATGTAAACACACTTTTTAGTGGTTTCAAATAAAGTCTCTCAATGTGCGTGTATGTATGCATGCTTTCTTCCCATACATACAACTGAATGTGCAAAAAAATATTTTTCTCATGCTTCTGAGTATATCTTGGTACATAGTGAGTTGGTGGGTTTTGCAGAGCTTAATGAAGAAATAACAGTTTTAGTGTTAAAATATATTTATTGTATAATTACATGAAAGCAAACAAGGGTAAAATAAAATCAGAAAAAATGAAGTAACTTTTAAGTATATTAGTGTCAGCCATTATGACAGCATTTATGAATTAATTTGTATTAAAAATAAACCACTTTATATACTTTCTTCATAAGTACCTACTCAAAGCTCTCTCTAAGTGATCTCCATGGTATTCACTGAGAATGTGACTGTTTATTCAAAAGGGAAAAGGAGAGTTCAAATGTCTTCTCTGTTTTTGTTTGCTGTAGATCATAAATTATGTGGGAGCAGACTTTTGTGGATTTGGGGGCATTGCACAGTGCCAAGTACATCAGTGATAAACAATAATCTCTCTTTTTAATATTTTAGCCGAGCTGGGAGACTACAACCATTCAGAAAACTTGCCAGGCTACCTCTCAGACTATTCTTTCATCCCTAGCCAGCCTCAAGACTTTGAAAAAGAAATAGCAAAATTACATCAGCAGCACATGTAAGGATTTACAGCAGAAGATATTTACTGACTTTGTTAAATCCTGACTGCTGGTGCTGTGCTATTGTATAAACAAATGAGTATTTTGTCTTTAAAGTTTTTTGGCTTTTTTTTTTTTTTTCAAGAGTATGTTTGATGTGATTTTTTTGGTAGATTGTCTGTATAGTAAGTACCATTGATACTCTGCGCAGATAGAATATCTGACAGAATGACAACGAAAATAAGTGGAAAAGACATGTTAAAGGTACACTGAAAACAGTATTTGTGTGTATTAGATTGGGTTACAGGTTATAACTTCCTTAAGAGTTTTTTTTCAGTCTTTGAGAATGCTCTGTGCATAAAGGCTTTGTTTTCATGGTGCTCTCACCAGTAAACAAGAGTTACTTTAGAAGTAACAAAGTCCTTTTCTTCAGTATCTGCTCTTTCCTGTGTGCAAGTCTGTGACCTTTTACTAAAGAGGAAAAGGCAATGAAGCAATGGAAAATATTTTTTTTCAGTGTGTTAACATTGTGGTGCTTTTTCAGTGATGGTTCCTTGGTATTCTAGAACTTAAGCACTTCTCGTTACAGTTAAGAAAATGTACGGTATATTTCCAAAACCTTTGCTTAATTGGCGCATGTTGTTGACTTTAGAAACTATGAATGTTATGTTACATTTCAGTCAATGGCTTAGCAAATTCTGCTAGGTAAGATAAAGAAATTAAAGTGAGTTGATGGTAATTTATAAGTATGAGCCTTGGAGAGAAATTCCTGTTATCAGTACAAAATACAGGAAATTACAGAGTAGTTTCTAGGTTCTAGAGCTCCACAGACATTTAAATGATACAGTGCATTAGAAATAAAACATTGTGTGTGTTTGCAAGCTGTGTTGTGGACTCTTGTCAAGACTTTGTCATTACGGAAGCACAAGTGTTTTTCTGTTAAAAATTTGGGTTACAGTCTGTTTATGGTGAGAAAGGAAATTCAGATTTCAGAGTGGAGCAGAAGTAGTAAAACGAACATAGATTGTCTCTTTGAGCTCACAAGGGAGCCTGATGTGGGGGGTTATGTTGGAAAGTTTCTGATTGAGCTTCTTTCTTTCAGAGGATTGTCTCCTGCAGAAGCAGAGTTTAATTATCTCAATACAGCACGTACCTTAGAACTTTATGGAGTTGAATTGCACTATGCAAGGGTAAGTTTGGATGAACTAGTATTGTAAAGTAAAAACAGGTTCCTCTGAGATTTATGGAAAAAGAGAAATTTCTTTTTAGTGAGCCTTCCTGCCTGCTGCCTACAAGAGGAAAAAAAGTAAATATTATCTTATTAGGTGCCTGCCTTTTACCAATTTCTATAATTCCTCTTTCACTCTAGTGAGGGTGTTTCTTTGCTTAAATAAGAGCTTAATTATACATGTATAATTCAGCTTGAGCCTTGTTGGCCTGAATGCCTGTTCAGTTGGCTACTGGTGAATAAGAAAAATGTACTTGTTGAATGTGCTTTTGATATTTAAGGGTCTGTCAACTTTCAAAAATATTTCATTTGGTTCAGATTAGAATCAAATTATAAATCACTATCATTATATAATACAAACTGTTAATGTAAGGTAAGCATAATATAATTTGATATCTGTTTTATCTGGTAAGGCAAGGAGCTCAAGGTCTTGGCTTGAACAATATTAACCTGCCAGTACTAGTGCCACCATTTCTGCAAAGCCTCTGAATATAATTATTTTTTTGTAACCAAGACATCTCTGGTTTTTAAGTATCCCTGCCCTACTCCCAAAGGTTAGAGAAACTTGCAGTAGAATTTAAAATGGACCCCACTTCACTGCTCTGTGTCCTGCTGTTTTTGCACATGTATTAGAAGATGAATAGAAGGTGTTTGGTTAGAGTGCAGAGATATTTTGGAAAAACTGTACTATTTAAAAATGCTTACAATATTGTTTGTTTTAGACTCTCTCCTCTCTGTGTTCTGAGATTGCAATTTCCTTTCAGGTAGGAATTTAAGCTGCTGGTTGCTTATAGTGTAGCAAACATCAAGCCAGTCTGTTAGTGCTGTTATTCATAATAAACTGCTAGAATAGTCTATATTATGTGTTTCTTCGAGGTTGGTGGAAGATAGAACATCTAACTTAGGAAATTAAAATTCTGTGGTAGCTTATAAAGAACTTGGAACAAACATTCAGGGGTGTGCTAAATAATTTAATTCTTACGTGTCTTCTTAAAACACTTTTCCTTCCCTGTCAATTGAGATCTGTTTTACTATGGTATCTGCGTATTCAGAGAGAGATGAGAATGAATATATATGAGGCTTCAAAGATATTTATATTGTTCTTCAAATAACTTTCTCTTTTTTTTTTTTTTTTTTTAAAGGATCAGAGTAACAATGAAATAATGATTGGAGTGATGTCAGGTGGAATACTCATTTTTAAGAACAGAGTACGAATTAACACTTTTCAGTGGTAAGGACAGCTGTTTAACCTCATGTTTTTTTAAGTATTTCAAAACATGTTTTTATCACTACCAGTGTCACACACTTCAAAAGAGACTGAAACTTAGTTGTAGCCTATCAAGATGCAATTATTTACCTCACGCTGTGCTGTGGGTAATTTTATGCTGAGGTTTTGTCCTGCTCTGCATGCTATGCTGTTAAACGGTTGTGGTGCAAACTATAATGAATTTGAATACATTTTTTTTCTCCACAAGTTTGTAAGCATACTTGATGTTTAATTAACTGTATAGCCAGGGCCAGTGTTATGGTCTAGCTGACAATCTTTAAAGTGACAACTGAACTTAAAAATATTAACTTGGAGAGTGATTGCACTTATCTGTTTTGTTACATGTAAGTTAATTGCGCTGCGTGTGTTAAATTTGATGTAGTATGGCACTTGAGGATAACCAAGGTGGAGCAATGTCATCAGTCAGCAGATGGATGTCATCTCTTCATCCACAGATAACCATTTTCCTAAGGATCAAAAAGTACATCTGTTGCAGAAAATGCTCTCTTAACTAAAATAGTTTCTAAAGTTGTTCTGTAAACATGGAGTTATCCTGATTAAGTGTTACTATAGTTTTCAGTCCTCTGAAGTTGCAATCCTGTTCTTATTTATTCATATAAGAAGGGGATAGATCTAAGAGAAATCCTGTTCTGCACTATAACTTCTCCAGTGCTGTGTAGAAGTTATGTCACCTTCCTCGATGCTTTTTTTTAGTTCCCTCAGAAGGAACCTTCCCTTGGTTTCCTTTGCCTGCTTGGAATCCACTTTGACAGCCTTACTTACTACATATGTCACTGAGTATGCTAGAACAGCATTCTGAGTGGGTGAAGTCAGCCATATAAAATTATCATAAGAGACATTAGTTTCCCAGGCACAAAAGCTGTTTGCTCTAGGAAAATGATGGAAGGTTTTGCATTATCATTTGCTCCTGATCTGGTTTTGGGCAACGCAGCATTGGACTTTTCTAAAGTTCTTGGCTGGTCTGTCATCTTCAGATAAATAGATTAAATTGGTTACCACAATTAAAACTGGCAAGGCTTTTCTCTAAATTCAAACTGATATAAGCAGTTGAAATCCTTGGGGTTTTGTTGTTTTCTGTTAGCACAGGGTAAGATCCGTTGCCTATAATCAGTGACCTGTTTTCACTTACTAAGTTCCCTTGCAGAGATTCAAGGTGTTAATCACAGTCTTGATCTTCCCTGCAAACCAATGAATTTCTGTGACATTCTGGTTTTCTGTGCTAAGCTTAGTCTCTCATTTTGCTGGAGGATGTTAGGTGGTTTACCATTTTGAGAAACAGTGTGAATGGTTAAATCGTAGTAGATTTCTCAGAGAGAAAGAAAAAACAAAGCTGTGACGTGTTATCCACAGATAAGTAAGTCTGAAGCTATTACAGAGCATGTAGATTTTTAATCTTCATGGTTAGCTGGGTAAAATAAAACTGGATCTTGCAATGATAAGTTTGGAACTGCTATACTAGTCAGTCAGACCTGCTTTTGTAATAGCGACATGTTCTAAGAAAGCAATCCTTCAGCTAGTGAGAGTTTTGAAGCATTAGAGCCATTTCTGTGTTAAGGCTGCTTTATAAATGCAATGCTGTAATAGTCAGGAAGGTTTTAATTCAGGCTGTTTTTACTGCTGTTATTTTGGGGAAAACAGTAGTAGTAGAAATAGGTTCTATAAACACGCCTGTAAATTACTGAGTATGTACAATGTAAGTCATAATTAAGCTACATGTCCCCACAGGAAGCTAGAGGTTTCTGTAAGCTCTGCTTTGTATTGTTTGCAAGCCAGGGATGGTGATGTAAATTTTTAGTGTGTTTTTTCTGTGTACGTAATTACCTAAACTGTTCTTCTTTGTATTCAGCCATATCAGCTGACATCAGGAATATTAATTTCTTCATGTGAAGACAGTAATATCAACATAATTGGTCTTTGAAAACCAAAACAAATCAAAACCAACAACACACCACCCCCCCATTTTGTTCTATTATAGACTTTCTTTTACTATGAGTAAGGATCTGAAATGTGAGTTCCCACAATATAGCTCATTAGTAGACCTATTACCTTTCCTTGTTAGCTGTAGTCATGCAGCTGCGCCAGTGACACCATTACTGATGTTTTTTTTCTTGCTTCTGCTTACTCTTGCTCTTGTGCAACTGGAGTCATGTAATGTCTTCCCAGTGCTTCATGGCTACAGTGAATGTTTAGATATCGCTTTTTGAGTACTCCTGAGCTGAGTTTTGAGGTGAGAGGATAGACAGGCATGTATGTGGGAAGAAATAACAGTTTAACTGTAGTGCTCAAGGAGAATCAAGTAAAACGTCTTTGCCCTCTCCCTCTTAATTTGATATTATATCTAAATTGCATATTGCAAACCTTTTGATCATGGGGAGGAATGAAACAAGAGGGAGACAAGGTAGGAATAAAGCAAAACAAAGGAGACAGCCTTTTATCCAGTGTGTCCTAACTTGATCTTTGTGTATTGTGGGTAATTCCTCTTTTCCCCAAAATGTGCTGCCAGGCGCAGAGACCCAGAAATTGAGGGAGTAGATCTTGCCCTTGAAGACCAAAGGAGAGGAGCATGGCCTTTCCCTTGTTACTGTTTCCTTTGCCTCTCTTTTGCAGTCAATGTACCCCTGGAGAGGTGCTTTGCCTTTCACATCCATTGCCAGTGGCAACTGCAGTTGCACTTTAGATTTCCTAGTTCTATCCCCAAATGCCTAGGTAGCGTTTCTCTATTCTTCCTTGGTCATCTGATCCTGCTTCTACATCCTGTACGCTTCTTTTCGTGTTTAGAGTCAGTCAGCAGTTCTGAGTTCATCCATGATTGCACATCAGGATTGCTCTGGATTGAGAAGACTGTCCTTTAAGACTGGCCACCTCTCCTCAGCTCCTGTGCCCCAAGCAGCAGATTCTAAGGGATTTTTACCTACCAGAGCTCTGAGCAAGCTGGAGTTTCTTCTCCTGTACTCCAGGGTTGTTTAGTCTGCTACATCCCTCCTCATTTCCCTTAGGATCTCACCTTCACCATCTCACAGCTGCTGGAGCCAAGTTTGTCTTTGACTATAAAAATCTGGACAGTCTTTCTTCGCTTGTGAGCTGTGCTGCCAAGAGCATCTTTGCTAGATGACTGGTCCAGAGTCTGTGTCAAGGAAATCTTGATTGAGAAATCTGCTGGATTGCTTGTGTCCTGCTTTATCACTCTTCCAGCAAGGGTTAGGGTGGTAAAGTCCTTAATGAGAACACAGGCTTGATATCATGAGGCTCCTTCCACATGTTTGAGTACAGGACTTTTAAATATCTCTTCACTTTAAAAGATATATCTAATGATTTAAGATGCCTGAGGTGACTGGAGACTGGAAAAATCGTACTCAGAAAATATTATTGATACCTGCCTGTTCTTACACTTCTACTTAGACTTGGACCATTGTTGACAGACAGAGAAAGGAAACATAGGCAGACAAATAAGCCTTTTGCTTTAGCCGAGTATAGATATTCTTATTTAATGACTAGCAGGGTGTTAGCAGTGCATATGAACTCTCTCTTATCTGCTGTATTTTTCAAAAATAGCTGAGATTCAGTTTTGCTGAATCATTTCTTTGTACTTGAACGGTGACTCTTTTGGGTTGAGTTAGACCTGATTGACTAATGTCATAGTTTTGAGTCTGTTCCAAATAGTTTCAGGCTTAAGAAGCAGCTGACCTCACTCTGCCTGAGTTATGGGGTGAGATTAAAAACCAGCGTATATAGGTTTCATCCTTATCATTCTCCTCGAGTCTAAATCGCCAAAGGCGGTGATTTCTTTAGCAGAAAAAGAAAAGTAAAAGGTAGTAAAGTGTTTTTATAAATGTAATAATTTTGATATATTTTCAGGTTTTCTACTGGCATGCTAAGCAAATCTGATATGCTGTAGAGTATGTGCAGTTAAGTTTTTAGAAAAGGTATATATTAAAATGGTTTTTTAATTGCCCCGTACCCCAGAATTCTAGAAAATTAATTATAAAATAGTCATGGTAAACTGCAGCCCACATAGTGCGATAGAGCTTTTTTCTGCTTTTTCCACAGACTGCTAAAATCACTAGTGTCTAGCCCATCCAGTAAATTTAGGGCCCATCCCTAATTATTCTTAATCAATTGTTTGTCACAAGAGGTGCTAAGGAAATTGCTGCATTGCCAGTGGAATAACTTGATTTCAGTAGATAAGTTGTACCCCTTTTATAGCTTTTTAATCCTTGAGAAGCTAATTTCAATAGCAACAATTTGTTAAGAACTGAAAAACAAAACCAAAACAACAACCAAAACCAACATGGAACAAAAAAACGGGATGAAATTCTAGCTGCTGCTTTTTTTTTTTTATTTTTAACAACAAAGCTAGGAAAGAAATATATAGGAAAGTATTTAAATAAGCATAATTGAAAGGCTAATCTCTCTGTTATTGGAGATAGAAACTCTCCCAACAAATTAGGACATCCAAGTTAACTTCCTGCTTTGAATAATTCCCTGGAGAAAAGTGTTTCCATTTGATTTAGTTAAGAAGATAATTCCTATATAAAGATATCCAGCTTGGGTGTCTATTAGTGTCTTGCTTCTCATTCTTCCTAGTCTAGAGAGTTTTTTATTCATCAAGGTGATTAATAAGGCAAGGAATTCCAGTCACTATTGAAGTCTCTAGATGTTCTTCATGAATATGCTTGTCTCAAAAGTTGTAGCACTATCTTTACTGATGTGGTGGGGGCTTTGTTGGTTGTTATATGTTGGGGTTTTTGTTGTTGTTTTAGTCGGTTTCTGTTTTGGGAGGGTTTGCTTGCTTGCTTTTGTAGCTTTACCAAGCCAATATAGTAACTGGAAGTACAGGGACCGTGAGAGATGGCAGTTCAGATTAGTAAGGGTGCTCTGCATAGACATGCTGTATAAAAGGCTGATTGTAAACCCTGAAGTTTACTGTATAATTTCCTTCAATTAACTGTGATTCTTTTGATAATATTTGAGATTGTCTTTTGCTTTGCATTTCATGACAATTGTCAGTGAAATCTCCTTTGAGTGAGAGAGCATCTGAATTTAGTGTTCTACAGTTCACAGTATCATACCTGTTGTTCTGTTTCAAAGTCTCAGAACTTACTATATTTTTTCTTGCTCCAATTGTAACCTTGCTTTTATTCTTGACCAAATTAATGCTCCTGTATATTCAATAAAGGATGTGCACTACTGTAATATTGCATTTCTTTGAAAAAGTATATAATTATTCTGATGGAAATATAGCCTGTCTTTTACTGTTTAGTGTAACCAGCATTGCAGTGACCATCCAAAATGGTCTGGAATTACTGTCAGCATCTTGTATGTTTCTAGATATTGTGCAAGATGAAAAGATCTGTAGGCTGATTTTTCCCTGTCCTGTGATATTTTAAATGTGTTTTTATCCTCATAGTGTGATTATTTTTTTGTTTTGTTTTTGGTGTTTGTTTTGTTTTATGTTTTTCTTTTTGTGTTTGTTGGTTTTTAATTTTATCAATACCCAGATTGCAAGTCCTTATCTCTGTGCGTATATCTTGTCTTAGCTATTTTACTAAAACAAGTTCTGGTTATATTCAAAGACATGTAGCAGCACAGAGAAAGAATGTCTTTCAGGAATCAGGGGACGTTTAAAGTCTTTTTTAATATTCTAAGGGGTAATGAAAGCAGTCTCAGAAAAGAGAACATCAGATTGGGATGACCTGAGGATAGAATAGCTCTTTGGACTTTGGAACTGGGAAAAGATTAAAATTAGCAACTGTCTTGGGCTTAAGATGGGAACAAGTGGATTTGATAGATAACTTAAATACATGGCTCATAAATTTTGAATTATACAAGGTATTTTATGTAATCTTTGATATCTTATTTTCTGACGATGGAAATCTCATGGAAATGAAGTGAAATCTGTTCTCTCTCGAAAGTGTATTTTCAGTAGGTGTACTGAAGCCTTTAACCATGGTTCCGTATACTAAGTGTTTAAATAATGTGACTTTTGTTTTCCATTTAGGTTGAAGATCGTAAAAATTTCTTTTAAGTGCAAACAGTTTTTTATTCAACTTAGGAAAGAATTGGTGAGTACTGTCTTAAATTTCATCTCCAAAAATGAGAGCAATGAAATTTCTCTATACTGCATGTCTGCATTATACTGACTGTTATGTTGATTCTTGCCTATATCTGTAATTAAAAGTCCAGTTTCACCAATGATCTATTTTAGTTCTCAAATGGGCCATTACAATGCTTTAGAAGCTTTTTTTGACTGATTTGCCTTATTTTAGATACTTTTAGATTTACATTTGTATGCAGGAAATGCAAGTTGCTTATATAAGAAGGATGTTGGAAAGGTTGAAAGTAAATCAATATAAAATTTGTTTCAGAAGACGCCAAATTAAAGGTAATGCCTAATGCTGCTTCAGTCATATATGTGCTTGTAAGTTAACATTTGATTAAAACATGCTGATTTGTATGCAGATTTAGTAATACAAGTTTGCTTTATTACTTATGTTTAAACAGAAGAGATAAGAATGTCTTTGCAGTTTTAAATTACATACAGTAATTTTATATGCATACTTCTAAATTTGTTGAGGAAAAGGTGAAGCTTTCTGTGAAGAAAGTGTATTTCACTGCTTGTGGTGTGTGTTTGCTACCCTGTGAAGCACCACAGGACCTCTGTGTGTTTAATTCAGCAAGAAATGGACTGTTCCACGCCTCCAAGAGATTAGTCTAAGCCCATCACAGACATATCACTGGGGAAAGGCGGAGGAATTAATTAAAAATATGACTATGTGATTAACTCATCAGATCTGTTAAAAGGTTTTGTGCAGTTCGTATAGCTGAAAGGATTTGAAGACCTGAATGCAGAGTTACTGACTAGATAAAAAAAGATCAATTCCAGGCAGAAATGCATCCTGAGTACTACAGGACTGTTCCAGATTTAGAGACAATGTGCTTAAACAAGAAAAATATAAAGAGCAAACATCTGTTACGTCAGATCACACCAGTGGCTGGTGACTGGCTTTAGTCAAGCTGTACATCTTGAAAGCAGGTCCTTTAAAATGAATCCCAGGAGTCTGGAGTTTTCACAGATGGAACTACCTGACCTCCTGCAGACTCTGCGATGTGTATTAGTTGACAAGAGAAGTTTCACCTGTGTGCTTGGAGCAGTGTGAGTAGCTGTCAGTTCTGAAGTAGGATAAACAGGAATTAGAGGATTTTGGAGTAATGATGGGTAGAAAAAAAAAAAAAAAGAACTTCAGTGATTATATGAAATAAATGGGGGTATCTGTCGATGTGAGTAGGCATCATGCAACGTGAGCTGAAAAATTGTAATGATACAAAAGAAGGTGGGGGGAATATTTCATCGTAGTGACACAGGTATTTCGTGATATCCTACAGGAGCTATAGGCTACTTCTGAAAGACAAACTGACCTCTGACAGCCCAGAGGTCAAATTTTGTCTTGATCCCAGTTTGTGTACCTTCCATTACAGTTGCAGGAATGGTGTATTTAGGTCTGAGATGAGAATTTGGAATTCAGAAATTATGAACTGCAGTTGTTTTCTAAATCAGAACTTGAGGAAAAGGTGGTAGTAGCAGAGTTCAGGATGTTGCAGATTGAGATGCCCAAATATAAAATTGGTTTGATTACTGTACTTGAGTGTTTTCCCCATTTTCTGCAGAAAAAAACCTGCATGTAATTGAAGGTAATATAAAGACACCTTCCTCATCTTGTTTGTTTCTGTTGCCTTTTTAATACTCTGCATATTGTTAGTTGCACCAGAATGCTGTATGTGTAACTAATGTAATTTCTCTGCTGAGACATCTTATCCGAGCTAACAAATTTAAAAACCTCGTAGTGTTTTCCTTTAAACTCTATTTATCAGATGAAAACTGGTGGCAAGAACTTAATTTTCATTCATTCCAAGTCATGAATATCTTAAGATCAAAGCTAAAATTTGGCTTCCAAAGAAGGTATACTTAAACTAATTTTTAAATCAAACCTGATATTAAAATTGTTCTTTCCAGAGTTACTTTCCCTCATAGACTAGTAGGATAAGATTAATCTCACCTGTATTCAGCCTCAGCTAGGTTAAAAGAACATATTTTCTGTTTCATGATAATTAGCTAACCAAAGCTAATTATTAGACTTCCGCTATAGTAACCAGACACAAGCAAACAGAGAAACGTCTTGCATGAGGTGGAAGTACATTTTAGGATGGATTAAGTTGCTCTCTGGTGGTATATCCTTCCTTTTGCTTTCACTCCCATTAACAATGAAGGGAGCCTAAATGGCCCTTTTTAGGCAGCAGGAACTAGGTGAAGTGACTCAGTGATTGCACATTTGGTATGTAAAGTATCTCTAATCCAGTGCTTTGAGTGTATATTTAAAAGCACTGATCTATGATATGGCAGTGAAAACACATTTGTGGTATGCTGATGATGTGTTTCAAAGTTGTTTGTAAATATATAATGAATTTTACAGCTGAGTAACCATATTTATTCAGATGCAAAGCTGAGATGCTGTAAGATATTAAGTTGGTGGACTTGGGAAAGGAATTTTCCAGTATGTTTATTTTTTCCAAAATGGGCTACATCTGCTTTTAAGTAGTCCTAAACAGATAAGATTCAAATACTGCTAAAGAGCATTGAGAGCTTTTAATTGCAACTGTCCTCAAAAGTGCAAGTGCCTTATCTTCTAATCACCAATTAAATTTATTCCCTGACTTGGCATTGCTTAGAGGCATCAACATAAGTAAAGAATTATTTGCCTACTTTTAATAGATTATATCTGTGTTTAAATAAACCATTGAAAGGAAGTCAGATGAAGCAGTTTAATGTCTAAGTCATTTTCTACTGGTAGCATAATATAATCTTGAATGGAGGCTGGTTGTGTATTCTGGCAATTACGTAGCTGGAGCAGACATCCACCAGAGTATATTTTCTTTCCATTGTTTCTTCATGATTTTGTGGGGGAAAAAAAGTTGTGTATGACTTCATTTGGCATTAAAGCCCCCTGAGCCATAACTTCACTGGCAGTTTTTTTCACCGTATTTTTGTTTATTCTGCCTGTTCCGTATGTTGCTTCCCTTACATGCTTGAAGCTGTTTGAGAATAATTCAGTAATTTCATTTTTCCAGATGTTTCCCTAAGCTTCTCTGGTCTTTCTTAGTTGCACCATTGGCTGTTGTAATGTCAGTTGTCGGCATCAAACTGTTAATGATGTCGTGCATACTTAGTGCTTTTGATTCTTTGACAGCCAAATAAGCTGTTCACGTGTTCTTTTGCTCTTTTAAAGCTCAGATGTCCACTGAAAAATTACTTGAGTATGTAAAAAAATAGTGTAGTGTTGTCCCTGACTAAGACCTGGTTTCAGTGAGTGGCCAGAAGATAAGATATGATATGATATGATATATGATATGATATGATATGTCTGAAATTTGTGCTTTGAATTTTTTCTTTTTACTGACTTTTAGAAAGAACTTGGGCTAGAATCATGAGGCAATATATGGGCTTATCTGCCCAAGCACATACTTGATCTCAAGTAACACTGGCATTCATTAGATGCCTAGTTGATTGTTGCCTAATCCTATCAAAGCTTCTGCCATTGAGTTTTTGCATGAAGAGCAAATACTGTTGGCACAATCTGTGTTGCTTCCACAGACTTTTGTGGAATATCTTGAGTCTATGGAGCATCTGCTGCTTATAAAGCACAAGTCTTTGTCTCCCTCAGAGATGGGGGTAGGGAGTTTTTGCTTTGTTCTGGGATTTTTTCTTTGTTTAGGCAAAGAGAAAGAGACCCAGTAGAGAATACATTTTTCCAACCCAGTTTCTCTCCTGAGCAGTGAGAGATCTGCTCTGAAGTCCCTGCTTCAAATCAGACAAAGGTGGGTTTGAATGAATATCCCCACCCAAGGTAAATCCTCAAGGGCTGAGCTGTTGTATGTCAGAGAGAGCACCAGTATGCAGTTTGCTTTTTTGGGGTTTTTTTTGTCCTTTTAGGAAAAGGAACCACAGACCTGACTTAGACTTGACGTTGCCCTGTCCCTTCAGTGCTTCTTCCTGAATTTTATAGGTAGCCTGCCACTTGGTGTACATTTGTAAGGCTATGATTTAAATTAACTTTCATGGTGGTATTTGGCTTACCTGCAGTTTAAGACTGAGCTCTGAGCCTCATGATGGGTATTGCATTCCAGCCGCTTCACTCTTCTCCCTCTCTGTAGCAAGCAGACTGTTTTCTTCTCTCTAATAGGAACTGTGGACACAATTAGAAAATAGTTATTTCAGAGCAGAATCCAGCTCTGACTCTGTGAAGTAGTCTCCTAACATTGTCTCAACAGACCAGAAACCCTGAAATCTCTGGGTGTCATTGTCGTACCATAGAGCATTCAGCATCTTCCTGGAGCCTTTTGCTATAAGAACATTCTCATAGGCTGCACTATAACTGTCCTGTTACTTTATGTGCTTTTGGCTGAAGTACTGTGGACATTACAAAAGTTGCCTTGGGGTCTTATGCTGAGCCCACATAGACTCAAGCCTACTTATTGCAGGGAAAAGAGAGGCAATCTTATTCTAAATTGAGCTTCCAGACAGCAGCAGAACCAGGGCTTACACCCCAGAATCATCAGCAAAGATGAAGTACAAGTGCCAAACTTATATTACAGAACCTGCCAGGGTGAATAGAAAAAGGGTGGATGTACTTAGGAGCCAATATCTTATACTCTTCTTTAAGGTTGATTCCTAACTGTAATTGAGATGAAGGATAGGGGTTTAGAATCAGTTCTCTCTGCACTGCAATGAAAGCCTTAAAAGCTATGAATAGAACTATTGTTAAGGTACCTTTAAAGCTCTAACACACTAAGTTCCTCTGAAAGTGCTGTTTCGCATTACAATTAAGCTGATCTAGCTGCAGCTCCTCCTCATCATGTGATTCCAGCTCCTTCATGCTTCATGCCTGATCTAGTGATCAGATGGTGGCATGAGAATCAAATGAGCTCATTCTCTGGAATACAAACTAGGGGAAACAGCAGGATTTTTATTTTTTTCCTGATCCATAATTATAATGCCTTGGGTGACATAAAAATAAATGGTCGTCAGCTCACATAACTTGTCAAATTCTCTTTTTCCAACAGTAGAAAAAGCAGGCAGAGCAATAGAATTTGCTGCATCATAAGAACTTTGTTGGAATTTAAAATCTCAGCTGGTTCATCCTTTACTGCATCCAGATGAGGCAGTTCATAATTGTACATGGTTTCTCTCTTGCAGAACAGTGATGTATCTTGTTTATATTATTGTCCATTTACGTTGTTGATAAAGCCTTTTTGACCAAATAGGTAACAGAGTTAATTTCTCTTACATCATCTATGACTTTTAATTCTTAAGTACTTCTGTTGACATGTCTAGAAAATACAGGGGAGAGCTGGCAATGCTTAGAAATTGAGAAAAGAGAAGTTAATTTTTGTAAATTGAAGTAAAATATCAGGTTTCAGTTTCTTGCATTTAATTTCTTGAATTTCATCAATAGATACTTGGAATTTGGTGTTTGCTTTTTAAATCCATTTGATTCTTTGCCCTAAAATCATCATGTGGCTGAAAATACAGCATTGTTCTTAGCCATTAGTTGCAGCACCTTCCCAAATACAACACTGGGAGAAGAGCTGCAGGTCTCTGCTCCAGTACCTCAGCAGATCTAAAGATGAGCAGACCAGCAAAAGCTTAACTTGGAAAAGGAGTTTACTTCCAAGTGAAGACAGTTAGGCTTTGCTAAATGTTGTGGAGGATTTAGTTCTGTTTAGAGAAAGCAGAGTGCTGATGATGTTTTCTGACCTACAAAGGTTGTAGTCAAGCTCCCTCAACAGGCGGAATAGCTTAGCTTGCTTTGCAATTTTGCTTCTTTCCCTTATTAGGAACCTAATTAATCATTTAGAAGTAGGCACAGCAGTTGCTCTTAATACCTGTTCCCAGTTTCTGATTGGCACGTGTGCGTGACAGTTCCCCATCCTAAGTGTACTAATCTTTGAAGAGTTCTGGAATCACAGATATGTTTTAATGTAGTTTGGGTCCTAGCTTTTGGGGGTGTTTCTTCACATCTCCACTCAATGTCACAAAACAGATTGGTAACCTTTGAGTGAGCTCATTTAAAAATAAATAAATAAATTTTGAAAAATAATACCTTTAAAGAAAACTTAAGAGGTGTTTTTAAAGGTTTTATAATAATGTAAAATTAGAGAACCACTTCAAAAAGCATAATTTAAAAAACAAAAGCCCACAATGCTAACAGTATCTGAATTTTTATCTGAAATAAATTTTTCTCATTTTTAGCATGAATCTAGAGAAACGTTACTGGGATTCAATATGGTGAATTACAGAGCATGTAAGAATTTGTGGAAAGCTTGTGTTGAACATCACACTTTCTTCCGTCTGGACAGACCGCTCCCCCCTCAGAAGAACTTTTTTGCACATTATTTCACTTTGGGTTCCAAGTTCCGCTACTGGTAAGTGCTGATTTGAAATATATGGGAAGGAACATAAGAGGACGGACAACTCATAAATAAACATAGGGAATTACTTAGAAACTATGTTAAAAGATGCCATAATTCAAGAGATTTTGAATCCTGCAGCTGTTCCCCATCCCTGTTGACCTAAGTTTTGAATGTTGTCAGTAATTTTCTAGGATATCTTGGCAATATAATTACTGTATTATTAGCAGTTGTTATTGAGCTGGTACTCTGATATTGCCTCACAGGCTGCATTTCTTTGCCTACTTACCTGCTGGGTTATGTTTATCTTTAAAATGTTGTCTCAGAACTTCAAAGTATTTGGCCTGGTGTTTTTGTAAACTGATGGATTTCAGATCTCCTGTGCAGCAACAGCAAACCAGACCTAAATAAAGGTCAAATAGAAATCAATCAAAAGAAGCTTTTACAAGTAAAGCCTACTTAAGCTAGAAGCATACGAATAGGCAGCTGGGTGAAGACAGAAGACATACATCTTCTGCACCAAAACCAGAAATTTAGAAAATAAGGATGAAATTAAGTCTGTAACTTTTAAGTATGAACTTGACCTAATAGAAAAAAAAGCTTAGAGATGCAAAGAATGACTGTGGAATAACTATAGTCCCAAAGTATAATTTCTGTTCTAAAGATATGGAGTGGGTGTTGTTGGTTTTTAAAGTGGTTTATGCTTTTTATAAAGTAAAGATTCTCAGTTAAGTAACTGAATTAATTAACTGACTCTGCAAGTAATGCAGAATGCTGATGGTTTAAATTGTGCCTGAAGCAGAGTTTAATGGAGCTGCTACTGATCGTCCATCTAGAATGGCAACAGTGTCTGAGGTACAAAGGGAGATGATGAAAAGCTAGAAAACATAGTAACAGACTATTTCTGTTACACTGATGAATTGCATAAATGTATAAAGACTAAAGTAATACAGTGGCTAAATTTGTATACCATCTGTTTTTTTGACCAGCATTCACAGCACCCATTTGAGAAACAGCATTCTGTAATCCTGAACAGTGTTTGAGATTTGGTTCAATGTTGTCGTAGTGAATTTGAGGGAGCTTTTTCATTTTTGTTAAGATTCTGAATTTGAGTCATTGTGGTTACTATTACAGAATAGCTCTTTGATGATGACATTCAACTTATGTTAATGTAAGATGAAAAGGGAAACTGCATAAAAATGAAGAAGGTCATTAAAGTTAATGAAGCAGCCAAAAGGCTAGAACTTCTGCAAGTAGTTTGAGAAGTTGTTTAGAGGCAGCATAATAGTAGTAACATGGCACACAGAGTGAGGTTGGGGTGCTGAGCTCGTTTAATCTGGTGAATAGGAAGCTAAGAGAGAATTCAGGAGTGAGCCTAAAGCTACGTCAAGGGCACTTTTGGAAATGATGGAGCCAAATGTGCTGGTGATGAGACATGATACAGCAAGGGGCAAAAGCCACAGATTTCACCTTGAAGATTGTAGCTGGACATTAGGAAAAGTTTTTGGGGTTTTTTTTGTTTGCTTTTCCAGGAAGGTAGCACATTACTGGAATGAGTTACCCAGAGAGGTTGTGGGATCTCTGTTTTGCAGGCTTTCAAAATTTGGCTGGACAAAGCCATGGCCAGACATGACCTAGTGCTAGCAGAAGACTGGACTACAGAGACTTCTAGCCAATATATTTATGATTAAAACAAACTAATAAAATACTAAACTGCTAGGGCTAGACAGAATTATCTCCAGTTCTGACAGAAATGAGACACATAAAATTGTTGAACTATTAAATGTGTTACATAATTTATTATTTCCATTGGACTAAAACATTCCAGTGCAGCACATTTTAAAGGGGGGAGGTTGAGGAGAAAGCATCTTGCAGGAGGTATCAAGAAGACTATTGCCCTGTTCAAGCAGAGTGCACTATAGGAGGTGGCCTAGGACTGTGCCCAGCCAGGTTTTGACTGTCTCCAAGCACAGAAACTCCACACTGTCTCTGAACAACCTGATCCGGTGTTTGACCACCTTCACAATAAAAAAGTTTTTGTTTGTTTTGTGGGGTTTTTTTGTAGTTATTGTTCTTCTCTCCTCTGTTTAAATAGGCTATCTCATATTTCATTTTGTGCGCAGTGCCCCTTGTCCTGTTTCTGGGCTCTCTTGAGGAGATTGGCCCTTTTTCACTCCGCCCTTCAGCATTTATACACACTCCTCTGATCTCCTGAGCCTTCTCTTCCTGAGGCTGAGCAGTCCCACCTCTCTCAGCCCCTCCTTATATGTCAGATGCTGCAGACACCTAATTGTCTTTGTGGCCCATTTGCTAGACTTGGGGGACCCTGGAACTCCACACAGCACTGCAGATGTGGTCTCAGTGTGGAGCAAACCTGCTTCCCAGTCCCTTACCCCTCAGCTTGTGCGTGGGGTTATTCCCCCCAGGTGTGGGCCTTTGCATTTCCCTTCACTGAATAAGATTCCAGTTGGCCCTTTTCTCCAGCCTATCTGGTAGATACTAAAAAAACCCCAGAAATTATGAAATATTATAAACGATCTTTGACACAAGACATCTGGTCTTATATGAAAAATCAACAAGTTCCAGGTTTTGATCTTGGTTTTGACAAGCTGTGTAGAAGAATAGAATCCTGATGTGCTTGTCATCTAATTTCTTTATGATATTTTACTGAACTAAGTAGCAACTAAGTTATTAGCAGTTCATGGAGCAGTTTAGGAGGAGTACAGAGGAGATGCTGTAACTTTCAATTATGGCTGTGGCAGGAAAGATTATAGTGTTAAGTGTCATCCAAATACCCAACCAGAACTTTCTTATTGCTTTGGATAAGGAGAAAAAGAAAGAGAAAGCTTTATGCTGTGCTTAAATTAAACTGGTCTTTGTTACAGTTAGACTCTAATGGGAAAGAAGACCTACACTTAGCAAACACTGTCCAAAGTTACACTGTACTGAAGCTAGTGCAATTGCTTAAGCCTGACTGAAAATAGAATTTAGATGCTTTTTGTTGAGATGGTTCAATTTTAAGCAAGAAATTGTCATCCTAAGTTTGTTGCATTTAGTGGTTTGGTTTGGTTTTGTTTTTCAGTGGGAGAACAGAGGTCCAGTCTGTGCAGTATGGTAAAGAAAGAGCAAACAAAGACAGGGTGTTCGCAAGGTAAGTAATTTACATTCATACAGGATCAGTAAGTCTTCTGTTTGTGTCTTTTAATATGCTATGGGATTATTGTTTTCTCTTTGCAAATATTTAAAATACAGAGCAACTGTAGTCAACTGTTGCTGTTGGCTTGACTTAACCATATTAAGGAGTTTAATTTTGATATGGGAAGGTGTTTCTTTGGGGCAGCCAGAAATGGGGAGAATCTTATGATGGAAAAGTTAATAAGGTATTCTTTAACATTTTCCCCTTTATATATTGTCAAAATAAATTGCCTTCCATCTGCTGTTGTTAGATGTACTACCCCTCCTTGTGCTGTCTTTATTGCAAAGAATGGTGTCTTCAAATATTCCATTAAAACTTTGGATTATTTGATATGTTTTATTGCCGATAACAACCTGCAACTGTACACACATAGTTCCTTTAGAATAAAAAGCATTACTTAGTTGTGTTTCAGACTGCTGAGGGTTTTAGTGATTACGAGAAAACAATCAAGACGTAGATTTAGTTCTTCGTTCAGAAATCACAAATACAGTATTCAAAAGTAAAACTGCTGCTGTATCCATTTGGCAGTCTGCTCCCATCATTAATAGAAAGAATCCGTATGTGCAGGGAGCATGTTCCATGCCTTTTTTCTAGTTATACTTTTACTGAAATGGGGAATGTCTTTTGGTATAATTACCCCTTAAGGAACTTCAAAGTTCAAATTTATGCTCGCAGGCTTTTTCGTAACAAGCTCAGCAACCTTTCTTGAGTACCTGCAAACACTTTCCCAGAGCATTAGTGAATTCTGTGTTGGTTTTCTACCCGTCCCCCTTTTCTTTCCGCCTGTGCGATATAATATAATTTGAGTTTTTAGTTGGGTAAACTGTAGATACCGAGCTCCATATTAGAAAGATTTGAGGGTAGAAGTGCTGTGACATGTTTGTTCAAAAGGCAGATTTTTGTAAGACCTGTTTGTTCTGTGTGCTGTAGAATTATTTTTTACTCTAATTTACTAGGGAAGTCTGCTTAGACTTTTTTATGTGGGGCAAATTGTTTAGTACTCAGAAGACTCAAAACTGTGACAACAGAGTTTTAATTATCTAAATGACAGTTACGAATCAGTTAAACTGTTTGTTCTTGTTGCACTCTGAGCTTAGCGGTTCTCCATAAGTAAGTAGGGTGGAGGAGAGTCAATATTGGTTTTGAGGGGAGTATATCTATCGTTTTAGAAGCCTATTCTGTAGATGGCACTCTTCACTTTGAGTCAGAACTGAACAAGTGGTGCTGGAGTCACTTTTGTTTTGTAATATATACTCTGAATAAAATTGAAAGCAATGGCTAGGATTGCTCTCATGTTTTCCCAGGTATTTTTAACTTTTTTTTTTTTTAGTTAATAAACTCTTCTGTCCTCAGTAATTCTATCTTGCACTGTTGCTTTTAGATTAAGGAACACAGCATTCATCACCACCTTTTGAGTTGTTTAGTGATGTTGACGACTGATAAAAGTCTGAGGCAAATACGTGTACATGTATTGTAACAAATATACCTCAAAAGGCTTTTAATAGATCATCTGTTTCTTCCTCTGTCCTCCCCATGACAGTGTGAAATTAATGCATTTTCGATCTTAAAGACTTTTAGTAGTTTCAAGGGTGAAAAAACTTGAAAGAGAAGACTGTTCTAGAGCACCATATGGTTCAGGAAGCTCAGTCTAAGAACATTATCTTCAGTTCTTTGTATTCTACATCTACATTTCAGGTTGAAATACAGAGGATACATTTTGCTTTTATAAGGTTTTACAGGTATAATGAGATTTTTGTTCCTGGAACCTGCCTTTTTCAGTGTGTCTTTCTCACACAAAGTCACATTGTTGAAGAGTTTTTAAGCTGTCGAGCAGCGGGCTTGTTTCGGTTGCTTTTGAAAGTTCTGCCAGGTATTGGTTGCCTTTTATTATGAAACCAAGAGTGTGCTAGCATTACAGTCAGGTCTGTCTTGAGAATTGAGTGGACATGAATTAAAAATTAAGTAATTGCTATTGCTTTTGTTATTACCACATCAGAAGATTTATTCATGATCAGTTAAAAAATATATATATATTTTCAGTGTGTTTTTTTTTTTTTTCTAGAGCTATCCGTATTTTATCATCAATATCTAACTAGAAACTGCCTTCTTTGAGTTAATACTGCCTAAGCAAAGTTTTGAATAGTTTCATTGTAAGAAAATAACACTGGTTGTTACACTAACATTTTATTTGAGTGACGTATTTGTTCTAAGTTGGGAAATGGTACTTGCCTTAAGTAATGATCAGGTAGCTGTTGCATACTGAGTGGAACATCTATACAGAGCACAAGACATGAAATGAAAATTCTGAACAGCCATTTCAATGAAACAAGCAGCCTACAATTAGCAGGCTTAGCTGTTTCTCCTTAGGATTTTGCTTTAAAAATAGCTGAAGTAATATTCATGGATTATATTTTCCCAAATCAGAAAAACAGTTAAAACGTACTGTCCAAAAAACCCCAAAACACACACACACAAAACAGACAAACAAAACCAACAAAAAACAAAACCAACCAAACAACATTCACCCCCCCACCCAAACACCAACACCCCGCCCCAAAAAAAACCCAACTTATGTGAAGGAGTAATAAATTGATACAGTTTGTAGATGCTGTTTTCTTTATCTTCCTGCAGCACTAATGTCAGCGTTTAGAAGAGTGTTGCTGCAGTTTAGCTTTTTTTTATATATTTCATCTTCAGTACAGTCCTTCTCTTGGCCTCATTTGTTGCAGGATTTTCACAACCCAAGCAAACCTGTACAAAAAATCCCAGGAGCCTAATAAGAGTTAAAGCAGATAATAAAAGTGAAAAAAAGTTTGATCAAGTCAGGAATTGAGAAACTTTTTAAAGAGCAATGTTTTCTTTTAGAGTCCTTGCAAAATATTCTGATTCTGTTCAGTTATGATGGTCTGTAGTGAGTTGAGAGAAGATCGTTTGTGTGCATTGTATGATAGTGCGTGGGTATCTCAGCCATTTCCATCTACAAACTGCTCAACATTACGTTTCTAAAAATCCAGTCTTGCCTCAACCATGAATTTGTGCAGGTTAATTAAATAATTCCTCACATGCTTTAAACCATGTATGTTATTTGTGGTGTATCTGCAGGTTCGTGTATAGTTTCAGTGTCTCAGCCTGGAGCAGGAGTTGCCACTTATGTCTGAGAAATGCATTCCCTGCACTCCTTGTCAAAATACAAAGCAAGGCTGTAGCTCCAGGTTATATTCTTTTGGGGACAGAAATTATTTAAAAGATTCCCACCTGTGTTCTCAAACAATAATTTCTTTTCCAGCTCCTGTAAGAATTTAGCACTTTCACCTGTGGGATGCAAAAAAAGCTTTTGTGTACTGTAGCTGAGCTAATATAATTTTTGTGCCTTTTTTTAAGTTGCATTTTGTAATATCATCCATGTTACTCGTATTTTGTTCTTGTTTGACGTAGTATCACAGCCTGTAAGACTGTTCTTGATCTTGGGGGCAGGTAAAGTTTTGGGTCTCTGCCCCTACTCAAACAGAAGCCCTCAGATAGGGCTTCTTCCAACTTGTTTAGGAACGTCTTTGCAGATGCACCAAAAATTGAATCTGAAAATAGTTTACTGTTTTAATCATCGGTCTCCTTTGCTACAGTGCAATGGAAGCATCCAGACTGAGCAGACAGGTGTGGAATTTAGAATTTCAGAGTTTATCAAAGCATTTCAAAAGTTTTTTCCAGCTTACTCCCCCCTCCCATCTCTTCAGCTGCATTCTGCCATTAGAAAGTTATTTGAATATTGGAAGAAATTGGTGATATAGGAGAAATTTGCAGGAGTATTTCACAACATACCTTAAAAGTTAATAAAATAGCTTATTGTTATATTTAGAAGTGTTGGCAGGAAAACTAGTATCAAAAAGGCACAGCACTGAGAAGTTCGGTGCTGCAGTGTGGTAATTTTTTCTTTGAAATTTCTGCAGAGACAGGAAATAGAGGCAACAAACATGAGTGGGTGGGACTCTGAGGTTAGAACTGTTAATAAAATTATTGAAACGAGCCTTTGCTGATAAACACTGCAGCTGTTTATCACGTTGGTAAGGTATTCTTTCTGAGACATCAGACCCTATCCACAATAAAAGGTGAGTTTTCTTAACATCAGGTTTTTTCAATAAGGAAGAAGGTAATGCTTCTCATTTTAGAGTTCTGTTCATTTGTTGCATAGATTGAGGAAGTCTTTAAAAATGTAGTTATGATCTATGACTTACATACAATGTGGTGGCTTTTTTTAAGCAATTGAGGGTTTAATTTTTGGAAAAACTTGTGGGTTTTTTTCCCCTTTCTATGTACTTTTGTATCTCTCTTTGTAATTTAATTTGTTTTATACAGGCAAAGATAGTGCTCTTTCACTGTTGTTGAAAATTAAACAACAACAACAAAAAAACACAAAACCAAACAGCTTTCCTATAGTCATTACAGCTGTTGCTTTTTCACTGAGGGAAAATAAGGTTCAGTGGCTGCCTTTACGTGTCTGTCAAAAAACACAGTATCTGTAGTCCTGTATCTACCTAATTTAGCACTATATATATATTATGTTCCTCTGTGTTTTTCCCTCAGCCCATTCTTTGGTCAGTAGAATCCGGCTCTTGGCAGAGCTGGCCCTTGGTGCTAATCTGCTGGCTGCAAATCTGCTGGTCAGCCAAGTCTGGCTAACGAGAGCTTTGATTAATAACAGAATGATGGGTGGGCAACTTCAGGCATGCCTTTCAGTTCTGCTGGTTTCTTGTTATTTTACCTGTTTAGAACTGCTCAAATTTGCTATGTTGATGAAGAAAAATACCTAAGTGGTTTGAATTGCTCACATTTGAAGCAAATTACAGAAATTGAAATGTTGGTTTAATTGATATGCTATCAAGCTAATAACTTTTGATTTAAATAAATACCGTTTAGAATACACGCTCAGAAACTGGATGTGTTTTCCTCAGGAATTATATAATTGATATTTTCACTTTTTTTTTCAGTATCAATATGCTATTAGATGAATTAGTGGATTACATTAGTGGAATAAGACTGAAACAGTAGTATTTAGAGCAGCCCATCTTGCTTAACTGGCTGAAATTTGTCAGCTCTTGTTCAGTAAGTCTTTAGAGAGCAGCAAAGCAGCAGGCAAGGCATGTTCAGAACTGCTTTGGGTGTAAAAACAAAGACAAACCCGCCACGCACAGATCACCACTTCTTTAGTATTAAACAAACACTATTGTCATTAATAGGATTTGTGCATGTGAAGATAGATTATTCGATACGATGCTTGGTTGGTTATTGTTGGAGACTTTTTTGATTATATTGAGGACAGCCTGCTTGAGGTGGTGGCTTGCATGGAGTTTTATGTTCCATGAGAAGCAAAAATGTATTTGTAACTTGGGTTCTCATTTTCAGAAGGATGTAAGTTCTTTGCAGGTAGTTCCTTAATTTCTCAAAGTTCCTTCTTCTGGACTTGCACTTTCAGTAAATTAAAAGATAAATCAGAAGATAAAGGACAGAAATAAATTTTGTTGTTGACTAAGGGATTTTCAGTTGAAAACAAACAGCAAAGTCTGGGTCTGTTTAGTCGCAGGATGACTGAGCCATCCTGTGCGATGCTAAGAAAAAAGCAACCGCAATTCTTGGATGATTCATTTTATAATTTCCAGTACAAAAAGAAAATATACTGTTTCATGAGAGATTGCAAGTATGGTCTCGTGTGCTTAAGAAGCAGGTGAAAAAAAACAGCAGAAGGAGATTGAATGTATCCTGGGGTCCCTAGAGAATGAGAAGAAAAACTTTCCTCAATATTGAGAAAGGGCAATGAGTAGAAAATACAATTCCTTCTGTATTAAAACACTGGCGATAACAACCTTTAACCTGAAGGACATTTCTTGCACAAACCAAATGAAGTTTGACTACCTGCAAAGAACTTTAAATAGGATGATTGTATCTGCCTTACAGGTGACAAAACATGTTCTGGAAGAAAGAACATGTCACCTCGATGGAAATCCCTGATGAGCAAACAAACCCAGCAGCTCTGTTGCCATGTTAATGACTACCCCACTTTCAGTTCTTCAAAGTCTTTAGGAGGTTTTTTTGGCTGGTGTTTCTACTGCTTTATTCTTTCTGAGGTGGCTGAATAGTTGAATTACTTCAAGGTTCAGACCTCTCTGACTGTTTTGTGGGAGTCAGATTCTCTTTGAGGCATTAGAAATGCCTCGTGAAGTTTAGTGGGCTCCCATTCCACCTTGCCTGTTTCCTTCCCAGATGACTGGATGTCATCGATGTTATTGTACGAAGTACAGAAAATGAAGTGCAGTATATTGAGAAAAATACAGAACTGCCCGTGTAAATACAGTTTTGCATTATTAAGTCACCTTTCATCCATATAATTTGGTTTCCTATGATAGAACGTCCACAGTTTCATTGTGGTGAATTTTATGTAATTTTCTTCCTATTAGCCCCTATAATTTTTGGTTAGTCATTTTACTTCCTCTTCTAGATCCCCCAGTAAACCTTTGGCACGAAAATTAATGAGTGGAATGGACTGGGAGGTAGTGAGTAGGAACTCACTGTCTGACGACAGGTTGGAAACGCAGAGCCTGCCGTCACGGTCTCCACCTGGAACCCCAAATCAGTAAGTAGCATCGGATCTGCTCTCCCTAGAAGCGACTGTCTGCCTCTAATGTGCGTGAAATGTTTGTGTAATAAAGGGATTCATGCGTTATGTGGAGACAAATAACTTCACAAATTATGTGCTGAGTGGTTCCCTGGAACATCTAGCTCCAGGTAAGAGAAACTATTTCTGGGTGCATTTTAGGTGCTTCTCACTCAGGCTATAAAGAACGTAAGATGTAGCACACTACCCTAAATTTGAGAGCTTGAGTTTTCTCAAGGACAGTTAAAAACTAAATTATTCATTTGACTAACAAAAAAACCTGATAATAGTAGCTGTGTGATATTTTAGAAATAATTGACTCTGGTTAATACCACTTCTTAAAACATTGGGAAAAATTACTTAATCGTAAATCCTTGTAGGCTTATTCCCCTCAATTTTTCTGCATTTCCTTTCCAAACTCACTCTTTTCACAGCTTTCTGTTTTATGTTTATAGTTAATGAAAAATCATTCCTGAATGCTTTTGGAAAATAACCTGTTTTCTCACTGTGCTAAAACTGGGTAAACAATCAGTATTTTCCAATTTTGTATTGCATAAACCAGAAGGTTTTAGGATTCTTTGGCATTGCAACATATTACTCAAAAGGCTGTTGTAAGTATCTTCAGCATTTGAAAACTTTTGTATTTTTTTTTAAATGAATGATGCTTATAGCATAACATAATTAATGATGCATCTTTCAAAGTATTTTAAGAAAGATGCCTGTCACTATGCTGGTTTTCGAATGGGAAAATTTTGGGTCACAGAAATTAGAAGACTCTCAGTGCAAAGCTTATGATTCTTCTAGGAGAAGATGCAGGGGATAAAATGTTCATCTTAATGAATTGGGTTTAAGTTCTGCCATAGCAGAGCCAGGATTTTTCTTCTTGGGGATTCTTTTTTTTTTTATCATTAAGTCAACTGTTATTCCAGTAACCTTTTCATTGGGCTTTATTAAAAAAAAAAGGCAAAAAACCCAGCTATTTAATGTTTATGAAGATACTTTTGGAACACTTTTGAAAAGAAAATTGTGAAATATAGCATGTTGATCTGACAACATAATGGTTTCAGTGATTTTTGAAATCTTAAATTATTTAATATGCATCGAGAGGAAGTAATTATTTTAGCATTCCTTTGTAGTGGTGTAAGAAATGTAGATTAACAGTAACATTCTTTTCACCTTACACCGCTCTGCTTTCCCTCTTAGTCGCAACTCTGCCTTCACTCAAGAAGGAGCCCGGTTACGACCCTCATCAGTTGGACATTTAGTGGACCATGTAGTTCACACTTCCCCAAGTGAAGTATTTGTGAATCACCGATCTCCATCTTCCACTCAGGCCAACAGCATCATACTGGAATCATCACCGTAAGTTCTGCTGGTCGTTACTGTACAGTAGCTTGCAGAGTTTCTGAAGATAAGTCAGAAATCTTCACTGTTAAGTGTTAAATTTTGGGTTGGGGAGAGCCAAAAGATCTAATAGAAAGGTCGTTGTTATTTAGGGAGTATTATTATAGGTATTACTGAAAATGAAATGCTCCAGAAGTAAAGCCCTATATCTGATATGTTCCTGGTGCAGGATTGCAATACCTTCCAATCCACTGAAAATGTGGGTTTGCTGTAATGTGACCATCAGTGTCTGGATGAGGAAGCGAAAGTTATTTTTTTGACAGAACTGAAGTATGTTGGCTTGTGATAGTTTTTAATTCCTGTGAGTTTGGAAATTTGGTTTTTGTCAACGTACAGAAGTATGAGTGAGCTTTACGTGGCCAAAATGCCTTTTTAGCACCCCAGCATTCTGAGGTTCTTAGTATGTTTTGTATGTTGTTGTAGAGTATCTTTATTTTTTTAAGATAGCACTATCGGGCTTTTTTCTGTTATGGTGAACTATCCTGATACTATGCTTTGGTGGCCAAAATAAAAACTACTATTGTTTATTAAGTCCAGAAGGATGACAAATGGAAAAAGGTTGAGTTATTCAGAGATTTGAAATACTCGATAACTTGTGGCCATAGTACAGATGAATTGGGGAAAAAAGGTGCACAATATACACCTTATTAACACTGCCACTGTAGCTTTTTATACATAGCTCTACATGTAATGCTAAACTTGCCCTTGTGTAATCTCTGTTATCAGGGAAATTGTGCAAATGGTTTCAAAACAATTGGAGAATTATAAAACAGCACATAGATAATTACATGTTTATAAAAAAAATTGTATGTCTCAGGAAAAGTTACCCAAGGAAACCATTAGAACACAGTTCTAAAGCCTTGCTTGGACTCTACCTTCAGTTTTAACTACTGCATAACTTTGGAGAGGGAAATGAATACAAAATTTTAAAATTTTTGTGAAATAACAAAAGGTGCTTTTTATGACAGGGCACAATAGTTATAATTTGACCACCAGCTAGTCATTTAGCTGTCAGACTTATAAAACAGTAATTTGGCCTAATAATATAAAATCTGCTTTTTCTGGTGGGCTTTTTTAACCTATTCGCATGGCAGGGGAGTCTCAAAACTGGAACACTTGTGAATATTTCCTTATATTAGAGTTTTGCTGTCCTAAGGCCATACAGGGTCAGGTTCCTTCTGTTCCAAGGCTTCAAAGAGAAGTCAGTTACGAGAAACACTGAATGGTGGGGTGATACAGTGAAGCAAGCACAATTCTTAAATATTCTTTTATTCCTATACCTTTATTCTAAGTTAAGTTGTAAAAAATATTTCTGAGGGTCCTTGGGATTTGTTACTTTAATACCTGATTTATTGTGTAAGTCGCCATAGAAATGAGCCTTAAGAGGAGAGGAAGTGGTTTTGTAAATCAGTTATGCAACCATGGCTGTTCTTTTTCATGATTTCGCTCTTTTTATACCCAAGAAGAAAAACCATTGCTCTTTCATCACTAAGGTTTGCTTTTTTGTTTTCCCTTGTTGGAAGCTTAAAAGTGGAATTTAATCTTCAAGCATAAGGTATTTTTAAGAATGAGGGTGTTGACTGTCAAAATACTTGAATCCCATTAGGACCTTCTGAAAGTTTCAGGTGGGTTATTGATTCAAGATTTGAGAGTTATGAAAGATAGTAGTAGTCATGAAGGTCTTATCAGATATCTAAATTTAAATTCTATTACTTTACAGTCAAAAAAGCTGTTTCTTAACCAGTTTGGCCTGTCTGAGTGAACAGATTTGAGTAACCCATCTGCTAATTTATTGGGAATTTTTATTTATTGATCAAATTTACATATGTAAAAAAGCAGGGCTAACCTGATAGGTTTACTTATCTCTGTTTGGAGTCAACATAGCAAAATAAATTGGTTTTGATGAAGTTTAGGAGCGTATTATTAACATAGCTAATACAACCTTTAATTCATATTTTTCTTCATCTGCATTTGCTATTCAAAATTAAATTGAGAGATTTCTGCTTGTAGTTCTCTGGGGTAATGATATCCTTAAATTACAAAAGCACATGATATGTGTTTAGTTGAATAAATTTATGGGGGTGCGTAGGAAACTTTTGCTTAATATATTAAAAGGTCAGACCGGATATCTTCAACAAGAATACCCAAAGCTTGTCAGTGCCCGGGTTTGCGTGTTATTTTATTATTATGTAAATGGCTGAGTGCAGTACCAGGGAGCTGCTTTGCCCACAGAATCGGCTGCTTTCACTGCCATTATCTGAGCATTCAGAAGGAAATTCAAAGCTGACTGGGCAAATACAAAGCAGTGAAGTTTTTGCCCAAGGCTTGATTGTTAGTTCTCACAATTCGTTATGCTAATATATTACAGTACTTGTATTACTGCTTCTAAAATGTTAATTTAAGTGACTTTTCCAATCTTTTCTGTAAGTTTGTATGTTCAAAAGGAATTTTTTGGTGTTTTTTGACATGTGTGTACAGACATCTAGTCAAACACAAGATCCCATCCTTTACTTTCATCAGAATGACTTCTTTGTGTCTCATGTTTTCTGTTCCTTTTTTATTCCATTTAAAACTCTCAGGAGTAATTGTTTTCAGGAAAATACATAACTGTGTTGCCCTTCACTTAAAAGGCTGAATAATCTGTGCTGGCCAGACTTCAATGAATAAATACATAGGCAGTTAAAAAGCTCTGGGTGACCTTTGTAAGTCAGCGTCTAAATAATTTATAGCTGCCTTGAAAATTCATTTTGCAAATGTCAGCAGTCGTGATATTTTCCTCTTTCTCCACAAAAATCAATTTAGAAAAGCTGCTTATCCTGAAAAATGTAAGGATGATATGCTCTATTTGCTGTCACTTGCATTTAAAAGTGTTAAGAAATATTATTTTTATTCAATAGTGTTTTGAACATGAGATTCTTCCAATATCAGATACTGAACAATTAGTACTTTTCTTTTTTCTTTTAACACTGCATGAAAAAACATATATTCTAAAAGATGAAATTAAGCAAAAATATACAGAAAAAAATATTGTTAACATTTTTTCAAATGTACTATTTGCATTAATTGACTGAAAACTTTATCAATATTTTGTTTTCTAAGAAATTTGACTAAATTTTTAAAAACTGGAATGGAAAACGTGGTTTTTCAAAGTGAAGTGTTTCGCTTCCCTTTACGTTTTTGTGCTTTTTGAAAGAAGTTCATCCTTTATTTGAAATCACTGCAGACAATTGTGATCTGATTTTTTGTCATTGTTTTTATTGGAAAACACGTGTCTGGGATCTGCCTTTCTTTAACTGCATAGAAACAAGATTATAGGGCATGGAACTTGATGTGTACCTTGGGTTTTCTTAAGGTGCAGCAACTTGAGCTGTTGTGCTGTGTCCTGCCAGTCCTGTGTGGCCAGAGTCGTCCCCCAGCCCTGCTCCCTGCTCGCCCCTCTTTGCGGAGGGTGTTTGCTGAGCTCTGAGGCGCCTCTACAGCTTGCTGAGAACCCAAGGGACCGTGTCCTGTTTTTGGCTTTGGGGAGCGCCCTTCCCTCCCCTGTCACCAACCACTTCACCTTGGGGTAGCTACCCAGGCTTGGCCAAAGAGCGGGTGGATTTTTGCTTGCAGGGTGAGCTGCCTGAGCCGAGCGACCAGCACCGAAGGGCTTTGGGGAACAGGCCGAGGCTGTGGGTGGAAGAAAGAACAGAGACACCCATTTCTGGTTAGAGCATTCTGTTTAGATTTAGCTATAACCTGCAACTTCATTCTTGATGGGTTTTTCTGGATTTGCCACTAGTCTCAGTAGGCTGTTGTCATAAGTCATTAAATGACTTAATAATAGCTTTTAATGTGGTTCATGGGGAGGAAGGCACGTATCCTTGCTGGTATTTAGAAACTGGCATTCAAGCCAAGTTAATAGGAACTATGTGCGAACTGCCCTTTTAGGCCTCTCAAAATGTTCTTAATTCTTAAATGTAAAGCCATATAACGAAAGATGAATCATATACTTATGTAATACAAATTATGCAGTTAAGCTTTTATTTCAAAAGGACTAATAAGGGAAATTGTCTACATTACATATAAACACAGAGAACATTTTTATTAATCTACAGTAGAGTGCTTGCAGATCTCAAACAGAGAGCTTTCTGCTATTTCGTTTTCAGTAATGGTGTTATAACTGAGCTAAAAATGCATGTGATGAATGCTTTTTTTACCAGCATTTCAAAGCTGCACATGTTTCAAAGGGGAATATGTTCAAGAGGGGAAAAAAACAAAGTTCTCTTGAACTGTATATGTATACTATTACATTGAAAAACTGAGACTTAACACTATGATCTCTAATAGGCTTTTCAAGTAAGTGCAGGGGGACAGTTGAGTTGTCTTCAGCTTGCACTCCTCCTATTTTTAGATCAAAAGCCAAGGACTAGCGTGGGTGCACTTTATTATGCTGCTTGTTTCTGATTTTAAGATTTAAATTGCAGGCATTAATTTAAGAGGCAAACTAATTGATTTCCTTACTGAGGAAGACATATTGTCATATCCATTATAGAAATATGGCTTTTAGCAAGAGTGCAGATTATACATACAGTGAATTTTACAGTATTCCAACATAAAGTGGGTTAAGAGTGCTGAAATAATTTTAAAAATATAATGTATAAAAGATGGACTTAATCATTCTGTGTACAGTTGCTTGTCAAGAAACATGCAGAAACATGTCCAAACATACACTTCCAATGTATTGTACCACAGTACATTTTTGAGATTCTAAAAATACATTATACAGCTCTCGTATACTTGAGTTTCTTCAAGCATTTTCAGTTTATTCAGAAGCCTGAAAAAAAATGTCAATATCTCATGATCATTCTACTTCATACTTCTATTTTGGATTTAGATCTCAAGAGACTCCTATAGATGGGCAGCCTCCTGCATTACCGCCCAAACAGTTTAAAAAGAACAGTTGGAACCAAATTCATCATTCGCACTCGCAGCAAGAACTGGATAACCATATTAATGAAACATTTGATGTTCCTGCATCTCCTGAAAAATCCACAGTAAGTTTTTGGATCTAGTTTAATCGTTCTGCTTTTTATTGGATGATCATCCTGCTTTTCATGACTTTGGTTCTGATGCATTTCAGAGAGTTGTTGTGTTTATGCTTTACACTGCAGCATTTCCATTATACAGGCTGTCTCTTTGCAAGCTCGTGCTATTGTTTCCATCTGCTGGAGTTAGTCCTTTGTCAGTTGTCATCAGATGTGACTACATTGGGATGGATATGCAAACATTTTGAACATCAGCTTTTCAGCACATGCAGAAATTTCTGACTAACCTCTTCCCTGAGAAATCACTAACCATCACTTTTAAAGACAACATTGCAGACACTACCACTGGCGTTCAGCTTTTATCAAAAAGCTGAAACTAGAAGTGCCTACCAGCTCCTAGAACAGTTTTGTCAGAAGAGGCCTCTTGAATCTGTGGTTGCATTTTTCATCGGAATTTCCAAGAAAGAGACTCTAGGAAAGAGACCTGTGACACTGAATCTAAAAATCTCAGCAAAAGTTCTTTTTCCACACTTAAGCTAGATGACTAAGCTAGTCAGTTGATTATTGTCTGGCTGAGACCTCACCACTTTTTATTTTCTTTTGTCCTTCCAGAAGTTTTCAAGTGGTTCTTGGTTTTATACTGATGTGGGATAATAAATGTTTTGCAGGATGGGTAAACTGTTTTAACATCCAGATGTAGCAAATATTGCATAAACAGTTTGCCAACCTCAGACATTCAAAATTATGAGTCAGCTCCCAAAACTGATATTTTAGAAATGCCTTTGGTTCAGTTTCATTTACATTTTGAACTCTTAAGCATAAGGTGTTATCTCAGCCCACATTACAAAGTTAAGATTCCCATAAAAAACATATTTCATAGGTGGGGTTTTAATAAAACTTCTGAAAGTGAAACTTGTAAATTTATGAGAAATTTGGGAATGTTGCACAAAACATGAACTGTCAACACCTTTGTATTTTCTCAATGCTTACCTGAGTCATAGTAATGTACTGTTCTGTTTTAAAAGATAAACACGACTTTACTCATCAAGTTTTTCTGCTCTGTATTCAGTTATCTTTACCAAATTGACAAAAATAACTTTCAGTTGTTTTCTTAACTCCTTTTAGTTCTGCAAAAGCAACACAGCTGAGTGAGAATGAGATTCTTTTTGCTCTGTGCATTGTCAGTGTAATTGTTTGCTGTGGTCCAGTGGCCCATATCTATGCAGCCTCCCTTAAAGCAGTCCGCTGTTGTAAATGTGGTTCTGATTTGGTCTGCTGATGGCTTTTTATTTTGGACATTAGAGAAGAAGGAATGCAGCATGACTGAAATTTTATGAAACTGGACATTTAGGATTTGGAATGAAGGTTTGTTTGGTTTTTTTTCAAAGCTGTTTTTCTGCCCAGAATGCACTTCAGGTTCCTGCACCACTAAGGTCTCTTGTGCTTCTCCATCTCAAATATTTTAAGGAAAAGCCCACACCAATTGGATTTAATTCAGTCATTGAATTTCTTTCATCTGTTGTATGTACGAGGAATCCCTTTAGAATGGTATGGGAATGACAATATTTTGCTCCATGTGCCATCCCTACATATCCAGTCTGAGAATGTCCAGCAGTATTTGAGAACAGGTGTGGGCAGGAACCCCTTCAGTTGAACACATTAATGATGATATACAGTGTTCTCTTCGGGTTCCTTGTTACAAGCAGCTGCTCAAAAGGGCCTTTTAAAGCAGGAAATGATTATTCCCTTTTTTGTCTAGGGAATGTAATAGCATAAAAGTTGCTAAATGCTGCAGGTGAGCACTTGGTGGTTGTTCATTCTGCCCAGGAACCTGAGTCTGGTCTCCTGTGCCAGTGAACATAGGCTAAAATGATTTGCATATGTTCAGGCTTCCAAAGCACCCTTCCTTCTCATTAACATCTCTTATGCTGTTACTTTCCTCTTTTTCCCCAATTTTTTCGTCTTTTCATTACTATGTGTTGGTGGGGCTGTGGTTGGAAAGTTTTGTTTTAACCAAGAGCTGAAACGCCTGTAATTGAGTTAACTTTTTATGAGCCAAGTTGAGCAGCCTTCTTTTACCTGTCGAACCTGCAGGTTTGAACTTTCTTACATATAGAAATGTTTGCTTTAATAAGTTTTTGTTTTCTTCTTATCTGAATATGAGTCATGCTTTGGCTGTAGTTGGTAACACTGAAAACATCCTTGAAACAAATTTCTTTATCAATACTTCACATCCTCACCATAGAAACTATAGGAATAGTAGCTAATGCTCAGTTTGTGAAATAAATAGTGATGGAAATGAACTAGAAATCACTTCAATGGCACTAAATAGATTTTTCGAGATTAAAAAAGGATCTGTTGTTCCCCAGTTTATTGGTAGTTCCTTTAACGGTGGTGTTGTGATCAGGATGAAACCAGAAAGAAAGCAGCTAAAACTGTCAGAGCTTGATCAGTGCCAAGCACGTGTCACACCTCACGCTCCACAGCACTGGAAATGGAGTAAGGGTTATGGAACCAATATTTTGTTGCCAGATTTGTCCTTGCGTGCTTTCACCATATTGCTGTTAAAAACAATACACCTTCAATGACCTTATTTTTCATCGTATTGCATTCTTACTGCAGGCTTTTCATCGTGGTCTTAATTAAGATGAATTTAAGGAATTTCCATTTAGTAAATGTTTTTTCTTAAGACTGCTTTGAGCCAATTAGCCTTTTCTGATAGTTTCTTACTGTGGGCTTGTTTTGGCAGAACACAATTTTAACTTAGTTATGTCCGTGACTTTTAAATGTGTAACTGTTCCTTTCTGTGCCGAACTCAAGACATTCACACTATTACATGATGTTTTTTCAAGTGTCCCGCAGCAATTACTTGGTAAGGAGTATAATATCTTCAATGTCTAACTATGAACAAAATATATTTTCATATAATTTCTGTTCACCAGCCCAATGGTGGTGTCCCCCATGACAATCTTGTTATGATCAGAATGAAACCAGATGAAAATGGAAGATTTGGCTTCAATGTAAAGGTAAGAGTACATCTATGTCCTTCATGTCTGTTAATATTATTTTCTGACATTTGTAATTTATTACTGATTTAATTTTTTTTAAGGGTGGATATGATCAGAAGATGCCAGTAATAGTGTCCAGGGTAGCTCCAGGAACACCTGTAAGTTATCAAAAAAACAAACTTGGTAGCAATATCTTTGTATCTTGAGTATGTATTCAGAACTGTAAATTATTTCACAGTTGCCTATCAAATTTAGTTTGTGCTAGAACATTATCCTAACAAAGCAAATTCTGTGCACTGAGAATTTGATGGGGCTATATAACATATTTTTAAAAGTTCTTCAGTCCTCAAAAATATTTTTTTTACTAAAACAAAATTGAATTCCTGAAAATGACAGGGAGTTACAGATGTTCATTACCCACTGTTTCTTGAGCTGTATCATCCTAAAAATACATTTACTTTGTAACTTTTAAAAAACATAGGCATTCATATGATGATAAGAATAACTAAAATAGCAAATCTCTCTTATTTTAGTGACAGATGTTGCTGAATAAAGCCACAATTTAGATTAAAAACAGGCATCATGAATCATTCATCAGGTCTGATTGTCTGTTATTACTGGTGTTTAGTGACTATCAATAGTGTCTTCAAACTAGGCACAATATTTTGTCAGTTGATTGCCAGAAATACTGACCTGGTATTCAGCTGACTGGAGTCAGCTCTGTTTATACCTTTTAGAGTAAACTGTTCATTTGCTAACTCTTGAGATGAACAGTTTTTTGAGGGGTTTTTTGTTTGTTTTTTTGACTCTTCAAAACCATTAAAATGTTTACCAAGAACATTGTTCTTGTCCTTGTTAATTGCTATCTCTAAAATATTTAGTAACAATTTTGGCTGAATGCTTCAAACATTCACACTCTAAGGAGAGGATATTTGGTGATGGCATGTGCTCTTCTGCAACCATGTTTAGATCGATTATAATAACAATTTTTATTACCTGATTCCTCTCTCTAGGATTACTGGGATTAGTGCATTGTTTTTGGTCCTTGCCTTACTCTTTTCGTTACAGTTGTGATATTTCACACCTGAAACATTTAAGCCTGTGAAATTGATTTGGACAAGGCTTTGACATGTTGTTCCCTTCCCTGCAAAGATAGGAACATCTTGCTTTTCAATTTCCTATACAAATTGTGATGCAAACAGAGGAGCTTTCTGCTTCAACCAGAGAAGTGGAGTAACAGCTGCCGAAAGACGTTACAATGACAGTCACCTCCCAGTGGCAGATTGATTTGTTGATGTGAATGGCACTGTCTTATGTATTGTGTAAGACTTAAATTTATCATTTGAATACAGTGCAGCAACCATAGCAACTAGGCTGTTAGGATTCAAGCCCTCAAGTATAGTTACTTTAAGTTGCTATTTTAAGGTGAGAAACTGGAAATGTCTTGTTTTACAGACTGTTTTAAAATTATTTTTCACCTTGCAGGCTGATCTCTGTGTCCCTCGTTTGAATGAAGGGGACCAGGTTGTACTGATTAACGGCAGGGATATAGCAGAACATACTCACGATCAAGTTGTTATGTTTATTAAAGCTAGCTGTGAGAGACATTCAGGGGAACTTGTGCTCCTAGTTCGACCCAATGGTGAGTAATTTGTACATAATAATAATTTTTTAAAAATCCACACCTTGCTGTCATTTTCTAACCTCAGTTTTGTGTCCTGAGATGGAATACTCAACTTCCTTGTAAGAAAGAACTCCTTTCCTTGAAAAGGAATTGCAACAACACTGTGTCTTGTACAAATCGTGGTCAACCCCATACTCTAAGGAGCTGTGCATAACTAAGTGTTGGAAATTATTACAAAACGCAGAGATGAAATATTTCTAATAAAGAGCTAATTTAAATTGTGTTCTCAGTCTTGTTGATAAAAATGTCCAGAAAGCTATATTGATATTGAATGGAGTTTCTGAGGTTGCTGTTATTCCCTTAAGGAACACAAATAAACAAAATTGCCTCACCAAACACCCAGTGTTTGGATGACTTGAGAGGTCTATATATGCAAAATCCTTCCATGTGTTTTTAAAACAATCTAGAACAGCTGGTAACATTTCTACTTGAAGAGGCTTAATAGAAGCAAGTGCTAAAAATGCAGTCTAAATAACAGCTTGTGCAATATATTCATGAAATGCACTGTTGGAGCATTGCCAGCAGATGGTCACTGGATTTAAGTCTTTGCACATCCCAATTATAATTAGGGTGTGCGAAGAAGTTGCAGAGGAAAAAGCAAGATAAAAAATAATTATTTTTTATTGGAATAATTGAAATTAGTACAGGAGAGTACATCAGCCTTTCCTTTATTCACTTATTTGCCCTCTCCACTTGTCCTCTCATTCGCTAACTTCTCTTGCAGCTTTTGTGTTGTCACTTTTTTGGGGGGTAAAATTGTTAGCTCTGTTTACAAATTACTGAAATAGTTTCCCCTTGTATATTGATTATCTTTGTATTCTGGATAAAAACATTTGAGTTGTAGAAGTGAGGAGTTGCCTGTTTCCTCCCTTGCGGTCATGGGATATTATTTAAAAACAGGCTCTCTAACAGAAAATGTCTCTGTTACCTATAGTAGAAAATACATGTTGTTTTTCAGTTTATTTATAAGCAGAGCATGCATACAGCATTAATAGCATTATAATGGCATATATTAATGCCATTTTCTCAGGTGGTCTGCACATCTTGCCCTAATTACTGAAGCCTGTATCAGTTCAAAGTGAATTAAAAGTAAAAATAAATGTAACTATAATCACTTCAGAGGCACGATGTGAGAATCTGAGATTAGGGAGTTATGTCAGACGAGGCAGGGCATAATGTGTTTTGATGAAAATTTTAGCAGTCACTGATGTACTTTCACTTAAAATTACTATTAAACAAAAAAAAAATGGTTTTGTCATGGATTATAATGATCAGGAAAGGCTACTTGCCCTTGCTGTTGGGGACTAAAATCAGCATGTTAATGAATGTAGGTTTTTCTACAGAAGAAACACATTTTTGCTGTTTTAAATGAATGACTTAATTTTACTTGCCAAACAGCATGTTCAGCCAGAGTGTTCATACCTTTATTTGTTATAGCTGTCTATGACGTTGTGGAAGAGAAGCTGGAGAGTGAGCCTGACTTCCAGTACATCCCTGAGAAATCTCCACTTGATGGTGTCCATCAGGATGATAATGCTCTGAGGGAGTCCATGATCCAGCTGGCAGAGGGGCTCATCACTGGAACTGTTTTGGCTCAGTTTGATGTGAGTACAGTGTCGCCTGTAGCTGTTGTGCAGGTTCCAAGTCTTCTGGGTTAGTAGTTATTTTAAACAGAGCAGACTTCAGTTAAATTTCAGTAGAGTCAGCATCTTTTAGCAAAACAATTGTCTTACACTCTTGAAAGAAAAATAATGAAAATAATCCAGTCCTGTATTGTATGTGCAAACTCATGGCATAGAATAATCGTAATACTAGTTTTTAGTGTTACTCCCTATCCAAGTTACTGTAGAAACTGAATGACAGCTTAGCTGTTGGCATTTTATGGACCATCTCAATGAGGGAAGGTAAAATTACCAATGGAAAATACAACCCCAGTCTTAAGGTTTACAACCCTAATCTTAAGGGTTAATGTAACAATGTCTTTTATAAATAGTTGATTTTTTTTAATGACATATTTCAGAAGCGCTTCCTGTGGGGTCCTAAGCTGCTGATAGCTATAGTCTTTCTTTCACACTAACTTGTGCCTTGATACTATTCCATCTTTAATGCGTGAGATTGAGTGGCTTAAAGCAGGAAGCAGTAGGTTTGTAAAACACAGCAGTGTGAATTCTCTGAATTCCTCACCAAATGGAGACCTAGCGTTATGTATTACAACATGTATTTATAAAACATGTTTATATACTATTCTTTAAGAACTTGGGTAAAATTCTACTTTCATATGTAGAAATAAAAGATTTTTTCAAAGTGATTTAAAATCCTTCTTTTACCATCCTTTTCCAGTCTCCCAAACAGGTTCAGTGTTTAAAAGTTTTTAAAGTGCTTTCCGTAGAACCTGGGTCCTTTCACTGACACTGTTCACAGCACAGGGGTTGTGGCAGTGCACGGCTGAGGCGTGAGAGGGTGGGAGCCTCTCAAAGGACACTTTGTGGTGAAAAAGGACAAGGTAGCCCAGTTATTGAAATACAGAAGGACATCTGAAAAAAAAAAGGAAACTGCAGTGTAGGTAGATGACTTATATACAACACAATCTGCTTGCCCCAAATCACCGTGTGGAGTGTCGGTGTCAGTCCATTCCCTTGCCAGGCTACAAAATTGACTTGTCTCTGGATCAGTGTTTTTCTGGAAGCTTGAAATTTAAAATTCAGTTTGTCTTTAAACAAATTATGATCATGTCATAATTATTTTCAGTGGTCCCACAGCATAACTAAATTCATAGTACTTTCTTTTGAAAAGTATTTTCATGTGTGTTGAAGTTACTGTTGCTCAGTAGTTTATGTTCTAAAAAATACCGCTAGGCAAACAATAAACTCACGGATCTTTTGCATCTCTTATAGTCTCACCATCATTTTTGTCTTTTAGCAATTGTATAGGAAAAAGCCTGGAATGACAATGTCTTGTGCTAGATTACCTCAAAACATTTCCAAAAATAGATACAGAGACATTTCGCCTTGTAAGTATGTGTGTTTGTATATGTGCTCTAAAAGTATTTGCTGTGGTTAGTAAATAAGTAACATCTTTCTAAAATTTTTTTCAGATGATGCTACACGGGTTATTTTAAAAAGTAACGAAGATTACATCAATGCAAATTATATAAATGTGAGTCGTATTTTTAAAAGAGCTTCTGACATTAAGTAATTTGGCAGTTTTTCAATGGAGAAGTCGATTTAAAAAAAAAAACCAACAACATTTTCATAAATCTAAGTAAGACTGGAATGGCTGATAAACCTGTAGTAAGATGGTTTGAAATTTACTGCAGTTATACCTATTTACTGATGCTTTGTGGCAGGTGTTTTTATAAATGAAACCAAGAAAAAAGAAAACAACACTATGGGAAAAACAGGTCTCTACCAGAGGAATTCTTCTTTTCCCATTACTAATATGGCAGTAGTGTTCAGCAGTTTCTTCACTTTCTTTTCCTTTTCTTTTTTCATTGTCAGTCACAACAGAATTACAGTTACTTACTTTTCCTTTCAGGAACAAAAACCAAAAATGAAATTAAATTCCAAGATCAGTATTTTTAAAGCTAGTGTCAGAAACCCACAGAGCATTAAATGTTTGCATGTGAATGATTTTCTTTTTTTTACCACTAATCTTGATTATGGCAGCTACATGCTGTCAGTTAATATGTGAATTGTACTTGGATCTTTGTAATAATTTTGTGTGTGAGACACTTTGAAGAATTTTTATCTGTGCCAATCCATGCTTACTAACTTAAAATAAATAGAATGAATATAGTTAATGCTTTTTTTAATGTCTTAGTTACTAAACACTAAATGTCTGATGCCTGACTTGCACTGGCGGTAAGAATTAAAATAATGACTTTGTCTTCTCTTAGATGGAAATCCCTTCTTCCACAATAATAAACCAGTACATTGCTTGTCAAGGTCCATTACCGAACACTTGTCCTGATTTTTGGCAGATGACTTGGGAACAAGGCTCATCTATGGTTGTAATGTTAACAACTCAAGTTGAACGGGGCAGAGTAAGTAAAAGATTTCCTTAAATACCACTGGCATAATCTTCTAAAACTCTGTTGATGACTAGCCTTTAAAAGATGAGAGAAATGTACTATTATGACATGTAATATGACAAGGGGTAGTAGGGTAGATTTAGACTAGATATAAGGAAGAATTTTTTTACAGTGAAGATGGTGAAACACTGGCCCAGGTTGCCCAGAGAGGTGGTCGATGCCCCATCCCTGAGAACATCCAAGGCCAGGCGGGATGGGGCTCTGAGCAACCTGACCTGGTTGAAGATGTGTCTGCTTCTGGCAGGGCTGTTGAAATTATGAGCTTTGGAAAGGTCCCTTCCAACCCAAACTGTTCTGTGAGTCTATGGTTATGAGATTTTTCATAAGGACAGCGCATTCTTAGTAGCGTTGCAATGATGGCTTACATTTTAAACCTTCTGATATTGTTAGCGTGGCTAATACTTTGAACTCAAAGTCTGCGTTTATTTCTTAAAGTATTTTTAGACTTCCTTGTTTGACGTTTATTGCAAAAAGCAAGTAGCATTTACATTCATAGGATTTTTTTCTCTAAATTTAAAATAAAGGATCTCCAAGAAGTTTCAGCAGTTTTTGTAGATTAGTTCTTCGATATGTAGAGAGGTGGATTTTTTTAAGGCAGCCTAACGCAGCTTTGTATTTTTAAGAGCCCATGCCTGGACGGCTGTCTTTAAGAGAATCCATGATAATCCTGAAATCTAATATTTTTCATAAAATGTTCTGTGACTATAAACATTTGTTTAATCATATGAAAGAATCATTGTCCTTTAAGTCATTTCCATACAAAAATGAGTAAAAATAGAGTACTAGTAAGAAAGTAATTAGAGTTATAAGTTACTATAAATAATTGTTTAATAGTGCTATAAATGGCCTCAGGTGTGTCCTGTGGTTGGTTTGTTTTGGGGTTGTGGGGTTTTGGGTTTTGAGATTTGTTTGTTTGTTTTTAAGCTCTAGTTTTCTCCTTAATAGCTTTGTTTATATGCAGCTTTGCCCTTTACACAGTGTAATTCCAGAGTTACTTGGTTTAGAGTCTGGAGCATTCACAGTAGCACTGGCCGGTTGAGTATGTGGATAGAAATGATAACCTGGAATAATAGTAATAGAAGGCGAGTTGCAGTGTTTTAAAACTGTTTTTCAGTGACTCAGTGTAGATATGATGCTGCCTGCTCCCAAATAAACATGATTAGAGGGAATTTCAGTACAAGTGCCCTTTTAGTTTGAGTTCTCTTTGCAGATCTGCTGAGAACAGACTTGAAATAGCAGTTCTCTGAGGTTCCCCCACCCCTTCAGTGATGATATTTGTGGAGTTCTTTGGAGAGCTGCTTAATGATGAAATGAAAGCACTTATCTGTCTTATACCCATAGGCAGACTCCCTGCTCTAAAGCTGATCCCGAGGCTACAGACATCACTGTCCTACTGCTTGCCGGGATGTCTCAGTGGAGCAGGAAGTCTGCACATCTGGCTGCTCTTAAAGAATCGCCAGGTGGGTTGGAAAAACAAAAGTACACTTGAGCTGAAATGACCCCTGTAATTAGGCATTCAAGCCATGTATCTGAAAATCTTAGTGTTTGAAGTTTTCATTCACGTTTGAAGACTTGATCAAGAGTCTTCAAAGCCCACCATCTTTATCCCCATAATTTCTGTATTATTTTAGCAACTTTTTTGTTGCTAATAGCCTTTTTTTTTGTTCTTTTCCCATATAAATGTGCTTTGAGAAGATTAGATTAGGATTTTGGAGATCAAAATGTTTATGAAGCAGCATCTTTGTCACTCAAGTGTTAAAAAAGTATATCTATAAATAATTCAGATTAATGTTAAAGGCATCCATCTTCAATTAAACTAACCTTAAGAGCTGGTGCATGTGTCCTCTTGAAAAGAGAACCAGGAAATCTCTGCAATACCTTATTTTATAAACAATAATTAGGTAACACAGTCTATTTGGTAAGTAAATTCATAGTGATTACAGAATTATCAAAATAGTCTTTCATGAACAAAGGCATAAGGTACTAGAGAGAACCAAAATATTACTATGTGAATTTAAACACAAGCATCTTTAAAAATGTGTTGACCTTAGGTTAAATGCCATCAGTACTGGCCAGAGCCATCAGGAAGCTCATCATATGGGAATTTCCAAATTACCTGCCATTCAGAAGAAGGAAATCCTGCTTATGTCTTTCGAGAAATGACATTGACTAATCTGGAGGTAAAATCATAATATACATTTTTAAGTATTAATATCTGAAATCCTCAGAGACTAGATAAAACTTAATCAGATTTTCTTTTCAATTTTTGGCATATCCACGTAAATAGAACTGTTTATTTCTAGAAGCCTTTAGAAAACTACTCATATTGCCGTCTACTTACCCAATAAAAATTCTGCTCTTAAAATGGTAACAAACCTTTCACTAGCAAAATATCACGAAGATTGAGTTTCCATAATCATATTAATTGGTTTAAAATCACTGAAAATATGTATTATTTCTGTTAAAAGTCTTTGGTGGTGTCTTTCATGCCCTGGCTTAAGAAAGAGTAATTAAGAAGTTTATAAACTTCTTATTCCCCTGATGTTTTCTAGAGGTATTTCATTATCGCAGCTGAAAATCTGTCTCTGTAGAGGCAAACAGTTCTTAATAATTTTGTCTTGGAGAATATGTGCAAGTAGATGGAAGATAAATACTGCTGAGAGAAGGATGAATTGGGATTGGTGACCACATGTAAACAAGGACCTTCTTGAACATGCATTCCGTGATTTTTCAGGGCACGTGTGGTTTTCAGAGCCTCCCCAGCTGGCATTTCAATCTCAGAAATGTTTGGAAATAAGTATTTGGAATTTAGTTTGGGTACTGGCTTCTCACTGCTTGGGTTACCAGATGAGATGCCAGTTTTATAGACCTGCCTTTCAGTCAGTTTGCAGTTAAAATTCCTGTGTCATGTTGAGACAACTGCTGATTTGTTACCAGTAGTGGAACCTCCGTAAATGATTCTGTGCCTGGAGGTTACTTCAAGTGCCGTAACTCCTGTTCTTTGAAATGCAGCTTTTACACTGATCGTACAGCTGGTCTCCTTCACTAACCAGAGGCAGGTCGTTTGTGATATTGGAGTGGAAAACAGTGATTCTGCATCTTACGTGTTAGTAAATTGGGTGAAATTAAGAGGTGCAGATAAAACCGAAACAATACTGCTGTTCACACGGGATCTGAAGGAAAACTCTTATGCCTCAAAGTCCTGCTCCTCCCTTCCCAGTTCTATCATTTGATCTAGTGAGACAGAAGCTCTTTCTGTTAAATGTGGCCACCGCCTTGTACATCTAGTGTTCAGATAGAGCGCTGGTATCCTTGAACTGCTTTCTTATTACATGACATGTATTTTTTTTTAACCCGTTGAAGATGTAAACATTTGTAGATTGCCATTTTGTTTTTAAGGAAAAATGTAGTTATAAAATCCGAGATTAACATGAATAAAGTGCTGCTAGTTGCCTGAAGCCACTTTTATTAGGGGTTCAAGTTGCTGTAAATGTACCATTGATTTTTTTTTTTTTTAAATTAATTATTATTATTTTTGGTGTTTGTTTTGGGGGTGGTTGGTTTGTGTGTTTTGTTTTTGTTTTAATGGGTCATGAATTGTCTTTGGATAAACTTTGTTTCTGATTAGAAAGAGGAAAGTCGCCAACTGACTCAGATCCAGTACATAGCATGGCCTGATCATGGGGTTCCTGATGATTCCAGCGATTTCCTGGATTTTGTGTGTCTTGTGCGAAAGAAGAGGGCTGGCAGAGAAGAACCTGTTGTTGTTCATTGCAGGTATCCATTTTTTTTCCAACTTTATTAAATCATCAAACTGAACTTATATATCATCCGATAGCGTCTCTGTGCTTTGTTGTTGAAATAAATGTAATTGTGTATCTGCTTTGGAAATGACAGGAGAACTCGACATTTAAATGAAACAATTACTTAAAATTGTATTCATGTTTCAATAAGGTGAATTTTGAGTATATACATGTGTTGATCTGTGCAGGGATTTTTTGCATGTTTGTTTTGTTTACGGATTAAATGCTTCTGCTAACAGTCTATATAATAATTCAGGGAAATGTCAAAAGATAGTTAGGAGCCTTTTCCTCCTGGTGACTTTTCTACAAGACTCCGGAATAGCTGTATAAATAATCCATAGCAGAAAATGTGGATGGTATATGCAGTGATCAAATAAAAGATATTTTCTTCTGAAGTTGGCAATCTTTGGCTACGTGATATTTTGATACATACATAAAGATTTTCATTTACATTTTTCTCCACAACGTAATTTTGTCATGAATTAAAATAACTCTTATTCTAATTTTTATGTACACATGAAATGTAGTTTTTTGTTTTTCTTGTGCAGTAGTTTTTAATAGTATTCTGTAGTAAATTTCAAAATCTTAATCCTTTACCTAATTAGTAAATTATAACGTCTAATGCCAAATATCTTCAAATGAACATGTGTTATGCCAATTCCCGGTGAGCAGTTCTGTGAATAAAAGTCGACCTCTAACTGCCCAAATAGTCCCCAGTCAGTGGGTGTTCCCGAGCCAGGTTTGCATCCTTTCTGTTTCAGGTGGAAGCTGAGAGGTTTAAGGGATAAAATCAATGTAAAGGCTATCTAATCTACAAGTAAACTAGACATTTATTGAAGAAGATGAAAGAACAAGATTTTTTCTTTCTAATACTTTGTTTATCAGAAATGGTATTTAAATGGTTTTTGTTCTCTGTTCTGCTCTGTGCTGTTCAGGGTGAATTTTATTTACTAGAGAAACCAATACCAGAAGGCCACTGCCTTAAATTATATTTTCCCTCAACTTCCATTATTGATATACTTTTTCATTAGTATGGTTATTAACAAATAGCAAAAATATCTGGCAAATACAACTTGTGGAAGTCTGCAGAGACACTGGAGCAACGACTTCAAGAGTGTGAACAATTTCATTTGTCTCAATGAGACGTCAGTTCATCTCCACACTGGTAATTTCAATACCAACATTTATAATAGTTTTATGTTTCAGAGAAGAAAAGAGAGGGAATATCACAGTTCAACAGAATTTACTTAACTGGCCTAACTAGTCTGTTGGGAGTTATAATCAAATTCCTCTAGTGAGCCAAGCTGAAGGAGCCCAGGGGTTCCTCCACATCTGCACACACCTTTTTTAATGTTTGTTCAGTATAATGGCAGAAGACGTTAGTGCAACACAATGGTGAAACTTGTTTTCAGAACTGAGCCAACAGCTTTAGTACGGAGAATCCAAGTAGCTAAGAGAGCAAACTTTTCTTTTGTACAATAGCAGTTTAAAAACAAAGCCAAACTAACAGATTGTAAGGCAACAGAAACCTCAAGAAATTAGAGAGGTTTTTGTGATGTTGAACTCCTTAAAACACTAGTTTCTAAGCTTGTGTTCATGTGTGGTTTTATTTTTACAAGGCTCCTATTAGTTGAGTTGAACAGTTTCTAATTCCTCTTCTATGATGGTGATCCACACATCCTGTCTGTGCCCTTAATGATTCTCATGTCATGTCTCGATGTTCCCCTCTATCATTCAATGATTTATTTTTCCCCGCTGAAGAGTCCTAGTCTACCTGATATTTATCATACGGAAACTGTATCATGCTTCCCATCGTTGTTGTTGCTCCTCTCCAAATCTTTTCAAGTTGTAAAATGAATCATTGAGTGCTTTGACAGATACTGTTCCTGTTTGGATTTGATAAAACGTTCTGCATATAAATTCTATATTTATAAATTCTATAAATATAGCATACCATTGAATAATTTTACATAACCAGCACATTTACACCTTGTCATAAAATTCTCATTACATCACTGAAATATATAGTGGCTTTGATGCCACCTTCTGGGCAAAGATTTGAAGTTGTAGTTTGGTCAGACTTAATTTGAAGTTATGGTTCCAAATCAGAACAATTAAGTTTCGAAGTTTGGAACGTTTATATTAACTAGTTTAGAAGGAAACACTTTCATCTTTTGACTGAAATACTAGTTGTATAAGTTGAAGTAATACTGGCATTTGAAAATATGGATTTGGTCCTGTATTCAAATATGGAGAACATTGGTTTTCTGTTTCAAAAGTGCAACATAATTTTCTTGAATGTGAAAAATTTTGATGTGAAACTTATTGTCAAGGTTAAGGTTAAATATTCCATCTTTGAGGATTGCTACTTGTGGAAACGTGTATGTATATGTGAAACAATGCAGATAAATCCTTAGATTCGTTTTATTTTTTAACTAAGGATGATTCATATAAGCTCTCTTAAAAATTTTGCCACTCTAAGGTGTGTATGTTACAGTTCTTCCTTGTCTTGAAAGGGATTACTATTATGTGTTCCTTTTCAGTCTACGCAAGTTAGATCTCTCTTGTACTTTTTTCATAACAAGAAAATTATCATTATTGTCATCCTCCAGAGGCTTCTAGTAATTTTTCTATTCCTTATTCTGAAATACAAAGGAAAAGGAATGGATCACTTCAATGCACGTGGTTTTATCAAATCAGCCCCATGTTCCAGTAATGTCAAATTGACACAAAGTGCACAGTGTATGCTTGGTATCTCTGTCTTTTGTTGTCATCTAGATATTAGTACAGTTTTTAGTATCAACTGAAGAAAAATCTGTAAATTCTGCTCCGATGAACGGCTGGGTTAAGACAGTCCCTCTTCAAAGGGCTGACTGTGCTGGTGGTTTTTGCTGTATTCAGGCAGGATGGACTTTTCCCAGGGACACAATCTCTAACCCCTGCCCCAACAGCATGGGAATCATAACCATCAGTTGTGAGAATCCTGGAGAAGGAAGGTCTTGAGTTGGGTGTTTTTTAACACCCTTTAGGTCTTCAAGTATGAACCATATTCCAGGAACTTTGTTTCATTTTCCATGTGGGGTTTTTTGTTGTTGTGTTTTTTTCCAGTGCTGGGATTGGACGGACAGGAGTTCTTATCACTATGGAGACAGCAATGTGTCTAATTGAGTGCAATCAGCCTGTTTATCCATTAGATATTGTAAGAACCATGAGAGATCAAAGAGCCATGATGATCCAAACACCTGTGAGTAACGTATTTGCTGTTCTACATTGCAGAAGAATAATTTCCTATTATCTAGTCATATCATTAGATGGATTTTTAATATACTTGCTGTTGATCATATTGCAAAGAGGTCACCTGTACCCATTGTAGCTGTAGCCTTGGCTTCAGGCAGGAATAAATTGCTAAGGCTGTTGGAAAGGAGCAACTATTTAAATTTCTACAAAGAAAACTTGAAAAAGCAGCAACTCCTTTCAGGGATACCTGGCAATTAATGTCAAAAAGGCCTGTTTTCTGTAGGGTACAAATTACTCAGTGGAGAAAGCAGGAGTCTAATTCCAGGTGTCAATAATGGGAGTAGTATCAAAGGCAAATACAGATAGATCAAAAACATGTAAGGAAAACCTTCAGTGATGCAATTCAATGATCTTATGTTGCCCTAGTTGCAAGACTTAACTCTGCCCTGTAGTGACTCAGTTAAAGGAAAATAATCACATAAATAATATTTTCTTTTTTAATTGAAGTCATTAAATCTGATGTGAGATGTATCAAAATAATTTTAATTGTATGTATTCTAAAAAAAAAGGCAACTTGACACCAGGATTCTTTTGGTGCTGTCTTCACATTTGATGTGTCTTAAGATGCTAGAGTTTTTCCTGGATCTATAATGTTTGGGTATTTGAGATAATTGCTATGTTGCTTTAATGTATTACATTTCAGAGTTGTAGAGGTTTTAGAACAAATTTAGCAATGTTGTATTTGTATCAGTTAGGTGTTATATGTCTCTGAGAGCAGTTTCCGTTTACATTTTTAGAAAATACTTTAAACGGATCAAAAGATTGAGTTGTCTTTCGAAAACAAAAACCAAAACCAACCAAACAAAAAAACTTTGAAGGAAAAAAGTATCAAATCTCTTCCGCAATTACTTGAAGGTGGTAATTTTAATGTCCCTGCTGCAGTTCCTCTAATCCAATTTGAATAAGCCTTTTCTGTTCCTCAGAGAGTATTCAGACTGACAAAAAGTATATATGGGTCTCCCCTTCTAGGTGGTCATTCAATGCTGCTGTCCAGTATTCATGTTCCACTAAAAAAAGTTGCCTTATTCAGCTAGGGTGGGAAGGGTGAGGAAGATGATATATAAAAAAATAGATAAGGATGGCTCTTGCTGTTTGTGACGACTACACTGTATGAATAGCATATCTCTCTAGCATACATAGAGAGTTCTATGACTAAGGGGAGGAGGTGCAGGGTAAGGCTTTTAACTATATTTTTTCACAGCTTGTGCTAAATATCTTGTGGTCTTCCCATTTTTTATCAGAGGCCAGAATTTTCAAGCTTTGAAATGCAGGTGTTCACTGCATCAAGGGGAGAAGGGGTAGTAAAGGATTTGAAGTTTGTTTTTAAGATCCCATGAACTGTAGCTGTTCTCCTTTAGCACTCGCTCTCTTGTCTCGTAAATCCGGACAGATTCACCCGGTGTCCAGGAGATGGCCCAGCGCTCAGCTCTCTGCTCAGTTCGCTGCCTGAGGAGAGCTGGGGCTCCTTCAGGCAGCACTGCAGGCAAAATATGTATTTTACACAAATATGTATTAATTAACTGGCTTAATATACCTGCAATGATATAGTAAATAATTATTCTATCGCTGAATCTGTTACGGTACCCATTTAAGGTCTGACATCGCTAAGTACTGCACAGAGGGGGATATTCCACCACACTGAACGGGAGGCATGCTGGCTTTCTGACCAGCAGATGCACCATTATGTGGTATTCAGTGTTAGTTGTGGTGTTTTACAAAACAGTGACTTTATTTAATTTTATTTTCATTATATTCTAATTTGATTACTTGTGGGTTTTTTAACTATTATTTGTTCAAAACAAAATATTAGTGGCCTCTTTATATGCAGGTGCTATATTTGAATACATTGCAGACTTAGACATTACACAATGTTAATAAACTGGAGTTTGGGCTTTTTACAACATGAAACAATTTTCTTATTTATCAAATTCTGAGAGGGATATATCAGTAACATGACAGAGTGAAAGTACTTTGAAACTATAAATTCTAAATCAAAGTGCCTGGAAACCTCAGGTCAGTGAAACCAACAATGAAATGAAGAGCAGGAAATTACTAATGTGACATTGTAATAATATGTTGTGGGTATTACTTTTGGTATATATTTCAAAGTGCTCCTCATCCTGTTCTGTTGAGAAACAAGATGTTCTAATATGAAGTTCCCGTTGTTTTGTGTTTCCTAAACTAATTTTGAAGCACAGTTCTTGGCCTGTCGTTAGAATGGTATGGGGAAACCTTAGAGGCCTTTCCTGCTTCAATGTTATGTGGTTGTTACATTTATTTTCAATTTACTGAATCTGCTTTCCTTTTCAGAGTCAATACAGATTTGTATGTGAAGCTATTTTGAAGGTGTACGAAGAAGGATTTATTAAACCTTTACAAGCACCACTGCATAAGTAAAGAGCAAAAAAAAAAAACAAACTAGGATATCAATTGAGGAATCTTGTCCTCTCTAATGAACTGGCAGCATTCTTTGTGCCATAATACTGCTTGCAGGAAATGATAGTGAAGTACAGCAAAGAATTGACAAAGGACTTTGAAAACTTCAGCACTGTTGCACTTTACGTTGAAACAAAATCAGTCTCCGAAACTCTCCTAACCTTCATCTCTTTGAAGACTTTATTTTCGTGCTTTGCTTCGAACAAACCATAAACTGAAAGAACTAATTGTGTTCAGGGTAATCTACGATATTTCATTGTAGTGTCATACTGCGCTTCTGGTTGAATTGCTACAAACAAGGCTTGGAATTATTTCACTCTGTTTTACACCCATGTCTCTTAAAATGAAAAACAAATGAAAAAATACACTAAGCCATGGTCTTTTTCCAGTGCTAGGTTTATTTACTATGTACAGACTCTCACTGTTTTGTTTTTTACAACATTAGCAATATTGCCAATACTCGATAGATACACACTGCCTACTGATGCAGCACACACTTTGTCCTACACTCTGACAAGAAACCAGCTGGTTGTTAGAGGAACGCTGGTGTCTGTGTTAACCCAGCAGTAGCTGCATAATTGCCCACTTACCAGCATCTTGTACAAACTAACAATAAAAAATAATAATAATAATAATAATAATAAAATAAACAGCATTTCTTTGACACAGCTTGTGTGTCATACACTGGTGTATTCTGATTCATGTGACTTAAGATTACGTGATGGGAACTAGTGCATGCATTATGTCTTAACCCCTTAAGTGCCTTGAGACTTACAGCATACATCCAGTGAAAGGCACTCATGATTCTGTGGGGGCGGTATTGTCCTGTCATATTTATCTTAATGGGTTCAGATTTTTCAAATGGCCCTTGGTGCTTGGAACGTGTTACCGCAAAGGGTCAGAGAAATACCACTCCCTCTTTCCTTATACAAGTACCTGCGTGCTGCTCTCGGGAGCAAAAGCACCTCTGCCAACTTCATGAATGAGCATTGTATGCTGCTGTGTTGAATTATGCGAGAAATCTGACACATTCCTTCATTCCTTCCAACTAGTAACTTACAAGCAGCTTACTATGAAATGCTGGTAGGTCATTAGAAGCTGATACTTTGTTTTATCCTTTTATTGAGAAATAGCTGTCTTACTTGATTAGAACGTAACTCTTTAATAGCACTGATAATTAAGTTGAACTTGCAATCAGATGTGATTTAATTCCATTATCTGCTAACCAATTACTATTTAAATCCTCATCGCTGATTTCAAGCCATGTTCGTACAGGTCTGCCTTTTAATTTTTTTTAATTGTTTGGGTGGGGGGAAGGGAGGAGAACACTATGAAGTTGTTTGAGAACTTTATTTAAATTCCATATTGACCCCAGTCACCTTCTGTTATGCTTGTGCAAAATTGTTCCAGTTGGTATGGGTTACTTCTTATTTAAGTAGGTAGAAGATTTGTAAGAATTGTCTGTCTGATACAGTATCTGAGCTCATTCTAAAGATACATAAATGTCCCAGTTTTAAAGTATTTTTCCAGTATAGGAGAAACCAATTCAGAAGCAAGGTGTCCAGTGTAATATACTGTAAGAACAAAATCAGTCACTTATTTGACTGTCCTGTGACAACATAACTTTGTGCCCTCTATTTAAAAGTTTTAATTTATTGTATTGGTTTTCTGAAAATGTTTGTCAAGTAAATTTTGTTGTAGGCTATACAGAGCATAAATTAGAATTGAAAGTTCTACACTAAATAATTTTTAACTATTGAAGAATTATATGCTGTATTCTAAGGACATTAGAAAGAAATCAGCTATGAAGTTCTAAGTGAAAAGGGATTCAGGCAAACTGAAATCCTGGCGTATGGCTTAATAATAAACAGGAACCACAATGCCAAATGGAAGATAGTGTTAAGGAAGTTTACAATAGAGTTTAAAATATTTTTAGAAAACAAAATATTAGGTGGCCTGTGGCCCTGTTACTTATATTTCTAGATTTCATGCTTAAATCAATACTATCCCTCAGTGAAAAATTAATCTTACAAGAATCTCTGGATCTGATCAAGTGAAAAAGAGTAATAAGGTAGCTTTAATCTCAGTTATATTTTAAGCCATTTGCAACAAAAGAAAATTCTTCTTTAGGAAAGTATAAGCTTTAACTTCAGTGTGACAAGATTATTGGCTGAGATGCAGGCTAGATGGAAGTTTATTTTAAACTTGGCACTTAATGTCTAAAAAATAAAATAATCCATTATGTTGAAATAAATTTTCTTCATAGTCAAGTCATAACTGAAAATAGCATTTACCCTTTTTTCTGAGGGAAATCAGAAATGGATTTTATAGCAACATTATATAGTGTTGGTATGTCACATATTTAAATATTCTTATGTAAAGTTGCCAAAGCAGTTCAAAAGACCCATTTATACCACAATTAAGTGTGGGATATTTATCGATCATCTGTGATCAGATATAATCATCTGTTTTGATTATAAACACAGGCAAGAATAATAGGTCTCTTCAAAATCTTCCTCTGCACTGACTTAAGATGCTTTGTAGTGTATTAATTAGCTGCACTAGGCAAAAATTGGAACAAGTTAGCTATCCTTAGATAATTGGCCATCAGCAACTCTGACTTTCTGGCTTCTCCAAAGCCAGGATGGTGGAAACCAAAAAGCGATTGGGATAGAGGTTGGCATTGAAGCCTTTCTGCACCATAAATCATTTGTTCAAATGTTTCTACCTTTTGTGGTATAAATGGCCTTTAAGCTATTTTTATATGGCCAAAAAAAAAGGTGAAATTACTAAATATTTTACTGTGGGTTATGAAGATCTGTATCATCCTTAAGAGTTTTTTAAAGAAGTTTTTGTATGTTTCATGCTGTACAAAACATGAATGTATCTTTCAGACATAATGACCTATAGACCTGTAAGTGATTGGTGTTATGACTGTTGGATTTTATGATTAATTATTTTCATACCATTTGATTAGGAAAAATGTTGGGCGGGTGTGGGAAAGAGTATGTTTGTAACACTTCCATGATACAAATCCAGTTAAAAAAAAAGTTTTCATTGTAAATAAGAGCAATATTATGACAATTTTGTGCCAATGTATAATGTTAAGACTTTTGTTTTCTTTTCAGGTTCAGAGTGAAAGCTACCACTACCATCTCTTGTTTAAAGTGGATTTTGAAGGTTTTTGTTTAGTAGAAAGACATGGGGCTCTAGCAGGGGCTTTGAGTGTTTGGGGGGCATTTTTTATTTTTGCTAAATATGAAATAAGGTGCAGGTATTGTTTAATAAATCACCTACACATTGTCAGCCAATCTGCTTTGGGAAGTGCTGCCTTAGGTATACCAGATAATGGGGCTAAATAATTAATTCATTCCAAATTTGGAAGCATTTGGTATTTTAAATAACTTACAAGTCTTAAGCAGTAAAATACTGCTTTTATGCATTTTATTTTTAGCTATTCTCTCCTAGTTATGAAAAAGAAAAAGCCCGTTGTTTTTTTCTCACTACATTTAATGCTAGCTGATGTTTCTTCCACATTGCTCTGTTAAATCCTGAAAGCTTATATCTCATATAAAGCAATAATGCTGCTTCTTAGACTACCTGATTATAGTCTGGCACGCCATCTATTAGAGAATGGGTAAGAAAGCAGTTGGGTGATTAAGGAACACGAGGAATTTGTTATGGAATTCGTGTAGCTGGCAACTTTCCATGGAGACCTTCCAAAAGACTTTGTGCTACCTGTGGAAGGGCCAAAATGCAGCAGAGCTGCTGCAGTTGCACTGCCCAGGGAGATGGGAAGTAGAGAAGGTCTGGCATAGAGATGCTGGAGCTCCAGGTATCCTGTGGACCTGAATTACGTGATATTTTTATGCTTCTGCAGTGTGTGTGCAGGTACGTGGGTGATGTTTGATGGATCAGGGAATTGGCATGAAAAACTACAGATCCGCCATCCACCAATGTCCATGTGAAAGCAGGTTCTCCAGTATGTGTGCTGGAGTTCAGACTGTAGAGTTACTATGCAAGCAATCTTCAAGACCCTCAGGATGAAGGGAAGGATTGGGTTATGGTCCAAATTACAATTTATAATAGCACATTTGGACTTTTCACAAAGTACAGGAATGGTGCCCTCTAATGTCACTTGTAGTCTTGTAGCTCACATCTTAGGTCCACCACTGGTTGGGTGTATTTGCTAATCTAAGTACACAGCTTTTGTCTTGAGACTGGAAAGAATCTTTTCCGTTGCTACTTTTAGTGCTAGGATCCAATATCAAAGCCTGGAAAAACAATTTCATTAATTAGACATAGATCTTGCATGAAAGTGCAGGGATTAGTGGTGATGGGGAAGCTGCTACAAGGGGAAGATAGTTTGTCCTGTTTCTATTACCTCCCTGCAGTTATAAACTGAAAATGATTTTTTTTTTTCCCTGGTTTAGCAGTCTGCAAAGGAGGCCAGTTTGTTATCACTGATTTTACCTCTGTGCTGGCTGCTACCGTGAATGTGCGTCTTTTCAGTATGTAGGGCTTCTCCAGCTACAAGTTTTTAACTGGTGTCCAAGCTGCAAGCTTGGGCTGTTGGCTTTGGTATGTTTTGCTCATAAAAAGCTCAATGGTAAACATTTCAGACAAATCACTTTAAGGAAAAAGCAAAGCTGAAATTTTCCATTTTAAAAATATGGACTTCTTGTTTTCTTTGAACCGGTAGCCTCATAAAAAGGAAAAAGAAGCCACTAAAATATCTGTCATTGCAATAGCATGAGCTATCGTTTCACGGACTGGCTGACAGTTTGTTGGTTATGTTATTTCGTATTTAGCAAGCTTAGACATTTTAAAGGGTGATTTTTTTCAAAGTGTTTTGATGTTTGAATAGTAGCACTTTATCTCATACTTACTACTGACTGAACTATTGGACAAAATAAATTGGGTTTGGAGAGAGATGCTTAATGGGTTTCTGTACAGAGATTATTACACCCTGGTACGAATGCTTTCTAGTGATTTCTAAAGATTTCTATTACAACTGTTTCTGGTTTACTGTTCGTAAGTTTCTGAGCGACTTTGAGAAAATAGATATTAAGAAGATAATAATTCTATCATCTCATTTTTCCTGTCTTAAAAAGAATAATATAGCTTGCATTAAAAAAATAAAAAGGAAAAAAAAAGGTGCAAATAGAAACTACAGGGTACTCGTAAATTTATCTCTGTGATCTCTCTCAGCTAGCTGCAAATTCGCTATGTTTACTGTAAATGTTTCTGCTAAGCATTATTTTTAACATTAGATCAATTACCTGGAAATCAGTATTTTTTTTTTACTTAACTTATTTGAATTTTGATAACTAAAGATAATGCACAACAAAGTTTAAAGAAGTTGTCACCCTTTTACTCCTAGGCCAGGGGCCTAAGACATGAGTGAAAGGGTTAAACAGTTTACATTAAGCTGTTGTTTTCTTTAACTAGAATATATCCACAAAGACTAGACTATAAAAGATCCAGTGCAATTATCTCAGTACATTGGGGCACCACAGTAACAATACACAATAATCTTACAGGAAAAATAAGGTAAGAAAACAAAGGTTTTATTTGTTGTATCCAGATTTATTTTGCATTTGATTTGGTTTGTTTACCAGCAATCCCATTTTAACTAGTCAAATTGGCAGGGCTGTTTGTGTAAGGTTTTTGTTTGTTTTGTTTTATTCTGCAACAGGTGCTATACTATGTGTAAATACAAAGGGAAGACTATTATTTAGATCATTATTAACAATCAGATGGTGGCAATATTTTTTGCTAGTTACTTCTGATAATTAATTTGCATTTCCAGCTGTGGCTTTCAGTTGTCAAATTTCATCTCAGTTTCATACTGCTGAATGATGGACTGCAAGTGTGAAGTAAATCATCTCAGAGTCGAATAGCTCTTTTGTTGTTTAGAATAACTCTTGTGTACCTTTATTAATGTTGGAGGATGGGAAGGTTCTTCCTACAAATTTGTTAAAAAGCACATGATAGGTAGGAAAAATAAAAAAAAAATAAAGAAAACATAAAGGCAACATCTTGGCTAAACAGCTGGGGGTGGTTGATTAAAAATGATGGAAACTTGAAATTGGTCAACACTGGATGATGTGAAAATAAATTCAGCTTTTGTCACTGCAGCTACTGTATGCTTTAAAGGGCCTTATGTATTTGTCCTCATTTTGATAAAATGAAATTTCTTGCCATTAAAATTATACACTAACTTCTACCGAAAACCAGCAGTTCCCAGGATAAATATGCTAATTAACATTTAACAAGTCTTGTTTTAGTCTTAAGTAAAATTTCATTCTATTATGTGAAAAAAAAATGCTGTTATGCATATTTTGTGGATATATTTAATTTCAGTTGACAAATAGCTGTTTAGGTACAGACTTGAAAATATATATATAGTTTACTTGTGGATCTTAATTGTTTAATTGCAAAATAAAGATGTGCTTTAGTAATTTAAAGTTTTTTTCCATTTTCTTGCTATTATACACATGGTTTTGCTGTGCTGCTTTCATACACTTGTGATGCCAGGTAATGTTTGTCTTGTGTTTTACTTTCTGACATTGTGTGCCATAAATACAGCCTTATGGACTGAGCACCAGAAGAGGATGCTAAATTGCCAGGAATGAAATTTCTTGGCTACAGAAGCAGCTTTGAGTATCAACCAGATTTTTTGACCCAAAAATATATACTACAGTTTTTGGTCTAGTGGAAGAATAAATAGTTATCTTTTACACAGTGAGTGTTTTGGATGACAGTGTTCAGTAGATATTATAGTCTGATCACAAACCTGAGGGTATGAGGAGTAGCGATGTGAGGAACAAAAATTCCAGATGGCAGCTTGAGGGGATGTTCAAAGCAAAAGTAGGAAAAGATGATGAAAGGACTTAAGAGGCAAGACAGAAATGTCAGGAGGGGTAAGAGTCTAAGAGAGACCGATTAATTTAGGACTTAACTGATTAATTTAGGATTTTAAAGTGAAGACAAGGTGCTTGGATTTGTAGAACAAAAAGATAAACTACTGGGAAAGCATTCAAGGAGTGAAACAGAAGAACGAAAACATAGTAAGTCAGCAGAGATTTGTTTGAAACTGGAATAGGAAGACTGGATAGAAGATGAGTCACAGATACCACAGCTGCACGTGCAAATACTTGCACTGCATCTGAGTAGTAAATAGTGAGGAAGGAATAGGCTGTAATTACATGAAGAGTAGCAAGAGGCTGGTGTGAAATAAGAGCAAAAATGAGCAGAAATGTTTGTGTCACGGTAGCTACAGAAAGGAAGCTGGGAATAATGGAGTTCATGGTGGCAACAAGGGACCTTGTGAGTGACCAAGTGTAAAGAAGCTCAATTTGAGGAAATAATTGAAGATGGGCAGAAAATGTAGGGACCGCTTCTAAAAATCAGGTAATTTATTCTCCTGAATGCTCTAATAGGAAAACATGGATTGGTGTAGGCTTAATGGCAAGGAGACTACCATTTATGTGATGGGCATCTCTGCTAAAAACTGGGCATCCTTGCCGAGCAAATGAGCAGTTGATCTGCATCAAGAATTCATCAGATGTTTCATTAATCACCATGTGTTTCATTGTGCCAGTTCCTCTGCGTGGCAGGTGAGTGACTGGTGATCTCAGCCCGGGTTTCACAGCTGAGAGTAGAAAATGTTACGTTATTGTTAGAACAAGCAGTTGCGATAACAAGCCCAACTCATGGTTTCCCAGAGTGTTCCAGATTCCCAGTTATCCCGGGGTTTCAAAGGAGTCTGGAGCTCGTTTACTCAGTGCAGGGTCACTGTCAGCTGCCACTACAGTTTTACAAATGGAGTTTGTATTGCTTCTCACTTTTATCGCTTTCCCTGAGGTTTTCTATTTGGAAATCTCAAATACTAGCTTGAGCACAAATATTTACGTACTCAAAAACACGCAGTGAGGTGCAGCCCTTTATAATTGGCAGCAAGCGGGACTTTTCCCCTTAGGCTGGAGTAACAAAAAAAAATAACTATAAATCACTGCAACAAATTGTATTAACAAAGAATACAATCAGTATTTTGTTGTCATAAATTATTTCAGGGTATAAATACTAACAGTCTTAGTTTATAGACGGCTCTGCTTTATTTAACGCATTGCTGCACCTATCCTTTCAGGCAGTGTTTGAAGAGACGATTTCCTTCTGAACTTTAGTGGTGTAAGAGCGCGTTTGCCCGGGTCCGCGGAGGGAACTTCACCGCGCGTTAGAAAAATCCAGAAATTCTGCGAAATACTTGGAAAGCCGCTTTGCTGGCCGGCCCCGTTTTACCTCACGGCCGTTCTTGGTCGCGCCGCCGCTGCCCTCAGCCCGGTCGCGCAGTGTCGCTGCCGCCAGGCCCCACATCGCGGTGACCGAGCTGCAGCTGCTGGCCCGGCCGCTCGCGCAGCCTCTCGGTTCCCTCCCCGGGTACGAACGTGGGCCGGGCCGCGGCCCCCCGCCCCCCACGGCGCCCCCTGAGCCGGGCGAAACCACCTGGCTCGGGGCGGGGGCGCCCATTCTCCGGTCTCCGCCCCTTTAAAAGGGATGTTGGCCCTACTGCACGGCTCGAAAGAGATCTCCTCACCGTCCACCTTCCGCGTTCCGTCCCGCCGCCCTTCTCCCCGGTCTCCGGTCCTGCGCCCAGCGGGAGAGAGCAGCAGCAGAAGCCGCCAGGTGAGCGAGCGTGGACAGGAGGACGTGGAGAGCGAGTGGTTGCCCGTTTAAGGGCCTCCCACATCGCTCCGCCATGTCCGGAGGCCCGCCCCTCCCGGGGGCTCCCTCACCGCCGCCCCCTCCCGCCCACAGGGTCCCGAGGAGCCGCCGCGGGGACACGCTCCCGCCGCCCCCGGCTCTGCCGCAGCCGCCGCCCGGGCCGAGGGGCCGCCCGCCAGGTGAGCGGCGCGGGGAGGCTGTTGCGACCGGCACGGAGGGTCGGCGGCGCCACCGCGCCGGTGCCCGAGCGGCCGCGGCGGGGCAGGGCGCGGCGCGACCCCTGAGGCGAGGCCGCCGGACAGGCGGGGCGGGAATGGGGCCGCGGGCGGGGGGGGGAGGCGGCGCCGGTCTCGGGGCGTTATGTAAGGGCAGGGTGGGCCGGGGGCGCCCGGCCGGCGTGGCCTGGGAAGGGGGATTGGAGCGGGCGGGCGCCCCGGGGCGGCCGTTCCCTGCCGGGGCTCCCCCGGTGAGGCGAAGGGGCGGCGGCGGGTTTCGGCTCCGTGCTCGCGGACTGGTTTGCGATCGGGGCAGCCCGGCCAGTTGTTGGGGTTCGGGGCTGACTCATCGCCGGCTCCGGGTGTTCGGGACCCGGGAGGCGCCATCGGGTGCGGGGCTGGGAGGCCGCTGTCCCTGGGATCCGCCGGTCTGTGCAGAGCCTTTCCCGGGCTGTGCAGAGCCTTTCCCGGGCTGTGCAGAGCCTTTCCCGGGCTGTGCAGAGCCTTTCCCGGGCTGTGAGCGAAGTTCTGGGGCAGGAAGGGCCGCTTATATTTTTTTTTTGGTATGAGAGAGATGGAGTATGTCAGCCAGGAAAACAGGTGGGTCTTCGTTGCTTTCCTGGTCTGAGAGAACATCACCATCTCATTGAAGAGTGCAGTAGTGCTTGTATTAATGAAAGATTAATCGTCTGAGATCTACACAATCGCTTTTTTTTTCCTAATATACTTTCAGGTTGTTCCCAAAACTGCCCTAACTATTGTCAAGGGTTTGAGCTGCTTTTTTTTTTTTAAAGTAGGCAAAGAGTATGGGTATTTAAATCCAAAGAAGTGAATCGGCTGTTTGGATCTTTTTATGTTGGTTTGTAAAAAAAAACCAAAAAACAAAAAAACAACAACAACAACAAAAACAAACAAACAAAATCAAAGCAACAAAACAAAACAACAAACTGTAACTCATCTAAGTTTTACAGTTTTTCATAGATGAGTTCTGTTCTAAGCAAGAGTTCCTTATCAAAATCTGGCATTTTCTAATAACTTTTTTTTTTCCTTTTGTGAAAAACTAACTTTTTCTGTGTTGGATTTTGTAGCAAAGATGCTGAGCTTTTTCCGTCGAACCCTTGGCCGGCGGTCGATGCGTAAGCATGCGGAGAAGGAGCGGCTCAGAGAGGCCCAGAGAGCTGCAACCCACATCCCTGCAGCTGGGGACGCAAAGTCCATCATTACTTGCCGGGTAGCGCTGCTGGATGGAACAGATGTCAGCGTGGACTTGCCGGTATGAGTGATGCAAGTTTGTGTTTTAAATACTGCTCGCTTGTGTCCATCTGATTGTGCTCTTTGCTGCCTTAAGGTAAAGGCAAATCTGTTTGTTGTAGCAACTGACCCCGTGACTTGATGTCCACTAAGTTACTCGTCATAAAAAGATACTGAAAGTATAGTTAGTTTTCTTACGTGACAAAACGAGAAAGCGTTTTGTTAGATGTCGTTGCGCATTACAGATTGAACACTTTCTAGCACGTTGATGTAGTTGTTGTGCCAAAGCTTAATTTAGGGAGGGTAACATCTCAGATGAACTGGATTTTCTTTTAAGTGAGCTATGTATGTATCTTAAAAAGGAAGGTAAATCTCTTGGTGTAACTCTGTTGAAGAGGAGGGCTGAGCCAAAGTATGAGCAGGAATTTCCGTGTGGGTTTTGGTTGTTTTGAGTTTGTGTCAGGGTTGGATGCAGGTTTTAGCACTCACTTGAGAGGAAGGGGGAGAGAAGGATTCTACTTCCTTCCCCTCCTCAGGGCAGATTATATAGCAGGGACTGTCTCATAGCATAGTGCTTTACTGGGAGTGAGGTGTTAGCCACTGTTTTACATTTCTAAAGCTCCCTTAACATGCACGTGTCTGTTCTACTCTGCTTAATTGCATACATGTTTTTGGCCAACAGGATGAACAGTAGCAATAGAAGCAATGTGCTCTGTTTTTCCATTACCATGTGTTAAGAGTTGTTAGTGACTTGTTTTGATCTTACACAGCTGAGTTAGGAAGCTGTGGGTCTGCGACATCTTCTGACTAGTTCTGTAGGATTTGGCTGCATTAATAGTTGCACTGATATTGGAGCTGCTGACTAGAAAGAGCCTGCAGAGCAGCCATGCTTCACATGGCTTTTCTTTCCTCCCCTTCTTATTTTAAGCTCGTTTCTAGAGTGTTTGTAATGTTAGTTTGAGGAAGGCTCTCAACTTGAGTGTTGAGTGGTGGTGTTAACGTAGCAAGCGGAAATAACTCTGGAAATATCTGGAGCCCCAAGTAATCTAGAATTAAAGAAATAGTTTGGCATCTTTATTTGTGAAATGGCTATACTGATAGGTGTTTATAGAGGGCAGTAAAACTAATTTGTACATCTCTGAAACAATGTAGTGCTGTGTTTCAGTGCTGTGTAGTGCCTAGGATGCTTGATTTGAGGCCAGGAATGCCCACAAACACTTTATAGTAAGAGTTACACTTAAAGAGTACTCAAGTTTAAATTAGTGTCTCCATGTAACTAGAGCAGTAATCTTTTAAGGTTGGGGTTGGCTCTGTAGGCAAATTCCTGGCGCCTCTAACAACATTTCTAAGGCTTTGAGGAGCATAAATTGAACCCGAAGAGGTGTCATGACCTGCCATCTGGGCTGTAAAATGGCAGTAGCTATTTATTTCTATGTGAAACTTTTTTCCCCTCTTGCTTTTTTTCTTTATAAGCCAACATAAAGCCTTGTATGTGGACATATAAGTTATGAGTAACAGTAAACAAATATGCTAAACCTATATAGCTAGATGCAGTAATTACAGTACATCATCAGTGGCTGACATGTACCAGTTCCTTTGGTGATTAAAATACAATAAATTAAAAGTAGATTATATGTTTAATTTCAAACTCCTTAGTGTGTTTATTCTTGCATCTCCACTTGCATCGTTCACATTTTGAGCTTGAAAAAGTGGGGGGAGACGGGATGAAGTGGAGGGTACAAAATCTTGTCAAAACAACATCACTTTCTAAAACTTGAAGGTAAATTGAAAGTATATGTATATATATTTACACAGAGACTTTTTTCTTTTACAAAAACTTCCATAGAGAATCATTGTCCTCTTTGAACTAGGGCACTTTCCAAGACTGGTTCTGTTAGTTTCGCAGCAGATTTGGTTTAGAGTGAACTTTTCTTATCTCAAAGAGGTGCCAGTTCAGTTGTGCACAGTTCTATAAGTTCTGTAAAATTGTTTTATTAAAAAAAAAACAAAACAAAAAGTGTTTTGTACAACCAGATCACTTAGCAAACAGGTTAGTTCACAGCTGAAGAAACAGCTGTCTTGGCAGGAATGAATGCTTTACCTGTTTTAATCTATGGCTACATAGATACTTTATAGTGGCATAAGTTGGTGCTGCCACAGGAAGAAAATATGTTGCTTTCATTGTTGCATTTATCCTTGTTTTCACATACCCCTTGGCAGAAGAAACAGTTTTTTGGCAGCCTGGCAGTAAGCTGAGTCAAGAAAATGCTGTGGCTGAAAATAATCAGTGTAGTTAGTTATGTGTTTCCAGCTGGAGAGATTCTTCAATCTGGTTCCCCATGTGCCTCCCCAAATGTGGTGAGGAAGCATTTAGTGAATTTGCTACTGAAAGAAGAGTAGTCTGGAGTTCCGAACATTCATATCATTGAATCTGAGATTGCTGAATTTATGTTTAAATAAATAAATAAATAATGAAAATAAACCAAAAAACCCACCACAGGGAACGTTATAATGTAAGCCAAACCTGTTTCAGCATCTTTTTAAGCAGCAAAGACTGATGTTTTTATGAATATTGACAATGAGACAAAATGACATGTTGTGAATGATGCAGTTGAGATTTAATTTATTAAATACAGAGCTAGGATTTGAGCAGTAACTCTGCTTTTTGTCTACTGATCCTATCTACGGTGTCTGTCAAGCCGCTTAATCTGTCTGCTTTTCTATTTCTTCTGTCGTTTTTAATTACAAAATTGCCTGACTTGAAGTGGTCATCAAAGCTACAGTCCTACACAGTACATAGACTGGATGTTTTTTAAGGACCTACTTGTTTCATAGCCATGTCAATGACTGAAGAGTATCAGTGTTATATATACTATTTACTGTCACTTTGGTATGTTTGAAATGGGAGGCATGAACTTCATGCAAGTTATCAGTGTTCTTTTAGGGCACATTGAAATGTGTGGGGGCTTTTTCCCCAACTTCATCTCAGATTCTAAAGTTGTGTTTTGATCTGGTAGTTTTCCTCATCTGTTACCACTTCTTTAAAGTTTTATTTTGTCCAGATGCATTCAGTGGGTTTGGGAGACTTATGTGATTAGTGAAGCACTAAGAAGCTTGTTATGTTTTTTTATCTATGAAAAGTTTTTATAAAATATATGATGTCTGTTAACTTTGCTGCTGCTGATGTTCATTGCTCACACTGTTTTAACTAACTCACCTTGAGTTCAATTTGGACAAAAGTCAGGTTGTGCTTTTTCTTCTAGTTGTTAAAGATCCGTGGGTGGAATGTTGCTGAAGTGGTATGAGCAGTGAGAGGACAAGAACTTGGTTTTGCTGACATCTCCTATCTTACTTTTAATCTTGTTCTCGTGTGAAACTAAACTCCATCTTCCCCCACTGCACCTCTGGAATTCTCAAAAGCTATGAACAGCCCTGGTTTAGTTGATGATAGTGGTGATAGTTTGTGGGGAAAGGCAGGTTGGGGTGGGGGAAGACAGCATAGCAGTGTTTGTCCTTGAAGCCTGTTTTTAATTGGAGTCACCAGCAGCTTATGAAATACTTGCAAACAAAAACATTTGTCAAAAATTTCAAATAAAGTGCTGTTTTGAGTACTGGAGGGCATCAGAGATTTTAAATCAAAAGATCTGAAAATAGAGTATTTGTTGTAGATATAGTCAATTCTATGCTATTCATAGTAATAACTGGGAATAGGGAAGGTAATTTGGATAAAGGGGAAAGAATGGCAAGATAAATAGTGTGAATTAAATTACAGGGATGCATTTGCAATATGCACCTTTTTTTAAAATGTGTGGATAGCTTTCTGTGTAGGAATAAGCTGAACCTCATAATAGCAACAGATAGTAAATGTGGGGTCATATAGAAGCAGCTCTGTGCTTTGTGGAAGCCAGGGGTGTTTTGGTAAAAAAGTCTGACCCTGCTTAACCCACAATTTACGTAATCTTCTCATAGATAATAGAGTGTTAATTGTATTCCAGTTTCTGTATGTGCAATCTAAATTTTGGGCAAAAGCTTCCTAGTGGTATAAGGTGAAAGACACAAATGATGAGAATGGATGCTCCCTGAGTAGTTTTTCATCTTAGAATACTCCTTACTTATGCATGCATGAAATTTAATATGGAGATTTCAAAATGAGATGTTTTTGTCCTTATTATAATGAAGTGTAATTAAAACAAGGTCTTGTATGAAGCAGTCCAGAGGCTCTGTGGAATAGCAAGAATTAGCTAAGCTGTTTACAGTTTTGGAGTAACGCTTACAAAATAAGATAAAAGGACTGTATTTGTAGTGATTATTTTAAATAAAATTAAAAAATCTATCTGGACTGCCAAAAACATTGCCAGCAAACCGTTAACAAGTGCTGATGGCTTTTTGTGTGAAGGTAGATGATCTGTGTTGATCCGACTACAAGATCAGAGATGTATTGTGGTAGTTGTTTTTACTCAGTAATCTGCCGTGTTTTTTTAAAAGCCCGTAGAATATTTGTGGCTACTTACTGAATATCCATAGCTGTAAATATGGAATACAGGACACTGTCTGTGATGCAGATGCTGATTAAAAAGAAGATCTAGTCATGCTAGAAGTATTGGAAGATAAGTCTTTGAATAAAATGTGTAATCTTGGTGTTCAAGGCTGGAGTTTAAATTTTTAAAATAAATCTCAGCTGACAAAATGAATGAGTAAATAAACATTTGCTTGTGTGTTTATGTATCAAGATGATACATGAAAATTTTTTTTCCCATATGGTTTTGGTCTTTATCTTAAACTATTGCAACGATTTTGACTATTTGCTTAAACTACCGAAAGATCTCTCAGGTGCGTGAAACTGGGAAAATCAGTCCTGAGTGGAGTGTTACAAAGCAGAGCTGCTCTCTGTCATGGGAGGAGGCCCAAGCCGTAGTGCTTCCTGGGGTGCCAGATTTCAATGTGTATTGAGATTGAATGTAAGATAGATATATATATATATATAGTACATGCTGAGTTGTTTCAGCACTTGTGAGCAGCAGCAGAATCACTGACTGCCTGTACAGAGTTGTGCTCTGGGGCCGGTTGGTTTGGGCAGATGGCAGGTGAGCTTTTTGGGCTTGCTGCCATTCACGATGCCCTGGTCAGACTGGAAAGGGGCGAAGGCAGCAGCTGGAAGTGAGTGATCATCAGAATGATTTGTTTGGCCCGCGGTGTTTCAGGGGATGGTGCTGCAGGCTGGTTTGGTTGTCCGAAGGTTTAGCATTCACAGTTCGCACAATAACAGCGAGTTTTGTCTGAAGCCCTGCCTTCCCCTGCACTGCTCCTGGAGAGAGCTCAGCCAAAGACCGGGATTCTCGTATGCTCCTAACCGGGCTGCTCCTGAGAGACCTGCAGCTGGAACACCAAATAAAACTGAAATGTTTGAGAATATACTGGGGGAGGTATTTAATCTCTGTCTTCATGCTGGACAAGCAGTCTGGATATATTCTGTATCAGAAAGAACGTTGGAAATGGATTCAGAAACAAATTGAATCAAATGTGTCACCAGAAGAGACAAACCTTCTGGGAAAGGAAAAATAAGAGACTTCTGGCGAAACAAACTGACAAGTATCAATGTTTTGGATATTTTTTTTTAATGTATAGGGTCAATAAGCCTAAGCATAGTACCTAAAAATCTTTCTATATAGTATTCTAATAATTGTACAGTTATGATGGATATTGAATTAAATTCTTTATAAAGAATTCTGGGATATGCCTTTTCCGTTTTCCAGAGAGACAAAACAAAATGTTTAATCACAAATGTTTATCTTCCTCTATTTGGGAGAGATTGAATAAATAGAGGAACTTCTAAGCTCTTTCTCTGGAGCTAGAAATTATTCTCCGCAGCCTTCCAGCTTGAAGGGCTTTTCACATGGTACAGGAATTGCATGTTGTCAAAGGCTGGGGATACACCAGCGAGAGAACCAGAACTGGTGTTTTGCTGCCAGTGGCATCTTCAGCTGAAGGAGAAAATCGACAGGGAGGTTTGGAAAAGATATTTGAAAGGTTGATGCTTGGAGTTCGAGGAGAGGGGCAACTCCATTTGTAGGTCAGTACTTAAAGCCATGAGAAGACCAGGGTGATACAAGTAATGTGTACTTCTAACACTGCCTTTGTAAAGATAAGGTGTTTTAACCCTGCAATTCTCCAGCAGACCTTGATGGTGTTAACTATAGATACTGCTTTCATGATGTTGAGATGAAAACTCTTGCCTTTAAAACTCACCGTTGGAGCTTTCTCAGGGTTTATTTTTTTGAAACATGTCGTGTGGGAGAAGGGGTATTAACTTAATAAAAAACGCACAGGCTCATCTGCTGCTCCCACACTGCCATGGTCTGCAAACATGCTTGGGTGACATCCTAGCAACTGGGTGGCTGTAAATCCTGCACAGGGTTTTCCCAGCTTCTTCGGGGCTACATGGGGTGTTTCTGAGGAAACTGGTGTGAATATGAATGGTGGCTGCTAATGAGTTGACAAAAACAAGGAAGGGAAGTTTTTGAACTTCGGTAGCTATTGAAGTTAATAGCTACTGTAAATTATTGTTAATAAGCAACATTAGCATCATAATTTGAAGAAATGTTCTGACAGAAAACTACAGCTGCAAAACCACAAAGAATAAGTCCCATGAAGGTCAAGCCTATTAATCTCTTCTTTTCAGAGTTCATCTTATATAGGGACCTACTTTTCTTCACAAACAAAAATAGGAGAAAAATAATTTTCTGTTGAGCATTTTAGTTAGTATTTTTGATGGCGGTTTTTTGTTATTTGTTTGGGGTTTTTGCTTGTTTTGTTTGTGGTTTGTTTGTTTTTCCCCAAGTTTAGGAAGTTTGAAGTACTTGCTATGATAAGAAGACCTTACAAAGTGAGCCATTCAGCCGGTGCCTGCCCAGCACAGGGGTCACATCCCCAGCTGTTGGGAGCCCGTGTGGCTCCAGCAGTGCTGGTCCTTCCTGGCTGCTGCTGATACTGACAGTGGCCTTTCCATCAGGCCACTTCTGGAGCACCGAGCTGCTGCCTTACGCTCTTTCTTGAGTGCATGTCCATGAAATAACCTTTACTTCTGGGACCACGAGAAGAGGGTATAGAAGCTGCCTCTCTAGTTTCAGGCAGTGCCTGAGCCAAGGTGAATGTCTCTGTGTCACCTTATCCCAGTGCCGAAGGGACAAACCACCCAGCCGAGGTGACCACCAGAGCTGGCTTCACCCTGCCTTGCTGCGGAGCTGCCGGGTTTAAGTCCAGCCTCTGTAACACCGGGATTAAGTCCAGCCTCTGTAACACCTATTCAGCCAGCCATTGCAGTTACTAAGAGCAGCGTGAGATGTCATTAGGACATCGTTGGGAGCATCCCTTCCATTCAGGGGCAGAATGGCGTACGATTCATACCAAAGCGATCAAAAGATGCTTTCATCTCATTCCAAAGTGTGGCAAAGCCTCTAGATGCCCAGCCCTATGTAAATGATATATTTTATTTAAGTTTCCCCGTTCAGTTGTTGATTCTCCTGCTGTGAGAGATATTTGATGTTGCATTCTACAGAGCGTAGCGAACTGTGTAAATCAAGTAGTCGGGTTTTACAGAATTACAAACCCGTGTGGAGTTTAATTTGTGCCCTGAAGGGAGGGCCAGCCACTGACTGGGCTGCTTGTGAGTGGAGTCGTTAAGAGTTCATTGGTAACCATTAAGCAGCTTGAAAATATTTGTCCTTTGAGAGTAACCTGAGCTCTGCTGCAAGGAACAAAAGAAAAAAAGAGACAGGGGAGGGGGAAAAAGCGGAGGGTAGCAGTAGGATAAAAATGTCATTCAAATTGCATCTTGCCACTACAGAGTATGGGTTAACTTCTCACCAGCAAAGGCAGTCGAACTGTGTCTTTGCTATGTCTTTTGAAAACAACTGAGATCACTGTTTTATTGAATACAAAGGATTTAATTTGATTTCATAAAAATTGACCTGTTACAAATCAAGACTTTTTTTTTGCAGCCATTTGTTTAAATATGAGGAAGGACTTAGTTAAGGCTTTAAAAAGATTTGAATTTAACGTCAAAGCAGGTGTGAAACTTACGCTGACTTGCACCAAATAGAGCCACTGATGCTTTAATTCATATGCAAAGTACTGCGTAATTAATTCTATGTTGACAGCCTTGTTGACTTAAGTCAGAAAACACCCAGTACCCCTGCAAGTCTTTCCACAGCGCTTCCGTGCTCTTCTTCAGGGACTTTCCTTTCACATTAGTCATTCTGGGTCCGCTTTATCTTTCAATTCTTTTCTGAGATTACCAGAAAGGTGAACGTGCTCAGAAACTAACTCAGCACTGCAGAATTTGGAACAGTAGTACGTTTTGGTTGTTGGTAGTGTTAGATAGTACGTGTAGTAATTCCAGGCTCGAGTTAAAGGGCTCCATTTCCTGTCCTTGAGAGGGAATTTGCCTGAGATAACTTGTTAATTACAGTTTTAAGAGATGACTTAATGAGGAATTGGAAAGGACGGAAAGCGTTCCTCCCAATAAGGGGAGATTTTACTCTTGTTTTAGACATGGTGCAGAAAGCTTCATGCAAAACAAAACATTTTTCTAGTATTGCTGTTGCAAATACTATATTGATTTCTTTTGTATTAGTTTATTTTACTGTTTGAGCAGGAGATACCCTGTGCTGAGGGAACATATCAACAGTTCAATGCCTTGCTCTTTCAAGAAAGAGGCTACAGACTCAAATAGTGGAAAAAATGTGCGGTTTTATATGTAGGTGATTTGCCTTAAGACTTCTCTTAGGCGAGTCTTGCTGGTGTTTAATAAATCTGTTACTGGTTGAGAAGTACTTCTTCCTGAAGTCAACAGAAAAAAACTTGCCGTGAACAAATTTGATGAGGTCTATATCTCAGCATTTTCATTATTTGACGTTTTGCAGATGCTGTGTGCATGTGAAGTTGCCTTTTGTTCCCTCTGCCTCCTCCAATACTGAAAAATAAATAACTGTGGGGGAACTTGCTTAGACAGATTCAATTTAAAGACTCCTCAGAGATTTTACTGTGGGCTCTGAAATATCATGTTGGATTTAACTAAAGCAAAGAGTAAACCAATGATTATGACTGCGAAGTTGAATTTAAAATATTTGAAGATCAGGGTAGATAAAGGTGGCAAAAATTATGCATGCTGCTGTTTATTATGTGGATGTGACTTGGTGATTAAACCAGATTATTTCTGAGAATAAGAATTCTGGCTGGCCAGGAATTTTGAGGGGTGGACTACATCTGCTGATTAGTACCTTACTATAAAACATGCTTAGCAAGGTAGCCCATTTTTCAAGTTGCAAATATATAAATATTAAGATAAAATATTGCAAGATGATAGCATTATGGAAATAGAGAAATCTTTAAGTTGCTTGCAGAGTAAGTATAAATACTTTCTGCATTTCTTTGCGTTTAAAAATACTTCTTTTCAACACCAGTACTTATACTCAGATCTACTAATGTATTAATTTTTTTTTTTCTGTCAATCTGTTACTGTGGAGGAGTTCATAGCATGAAAAATATATGTTGTGTAGAAACTACACAGTGCTATTTGTGTCTTCTCTTTAAAAACAGGTGTTTAATTTTTTAGGTCATTGCTGTAAAAATGTTTGCTTGGGGACAGAGCTAAGGTTTTTCATAAATCATGTATGAGAATATGCAGCGGCTTTTTGCACCTACCAAGTGAACTTACTTCTGCAAATGCGTTATCTAAGTAATGTTTGTTAAAGTTGTTTGCTCCAAACTATTTCCTGTCAGTTGTTAAAAGCACTTGCTAATGGACTGCTGTATCCTAATTCAATACACTATGCTAACTGCTTCGAAACTGGTGAATTGCCTAGATATCAAATAGGAGTAAATTCTTAAGCAACTTGCTGTACTTAGCTCTGAAAATTTTCTGGTGCATTAGTCATAGCAATTGTAGGAGCTATATTTCCAGTTTTGTTGAACTCTGGTGAGTCAGGAAAGCCTAAAAGGGACAAGGATAAATGATACTTTAACACTCAGTCTTGTGCAAGTCAGTGTTGACATTTTCCAAAAAAGGAGATTATGCAAGTCCTTTGAGGATTGTGTGTGGTTCTTGTGGGGTGTACGTTTACCTTTCAGAAAAACAGCCATCAAAAAATATGAGGGAAAAATAATTTCCACGTTATATTTTCAGAAGCTTATCTTTGGGATTCTCTTACTTTTGGAATTAAAACATAAAGTATGCCTAGAAGAAAGCAGATGCTACAATGAATCTACCTGCCAAGTACTAAATCCTTTCATATTTTCAGAAAAAAGCCAAAGGCCAGCTCCTGTTTGAACAGATCATGTATCATCTGGACCTTATAGAAAGTGACTACTTTGGATTAAGGTTCATGGATTCTGCACAAGTGGCGGTGAGTAGCAGTGCTCTTTTTTTTTTTCTCTTTCCTAATTAACATTCTAAAAGTCTTGGTATCTACGAAAGTGCAATAAGAAAGCTGTCTTTTTTTGAGTTATGTTTTGTGTAGAAGCTCTGTGGTGTGTTAGTTTAAGTGACGCCAGGTTTAATTCCACCTTGAACACTCTTAACATCTTACAGAGCTGTTGTCTCTTCCCTTTCTTGGCTTTCACTTGTTCCTGTTACACCTTTTGTTGTCATTAGTTAGTCTGGTCCAACAGGAGCCCAGAGCCTGGCATGTCATGTAGTTCTTGATGTTGCTGGTGCAGAGAGGAAGGGGCAGAACAGGGTTGTGTGCCTGGCTCTGTTGTTCTAGAGTGCAGAAAGTTTTCCTTTGCCAGTGCCATGAACTTCATCACCAGAAATCAGCTTGTTAGTGTCTTCTTGAGAAATCATCTTGGCAAGAGGGTTATACCTTTGATTTACTCAAATCAGTTGTGATTCCGTCCTGCAACTGGAACATTTTAGGAGGATGTAGGTGTGTGTCTATGTAGCGCACAGTTTGCATAGCGGGTTCTTGCAAGCCTGAGGTTGTGAAGTTTGTTGTGTGGTTCTAAAAAAAGTGACTGCTTTTGAAAACACAGGCAGGGCATCATTTGTCAGAAGCAACCACAGTTCTTTCACTTGTAGGCTGGGCAGTTTTGGTTAGATACTTCTTATGGCTGATAGTTAATCCTTCAAGTTAAGTGAGGTTGTTAGACAAGGAGTGGATGTTTTTCTCCGTCCTGCATCCCTGTAACTTAAACCTGTATTCACTTATTCTAACACCCTAGGTAGAAAGAGATCGGAGTTTTAATACTTTGTATGTCAATCTTATTTATTAGAGGTATGACCTAATAGTTTCTTTGTTTCAAGTCCACTTCAGAACTATTTCATGATTAGGATGACAGAGTAGAAGCGCAGACAGTTGCTGCTGAGCTAAATACCTGAATTGTTTGAGATCAGCATATTAAATGGAGGCAGTGACGTGTATATATTCCTTTATTTCTGCAAGGGCCTATGTCCAGAATGATTTGAAGGAGACATCTTAATTGTTGCAGCTCGAGTCTTTGAAAGAAGCTGACAACTTTGCACACCATGTTATCCACCCGAAAGCACACTCAGAACCTGACACCTTCTTTTCAAAATTATTGCAATCGAGTTTTATGCTTAGCTTCTAGTTGTAGAGAACATTAACTTCTGAGAAAATAATTTGTGTTCAGCATCTGAAGCAAATGTCATGACTAGCAGGATTAGCTGCTACTGGGCTGCAGTTCCAAGTAGTGAAAGTGATCTTAAACCTCTTGCAGAACAGAGATATTTAACACTAATGAGGAAAAGAGCGTTACACTAATGAAGGGATATCATTCAGAGCCATGCATACCTCCTATCAACACAAATTAGAAAACAGCCCACTATATTCCATTTTATATTTATAAAAATCATGTTAGTTGTGTTAAGCATGTGCAGTCTAGGATATTGAGTATTGATAGTGAATGACTCCACTGCATTTATCTTTTTGCTTCAGGAAAAAAACCTCTACATTTAAAGTATGCCAACTCAATTTCTGCCTTATGGCTTTTGAAGTATTTCCATGTGCCTCTAGGATCTAATAGGCGTTCACAGTGGGTTAATTAGAACTGGTGAAACTATCCGTATGGTAACCCTTTTTTTCTCTTACTGTTCTGTTATCACATAATGTCATTTCACCTTGAAATGGGGAGATAAGGGTTAATCTTTTCTGCTTCCGCCATGGCTCCTGGCTTGCTTTTGTCCAACAAATTGTTACTTCTAGTCCAGACAGCACCTGATCCAGTGTTTGATATTGCACAATCTACCAGGTACAAGCAGTTTCGAACTTAGTTTGCTTCCTTTCCTTAAGTATGTGTGACTGAGAAGAGGCAGAGTAGAGATAATGATCTGTTTAAACTGGACTTTAATGATACACTCTGTATAAAGAAGCAGAAAAGACTGCATTTTGCCAGAGGAGCTGCACACAACAGCCAGAGATAACTGCTTTAAGAAATGAAGAATTGTTGTGATGGCAGCTGTTCTTGCAAAGAGGAGCTGGCATATTCTAGCAGAAACCCAATCTGCAGCTGGAAACAAAGGCAGAGACTAATCAAGTGACTGGTCAAAGATTATTCAGGAGACCTGTTAAATAAACAGGGTAGAATCCAGTCCCTTACTGTGGACAGCATTGTCTGCTGGCTCAGAGGGAGATAATCTTTCTGCTACCCAAACTAGCCTTACTGGCTAGTTGCTCCTGATGATATAAAAACTCTGGAAAACTAGCAACATGTAGTTAAATTAAAAAATCAATAATTTCCATGCTTGTGTTAACTACAAATGAGTTTTCAATAGATCAATTTTGAACAACTGAAGAGTAGCTTTTTTCTTCTTTTGAGCTGCTTCAGTGATTAGTATTTAGGTGTTTATGATGTTCTGAGGGGGAGAAGCCCAGATTAATAAAAACTTTTACTGACATTTTTGATTCTAGGACTCAAATACTGACTTCTTTTAAAAGTTCTTGAAGCAATTAGAAAAGTGAAAGAATTGTAGTTTTCATGAAATTTTTATGTTCGCTGCCAGTCTGATGGCTGGGAATAGATTCCTCCCCACCACCCAGCAAGAGGCAGGAGATGGTAAAGGCAGTTATTTGCAAGATTGTCCACCGTGTATTGGACTTGATCTGGCAGCCAAGGTACCAGGCTGTTAATTTGAGTAGCTTTGATTGAGCCTGACAGTGGCACAAAAGGTGAAGATTGTTGTTAACTTGTTGGGCTATTTGGCTTTCTCTCTAGCAATGCTGAAAAGATGTTTCTAGTAAGGAGGGACTGAACATTTAACAAGTGGCAAATTTATAGTTCTAATGCACAAGTTGCAAGCAACAAATACTTGCTATTCCTAGTGGAATTGTACAACACATCGGTTTGTTACTCTGGCAGATTTGTCTAATGTAGTGCTTAATGCTGGAAATTATTTGTATAGCACTGCACAAAGTACGCACCCATTAATTCCATAAAATGTGGGACCAGTTTTAGCCTCACCATCTTACTAAAAAACCCTGTTTACCATACCTTTTTGAAATGTTGCCTTCATTTTTTCCTGAACCAGCAGACTGTTTAGTGAGAACTTCCAGTACTCAATGCAGTCTGTTCATATTGCTTTTTGTTTAGCACACTTTTATCTCTGGATTTCAGCAGTACACTGTGCCGAGCAAACTCTCATCAAAATGTAAACTTCTGCCAGGTCCACTTGAATTCCGTTTTAATCATTTGGAATAAATCTTACGTTTCCTGATGCCTGCCTGTGTCCATGCATGGTTTTGTGGTGTGTGGTGGTTTGTTGTTTTTTCTTTTTCCTTCCATTTAATAGTAGTTCTGTTTCCCTTCGTCCATGCACACCCTCCCATTCAGCCAGAGCTCCCGCAGGCAGCGGCGGTGGGAGCTGAGCAGTCGAACGCTGTCAGTGCCTGTCGCGGGCCTCTCAGTTACCTTCTCATGGAATGTGGAGGAGATGAGGGAAAACAGGAGGGAGATGAAACAGGCGTGCACAGCCAGTCCTGGAGCCTTGAAATGTCTCTTTTTGCCATTTCTGTATCTAATTCACCTGCAAGCCTCCAAGTATGTAGTTTGTGTATTCTTACGGTGGAGGAGGGAATAAGTATATTGTCTCCTCCAGCACTTGAGTTTGTGGAATAGGAAGAGAGATTATACCATTTTCCTAAAGAAACAAAAAAAGTATTACTCAACTCCTTTTCACTGGTTGCATAAGCAAACTTGACATAAATAATTACTTAGTTCTTCCTTAAGCTTCCCACTTTATTTAAAAAATATATTAGATACATTTCAAAACAGCCTTCTGCAGTCACTTTGTTTTAATGGGTGATGAGAGCATTTTCAACTCTGTGCACATTAGCAGTAGATGGTTTGGTTGTTGTGATCTGCAGCTAATATATCAATCACTGCCTATCCTGGCTGATCTACAGGCCAACTTTACCCGCTCTCTGCAGAAGGCAGGGCTGCTCTGAAGTCAGGAATGTGTTTGCACTTGGCATTGCAACCTGAAAATACCGGTTCTTTCTCATATCCCTGTCGCTTCTCTGTCCTCTGTGGGGCCAGATGTGAACTTTCTGGCGCATGGGTTATCAAAAGGAGCGTTGCTAAGTATGTAAGTCATCTGTATTAGTTGCAAGATGACATTTGGGACTGATCAAATGAGGTGGTGTTACCTGGGCAGTGTGATCTGTGCAGGACATGGTGTGCTGGGCAGTTTGCTCTGACTGTTGGGACGATGCAATTACATTGCATTGGGTACTGTGTTTACTGTGGAACTGAGTCACCTCCTTTGGAGGAGGGAGCTCTTCACTCTGCACAGCCCTTGCAAGTAGGTCTCTGCCGCTAGTTGGATGTTTGTTTGCCAGCTTTATCTTTAATTGCTGGTATAAACTCATCAGCAGTGGGAGTATATGCAATTATTTTAGGGAGCGTAGCATATACATGTAGATGTTTCTCTCAGCCTGCCATCTATAGCTTATTTTTTACATGCTGTCGTACGCAGTGTAAGTGAAGCCATTATTTTGGCTTCATGTCTAGTATATACCTTATAATTAGCATTAGTAGGTGAGGCTGTAACTTCTGTCCTCCCATGTGACAATTGCTAAACTGTCACCTGTGAACAGATTTTGGAGAATTAGGTATAGCTGACCCTTATGTCTGGACATAGGCAGCTTTGCTTTTACTACACTTAAGTCACCTAAAGAAAATGCATGAAAGCCAACAATATTTACTTTGTCTCTCCCCTCCACCCCAAGTGAACATCACAAACAGCTCAGTGACAGAGTCTCCAGCTATGATTTGTGCTTCTCTGGCACATTGACTGACCTACTAAAGTGTGAATTAAGTGTTTGTTTATTTGTTTGGACAGGATGAAGATTTTAGTAATTGAAGTGGCTTGTCAGTACCTTTTTTTTTTTAATAGATAAAGTTTTCTTGAAGATTGACTTTTAAATAAGGTACTATGGGATGCTTTTGTTCAAAACTGACATTTTGCATTATAAACTTTGAGTGAAAGTGTCTGAGCACTGAGCAAGCTGTGAATTGTAAAATATTTGGATTGGATTGTTTTAACTACTTGTTATTCCAAGATGATCTTTGCTAATGAACAGTGATTTTTTTTTTTTCCTTTTTTGTTCCTTCTGTGATATTTCTTTATTGATAATTCAATGAAAGTACTTTATTTTTCAGCATTGGTTGGACAACACAAAAAGCATTAAAAAGCAAGTTAAAAGTAAGTGTTCTTTCAATTTTCTCTTTGGTTCTCATATTGAACATACAGGAGACACAGAGAGTTGAAACAGGGTGGGGGGGAAGTGTTCTGTGAGGGATGACAAAAACCCAGCATGGTGCTGCTCAGTGTTTAATGACCTCTTCCCTCTGCAGCTCACATTACTTTAGTTTAATGTCCTTAATTAAACATGTTAGAGGCTCATTAATTATAGTTTAAATGGAGGCAAGGCAGCTGAAGATGCTTTAGTGTTATAGATCGTTATCCTGACTATAGGAACACTTGTCTCAGAGCCTCCATCTCTTGGCACAGTCCTGAATGCCCAAATCAGTGTTTGGTCCACCAGGTCCTTACCTGCAGCACAAGGGTTTAGTGTGTTTTATTGGTGTGTGCCTGGGTAATCTGTGACATCAGCTGATTTTTGTTCAGCAACTTCCTTGCTCTGCACTGTGGGAAGTCTTCAGGGATTTGTTAGTATAACAGAGGTTTTGGAAGCACCAAGAGAGACAAAATTCCACCTGTCAGATTCAAGAATCAGCAGAGCGCTGCACATTTTCAAAGAACCGTTAATCCATCCTTCTGCCGAATTAACTCCTTGGTTTCCAGAAAAGATGATTCCTCCACAGAAGGGTCTGTTAAATCTCCCTAAACTATGTCTAAACTTCTGTGAAATAAAGGGGCCTGAGTTGTCAGCAGCACGAGTATTTCCCAGAGCCCTGGAAAGGTGTTACAGAGACCAACAGAGTGCCTGGGAGTTTGGTAAACTGCAGAGCCGAGATGCTCAGCTTTCTCGGTGATGGATAGAGTCCTTAAATATAGGGATTAACCTATATTCATGTGCTCTTGGCAAGACAAATCACCCTAATGTCATACGGCAGTTGGATTGATTTGGAAGATATAAAAATATTTTATGTGTAGACTTAATTGTTGTTTCACCCAATATTTTTTTTATGCATTTCCTTGTCACAAAGGAATTCCTGCCTTAAGACCTTGTGGTTGGACAGAGCCAATTTCAGTCAAGTTTTGTGATGTGTTTCTGTGTAGTAAAAAAATAACATGTCATAACCAGTAACCCTTACCACTGTCTTGAATGAATTCTGCTTTGCAGTTGGCCCACCATATTGTCTTCATTTTCGCGTAAAGTTTTACTCATCAGAGCCCAACAATCTACGTGAAGAGCTAACAAGGTAAGAGGAAATTTCAGAGAGAGTTACCTGGATAAGGCCAGAAAAATGTTTTTGTGGTATTTATTGAAACAGTTGCATGAAGTTTTGGAGAATTCCTGAGAGCTGCTTGCTTACTTGGCTTTTTGTAAAAGTTTCTAATGTAGCTCTAATGAAATAAATGAGCTCTGATATGAAGAGGTCTATGTATTTCTTATATTACTCGATGCACCATTTTTCATTAGAAAATTCTGGTAGCTGAGCTGAGTAGCTTATACAAAATGGACAGAGGTATTAACTGAAAAGAACAGACGTCATTCCTCTGGTTTTTTTATTCTTCACCTGTGTCTAGTTTAAACTGCATGCAGTCGTCCTCTCTAGGCAGAAAAGTGTTGAATTGCAAGTTAGAACTTTTCTTTGGCAAAAATCAGTTCAGTTAACGTTTCATTACTTCTGTGGTCTTTGTAGAGCTTATACAAAGGGAAAATAGTATTTTGCTTCCATGTTGAGGTGCGAGTTGACTGTACTCTATGTGTAGGATTGTAGTATCAGGTGAAAAACAGTTTCTCTTCATTAAAGCATTTCACAAATCCGTTCATAATGCTGCATTTCATGTTGGGCTGAGATGTACTTGGGGTGCTTTGAAAGAGAACGCAACGTACCATCTGTCAGTAGTATAAATCTGTTGTAAAAGGCAATGTTTCTTTGCATTGTCACCACTGCTGATGATACATTTCAGGGAGAAAACAAAGTTTTAATGTTTCCTTGATAGCTATAGATGCTTTGTACCCTCAGCCATTTGTAAGAGCGTGAAGTGCATTTGTTTGTTGTTCACGTTGAACGTCTGTGTGGATCTTCGATCTGCACTTCAGCCAAATCCCCAGGAATGCTGCCAGGAAGATTATAGTAGCATTACCCCTTACAGCCATATGTACCCCCCACAGCTTCATACTTACATGTGGTAACATAATGTTATAACTGCTCTTCTTTAAGGCTTTCCTGCTGATCTGGGAAGAATGTTTTACTTCCCCATTCATGTTCCTGAATAAACATTTAGCTGTCTTTAAATATAGTAACCATAAGCAAAATTCAGACCTAGATTTGTATCTACCACTATGAAACATTTTCATCCATCCTGACTGAGTTCTGCCAGTCAGACCTTGCTATGCAGGTTTTAGCAGGGCAGACCTGAAACCTGAGGGCTTTTAAACCCTGTCTGTCTGCTTAGCTAATCCCCTAGAACAGGAAAGCAGAAAATCTTTCTTCTGTCTCAAGATAGTTTCACAGCTTAAAGAAGCAGTGGGAAGGGAAGCTCTGCTCTGGGTTATGGGTGTCACCAGCCAGGGCTTGCTGAGGGTTCCACTGTTTCTTTGTGTGGCAGAACACGCAGCTGGAGCTGATTTTTGGCTTCCACAGGTGCAGCTCACTCAATTTTTCTGCCAGCTTCCCATCAGATGTCACCAGTCAGAGGTCGTGTACCACAGCCTAAGCTCAGGAAGTATGCTCAAGGTGTTTGCAAGTGTTATGTGGCTGATAAGCAGGGACTGGTCACACCTGCTATACACTGAAGGCCTGTGCTCATTCTTTTGCTATCTAGGGTCAGTACCAAACAAATTTATTCCCTGTATAGGAGCCGATGTTCAAAAGGCTTTGGATAATAAATGGTTTGGCAAAGTATTTGTGGATTTCCAAGGGACGTGTAGGAAGAAACGCCTTTGTCTGTTTGGTGTCTGTGCATGTGAGTTATCAGGAGAGGTAGTCACACGTTGAAACAAAAGCATCATCTTTGGCTTTGTGCATAAGGCTTCTGCTTATATGTAGTAGAATTCAAACTGGATACTGTCACAAATGTCAGTGTTTTATTTTATGAGACTACTTCTTCCTTTGTTAAAGGAAAGCTGTGTACTGTAATGGAGCAAGAGCGCTGCTCTCTGTGAGTATTGGATTGGAAGGATTGGTGTTGCAAAACAAAGGGAATGTATTCAATATTTGCCCGATTTCTAAGCAAGAAGAGTACTGAATAAGCAAGGCAGTGAAGGAAAGCTGGCTCTGAAGAGTAAACAAGTTGAAAAGGCTGCAGCCTACTGTGTTATTTTGGTTTGGTACTGTCACTTTGCATTCAGCTTTCTGGGCTAGATTTTAACTAAGCAATCCATATTAGGAACTTTTCTTTTTGAGGGGCTAAAAGATTCATTCTCTTGTGAGATGAATATGTGTATGAATAATGAAAAAATCATGGGAAATGCAGGTTGCTCTCTGCCCAAGAGAAAAAATGAGACTTACTTAGGTATCCTGTTTCTTTTTCCATGCAACACTATGACAACTTCTATTTTTGGGTTTACTTCATTTGAAATATGTGCAAAGCATACAAACCGAACTGATAAAGCCTTGAAAGAACACAATGCAGTTTCTTCAGACTTGAAAACCCATTTAAAGAGTATAAAATGTTTTTATTTGTCAGGCTCTAATTTCTTCCTGTTGACTTAGTGACACATTAGAACTATTAATCAATGACATTTTTTTCTTATTTAATCCTACAGGTATTTATTTGTACTGCAGCTGAAACTGGATATTCTTAGTGGAAAGTAAGTATTGCCAATAAAAACAGTCTTTTAAACAATTATAGGGTGCTTAGCATGGGATTTATTAAACTTGTATTTGGATAATTAATAATTTTTGCTAAGTAATGTTATTTTTTTCCTCTATAATATTATTTTTCTATACATGAGTAGCAGCAGAGGAATTATTAACTAATGTAGTGCTTATCTCTTGTTAATCTACTGAAAATCTACTAATCCTTTTTTGCTTTTTTTATCCCAAACATTTGCAGTTTCTCATTGTCAGATATATAAGTGTTCTGCTAAATAGTGTCAGCTGAGTCTTTAACAATGCATGTCTCTTACGGCAGATTGGAATGTCCTTTTGACACAGCCGTCCAGTTGGCAGCTTATAACATGCAAGGTGAGTAGGTAGGAGTGGGGATGGATGAAATTCCATGAACAGCTTTGTGTAAACTCTTATTACCTCTTTCAGTCTGTCCTTGTTATATCCAGAAAATAGGCTCTGCCCAGATGGTAGTGATCCAGTGTGAAACACAGCTCTTTCTGATTGTAATTTCGCTGAGATTGTATGTGGGAAATAATTTGATTCATCAGGAAACAGAGCAAGGAGGTTCTAAACATAAACAGCTTTGCCCTGAACTTGTTTTCTCAGTGTTTGTGTGCACACCTGTCCACTTTCACACAAGATCCGAGGTCTGCAGTCCTCTTGAAATGTTTTGATGTAGTAACACACTTATTTTCATCATGTAGTTTCTGCCATGTGTTTTCTTTGTTGTACAAGTCAGGTACAAAATTATTTTGGTTATGCACTCAATTGAAAAGTCTTGTATGCAAAAACCACCAGCTTTTGATTTCAGCTTATTTGTGGAAACATGTGAGTGCCCCATGTCTCCTGCTTGTACGTGAGCATTTATGGCTGAGCTGCACATGTTGGTAATTCAGATCCTTCTTCATCCAAAAGAGGTGACATACTGTATTTTTTCTAAGCTATACCATATGATGCTTGAATGATATGAGACTCTTATTAATGAGTTTTCCTTGACTTTTGATTCCAGCTGAGACTCCATCCTCCGTGGCTGCTCTGAGAGCTGCAGTCAGGCATTCAGTTGCTTGTAGAGGTTGTGTGTCACTGGTCTTCATGGCCAGTGTCTTCTGTTGTTTGGATGAGGGTGTGTTCTTAACAAATGTGAGGTTTGCTGTGGTTTCAAGCGGGGGAACTCGCACAAGGAGGAGAGGAAGCTTGAAGATTTAGGAATATCTGCTAGAGCAGGCTTTTGGGTCCTTGTTGGAAGACGTAGCTGTATAGCCTTATTCAACCCTGTTTGAGTCTGCCAAAAATCCCAGACCTCTGCTATAAAGCTGTTGTAAAGTCATCTTTGATGAAGAGGAAATGTGGAGATATGGCACACTTGTGCTGTGCAAATTGTCTACACAACATTCATCTTGTAAAGCAATGCACTGTTGTACTTTGCAGGTGTTAGGTAACAGGACTAAGGCACTGAAATTCTTTCACATACAGATATTTTCCAAAACACGTTTTGTTCTTCAGGCAGGAGCTACTCATGGCCCTGGTCATGTGTGGGTATAGAGAGCTGGAATTAAACTGTAAAGATATCTGCCTTTTAATCTGCTCTTTTGTGTGGAATGAAAACAGTTAGAATACATCCATAGTTAAAAACATTAGCATTGTTAGAGCCTTAAGATATGGCTTCAGTGGATAAGTTTTTGGAAAAACAAAGTGATCTAATTAGGCCACATATCCATTGCTTTTTGTGCTAGTCTTTTTTTCTCTCCACAATGAGGCCTGTAGCAGAGCTTTAATCTTAAGTCTGACAGCTGTGTGCTTTTATTTAAATCAGCTGGAACCTAAGCTGGCTTTGACAGCATTCCTTTCAACAGAGGCAGGCGTTCTAGTGGGAGTAAATTATTATAGAACTACAGACTTCCTCAGTCAGCATTTAAAAAAAATAGAGGAGAGGATGAAAGACTCTTATGCTTGCAGTGTTCAGAAATCCAAGAATCAGATTTTTAGATTGTATGTTGCTTTTGTACCTATAGAATACTCTGTGTGTGTATTTGACTTTTCCAGGCCTTCCCAAAGATGTCACTGTTTTTTGCCTACACAAACATCAGTAGTTTCTTTTTTCAAATGGTACAATTACTGGCCTGTATCAGACACCTAAGTTCGAAGTTATAGAATTATTCCTAATTTGTTGGATATGAGCTGAACATTAAGAAGACAATTGAAATTAGTGGGAGGAGCAAAAGCTTAGTGACTCGGAAAATCCAGATATTTTTATAAAGGTTTCTAACTGTGAGGTTCAGCATTTTAGGCATACATCAGCCTTTAAAAGCTGGACTTGTGAGCATCTGTGGAAAAAGGAGGTGGTGCTTTTGATGTGGCACACCCATTGACGTGTATGCTCCAGTATGCTCTCTAAATAGCATCTCTTATTGCCCCTGTTGAACATGCAGCAGTGGACTGGATGAGCCACTTGACTGACCCAGTAGGGCATTTATTATGTTCTTAGATGAAAAGGAGAGCAACAAATAACAGCTACATGATTGTGCCCTGACACAGAGTAATGTTAGCAGCACAGGGGGATTTGCTGTCATAAAAACAGAAATTGATTTTTGGAATGGACAAATAGTTTTATGAAAAGTGTCAAAACTAGTTTTATTTTTGACATATCTCAAGTTTTTATTTTAAAAATATAATGCAAAATTAGATTGTAACTTTAGCCTGCTGTCATCTCAGTAGAGATTTCAGTGATAAAAATTTTGAAAGCTTTCTGCAAGAAAGAAAAGAAGGTGAGTTTCAAGGATATAGATAACTTCCATTTATAGGTAGCTTGTTAATTAATATATTAATAGCACTTTGTAAAAATTAATGCAAAGCTTTTGTGCAGACAACACGACCATTTGTTCAGTGTCCATAACTTTGACACTTCAAATATTGGGAGGACTGGAGGAGAAGGAGGAACACAAAAAGAGTTATTTTAGATTAACTAGAAAAGTATGCAGAAGTTCCTGTTAATATCCACTGTCTTTATTGGGAGCATTGCTTGACATTCTTTTGTAGCTGAGCTTGGAGACTACGATCCTGCTGAGCATGTCCCTGAACTGGTGTCTGAGTTCAGGTTTGTTCCCACTCAGACTGAAGAGATGGAGCTGGCCATTTTTGAGAAGTGGAAGGAATGCAGGTAAGAGATATTCCAGTGTGTGCTACCCAGCAATTTTCAGTGATGTTTCTGTGGAGAAAGCATATTAAAAACATGCTGCTGGTGCTTCTTCCATCATCTTGTTCAGAAACATAATTCTAATATGATTCTGTCATATTTTGTAAGAGGATATAACGTGAAAAATGAAGATTTCCAAAGGTCTGAGTAAAACGATGAGGCTGCAGAATCTTTAAAGGAGTAATTTTTACAGCAGTTTCAGATTAAAACTTAAAAAAGTGACCTTGATGTTCATGAAGGTGAGCAAGTGTCAGCAGTGTTAGGTTTTTCACAAATTCTCAGGAATTTCTTTTCCTCTTACCTCATATACCAGTTTTTCATTTCTGTGCTTTTTCAGGCATCTACCTAACAGCAAACAAATTTGTTTCAGGGGGCAAACACCAGCACAGGCTGAAACTAACTACTTAAACAAAGCTAAGTGGCTGGAAATGTATGGTGTAGACATGCACATAGTCAAGGTATGTTTAACCACAGCTTGGTGACCTTTGGAAATGATAATGTTAGCTTTGTCCTACATTTCAACACTGGGTTTGCTTCGAGGGGGGGGAAAAAAAGGAATATTGTACTCATCTGAACTGGGTAACAAGTGATCTGGCTTTGCATCAACATTCTGCCTTATAGTATACATTTCTAGAAGGCATTATTTCAGTCCAAGCGTATCTGCTCTATGTTAAATATGTGATTGGTGTGGCAATATGTACTACAGTTTCTATTAGACTAAGAGCTATGTGAAAATCATAGTAATTAAAGTTGACTGGGGCCCAGTCAGCTACCAGCTGAAGAACTACAAGTGAAAATACGTCTCCTGTGGAGAAGGAAGTGCAGAGAACTGAACAAAGGAGGTCCTTATTACGCAGACAAATCAAGAAACTTTAATTTTCCACTTTAGTCAGCCCTATTGAAGGGCTGCAAACTAGAAAAATCCATTGCATAAGATCATTGAAATGTGAGAGTTTTGTTGTATAAAATAAGCAGATACGTGTTTAATTGTAATACTGGGCAAATAAGCTACATAAGCTATACCGGAGTAATTGAATAAAGGGTCAAACACCAAAATGAACATTATCTTTGTTTTGTGGCAACTAGGCAAGAGATGGCAATGATTACAGCCTGGGACTAACACCTACAGGAGTTCTTGTCTTTGAAGGAGACACAAAGATTGGATTGTTTTTCTGGTAAGCTCTCTGTATGTTAAAATATACTTTAGATTTTTACTCTTTTGTTTCTTTTGCGCTAGCCAAAAAACCTATTTGTTTGACATATGAGGGCACCATGAATACTGGGTACCTGCAGAAGTATTCTGTAGCCTGTGAATGTTTTCATGGTGTCCAAAAATATTCTTTTTTTAACATTCCTGATTGATATATTAATAGGCTGTATATGTGTAACATGCTAGAGACAAGTAAAAGATGGAATAACTTTGGGATGTTATTATTTTTTTCATTGTGTGTTTGATGTTGTATTTTGTACTAGATTGTTTTGGAAATAGAGGGTGCTCCCAGTCAGTGACATGAAGCTTCTTCAGGTGTTCTAGCTGAGTGTTGTACATTGCTGCTGAAAAAGAGGCAGAAACAATAGTACTAGTGCAGCTTCTACATATAATGTCATCTGGGAAGGTTTTTGATTAAGAAAATGTCTCTTTGTGCTCAATAAAGGGCAGAAATGTCCCTTCCTGACAATTGATAAGGACTAATTAAAAACAAAGAAACTAAAAACCTCAAATACACCTTCTTCCACCCCCTGCCCACAGATCTCTATAGAGTGAGGAGACGTAGAGCTTCCTTTGTTTTTTATGAACATGTGCTTTTTAATCTGTCAAATGCCTGAACAACACCCCACGGTTTCGTAGAAGCGTTTTGATGAAATTTTGCAAGGCTTTATATTACATAAAACATAAAACGGGGAACCTTCTAGCTAGAGTGTTTGGGCCTGGATAAACAGGCATTTATGGTTTTTTTGGTTTTTTTTTTAAGTGCTTTATTCCTTAATTCCTATCCAGTCTTTCAAAACTGTATACAAAGAATGAGTAGGCAGATATTAGGTGAAATTTCGTTATATGAGTAGTTAGTTTGGGTTATAACACCAAACTTCTCAGAAAAACACTCACTTTGTAGCAGCAATGTTATCTGTGTGTCTTGTCCCTCCACCAGCAATTCTGGGTATTTTTTTTGGGTGGGCGGGGGGGGAAGTTGTTGCATTTTTGCAGCATGTCATGTTCATGTTGTTCTCTTTGGCTGGGATTTTCTAAAACAGAGTCATCATAGGAATTGACCTGTGGTATATTGTATGATGATTTACATGTATTTAACAAAGCAGAATTATTTTGAGCTGCCTTTGTGTCTGAGTTCAGTTTTGTGGGCTTGCAGAAGAGTAGGCAGGCAGGAATATTTGGATGGACTTTGATTTCAGTTCAAGTAATTATTAATTTAAGTTCCAGTATAATTATCCCTTTAGAAATTGCTGATTTCTTAGCTTTAAGGTTTCTAATAAAGTGTTTAATTTTGAATACATTGGCATCCACAGTATAACCAAGTCCTACTGCATGAACTTAAAAAAATGGTGGAGAGTCTTGGATCCGAGTGTTGAACATACCTCTCAGTGACTTAATAAGAGAGTTAGACATAACCTGTTTTTTTCTGTTTATCTTGCAGGCCAAAGATAACAAGGCTTGACTTCAAGAAAAACAAACTCACTCTAGTTGTTGTTGAAGATGATGAACAGGTAGATAACTATCTGTCTTGATTATACAGTACTAGTTTACATATTCCTCATTTCTTTCTTTATATTTAAGTTTTGAGAATTAATGTGGGCGTCTTGCAAGATTTTTTGATTGTGACTTGAGGTGAGGGGGGGAAATGAAGGGAATTAAGTGTGAGATAAATAGGCTCAAGTACTTTTTTTTTCGTCGCCCTGTTTTTAGGCGGGGAATACCTTGTGAAACTGGTGTAGGCCAGATAATGTGGCAACAGTTTGCTTGTTTTGCAAGGAAGTTTAAAAAAGGCCAGGTAGCACACTTAGTGGAATTAATTCCTTAAACAGATGCCATAATTGTTCCCATGGGAAGAAATCTCAGAGCTGAGATTGTAAAAAATGTGAGCATTGGTAATTTGAGGAAATCAGATTTGGAAGTGAGACCACATTAGCCTTACTGAGAAATACCTTCCTATTATAATGATGTCTTTAATTTGTAGTTATTCAGAGGCTTGACTTGTTAAATGCATGGGCTTCAGACAGTCAAGCAGTTAATCATTAAAGCTTATGAAAAGGTTGTTTTTTCTGCCTAAAATATTTTTTTTAAAACATTTCGATATTCTTTAAAAAAAATAACATTTTCTTTGGCTTGAATTGAGTTGTAGCTTTGACTTTTCAAGCCCCTTATAAATCCTCAGTGTGCTTTGTGTGCTTTAAGGGAAAGGAGCAGGAACACACTTTTGTCTTTAGACTGGATCATCCCAAAGCCTGCAAACACTTATGGAAATGTGCAGTGGAACATCACGCCTTCTTCCGGCTCCGAGGGCCTGTCCAAAAAAGCTCAAGTCGATCAGGCTTCATTCGGTTGGGATCCCGGTTCCGATACAGGTCAGTGCCATTCAGCACGTATCTTCCACCTTTTCTTGGATTGTGAGTGGCAACAGGAGAGAACTTGGTATTCATTCACCTAGGACATTCAGAACAGTGACACTTGCAAGCTGAGTGTGTTGCATGTTGGTTTTATTAAATCATGGATTTTTCCCCTGCATTTTCCAATTTATCTTTAGGTAATTTTGGTCTGTTTCTCAAGGTTTATGTTCCTTACATAGCATATATAGTACTTTGTGGTTTATAGATCACTTCATCTTGAAAGCCCAACCTTTTTAAAATGAACCATAAAATCATAGCATAGAATTATAGAGGACAGATGATTGACTTGCACAGTTGGAGACATTGCACGACTTCTGGCTCCTGAGTTCCTGACTGACTGAGTGATGGCAGAATTTCAGACACCTGAAATAGTGCCTGTCACCATGTCAGGCACTACCTGTGCATGTGTCAGATTTCCAGGTGGCTTGTGGTCCCAGACTAGTCTGTGTGATGCTGTCAGTCACCCCGCCAGAGCTGGTGAGAACATATGGAAGGAGGTAGGCAGTGACACCAGGCAGTATATGTGCATATAATGCTTCCATTTCCAGCAACTCCAGCAATACCATCTAGTCTGCTTCAGAAGGGATCAGTGGTATCAAGAAGTCAACATGAGGTTGGCTCCAGCTTTAGAGGCAGAGTCTGGCCAAACTTGAGGGAAAAATACTTGCCTGGGAAAAAGAGCATCTAGATGCTGTTTTGTAGGCCTATTGCGGTCTTTCTCTATGAACTTTGGCAACATACCTTAAGCTTTACGTTCTTCTAGAATTTTCAGCCTCTCCCAAACGGTGTGACCACAGAAATACGCAAAGGGTAAATATGCATTTTCAGCAACTTAAAGTTTAAGGAGTTGTTGCTTCAGCTTTTTGTCTTGGGAAAATGGGGTGGAGATTAGAAAGTTTGTAAAACTCCATCACTTTTTTGTGCAAGGCCTTTTGAGGTGTTAAGTTTCAGATTTTTTAAATAGAACCGAGATCAGATAATTAAGCTATGAGTTTGAAACACACATGTGATGTTTTGATGAGCAGTGTTGTGTTTTGTCCCTAAAGTAATTTCTTTTATTATTTTGTACTTTTACATGGCATTGTTAGTGGGAAAACAGAGTATCAAACCACCAAGACCAACAAAGCCAGGAGATCAGCATCCTTTGAAAGGAGGCCCAGCAAGCGGTACTCAAGACGAGCACTACAAATGAAAGGTGAGCTATTGACCTTTCATTTTGAGATGTATAATCAGTTGTGAGAATCATATCCTTTAAAGGTACTGTGTAGGAATTCTTCTGTAGCTGTTTGCTCTCCTCTTGAATTTTCAAAGTTAGGTGTTCTTTGACTTATTTAGGAGGCTACATATATTTATCAGAAAGAGGTTGTGTCCAAAGTATGTTGTTCCAGCTGGCCTAGCAGGTAAAACACCCATGATTATTGCACAATAAGTCTCTGTATGAAGACAGAGAACTTGGATCCAGGGAACAGTGGTATATTAATGATAATATTTGAAATTTATTAATCAAGCTTGGAATTTTTGTCACTGAGATTTTTCATTGTTCTTAGGAGTTGCGCTCTGTTGTTACAACCCAACAGCAAGTGATTTTTCACCTTGCCTCTTATTCCCCTTCTTGCGTAGGTGAAGCATGACCTCCACACATGCTTTCACACACTTGCTTAAATCCAACTCTTTGGTTTGCTCTTCAGATTTTTTAGTTTATTTTTCCAATTTAGGGTTTTATTTTTCACAAATTATGCATGGGATACCTGCAAATTCTGCTGTTCTAGTTTCCTACTTTTTGTTAATAAATGTTTAATATTTAACTGATAATTAACCTAATTACAAATTAAATTTTAACATTTTCTATTTTTGCAGCACATTCTGCTAAACTTGAAGAAACAAGGTAAGATGCATTGCAATACTGAAATTTCTCTTTGATGTCTGCCACCTGTACTTGAGCACGTGTCTGCAGAAGGGAGGATATAAGATTAGTTAAATGTAGAGTGTGTTAACCTCTTAACTGGGGTTTTGCTGTGGGTTTTGTGTTTGTTTGCCTTACATAAAACCTGCTGTTCAAAGCAAAGCTCCTACGTTGGTGTCATGTAGTAGATTTTGCCAGACTTGCTCACTAGGAGGCCAAGAGGTTTGTTCATGACCAGCCGTGGTTCTTGCTGGCTCTGAGCTGCGGTTCTATGTGCTGCTCTGTAAGGAGATCAGCTCAAAGTGTGTGAGGGTGTCTTCTTTCTGAGACCTGCCTACTCTGGCTATGTGGCTGAAATCCATAATAAATATTAAAGTAAAATAAATATTTTAAATATGTTGATTTTATATTTGTACTTGTGTTTATTTTTATATATTTGTACTGAATTATTCATAATCAACAGAGAGAGGGAGGCCTTTCGGTTCTTTATTTCTATACCTAGATTCTTTCTGTTTGTGTAGGTTCATACTTGCTGTTACAATGTAAAATACTCATGAATCTGAATCATACAGTTTTCATAACCTTCCTTAAGGGAAGAGAGGAAACGAGGATGAGAATAATTACCTGGTAGCGAAGGAAATAAGTCACTCAGTTCTGGTTTCTGTCCTTTGCCCTAACAACTTGTGGACATGGCAATGATGACTTGCAACAAAATTATTTTTAAAAAGCAGATATATGTAGCTGTTAAGCATCATGACACTCAGAAGCTAGGTAAGGAATGTCAAAATAAGATTTCAAAACAACAGGCTTAATACAGCCATACATTTTCAGTTTGTAGCAGCAGGGTTGATTCATGCATGAGAGGCGGGGAAATCCAGGTGGTGTGGGGACAAGGCTGCAGTTACTGTGATGAAGGTCTCTTTGTGACCTGTTATTGTCTTTTCTCTTTATAAAGTGGGAAAGCACTCTTCCAAACTGGGAGTCATTTAACTGCTTAAAGATCCTCTGCATGCAAAATTTGACCATCTGATTAATTAGTACTCTCGTCATGCTGTGTTGTCATGCCCTTCTCTCAGTTTCATGCTGCTTAGGTCATTCTGAGAGTGGGAAGAGAAACTTCATTTGCAGTTTCTCCTGATAAAAGGACGGTTTGCTGATGTGCACCGAGGTGTGGCACTGCTCTGTTAGTCACCTTTTCTGAAACTTTACACTCAAGCATTGCTAATTGAAATGCATCATGAAAGATGTATGTTGTTCCATTCTTTTGTGTTAACTCGGCACAGGTGAATCTGCTGCCCAGAACGCATTCCGTAATATTTCTCTGAAATATGTTCTGTTTTGTGGTAACCTCTGTATTTGCTCAATAGAGAAGGTACAAAGTTGGGAAACAGGCAAGGAGCAGCTTGTTTGGTCTTGACAGTATGGAAGTAAAACAATTTTAAAGAATTGCTGAAGTAGATATGGAAATCTGTTTGAATTGTCAGCTTGCCAGGTTGGATGGTTATTGTCCAGACCATAAATCACAAGCCTAATGGGACATAGGAGACTGGAACCATTTTCTTTTAAGAATCAGAAGTCTGGAAAAAAAGTTGGCTTGAGATTTATAATGCATCATAATGCATCATTATTGTAAAGGGTGTTTAATGCTTTTAAGTCTCTCAAAAATGTGAAAATGTGAAATGTCTCTTGCAGTTTCAGAAATCATCAGGAACAGGGATATGGGGCTTATTTAATTTATTAACTATATTAAATATTTAATAATATAAAATTATTATTAATCCTGTGCTAAGATGCTGTGCATGTAATTTTGAATGCCTGCTTTTAAAACTCTGAAGCAGTAATGCAGTCCATTAGGGGGTGCATGCAGAAGAAACTCAGGAAGTTTTCTGATGAACTTTTGTAATGTGAAACTTCAAATCAGAATAGTCCTAGTTATGGAACAAACATAATATCTATAGCATGTAGGTGAGGTTTCTACAATGTCACATTTTGCTGGGTGTACAACTAAAGCTATGTAATTTTTGCTTTAAAAATGCCCCGCCTTACTGCTGAATCAGGAAGACTTTCTAAACTGAACTGTTTTAGGAAAAATCAGGTGAATTACAGATAAATTGCAGCTTGAACAAATAATAACAAAAAGTGATACTCTTAGTGACCTAGAACGAGGCAGCTGACCTAAACCATAAGTTTTTAAATTTTCTTTTAAGAACAATTAAGTACTTTGGAAAGATTTTGTTAGACTTTGTTTCTTTCTGAAAATCCTTGTGATTCTGCCAGCCTGCAAAAGTACTTTGCTGATCTCATTCTGATTTAAATTCTTTTTGTCTTTTAGTACTGCAAACAATGCTGTTGTCAACCAAACTAATGGCTCACAGGTGAGGACTCTCATTCTTTCTAAAGGCAGTTTTTGTGTATTCCAACAGATTAGAAGATTTCATTATTCATTATTAAAATCCAGTAATTGAAAGTTGCAAACAGTTAACTGCTGAATAGCATGCCAAAAATGGTTACTAATTCACAAGCAAGATAATTGGTTAATTTAACTGGAATAAGGAAGATACCTCATGCCTCGTACTGTTTATAGATACAGATTTTTGTAGGTACACAGAAGTACCTTTGTGTGAGAGTTTTTATCATCCAAAGTGAATTAATTCTATATGCTAAATAACATTAAAGAAAAAAAGGGTGCAGCTCATCAGCACTTATGTTGATTCCTGGTTACAATATTATTTTCTCTGAAAGATGGGAATGCATCTGCAAATTAAAGAATACATTGTTAGCAAAAAAAAAAAAATCGGTGTTTTCTGAGTTCAGGAAGGAAATCAAAGACCTGTCCCCTCAGTACTTGTACCCTGAATATCCCTTGTCACTGAAAAGGGACCTTCGTGTGAAGTAACTCTCCTGAGCATAAAAAAACAGGATTTGGAGTTTGGAAAGACCCCATTGCACTTTCTGGAGCATTTCAGATGCTGAGTGCAACAGAAGGGGTCACAAATTGGTGGAAACAGGATTATGGTTTGTTTTAACATTAAAATGCTCAGTCTCTGCTGATAGATGGATAGATTGCTGCTCTGATCAGCCTTTTGCCTTCTGTGCAAAACGAGTATTTTTGGGGGAGCAGTTATGTTTCAAATGGCAGTCCAAATGGTTGCAACCCAAGGTGCCACTCGTTACTGCAAAGTTACCTACAGAAGGAAAGCAAGCATTATTGTGTGAATTTAAAAAGGACACAGCAGGCCATAGCTTTTTACTGAAATCTTTGGGCAGCCTTGCGTTCATTATGATCCCAGTACTAGGAAAGACTGGGCACAGGTATCCAGTGCTGTGGAAGTAACGGAAGACAACAGCCCTGCTTTAGCTTTGTGCTTAAGGAGAAGTGGTGATATGTTTTGCTATGTGTAATGTGTCATTGCTTCATGAATGCGTGTATAGTAACTTGGTTTATATTCTGTCTCCAAAGGTCTGGAATGCAAAGCCAAACCTACCTGTTCTAACAGCGGTTCCTACTGCCCCAGTCTTAGTAGAAATAGAAAACCTCCCAAGGAGCCCAGGAACCAGCCAGCAAGACAAGAAGTGGTATGTTCTGCTTTGCTGGCAAATGAATTTTGCTTGCTTATGCATGATTCAGGTGGCTGTTTCTTTATCTTCACTTAAATAGGCTCCTGTCTTTGTATCTTTAGAGTAAGTTGACAGTCAAGTTAGTGATGATGCAGCTGATTTGTTGCTGTTAATGTAGTATGAGGAGGTAAGGACAGCAGCCTTAGTCACTACCAACCAAAGGAGCTGAAGAAATTATTAAATCAGGAACAGCATTTGCAAGTCTTGGAGAGAGCCAAGTCCTTCTCATTTGCCATAATACTCCTTGTAACCCTTTGCTTCATATCATGGCGCCCAAGGACTTACCTTGATCCTTAACAAAACACAGAACCTTATAAACCAGTATCCTTGTGAATCATCTTTTGAACCTTCTGGAATGGGCAAAGTGATTTTTTTTTTTTTTATTATCTTGGGTAGAATGGGAACTTGAGGAAAATAACAGAAGCTGAAGATAAGAGCTTTGGTTTCATGTAATCAGAGTATTTGGTTTATGGATTGGATGTATTTCAAAGCAAGGATTATTTGTTTGAAGATAAATGTACGTATCATTTATCTTTTCTTAATTCTATATTGCAAAGCTATTTCAAAACCAATACTGACATATATCAATGCCGTACTTCTGCACACATAGTCTTAATTTTTTCAGCTTCTTGTGCATTCAGAGGCAGCATGGCTTATCCTAGAAAGGTAATTGTGGTTTCTCTGAGGCTCTCTAGGAGCAGAAGTGATGGAACCGCATGACACAAAAGCTCTTATCCAAAGCAGTTTCAGCCCTCAAGAGAGAAGGTCCTTTTCCCATTGTTGGGCTTATGAACCTACTTTACTTCAGTATCTCTTAAAAGTACATGGTAACTGTTTCTAACATTGTAATGACAAATGCACTTTAATTTAATAAATCTTATTGATTAAAGACTTTTAATACTATGGATTTTGGATTATAATGGGGATGGTATTTCTGCTTTATGTGTTGCATTTTGTTGAAGTTCCAATCAGAACATGTGATCAATGCTGTTTTTCTTTCTTTTGCCCTTGATTTGTCTAGTATCTGAAATCTGTGCTTGTCTGTGGTGAGATCCTGTTGATCGCTCGATTCCTTCCCATGGTGGTGGGTGAAAGGTGGTGGTTTCTTTATTCCTCAGCATTCTCAATGTGGTTTTATTTTTATTATTTTGGTCTCATTGCAAGGTGCGTGCTAGAAACCGGTATTTCCTTTGGTGGAAGTGTTTGATTCTTGCTCCAAACAGCTCTTCTTGGGTGTCTGATTCGTGCTAGCGTTCTTGCTGGTGTTTGCAATGTTTCTGCTGCATATTGAAATACTACTGCTTTTGTTCAGAAGCAGAGAAGACTCTGTAGCCAGTCTTCCAGTTTTGGTCTTGGTACACCTGTTTTAGGATTAAGACCTTCAGCCTGTCTGTTTTAACACTGTCAAGGAATCTAAGCTTATATCCCAGCTGCCACAGTATGGAGCCTTTCTATAGAAGAGTGTGAGTGGATATAAAAAATACCTCCATGTAACCCAAAACAATATGCCATAAAGAAAAAAAGCTTCTTGGCAATTGATACAGTTTATGCGTTACGTTTCTTAGAGATGTATCATTATTATTGAAAGCACTTATATCCTGTCCAAGAGATTTTAATGTGGTCACTGGAAGTATTGTAATACTGCCTGTTATAAAGGGCAAATCCAGCTGTAGGAAGAAGACAACAGTTTGGAGCAGAGTCAGTGACTGAGCTACATTTTGATTTCCTAGATGGGCAGTGGGGCTAGGTTAATATAATTGCCAGAACATATGTATGTATTGTCGGGGCTGTGATTTGGCTGTTGTGCCTTCAGGTCTTGGTGTCTCAATGCTGCTAACAAGATCTCTGTTCAACTGCTACTGTCTTTAATTGGCCTGTTTCTGCATGAATTATCTTTACTTTCTGTCAGAAAAATAGTCTTCTTTTAAAGAGAGATTGCCAAGGATTGTTGAGAACACCAAAATCTTTTGCACTGGGGATTTTGTAGATGGTTAGATTGGAGGGGTTTAGAAGTAAGGTCCTGACCTCATGAGTTTTTATACTCTGCTTGGCAGATGCCTGTATTGGCTGCCTCGCAGCTTAGATCCCTTCCTAACGTCGATGTTTCCTTTAATTTAAAATTTTAACGCTGCAGCTGCCAACAGCAATTGTGCCAGATTCTACAAAGTGCTTTGCCAGATAGGAGAGATTTTAGTGTTTCTATTTTTTTTTTCTTTGCTCTATTCCTGTAAAATTGTCAGTACAGGAAAATTGTGCTGGTCTGCATGGTCTGAAAACAGTCTGGAGTGTCAGCTGCAAGGCAGGGAAGCCTAAAACACAATCCGTGCCTTTCTAAATGTAGTCTTTCCTCAAGAAGCTGCTTCTACGCTAAAACAGAACAAGAAACAAAGGTTTAATAATTTTTTTTCCTTTGTGGAATAAGTGGGGCATTTTTTTTCTTGCTGGTGAATGTAGCTTTCACTTAACCATTTAAATTAGAGAAATGGGAAAATAATGTAACCAACTGTTGAGGATTGGTTACTTCAGTATTTGTGGGTCACTTCCTCAGCATGTTTCACGAAAAATCCCCAACGCTCCAAATTTACCCATGGGTGACCTTTCTATAAATCTCCTCTCTCTTCTAAAGGAGGACTATCTCCCAGTGTTAATCATTTGCCGCTGTCATGACTCCTGCATGCTTTTCTGCTTCCCTGCCTTAATTCCTGTCACCTTCCCGCGCATGCGCTGGCTGCTTGGCTGTTCTGAAACCGGCCTTTCTGGAACGTGAGAAGGTGGAATCCATTTGTTATAGGAATTTCCTTGCTTGAGTACTTTTATGAGAGAGTGCTTTTTTTCCGAGCACTTCTTTGATACCCGACTGGATACTCCTAAAACACCTCAGTGAAGGATCCTAGTACAACACAGACAGCAGTTAACAGACCATTGGCCATTTTTAGAAGTCTTTTAAAATTCAACTGTTTTAATTACTTACTTACCCCTGCTGCTTTGAAAATGCTTGTGCCTAAAGCCTTACAGTTTTCTAGCTTAAGGACTCCTGCATAAAAATATTTTTCAAAACACTGTTTAAAGTGGTGAGTGTTCTCCCCTGCTCCTCTTGGTGCCCAGCATTTCTGTGGTTTTGATATTAAGAATTCAAAATTTAAAATTTACAAACCATTATGCCTTCATAGGCAAAATTATAAAGCGGGGTCTTAGTTTGTGTTGTGACATGTTTTAAAATGGTTCTTTTTCCAACTAAATGTATGTTAATCAAGTGTAACTACAATCACCTTCAGTAGTATTTAGCCCCTTTGTCAACTAAATTGCGAATGATTTGTGTGTACCTTGTTTGCTCCTGCTAAGTGATGCTCATTTTTCTGAGCTTCTGTTTCCTTCTCCCATTTTATATCTTGCATTACAATCTGCATTTTCCAGTGAGTTTGAAAACCAGTGTTGCTTATAGATTCTTGTTTCAGGTGTGCATTCAGAGCTGCCACTTAAACCCCTTCAGCTTTCCGCAAATAAAATGCGCGGTGTCCTTGGGAGCTCCATGTCTCCATCACGTTACTTTCTCCTATCTGTAAAACACATTTGGTTCCTGCTCAGTTTTGTGAAGTGCTTTTCGTTTTGCAAGCGTAAGCAATGCATACATGGGACAGCTTAACCTGTCATTTCAGTCTTCTGCAAAAATGTGCGTTATACTGAGCAGAAAAAGGGTTTATTTGACAGTGTTGCCATGTGCACGGATACTTGCATGCCTCTTTCCTTCAGCATGTACCTTCTAGCAATGCCCTCTTCCCTTGCCTTTTTGCACCAACCTTCTCATATTTACCTTTGCTCTACTTTTCCACCCTCTTCCTCATCCACACCTGTGTACTAATTGTGCCCCCTCCCGCTCCCCGATGATCCAGGCCCTTTGACGCTGCGGACCGCTGTCACCGAGGTGGAAACCCGTGGGATGCGTGGGCCCCGCCGAGGACCCGCGCTGCGGACGGACAGAACGCCGCGTTTGTCCATGAGCGCAATGTGAAGAACGCGGGAATGCATAGCGGTGCTGGTACCTACGCTGTGCAAACCACCATGACCAGTCTCTGAGACCTGGGCTGGTCTGGAGCTCCAGGCTGCTTTCTAGCACAGGCTGGAAAATTGCGTTTTGAGCTGTCCCTGAGATAAGAACAATGGACCCAAAGCTGACTATAGAAGGGCAAAAAAAGCTTTTATTACGAAGGCTCTGCATATCATACTGTTGGTATTTAGTCTTTAAAGAAAAAATAACATATAGGCCAGAAGCCATCTGTCACTCTTACATTAAGAAGAGTATATATATATATATATATATCTTTTTAATTGTTTTAAGGTTTTTCTTAATGACTGAAAGTTTGTGGGGTTTTTTTGTTTGGTTGTTTTTTAATCTGGGTTTGACTTTGAGAGAGCCATGCATGAAGTCCAATTTGTAATAAAGCTGCACATGCAACCAGTGAGTTATAATGTGCTTTCAGAAATCTTAGGGAGACAGAGGATGTAACTTCCCCCCTTTTTGAACCATGATTATTTAAAAATATCTAAAATAGATGGTTGATTTGAAAACTTTTTTTTTTTTTTTTTTTTTTTAACAAGTCATCTTCTGAAAAATATTGTTTGGAAATGGAATAGAATTATTTTAATTTTTTAAGAATAAAATTATCAGAATTCCTGAAAAGGCAAAGGGTAATTTTTTTTTTTTCCACTTTCTAGATAATTTTCCTTCTTTTTTGCTGCTGTGCTCCAATTGAAATGAAACAGAAATATTTCATCGCAAACACCAGACCTACCGTATGATTCATGAGGTTAATTGTTAAGTCAGAGGTTAAGAGTCCAGCTTCATGGCTCACTGGTGCTCTTGGGGGCCTTTAACAACATGAAGAACTACCTTTACCCTGGAACACACTGTGTTTACACGTGTTTTCTGAAGTTAGCTGCTTTTAAGTTGCAATATTTGTTTCCTATTAAAAAAAAAGTGAGGGGAGGAGGGATAAAATTAACTTGTATTTGGCTTTTAAGATAAAGTGTTTGAATGATTTTCAAATTGTTTGAATAATTTTCAAATTGCCACAGAGCCCAGAAATTCAAAAGCATTGTTTTCAGATATCCAGCCCTGAAGAACCAAAAAAGTCAGTTTCACTTGGGACATAACTTGGTATTGCCTGAGTTGTTTTGTTCTCACCTTTGCGTCTGACAGGGGGAAAGAGGTTGCTGGTGTGGTATGAGCCTCTATTTTACAAGTCTGTGTAAAAGAAAGGAAAGATTTGAAAGCTACATATTGAAGATCTGTGGGATCTACAGCCATGATTAGAGCAATCTGTTGTCCTGTTTTTATTTTTAGAATGTACAAGGTGGATGTTAAACCTCTGGAGCAAAGAAGAGCTCTTTGTTTCTTTATTATTTGTAAAGTTGTGTAGAAATATGCAAAGGAAAAACAGGTGTTTTAACTTCAAAATTTCATATAATTTCTGTGTAGGTGAGGGAGAAGCAGCCACTAATTTGAGTGGAGGAATTTGGAATAGTCTTGTATTTAAAATGCAAGAACAAGTCAGTCTTTTATTGCAGAGTTTTAACTTCAGATGTGCTCATGTAGGTAGTGGCTGCTCCTTGGGTATCAGAAGTTTTGTGTAGCTGTCATAGAATTAATGAATAATTGAGTTTGGAAGACATGTCTGGAGATCACTGAGTCCATCCCCATGCTCAAGGCAAGATTAAGTAGAGCAGGTTGCTCAGGACCGTGCCAGCCAGGTTTTGAGGATCTCCAAGGGTGGAGACTTCACACCCTCTCTGAGCAACCTGTTCTGGTGTTTGACCATCCTCACAGCCAAAAAGGTGGGTTTTTTTTCTTGTGTTTAAGTGGAATCTCCTGTATTTCAGTTTGTGCCCATTGCTGCTTGTCCTGTCTCTGGGCTCCCTTGAGAAGAGTCTGGATGTTGCCTTTACTCCCCCCAGCAGGTTTTTATACATATTGGTGAGATCCTCCTGAGCTTTCTCTTCTCCAGGCTGAGCAGTCCCAGCTCTCCCAGCCTCCCCTCCTGTGTCAGATGCTCCAGACCCTTTATTGTCTTTATGGCCCTTTGCTGAGAATTATTATCCTGAATTCCACTAGGGCAAGCAACAGCGCTCAATAGCAGATGGAGAAATTCTACCACACTCGTACCAACAACACCCAGCTGCACATTTACAGGGACAGGGCATGAGCTCTAGGAATGGTGCTGAGGAAACACATGGATGTGTTTCCAAACAGTGTGGTGGTGATATATCTTTGCTTAATATCCACACAGGTTCTGCAGCCAGAACCTTTTCCTAAGGGTGTTTTCTTTCTTTTCATGTAGTTGTTGACTTGCCTATATTAGGCCATGTCCGTATTCGGAATTACCTTTGAACAAATGGGGGACAGCAGAAGTCCTCACTTTAAAAGGAGAAGGACGTTGTTTGTTTGTTTCTGAATATTTTGCCTTTTTGGTTTAGGAAAAAAATCTGAAAAGCTGACAGGCTTAAATTTATTAGTCTTCTTACCTTGAGATACAGCACTGAATGCCCCAAAATGAAGGAAATTAACAAAGAAATTAATACTATTTTACTTCGTTGTGGAGTCAGTGTGAGAAAGTGTTCTGTGTCACTGCCAGTTTGAAAAAAATAAATGAGTTTTGTGGTGCTCCATGCTGTTTAAAATTAGATTACTTGCAAAAGAATTATCCCCATTGCAGCAGGCTTGGATAGTTACTATATTTTGCAGATTGTATTCTACAAACTAGAATGAAGTCTTGTTTTGCTTTTCAACTAGGAAATTAAAAAAAAAAATACCCTTTGTAACTGACAGCTTTGTTGGTCACATTATGCATTGTATGCTGTATGGTACCTACTAATATCAATATATTTGTCAGGCAAAAAGAAGAAATAATACAGTAGCTAACTCCCTTAACCGTGGGAGTTCCCTGAGCATGTAACAACATTTGTGTGATTTATTAGTGGGATGACAAATCTTTCCATGCAGTAAAAACCCTTGATTATTCCTTTATTCTTAATTATTTGTATGGCTTGAACTCCTGGTATCATTCATCAGCTTTTCCATCAGAATATTTCTTAAAATGTGCTCGTAGAAGTTGATTCTGAAGACATAAAGCCTGGTACTTGCTATTATGAAAAGTTCAAGTATCCCTCTGTATGTGACTAAATACAGAAATGTGGAAAGCTAATGCCTGTTTCATTCTTGAGCACCGCACACGGACTGTCCTAGAAGCCCTCCTTTTCCTGGGAAGCCTTTGATTATTTCTTTTGTGATTGGTGTGACAACTTCATCAGTGTTTTATAAGAGAAGTCAGAGATTCTGTGCTGTGATGAAAATAATATCTTGTTCTTTCTACTTTCCATAGTCTGGCTGTTTATGAAGCTCACGTGGGAGACTTCCCACTGATGCTTTGAAGAGGGTGAAGAATCTGGGTGGCCTCAAACAATTTTATGTTCTTTGAGGAACTCGTCTTTTGTGCCTGCAAAGTCCAGTCTCCCTAGTATGACTTTCTTCTTGTGACTGCCTATCTCAGGGAGGCCGAATAGGTGTTTCAGGGGGTCTAAAGGCAAAATGGGGTCAATTCCTATGTGAATCTTGGCTTAGGAGGCTTCTCTAGAGTTTGCCTAAAATTCCTTTAGTCTCCCTGAGGCCCTGCTGTGACACAGGGCTGAAGCTGCAGGGGCTCCCTCCCGTTGAACTGGCTGCCTCAGTCAGTCCTCCACCCCATGGCACAGATGGCAATAAGATTTTCTATAAACTTTCCTCACCTTAATGTAAGTAGTACGCTGCTTTTGGAGCAACACTAGACATTGAGTGTGCCATTTGAATATGCCACCAGATTTCAAGACTGCCCTTAACTCTAGTGGGCAGGTTTTTGAATCAACTCTTGTGTCTGTCTAGTAAATGTTGCTGCAGTTGTCATGGTGGGGGGACAGCTAGTGTAATTACCCTAGCAATTTTCTAATGAAGATAAATTTCATTTTTCACCGATTTTCTCTTTGCTGTGCTGCAGTGCTAAGAAAAGCATTAGAAGATTACCGTGCAAAGAAGTGTTACAAGTGCTTTAGATCACCTGCCTTATGTGGAGTTCATAGGAGCTTATACCTGGTTCCATCAGCATCTCTGTACTGCAGGCAAAGTCTGAACTTCCTGTGCTGGTTGTCATGTTAAACATTTGGGAGGCTATTTACAGAAAACTGTCAGAAAATAGAAGTGAAGTGAAGTTTCATGTGAAAATTGTAAAGCATTTTCGCTCATGTGCATAAGCATCCTCTGATGATAAGGTACAGGATTCAGTCTCTCTTTCTTTGTTGCTCTTAACTGGAAGAGCTCCTATTCCTGCCTATTATTTCTAATAATTGAAGTTCTCTGTATCCATCAATCCCCCTTTGCAGAGCAGTCTGCTGCTTGCCGTTTCCAATTAGTGGTCCACACAGAGGCTGTGCAATAGATCGAAAAATTTCCTGTTATTTCCTTTGCTAGCACCTTCTTATTCCAGTGATTAAGAGAATCAAGCAAGTGACCTCAGTTTGCCTCACAACAATTAATTGTCTTAAGATGATTTGTACATTATTAGCACTAAAACGGTGATATCCTGTAATCTGTTTCAGAGGTATATATTTAACATTGGAAGGATTCTTTTGGGTGCTTGAGTGAGAAGGAGAAGGAGGAGTTTTTTCCTGGAGCCTGTGGTGGTGACACGGGGCTGCTTCCAAATTCCAGGGGCTGGGGGGGAGTTAAGGGGCACGAACCCGGCAGTGATAAGGGAGAAGCTGGTCTGAACTGTCAAGTAGGAATTGTCTGTGTGTGTGAAAGGGTGAATTCTGTTGTGATGAATACTTGCTTGGTATCATTCTTCTTGCTTTTGGGAGAGGACATTCAAAAGTGATAGTTTCTTCTTCTTAAACAAATATTGCAACCAAACGATGTGTGATTGTTGATTGAAACGGGTGACAATCAAAGTGCAGTTTTGTGCACAGGGTGTCTGGTTCACTGTCGTGCTCTGCAGCAGCAATTCTTTCCCCGTTTGTTCATTTGCTGCTGGGATAGCTTTAGTTGCTCCTGAACTTTGAAGAGATGGGTGAGATTCCTGACTGTTTGCACAATATAAGCACCATAATATAACTTCTGGTTTTGTAATTTTTTTTTTCTATTTTCATTGTAAATACAAACAGTAGGACACAATAAAGAGGAGATGTTTAATGGAAACATTAGAAAGCAAAGGAGGTGAAACAAGCGATCCTAGTAGCGTACAGAATATATGCTGTGGTTCACTTAAAATGTGACTGCTAAGGTTTCATTCACATCTCTGCCCAAGTTAATAAAACTGAAAGTAGTGATAGGTATGCGTAACCATAACATAGTGTCAGTGTGGTGCACCCTCCTGCTCACAAGTGTTGGATGAAGTGCTGTACAAATAGCCTTTTGTGAACAGTATCAACTTCCCTCTTTCTACTCTTCTTTCCTACCTGTAAAAATCATAACAGGTACCTTAAGTTTGTTAGAAGAATTTCAGATGTTCATTCCAAAAAGCAAATTTAATGAGTAAAATCTTCCCTCCTTCTCTCTTCACTTTTTCCAATGCTATGTGATAAACTAGCATACAATGTGGACCTGCTCTGTGATGTAATCAGTTCTTCTACAGACATGAAATATTCTTTTTTAATTTTGTTTTTAAACTCACAAAAAGCCAATGTGTATTAGTTACCTGAAGCAGTTTTTACGGAATGTGTCTGATCACCAGAAGATAGCTTGAAAAAGGACATTGCATGTGTTAAAGCTTTTTTTATGTTACAGAAAGAATGGTAACATGCTTCTGCGTATCTCTGCCCATCTTTCTGCCCTGGCAGTGTACCCCTTGTTGATCTGCTAGACAGCACAGAGCTGCCAGAAACTTGTGTTGATGATGCTGCGGCCCGTCCAGTCGTTGGCTTGGCAACAGGAGATTCGGAAGAGGCTGTTAGTTGCCCTCATCCTGGCACAAAGGAAGCTGCTGCTGAAGAAGCAGACTCTGATCGTAAGCAAACTTACAGATTTTTCCCTATAATCATGACATGTGAGGTCAAAGTTGACTGATTACATTGTTATGAGGTTGTTTCCTTACAAAAACCCAGATGTATTTTAGAGAGCTCCCTTAGATTACATGCAGAATGGTAGTTTTACCCCCACCACTGCAGTATTATGAATTAGTCCATTTAGGAATTCAGTGTAAGGTTTCCACCAAAATGTTAACAAATCGTTTTCAAGGAGAGTGTGTTTCACAATCAGTCTTCCATCTGTGAAATTTCTAATATTGCTGTCGGTATATCTACTGAACTGTCCTTAACTGCTTCCAAGAGCTGCCTTTTTTTTTTTATTTTACTGTATTACCATAATTTGCCACCAGTTTTTCAAGAACTCTATAAGATGTCGTCATGACTTTGAGTCATGCAGTTTGAGACAACAATGTAAGTCAGCTCTCCCCATTTCAGCTGGAGGCAGTTTATTACCAAGGACAAAGGTACAAGGGAAAAGTCACAGGTTTTTATGGGATCTGACTTCAGCCACAAAGAGTGAAGTGCAACCATCTGAGCGATTACCTCTTTCTGCTTCTCTCACTGTGAGGGTGGCTGGTAAATGAACTTGCAGGAGTGCAGAGTGTTGTGACTCAGTACATACAGCTGAGCAAGAGGCTTCCCCCCATCCCAGTGCCTTTTCCCACAACTTAAAAACCATATAATTCACGTTCAGGAAGAATGCAAGTTACAAGTCAAATAATTCCACCGTGACATTAGCAAGATGATATATATATTTTCTGTCTTTTTCAGCATTCGAAGACACATTCCTAAAGCTGAGACAGCAGCTGGAGACAGAGCACAACAGCCCGGTGCCAGCTGAGCGTCCCAACATAAACATAAATGTGCAGGTACTTGGGCTTCATCCCTCCTGACAGAGCCACTGAGTGCTGTTCAGATCAGTCTGAAGAGTCTTCTGCTTGCCTTGGTCTGTTTGCAGGAATTTTTAAGAGTATGAGTGAGTAAAGGGGACAGTAAAGAAAATACAAATGCTTTGTAATGTAGAAACTTGTGTGTGATGGAGCAGCGAGGTAAGGTTGAGGGGCAGAGGTCCATGTGCGTGTATGCAGACTGCAGCCTGGTGACATTTTCTGGGGTCAATGGGAGCAAAAGGCATAAATGCTTGAAATGCGCCTCTGTGGTCTTTATCTGTAGGTTACAGTGTTTTATAGTTCTCCCTCTTTTTTGAGGGGTTGAGTTGCCTTCAGTAACCCTCACAGAATGTTGTTTTGACGTTTTGTTTTGAGAAAAGTTTGCTTGTGATCCATCCCTCCTGTTAAGTCACCAGTTTTTACCGACTCTCTAAAGCAGGTGTTAGTGCTGCGTGTGTTTACACAAAGAGGTGTGATGTGATTTCATTTAGTGCTCTCAGAAACCCTTTTGAGCAAATCAGGCTGCATTTCCATGGGCAGCTGAGCCAGAGAGTAAGCTTCAGTGCCCTGGGCAGGGCCAGGGCTCTCTTGCCTCTCACTCCTCTTTGCTCTTCCTTCCCTCGCTTCCCTCTCTCCTATCACCTCCAGGAATCATTGCATGTTTCAGTGAACCATTGTAGTCTACAAAATGACAAACAAACCAAAAAAATTACTTTTTGTTTTGAACTTTTTTTTAAAGTTGTTCAATAAGCTCATGGAGGGGGTCAAATAAATGCCAGAGCTGTAGTGAAATAAGTAGTGTTGCTAGCAGGGGTGGAAAGGACAGGATCTTCCCATACAACAGCAATGAACTTTCAGAGATTCACTGGTTATCAGATAACTGCACCCATGCAGGATATCCTTTTTTTAATGAGCTTCAAAAAAATTGGAATTTAGGTTTCCCTCTGAGTTTGCCTGTAAATAAATCATATGTTTATAAAGGAAAAAAAGACAAAAAGACAACTTACTCTGCTTCCTTTGTGTTAAGGATTTGGGTGCTTGATTGCATTTTGAAGAAGCAGCGAAACACCTGGCAGTGTTCTCTCTGTACAACCATCCTTTGCAGAGAGGCCTGAGGATTTATCCGAATTCCAGTGAAGCAGCTGTGATTTTTCTTTCTCCCTCAATAGTAAAATGATCCAGGTGCCAAGAGAGGTGTTAGCAGTATGTGTTTGGGCTAAGCCCATTGCTGAGCATGTGTTTCCCTGCTCTGTGTGAGGGAGGGCTGCTGCTTGGGTACCCTGGGTGCTGCATGCTGTTCTGCTCCTGTCCCCTTTAAGGTCTGTTGTCAGAGATGCCTTGTGCAGTACCTCTCTGCTTGGTGAGTGCATTACCAAGATTACCAAGTCTCTAAGAAGATTAGTCAGTAGCCTGTAGGCCCTGCTGTGCTGAAACGCTGCCTCTGTATAAACTAAAGCAAACGAACACAGCTTATTTCAGAATATTTTTGCCTGTTGAGCTCTGCTTTAGTTCAGAAGAGAGGGGAAAAAACCCAAAACATTTAATTGGTTAAATGGAGAGAATGGAGTGAAAGTGTCTTAGTGGTTTTTGAGTTGTGGCTGTTGCATAGTAAGCGAGATAAGATTTCTGTAATGAGCTAATCTAACAAACATCTGCCAATGCAGTACAGTCAGCTATCCAGCTGCTGTCTTGTGAGGTGCTGAGTAACTTTGGATATTAGAGGTTACAGATACTGGGGTGATAGTAACTTGATTAGAGAGAAAGAACATCTACATAACTGAGAAATACATGATGTGTGGATCAACAGTGTGTCAATGTGATTCTTTGAGTAAAACAGACTTCAGCTTTCAAGAAAGATGTGCAAACTATATTGCAAAAATATAAGAGTAGATCGTCAGTGGTTTTCCTCAGATAGAAAAGATTGAATAAAGCTTTTCAGTCTATGATGTAGCTTACCAAGAAATTACTTGAGAGTGTTTGTTTAA